>NC_054495.1:2343824-2943824 GCF_017639515.1 Carcharodon carcharias | reverse complement strand
CCTTTATTGCAAGGGGATTGGAGTATAGGAATAAACAGGACTTGCTGCAATTGTACAAGGCTTTGCGGAAACTGTATCCATAACACAGCGCCTAGTTCTGGTCCCCAAAACCTCACTGCCCCATATCCAAACTCACAGCAACTCCTGTTTCCTCATGAGCCTCTTTCGCTCTCTGACTAACGTTGGCTCCCAGTCTGCAACTCATTAACTCTAAAATTCTCATCCTTGCTTTCAAACCAATGCATGATCACTTGCCCGCTCCCTACATACCCCTCTCCATAACCTATAACCATCCCTACCTCTGTAACCTCCTCCAGCCCCTACAACCCTCCCTATCTCTGTAACCTCCTCCAGCCCCTACAACCTTCCCTATCTCTGTAACCTCCTCCAATCCATACACCCCTCCCTCTCTCAGTAACCTCCTCCAGTGCCTTCAACCCTCCCTCTATCTGTAAACTGATCCAGTGCCTATAAATCTCCCTATCTCTGTAACCTCCTCCAGCCTCTACATCCCTCCCTATCTATGTAACCTCCAACAGCCTCTACAACCTTCCCTATCTCTGTGATACCCTCCAGCCCCTACATCCCTCCCTGTCTCTACAACCTCCTCGAGCCCCTACACCCTTTCCTATCTCTGTAAGCACCTCCAGCCTCTACAACCCTCCTTATTTCTGTAACCTCCTGCAGCCCCTATAACCCTCAATATCCCTGTAACCTCCTCCAGCCCCTACAACCCTCCCTGCCTCTGTACACTCCTCCATTTGTGGCCTCTCGAGCAACCTCAGATTTTGCTGGCTCCTGTGTGGGATTCAGGAATACAGGGGGAAAGAAAATAACTTTTCCTCCAAAGAGTAGTGGGGAGGAATTATGAGACCCACACACACATACCCCTCCACCCCGAAGACCTTCAGATGATAAACTGTTTGATGTATTGACACTTAATTGGGAGTTAAGTGACTGAGGGATATTCAGAAAGGGCTGTGAACTGGGACTTAACATTTGCCATTGGCAACAAAAATGGAGGATGGGCCCAAGAGGCCTCTCTTCCTGTCTTCCCAAGTGGTCACGAGCCCTTCTCATTGCCCTGTGGAAAACAGACTAGCATTCCCTTTACTGTCATTCCAAGCCCAGGAAGCTGACAGGGAACAGCCGAGCTAGCGCTGCACACCAATGGGCTGAAGCAAGATGGCCACCGGTCAACCACAGTCACGCGCTAAGCTGGTTCTCTATCTTATTCCTAGTCATATGCAGGTGCGTCTGGGGGAGCACGACATCACGGCCAAAGAGGGCACTGAGCAATTCATTCAATCTGCCAGAGTCATCAGACACCCCGGGTTTAACCCCAACACTGTGGACAACGACATCATGCTGATCAAACTGTCCAAACCTGCCACACTCAACGATAACGTGGGGACCATCGACCTGCCAAGCAGCTGTGCCTCTGCCGGGGAATATTGCCTGGTATCCGGCTGGGGAGACACCGAGTCCAACGGTAAGGGGCAGAGAGGGAGATGACTCGACCCGAGTCTCTGCGAGAGCTCGCTGGGGGTGTGTGGGAGGGAGGTCAGGGTTTAGCAATGGGCCGGAAGATGGTGGCAGTGCGTGTTGACCTCCAGCCAAATGCCGCAAGCTGCATCGCTGTGCACAGAAAGATCCCACAATTAGCTCTGAGGTTCACGGCTGGTCGACATGCTCTCAGTCGGGTTGGGGTGGTGGGGTGGGGTGGGTGTGGGGTGGGGTGTGGTTGGGGTGGTGGAGTGGGTGTGGGGTGAGGTGGGGTGGGGGAAGGGGTGCTAATGATGGTCCAGCGAGGGAACCCTGCTCTCCCCCAACCATCCCACAGGTCCTTCCACATCCAGCCGAGATCATGGCCACGGGTCTCGGTTTACCGCCTTGTGGAAGGTACCAACCAGTCATAGTACGGTGCCCCCTCGGCCCACCCCCCTGCCCCCTGCACGCTCCCCCCACACACCCAGCCCCCCAAGCCTCCTGCACCCTCCCCCCACACACAAGCCCCCTCATCACCCTGAAATGTGAGCAGAGATTACGATGCATTGAGGGTTGGAACCTGTGACATTCTGACCCTGAGATAAGAATTTGAAAAGTGCGTCACTGGCTGTGAGGTGTTGTGAGATGGGCTGAGGTTGTTATGGAAATGCGCGATCGTATATTGGAAGTGAGAATGTGCAGCATCAAATATTTGGACCCCCACGTAGGTGTGGATAAGCTAGTGCGCCCTCTAACCTCTGACCTTTGTTTTGATTTAGTGGTCAGCGGGGACCGGCTGCAGTGCCTGGATGACCCGGTTCTCAGCAATGCCGCTTGTGAAAGTTCATACCCGGGGATGATCACCAACAACATGATGTGCATCGGTTATCTGGATTTCGGGAAGGGTTCTTGCTGGGTACGGGCCCTTGGACAATATGGGACAGCCCAGAGGGATCCCCACTCCCTTTCACGGCGGAGAAGGGGGGTGCGGGGTGGCGGGGGGGTGTGGGGTGGGTAAAGGTGGTAAGAGCAGGGCTCAACTGGATTGCTCCCTGGTAGAGACAGCATTCACAGGATGGAACAAATGGCCCTCGCTCCTCAACCACGTACTGTAACCTCCTCCAGCCCCTACAACACTCCCTATCTCTGTAACCTCCTCCAGCCCCTACAACCCACCCTATCTCTGTTACTTCCTCCAGCCCCTACACCCTCCCAATCTCTGTAACCTCCTCCAGCCCCTACAACGATCCCTATCTCTGTAACATCCTCCAGCCCCTACAAGCCTCCCTATCTCTGTAAACTCCTCCAGCCCCTACAACCTTGCCTAACTCTGTAACCTCCTCCAGCCCCTACAACCCTCCCTATCTCTGTAACCTCTTCTAGCCCCGACAACTCTCCCTATCTCTGTAACCTCCTCCAGCTCCTACAACCCAGCCTATACAGGCACTGTATAAATGCAAGGTGAACCGGGGGAAGCTGTGCCATTTCAGCTTGGCCAATATTCGGTGTGGTTGAATGTTTGCGGTGAGCACGCGGGTTTCGAACACTCCTTTAGCGCTGACCTCACCGTGCGGAGCTGCTGATGGATTTGATGTGTTGTTCTTTCACAGGGAGACTCCGGTGGTCCCGCCGTGTGTAATGGAGTGCTCCAGGGCATCGTGTCCTGGGGGTACGGCTGTGCGGTCAGAGGCTACCCCGCAGTCTACACCAAGGTCTGCAATTACGTGTCCTGGATCCAGGACACCATCGCCGCAAACTGAGGTCATCACTTGGCGGGGGAGAGCCCTCCGAGTTAATATGGTGCTGAATAATTCTCTCTCCGCATCCTAGGCCTGACATTTCTGTACCAGCACATGGAAAGAATCAATAAAAAAAATTGCAAAAATACACCACACTTTGTCTTTTCTAGTCTGAGGTACTCCCACCCTCAATGTTCTCCACTACCTTTATCGCATCAACTTGGCTCTGTTCACTTGAGTTTACCAACCGATCAGTTGAAGATGATCAAAGGATTCGATAGGGTCGATAGAGAGGAACTATTTCCTCTGGTGGGGGGGAAAGAGTCCAGAACAAGGGGGCAGAATGTTAAAATTCAAGCCAGATGGTTCAGGGGGTGATGTCACTTCTTTACACAAAAATCTGGAATTCTCTCTTCCCACCCCCATCCCCCAAAACCCCATTTCTCCTGCCCTGCTCAAAGGGCTTCTGGGTGCTGGGTGCCAGCAATGGTAAAGCCATTGAACAGCTAGGGGAAATAGTTGGATTCTGTCTATTGGAGATGGGCATTGCCTGACACTTGTGTGGCGGGTATGTTACTTGCCACTTGTCAGCTCAAGCCTGGATATTGTCCAGGTCTTGCTGCATTTGGACATGGACTGCTTCAGTATCTGAGGGGTCACGAATGCTGCTGAACATTGTGCACTCATCAGTGAACATCCCCACTTCTGAACTTATGATGGAAGGAAGGTCATTGATGAAGCAGCTGAAGATGGTAGGGCCATGGACACTACCCTGAGGAGCTCCTGCAGTGATGTCCTGGATCCGAGAGACTGACCTCCAACAACCACATCCATCTTCCTTTGTGCTCGGTATGATTCCAACCAGTGGAGAGTTTTCCCCTGTATTCCCAACTGACTCCAGTTTTGCGAGGGCTCCTTGATACCACACTCAGTCAAATGCTGCCTTGATGTCAAGGATAGTCACTCTCGCCTCACATCAGGATATCAGTTCTTTAGTCCGTGTTTGAACCAAGGCTATTATGAGTTCAGAGGTTGAGTAACCCTGGCGGAACCCAAACTGAGCATCAGTGAGCAGGTAAGAGCTGTTTGGGATTTGTCCTGATTTTAGAGTATAGAACATACCAGGGCATTTTTTCACATAGCCAGGTCGATGCCAGTGTTGTATGGGCCTATACTGCCAAGGGCTTAGGAGAATGTGATTTGAGCTCATTGATACACAAAAAATTCTCAGGGGGTTAAGCAGGGTCGCTGCTGAGAGGTTGTTTCTTCACTGCACCTCCCCCACCGCAGTTCCCTCAAACCAAACCACCGGCCGGAGAATCTCAAATTCGGGAGCGGGCACAGTCTCAGGAATCGTGGACTGAGATGAGGAGAAATTTCTTCAATTGGAGGGTTGTGAATTTTTGGAATTCTCTCCCCTCCACCACCACCACCAACCCCCCCCCACCCCAACCCACCCCACCCCCCCCAACACCCCAACCGCCCCAGAGAGCTGTGGGTGCTCAGTTGTTGAGTCTATTCAACACTTGAGGTCGATAGTATTTTGGACATTAGGGGAGAGGGTGGGAAAGGGGAACTGAGGGAGAAGATCAGCCCTGATCTGACTGAATGGGGAAGGAGGCTTGAGGGGCTGAATGGCCTCTCCTGTTGCAAAGCACTTTGCGAGATGCTGAAGTCAAGAAAGGTGACATAAAAGTCCTTCCCTCTTTCTTGCAGCCCCTATGAGTTTTGGTTAAAATGCTGGTTATAACTGTTAATACAGTTAATATTTATATTCTGTAGTCCACTGCTGTCCAGACCATTATCTTGGGCACTCACAATTTGCTGGTCCCTTCCTACTGAGGCTAAACCTGATGCCCAGACAGAAGGTTGAGAGGGACAATCCTACAAACACACATCCTTCAACCTGAAAACTCAAGTTGCAGATTTGACTATTTGTAAGCGCCATTGGACCGGCCTCCCAAATTCCATCCTCCATCAATGTCCGGGGAAACAAAACTCTGTTGGATCCCGTGTCCTAAGGGACACCAAGTTCCACTGTAAACCTACCTCACGGTGCAAACTCCTAGAGCCCCTACAACCCTTCTTATCTCTGTAACCTCCCCCAGCCCCTACAACTCTGCCTATCTCTGTACCCTCCTCCAGCACCTACAATCCTCCCTTTCTCTAATCTCTCCAGCCCCTAAAACCCTGCCTATATCTGTAACTTCCTCCAGCCTCTAAAACCCTCAATATCAATGTAAGCTCCACCAGCCCCTAAAACCCTCCCTATCTCTCTAACCTCCTACAACCCTCTCCATCTCTGTAACCACCTCCAACCCCTACAACTCTCCTCATCTCTGTTACCGCTTCCAGCTCCTACAACCCTCCCTATCTCTGTAACCTCCTTCAGCCCCTACAACCCTCCCTACTTTTGTAGCCTCCTCAAGCATCTACAACCCTCCCTGTCTCTGAAACCCCCGTCCAGCCCCTACAACCCTCTCTAAATCTGTAACCTCTTCCAGCCCCAACAACACTCCCTATCTCGGTAACCCCCTCCAGCCCCTACAACAGTTCCCTATCTCTGTAACCTCCTCCAGACCCTACATCCCTCCCTATCTCTTTAACCCCCTCCACCCCCTACAACCCTCCCTATCTCTGTAACCTCTTCCAGCCACTACAATACTCCCTATCTCTGTAACCCTCTCCAGCCCCTGCAACCCTCACTTTCTCTGTAAACTCCTCCAGCCCATACAACCCTCCCTAAATCTGTAAACTCTTCCAGTCCCCACAACCCTCCCTGTCTCTGTAACACCCTCCAGCCCCTACAAACCTCCCTAAATCTGTAACCTCTTCCAGCCCCTACAACTCTCCCTGTCTCTGTAACCTCCTCCATTCCCACAATCCTCCTGCTCTCTGTAACCTCCTCCATCCTTTTCAACCTCCCTATCTCTGAAACCTCATCCAGCCCCTATAACCCTCCAAGGACTCTGCTCTCCTCCAATTCCGTCCTCTTGAACATCCCCCAATTCCCATCACTCCACCATTGGCAGCCATGCCTTCGTCTGCCTGGGAACTAAACTCTGGATCTCCCTCCCTAAACCTCTCCTCCTCTCACTCTCTCTGTCTCTCCCCTCCTTTAAGACGCTCCTCAAAAAATGAACACTTTTACCAAGCTTTTGATCACCTGTCCCTAACGTCTCATTATGTGGCTCAAGGTGGAAAAGATGGACATATTGAGTTAGGATACAGGTTGGCCATGATCACTTTGAATGGCAGAACCAGCTTGAGGGGCTGAATGGTCTCCTGCTGTTTCTGTATTCCTGATGATTCATTATGTGGTAATCTCAGTCCAAGGTTATAATATTCCACCAATATCTACCTGGATAGATTAAGGGATTTTTAAAGCCAGTTAAGCATTTGGAGTAGGGAGGAAGATTAATAATCAAATTCTATTATCAGTGACCTTTTATAAGCTCTATCTCAGCTTCCAAAAGCAGAGCCATAAAACAGCATTGGGAGAGAAAGGGATAAAGTGATTCAGGTGATGGGCCAATGTTGTATCAGTTGGACGTGAGTGGGGAAGCTGAATATGCATCCAGGAAAAGTTATGTTGAGGAAAATGAAGTAGGGTAACTCTGTCCTGGATAATGGGATTCAAACTCCCTGAATATGCATCCTCGGGGTCACACTCCAGTAACTGCGGGTCCTGACCTGTGTGCTTTGCTTTTCTACCTCTTTGAAAACACGTGCAGCCTCAGACCTTTAGGTCGCTACATCCCTTTAAATTTCCTCTAAAGGGGTCAAAAAACCTGCCTTGCTGCATTGGTCCCACGTTCCTTAATCACCCCCCAAACCCACAACCTCTACCATCTGGAAGGACAAGGGCAGCAGATGCATGGGAATGCCACCACCTGCAAGTCCCTTTCCAAGCCACTCACCATCCTGAATTGGAACTTTATCAGCTGCCCCTTCACTGTCGCTGGGTCAAAATCCTGGAACTCTCTCCCTAACAGCACTGTGGGTGTACCTACACCACAAGGACCGCAGCAGTTCAAGAAGGCGGCACACCACCACCCTCTTATCACTGCTTTTTATGCATAACCTTGAAAGTTCCACAAATGCCTGTCAGACTCACTCTTGAAATTATTTACGAGGGTATATCTTATGGAGAACACATTACTCACCACTTCCCCACTGGTCGAAAAGTCGCTCGGCACCTTGAAATCTTTAAATCAAGCTACCCTGTGCAGCAAGACGGTAAAACCAGTTCTCCCAGCTAGGGGGCGTTATATGACATGACTCCCACCTCTCCAATTTGGCTTTGACTAAGGGTGTATATTTCTTTGTCAAAGTTTCAACCATTAAGAATTTGAAAAGAAGGTTAGAGGTCTCTTTGTCCTAGCAGACTCTGGTCTTTATATAATTCCCTTTTAATTTGGTCTCTACAGGCCACAGGGGTCATTAGTGTCTCTTCCGAGATAACGAGATGCAAAGTGCTGCCAGACAGCTTCTATTGGTCAAGGGTCACAGCCCGACATAGCTTCAGTCGTTTGTAAAGGTCATTGTCCAGTTTTAAAAGTTTAGGAAGTAATTACACATAACATATATATGTTTTATAAAATTATAGAGTGTGCGGTCTTAGCCCTATTACAAGACCGAAACCAGTTACAGGAAGACTTTCCTGCATTTATATGACGAGACAGGAATTCCTGGATGTTCGATAACCCAGGGTCCACCTTCGACCACACTAGTAGCCACCTGATCCTATAATAATGAAGTTATTGACTAATCAGAGTGATCAGTCTCTATTGATGACACCACAGCAAATCCACTCGCGAGTATGGGGAGAAACTCCTCCAGTGATGAAGAGCTTTGTGAAACATTAGAGCTAAACTTCCCTATTTCTCCCGCTTTATGGAATTCCTGGTTCAATACTCCTTCTCTCATCTCCTGGCGTCGGCGGTGATGATGGGAACACGTTGTTGCGCTGGACAGCGTTTAAATTCTTCCTTAACCAGGGGTGTAGAGCTGCAGGAGCGCACCTCCTATACCACCTCATGTCACAGTAGGAGCAAGTCTGACTTCAGACTCGCATTAAAGATGTCGGACACCAGGCGCGATAAGAGAGCGAGGCCTGAGGCTTGATTTGATATGATTGTGAGTTGAGATTGGTTGATACGGATGGATATTGCCTTAATTCGAGCCGCGTGTCTGAGTTGAAGTACAGCGGCGGTTGATTCTTTGGCAGTGGAGTGTGTTTGTTGACCTCGGGCTTTACCGTATGGCAGCCACATAGCCAAAAGACAGCGTTTTGCCAATACACAGGAATACAATTACACAATCAGCATCAACATGGACCTTGAAGTGAGACAGAAGGCATATTTTTTACTGTGGGAACTTACTGAGATTTTTTAACCAGAATACGTTTCCGGGAGAAGGAAGGATTAATAACATTCGAGGCACTTTGTGTGCTGCGCAGAGACATCTCCGATTTCCACTTTCCCTCTTGTAATAATGATGTACAGATCCAATAGACAGTCGAGGACTCAGAGTAGTAAATCGTGGCTGGGATTGACAGCTCAGTCCTACACAATCCAACGTTTACTCATCAGCACACGCTGTGTCCGGGTTTTGCCAATGGTCATTGCTGTCTGACCAACTATTTCTTATAAGAAGCAGCTCAACCCCTAAATTTCTAAAAACAAAAAAACTGCGGATGCTGGAAATCCAAAACAAAAACAGAATTACCTGGAAAAACTCAGCAGGTCTGGCAGCATCGGCGGAGAAGAAAAGAGTTGACGTTTCGAGTCCTCATGACCCTTCGACAGAACTTGAGTTCGAGTCCAGGAAAGAGCTGAAATATAAGCTGGTTTAAGGTGTGTGTGTGGGGGGCGGAGAGATAGAGAGACAGAGAGGTGGAGGGGGTTGGTGTGGTTGTAGCGACAAACCAGCAGTGATAGAAGCAGAATATCAAAAGATGTCAACAACAATCGTACAATAGAACACATAGGTGTTAAAGATAAAGTTGGTGATATTATCTAAACGAATGTGCTAATTAAGAATGGATGGTAGGGCACTCAAGGTATAGCTCTAGTGGGTTTTTTTTTTTTTTTTTTTTTTTTTTTATTTTATATAATGGAAATAGGTGGGAAAAGGAAAATCTTTATAATTTATTGGGAAAAAAAAGAGAAGGGGGAAACAGAAAGGGGGTGGGGATGGGGGAGGGGACTCACGACCTAAAGTTGTTGAATTCAATATTCAGTCCGGAAGGCTGTAAAGTCCCTAGTCGGAAGATGAGGTGTTGTTCCTCCAGTTTGCGTTGGGCTTCACTGGAACAATGCAGCAAGCCAAGGACAGACATGTGGGCAAGAGAGCAGGGTGGAGTGTTAAAATGGCAAGCGACAGGGAGGTTTGGGTCATTCTTGCGGACAGACCGCAGGTGTTCTGCAAAGCGGTCGCCCAGTTTACGTTTGGTCTCTCCAATGTAGAGGAGACCACATTGGGAGCAACGAATGCAGTAGACTAAGTTGGGGGAAATGCAAGTGAAATGCTGCTTCACTTGAAAGGAGTGTTTGGGTCCTTGGACGGTGAGGAGAGAGGAAGTGAAGGGGCAGGTGTTGCATCTTTTGCGTGGGCAAGGGGTTGTGCCATAGGAGGGGGTTGAGGAGTAGGGGGTGATGGAGGAGTGGACCAGGGTGTCCCGGAGGGAGCGATCCCTACGGAATGCCGATAAGGGGGGTGAAGGGAAGATGTGTTTGGTAGTGGCATCATGCTGGAGTTGGCGGAAATGGCGGAGGATGATCCTTTGAATGCGGAGGCTGGTGGGGTGATAAGTGAGGACAAGGGGGACCCTATCATGTTTCTGGGAGGGAGGAGAAGGAGTGAGGGCGGATGCGCGGGAGATGGGCCGGACACGGTTGAGGGCCCTGTCAACGACCGTGGGTGGAAAACCTCGGTTAAGGAAGAAGGAGGACATGTCAGAGGAACTGTTTTTGAATGTAGCATCATCGGAACAGATGCGACGGAGGCGAAGGAACTGAGAGAATGGGATGGAGTCCTTACAGGAAGTGGGGTGTGAGGAGCTGTAGTCGAGATAGCTGTGGGTGTCGGTGGGTTTGTAATGGATATTGGTGGACAGTCTATCACCAGAGATTGAGACAGAGAGGTCAAGGAAGGGAAGGGAAGTGTCAGAGATGGACCACGTGAAAATGATGGAGGGGTGGAGATTGGAAGCAAAATTAATAAATTTTTCCAAGTCCTGACGAGAGCATGAAGCAGCACCGAAATAATCATCGATGTACCGGATTTTCCTTTTCCCACCTATTTCCATTATATAAAATAAAAAAAAAAAACCCACTAGAGCTATACCTTGAGTGCCCTACCATCCATTCTTAATTAGCACATTCGTTTAGATAATATCACCAACTTTATCTTTAACACCTATGTGTTCTATTGTACGATTGTTGTTGACATCTTTTGATATTCTGCTTCTATCACTGCTGGTTTGTCGCTACAACCACACCAACCCCCTCCACCTCTCTGTCTCTCTATCTCTCCGCCCCCCACACACACACCTTAAACCAGCTTATATTTCAGCTCTTTCCTGGACTCGAACTCAAGTTCTGTCGAAGGGTCATGAGGACTCGAAACGTCAACTCTTTTCTTCTCCGCCGATGCTGCCAGACCTGCTGAGTTTTTCCAGGTAATTCTGTTTTTGTTTTGGATTTCCAGCATCCGCAGTTTTTTTGTTTTTATCTCTGTGTTTAATTGACTGCCACTGCTCTTCAAGAAATGCCTACCTCCTTGAAGAAGTTCTGTTCCTCTCTGCGACAAGATTTCCGGATTTCTCTGTTGCCTTGTTCACCTTCATTGCTTTCCATTTCTCTCCTAGTGTTTGACAAGGTGTTTACTAAAACCCGCTTTCACAGCCATATCTCCTTTCTCAGTGACTGTCTCCGTCTCCGACTTACCCCACATGGATTTCAACTGAAATTCCACCCCTCATGTTTCGAACCCACCCAGGATTACAGGTATCTCCGGGACATAAAACGTTTCTCGGACTGCTGTTCCCGTCACATTCTGAAATCCACTCTCAGTGCCATGCGCCGCCATATGAACACAGTCGACCTCTCCCTCCAGCAGCACCGCCGTACCCTTTTTCAAAGCTGCGCGTGCCCCCAGTTTCATTTTATCCTTCGGCTCATCCGACGCCTCAACAAGAAACTTTTTCTCTTTCTCTCAAGTGCTAAGGAACGCAAGCTCCAACAACTCATCGACACCAACACCCATCTAGGACCCTCCACCCCTGCCTGTCCCTCCGTCCCCACCCCATCTTCCAATCCCAACCCCAGCCGTGTATTCACTATACCCCCTGACCTTCCCCTCTCCGATGCTGAACGTTCAGTGCTCAGCAAAGGACTTAGTTTCATACCCTTACGCCCTCACCTCAATGAATTTCGGGCTCGGCATGATACTGAACTCTTCTTCCGCCGTCTTCGTCTCCGGGCTCACTTCTTTGGGCAGGAGTCCTCTCCCAGTTCAACGGATCCTTTTACCCATCTTCAATATTCTCCCTCCACCTGGACCCCTCCCTCTGGATTCTTACCTTCTCTCGATCTTTTCATTGAGAACTGTCGGCGCGACATTAGTCGTCTCAATTTCTCTGCTCCTCTCACCCATTCTAACCTGTCTCTCTCTGAACTTACTGCACTCCATTCTCTCAGGTCCAACCCTGACATTGTCATCAAACCCGCTGACAAGGGTGGTGCTGTTGTTGTCTGGCGCACTG
Organism: Carcharodon carcharias; assembly: GCF_017639515.1. NCBI lineage: Eukaryota > Metazoa > Chordata > Chondrichthyes > Lamniformes > Lamnidae > Carcharodon > Carcharodon carcharias. The sequence goes on along the minus strand of NC_054495.1, from coordinate 2,931,827 downwards.
ACCTCTACCACGCGGAGGCTGAGCGTCAACTCGCAGACACTTCCTCCTACCTCTCCCTGGACCATGACCCCACCACTGAACATCAAGCCATTGTTTCCAGGACTGTCACTGACCTCATCTCCTCTGGGGATCTCCCTCCCACAGCTTCCAACCTGATAGTTGCCCAACCTCGGACGGCCCGCTTCTATCTCCTACCCAAAATCCACAAACAGAACTGCCCCGGTAGACCGATCGTCTCAGCTTGCTCCTGCCCCACAGAACTCATTTCTCGTTATCTTGACTCCCTTCTCTCTCCCCTTGTCCAGTCCCTTCCCACCTACATCCGTGATTCCTCTGACACCTTACGTCACATCAACAATTTCCAGTTCCCTGGCCCCTACCGCTTCCTCTTCACCATGGACGTCCAATCCCTCTACACCTCCATCCCCCACCAGGATGGTCTGAGGGCCCTTAGCTTCTTCCTCGAACAGAGGCCCGAACAATCCCCATCCACCACTACTCTCCTCCGTCTGGCTGAACTTGTTCTCACGCTGAACAATTTCTCCTTCAACTCCTCTCACTTCCTCCAAATAAAAGGTGTGGCTATGGGTACCCGCATGGGCCCCAGCTATGCCTGTCTCTTTATGGGGTATGTGGAACATTCCTTGTTGCAGTCCTACTCCGGCCCCCTTCCACAACTCTTTCTCCGGTACATCGATGATTATTTCGGTGCTGCTTCATGCTCTCGTCAGGACTTGGAAAAATTTATTAATTTTGCTTCCAATCTCCACCCCTCCATCATTTTCACGTGGTCCATCTCTGACACTTCCCTTCCCTTCCTTGACCTCTCTGTCTCAATCTCTGGTGATAGACTGTCCACCAATATCCATTACAAACCCACCGACACCCACAGCTATCTCGACTACAGCTCCTCACACCCCACTTCCTGTAAGGACTCCATCCCATTCTCTCAGTTCCTTCGCCTCCGTCGCATCTGTTCCGATGATGCTACATTCAAAAACAGTTCCTCTGACATGTCCTCCTTCTTCCTTAACCGAGGTTTTCCACCCACGGTCGTTGACAGGGCCCTCAACCGTGTCCGGCCCATCTCCCGCGCATCCGCCCTCACTCCTTCTCCTCCCTCCCAGAAACATGATAGGGTCCCCCTTGTCCTCACTTATCACCCCACCAGCCTCCGCATTCAAAGGATCATCCTCCGCCATTTCCGCCAACTCCAGCATGATGCCACTACCAAACACATCTTCCCTTCACCCCCCTTATCGGCATTCCGTAGGGATCGCTCCCTCCGGGACACCCTGGTCCACTCCTCCATCACCCCCTACTCCTCAACCCCCTCCTATGGCACAACCCCTTGCCCACGCAAAAGATGCAACACCTGCCCCTTCACTTCCTCTCTCCTCACCGTCCAAGGACCCAAACACTCCTTTCAAGTGAAGCAGCATTTCACTTGCATTTCCCCCAACTTAGTCTACTGCATTCGTTGCTCCCAATGTGGTCTCCTCTACATTGGAGAGACCAAACGTAAACTGGGCGACCGCTTTGCAGAACACCTGCGGTCTGTCCGCAAGAATGACCCAAACCTCCCTGTCGCTTGCCATTTTAACACTCCACCCTGCTCTCTTGCCCACATGTCTGTCCTTGGCTTGCTGCATTGTTCCAGTGAAGCCCAACGCAAACTGGAGGAACAACACCTCATCTTCCGACTAGGGACTTTACAGCCTTCCGGACTGAATATTGAATTCAACAACTTTAGGTCGTGAGTCCCCTCCCCCATCCCCACCCCCTTTCTGTTTCCCCCTTCTCTTTTTTTTCCCAATAAATTATAAAGATTTTCCTTTTCCCACCTATTTCCATTATATAAAATAAAAAAAAAAAAACCCACTAGAGCTATACCTTGAGTGCCCTACCATCCATTCTTAATTAGCACATTCGTTTAGATAATATCACCAACTTTATCTTTAACACCTATGTGTTCTATTGTACGATTGTTGTTGACATCTTTTGATATTCTGCTTCTATCACTGCTGGTTTGTCGCTACAACCACACCAACCCCCTCCACCTCTCTGTCTCTCTATCTCTCCGCCCCCCACACACACACCTTAAACCAGCTTATATTTCAGCTCTTTCCTGGACTCGAACTCAAGTTCTGTCGAAGGGTCATGAGGACTCGAAACGTCAACTCTTTTCTTCTCCGCCGATGCTGCCAGACCTGCTGAGTTTTTCCAGGTAATTCTGTTTTTGTCCTAAATTTCTAAGCTGCTCCTGGATTTCTGCACATTCGCGGACCAGCGTGCATGGGCAGATAGGCATTGGCGGCCATCTGGCGTGGTCCTGTTGCGTGGGCAGGAGGAGGCACAGTGAAACTTAAAAAAAAAGAGGAAAATAAACTCATCAGGCAAGAAGGAGGCCGAAGTGCTGGGTATTTCCGGCATTTTCTGTTTTTATTTCAGGTTTCCAGCATCTGCAAGTGTTTTGCTTTTGTGTTGAAATAAAAAAGACGATTGTTTGTTGGGAGGAATCTATGTCACTAAGTGGCTCACCCGCATAGCTACATGCAAGGGGAGGTGGCAGAAAGCGTCAATGTGAGTCTCATTTTTGTATTTTGCAAGATTTTCAGCGCCAAACAAATTTCCTCTTCCGTGCAACACCTGCAGCATCACTGACTGAAAATTTGTGGATTTTAGTGGAGGCTTCCACAAAAAAAGACACTTTAGAAAGAAGCAGGTGCTCCAGCAGTAAAAAGACATTCACTCAATGCCACTGGTTTTAAACATAGACACTGTACGTCATTATCTTATATGGATATAGTACGCGAGTTACTGTGCTGGTTGACTAGAGAGACCTGGAGGTGTTTGGGCTGGAGAGAACTGGAGGTGTTTGGTCTAGAGAGAACTGGAGGTGTTTGGACTAGAGAGTACTGGAGGTGTCTGGATTAGAGAGAACGGGATGTGTTTGGACTAGAGAGAACGGGCGGTGTTTGGGCTAGAGAGATTTGGAGGTGTTTAGACAAGACAGTCCTGGAGTGACCTGTAGTGGTTTGGACTAGAGAGACCTGTAGTGGTTTGGACTAGAGAGACCTGGAGGGGTTTGGACTAGGGAGACATGGAGGGGTTTGGACTAGGGAGACATGGAGGTGTTTGGACGAGGGAGACATGGAGGGGTTTGGACTAGGGAGACATGGAGGGGTTTGGACTGGAGAGACTGGAGGGGTTTGGACTGGAGAGACATGGAGGGGTTTGGACTAGGGAGACATGGAGGGGTTTGGACTAGAGAGACATGGAGGGATTTGGACTGGAGACAACTGGAGGTGTTTGGGCAGGAGAGACATGGAGGTGTTTGGACTAGAGAGAACTGGAGGTGCTTGGACTAGATAGGACTGGAGGTGTTTGGGATAGAGAGAACTGGAGGTGTTTGGACGAGGTAGGACTGGAGGTGTTTGGACTAGAGAGAACTGGAGGTGTTTGGACTAGATAGGACTGGAGGTGTTTGGACTAGAGAGAACTGGAGGTGTTTGGCATAGAGGGAACTGGAGGTGTTTGGGCTAGAGAGAACTGGAGGTGTTTGCACTAGAGAGTACTGGATGGGTATGGACAAGAGAGAACTGGATGTGTTTGGAGTAGAGAGACCGGGCGGTGTTTGGGCTAGAGATAATTGGAGGTGTTTAGACAAGACAGAACTGGAGGAGCTTCGACCAGAGAGACCTGGAGTGGTTTGGACTAGAGAGACGTGGCGTGGTTTGGACTAGAGACACCTGGAGGTGTTTGGACTAGGGAGACATGAAGAGATTTGGACTAGGGAGACATGGAGTGGTTTGGACCAGGGAGACCTGGAGGGGTTTGGACCAGGGAGACCTGGAGGGGTTTGGACCAGGGAGACCTGGAGGGGTTTGGACCAGGGAGACCTGGAGGGGTTTGGACCAGGGAGACCTGGAGGGGTTTGGACCAGGGAGACCTGGAGGGGTTTGGACCAGGGAGACCTGGAGGGGTTTGGACCAGGGAGACCTGGAGGGGTTTGGACCAGGGAGACCTGGAGGGGTTTGGACCAGGGAGACCTGGAGGGGTTTGGACCAGGGAGACCTGGAGGGGTTTGGACCAGGGAGACCTGGAGGGGTTTGGACCAGGGAGACCTGGAGGGGTTTGGACCAGGGAGACCTGGAGGGGTTTGGACCAGGGAGACCTGGAGGGGTTTGGACCAGGGAGACCTGGAGGGGTTTGGACCAGGGAGACCTGGAGGGGTTTGGACCAGTGAGACCTGGAGGGGTTTGGACCAGGGAGACCTGGAGGGGTTTGGACCAGGGAGACCTGGAGGGGTTTGGACCAGGGAGACCTGGAGGGGTTTGGACCAGGGAGACCTGGAGGGGTTTGGACCAGGGAGACCTGGAGGGGTTTGGACCAGGGAGACCTGGAGGGGTTTGGACCAGGGAGACCTGGAGGGGTTTGGACCAGGGAGACCTGGAGTGGTTTGGACCAGGGAGACCTGGAGTGGTTTGGACCACGGAGACCTGGAGTGGTTTGGACCAGGGAGACCTGGAGTGGTTTGGACCAGGGAGACCTGGAGTGGTTTGGACCAGGGAGACCTGGAGGGGTTTGGACCAGGGAGACCTGGAGTGGTTTGGACCAGGGAGACCTGGAGGGGTTTGGACCAGGGAGACCTGGAGGGGTTTGGACCAGGGAGAACTGGAGGGGTTTGGACCAGGGAGACCTGGAGGGGTTTGGACCAGGGAGACCTGGAGGGGTTTGGACCAGGGAGACCTGGAGGGGTTTGGACCAGGGAGACCTGGAGGGGTTTGGACCAGGGAGACCTGAAGGGGTTTGGACCAGGGAGACCTGGAGGGGTTTGGACCAGGGAGACCTGGAGTGTTTTGGACCAGGGAGACCTGGAGGGGTTTGGACCAGGGAGACCTGGAGGGGTTTGGACCAGGGAGACCTGGAGGGGTTTGGACCAGGGAGACCTGGAGGGGTTTGGACCAGGGAGACCTGGAGGGGTTTGGACCAGGGAGACCTGGAGGGGTTTGGACCAGGGAGACCTGGAGGGGTTTGGACCAGGGAGACCTGGAGGGGTTTGGACCAGGGAGACCTGGAGGGGTTTGGACCAGGGAGACCTGGAGGGGTTTGGACCAGGGAGACCTGGAGGGGTTTGGACCAGGGAGACCTGGAGGGGTTTGGACCAGGGAGACCAGGAGGGGTTTGGACCAGGGAGACCTGGAGGGGTTTGGACCAGGGAGACCTGGAGGGGTTTGGACCAGGGAGACCTGGAGGGGTTTGGACCAGGGAGACCTGGAGGGGTTTGGACCAGGGAGACCTGGAGGGGTTTGGACCAGGGAGACCTGGAGGGGTTTGGACCAGGGAGACCTGGAGGGGTTTGGACCAGGGAGACCTGGAGGGGTTTGGACCAGGGAGACCTGGAGGGGTTTGGACCAGGGAGACCTGGAGGGGTTTGGACCAGGGAGACCTGGAGGGGTTTGGACCAGGGAGACCTGGAGGGGTTTGGACCAGGGAGACCTGGAGGGGTTTGGACCAGGGAGACCTGGAGGGGTTTGGACCAGGGAGACCTGGAGGGGTTTGGACCAGGGAGACCTGGGGTGGTTTGGACCAGGGAGACCTGGGGTGGTTTGGACCAGGGAGACCTGGGGTGGTTTGGACCAGGGAGACCTGGAGTGGTTTGGACCAGGGAGACCTGGAGGGGTTTGGGCAGGAGAGACCTGGAGGGGTTTGGGCAGGAGAGACCTGGAGGGGTTTGGGCAGGAGAGACCTGGAGGGGTTTGGGCAGGAGAGACCTGGAGGGGTTTGGGCAGGAGAGACCTGGAGGGGTTTGGGCAGGAGAGACCTGGAGGGGTTTGGGCAGGAGAGACCTGGAGGGTTTTGGGCAGGAGAGACCTGGAGGGGTTTGGGCAGGAGAGACCTGGAGGGGTTTGGGCAGGAGAGACATGGAGGGGTTTGGGCAGGAGAGACATGGAGGGGTTTGGGCAGGAGAGACATGGAGGGATTTGGGCAGGAGAGACATGGAGGGGTTTGGGCAGGAGAGACATGGAGGGGTTTGGGCAGGAGAGACATGGAGGGGTTTGGGCAGGAGAGACATGGAGGGGTTTGGGCAGGAGAGACATGGAGGGGTTTGGGCAGGAGAGACATGGAGGGGTTTGGGCAGGAGAGACATGGAGGGGTTTGGGCAGGAGAGACATGGAGGGGTTTGGGCAGGAGAGACATGGAGGGGTTTGGGCAGGAGAGACATGGAGGGGTTTGGGCAGGAGAGACATGGAGGGGTTTGGGCAGGAGAGACATGGAGGGGTTTGGACTAGATAGGATTGCAGGTGTTTGGACTAGATAGGACTGGAGCTGTTTGGACTAGATAGGACTGCAGGTGTTTGGACTAGATAGGACTGGAGCTGTTTGGACTAGATAGGACTGGAGCTGTTTGGACTAGATAGGACTGGAGCTGTTTGGACTAGATAGGACTGGAGCTGTTTGGACTAGATAGGACTGGAGCTGTTTGGACTAGATAGGACTGGAGCTGTTTGGACTAGATAGGACTGGAGCTGTTTGGACTAGATAGGACTGGAGCTGTTTGGACTAGATAGGACTGGAGCTGTTTGGACTAGATAGGACTGGAGCTGTTTGGACTAGATAGGACTGGAGCTGTTTGGACTAGATAGGACTGGAGCTGTTTGGACTAGATAGGACTGGAGCTGTTTGGACTAGATAGGACTGGAGCTGTTTGGACTAGATAGGACTGGAGCTGTTTGGACTAGATAGGACTGCAGGTGTTTGGACTAGATAGGACTGGAGCTGTTTGGACTAGATAGGACTGGAGCTGTTTGGACTAGATAGGACTGGAGCTGTTTGGACTAGATAGGACTGGAGCTGTTTGGACTAGATAGGACTGGAGCTGTTTGGACTAGATAGGACTGGAGCTGTTTGGACTAGATAGGACTGGAGCTGTTTGGACTAGATAGGACTGGAGCTGTTTGGACTAGATAGGACTGGAGCTGTTTGGACTAGATAGGACTGGAGCTGTTTGGACTAGATAGGACTGGAGCTGTTTGGACTAGATAGGACTGGAGCTGTTTGGACTAGATAGGACTGGAGCTGTTTGGACTAGATAGGACTGGAGCTGTTTGGACTAGATTGGCCTGCAGGTGTTTGGACTAGATTGGCCTGCAGGTGTTTGGACCAGAGACCACTGGAGGTGTTCAGCATAGAGGGAACTGGAGGTGCTTGGGCTAGAGGGAAGTGGAGGTGCTTTGGCTAGAGGGAAGTGGAGGTGCTTTGGCTAGAGGGAAGTGGAGGTGCTTTGGCTAGAGGGAAGTGGAGGTGCTTTGGCTAGAGGAATGTAGAGGTGCTTTGGCTAGAGGGAAGTGGAGGTGCTTTGGGTAGAGGGAAGTGGAGGTGCTTTGGGTAGAGGGAAATGGAGGTTCTTTGGGTAGAGGGAAATGGAGGTGCTTTGGGTAGAGGGAAATGGAGGTGCTTTGGGTAGAGGGAAATGGAGGTGCTTTGGGTAGAGGGAAATGGAGGTGCTTTGGGTAGAGGGAAATGGAGGTGCTTTGGGTAGAGGGAAATGGAGGTGCTTTGGGTAGAGGGAAATGGAGGTGCTTTGGGTAGATTGAAATGGAGGTGCTTTGGGTAGAGGGAAATGGAGGTGCTTTGGGTAGAGGGAAATGGAGGTGCTTTGGGTAGAGGCACCTGGAGGTGCTTGGGCTAGAGGCACCTGGAGGTGCTTGGGCTAGAGGCACCTGAAGGTGCTTGGGCTAGAGGCACCTGGAGGTGCTTGGGCTAGAGGCACCTGGATGTGCTTGGGCTAGAGGCACCAGGAGGTGTTGGGCTAGAGGGACCTGGAGGTGTTAAGGCTAGCGAGATCTGGATATGTTTGTACTGGAGAGTCATTTCACAGATTTTGTCATCGTTGGCTAGGCCAGCATTTGTTACCCAATTGCCCTTGAGAAAATGATGGTGAGTTGCCATAGGAACAGGAAAGTAGAATGAGCCCATTCAGCCCTTTGAGTCTGCTTCACTCTTCAATAGGATCATGGCTGATCAGCTTGTGGACTATATGCTAATTTCCTGTCTACGGCCACCACACCCCCCAACCACCCCGCCCCCCCCCACCCCCCCACACCAAATGTCCCCCTCCACCACCCCCCCCCCCTCTTTTGCCCTCTGCCATAAATGTTGACTCCCTTGTCTGTGCAAAACCTATCAAACTCTGCCTGGAATATGAATCTTCTAAACCGCTGCAGGCCTCATGTGGTGTAGGTACACCATAAGCCGACGCCGGGTGGTCCACCTTTTTGGGGTAGCAGTGTGCAGCTTTGCTCAGCCATTTCAGGAGGCAGTTAAGAGTCAACCCCATTGATGTGGGCCTGGAGTCACATTTGGCCAGACCAGGTAAGGAGGGCCGATTTCCCTCCCTAAGGGGCGTTTGTGTAGCAGTTGGTCTTTTATAATCATTGATGATCTGTTCATGGTCCCCATTGCTTAGACTGGCTTTATAACTACTGGCTCATTAATAGGACTTACATTCTACCAATTGATTTAGTGTCATTAGAACTTGTATCCCCAGGGGACTAGCTTGGGCCTCTTATTGGTCTAGTACCCTACTTCTAGGCCACCACATCTCCAGAGGAGAAAGAAGGCTAACATGTGACGCTAACTGTGTATTGCCGAGATGTTCAGGGGCATTGATAAAGTATTGTTCGCCCTCTAGAGATAGGTTCAACAGGGAGCGTGGAGTTGAAAAAGTGGTGCAAGCTGATTTGATAAAAAATTTGGAAAGGGAGTTGGACAGACACTAGAGGATACGGAAGTTACAAGACTGCGGACAATAAGCAGAATTTAGGACTCAATGGATCTGCCCATTCAAAGAGAGAATCATGCACGATGGACTGAATGGCCTCTTTCTCTGCTGTCACTTTGGTTATTTTTCATTCATTTACCGGATGTGGGTGTCACTGGTTAGACGAGAGTTTATTGTCCATCCTTAATTGCCCCTGGAGAAGGTGGTGTTGAGCTGCTTTCTTGAACCACTGCAGTCCCTGTTATGTACATACACCCACAGTGCTGTTAAGGAGGGAGTTCAGGGATTTGACCCAGCGACAGTGATGGAACAGTTGATATATTTCCAAGTTAGGATGGTGAGTGGCTTGGAGGGGAACTTCCAGGTGGTGGTGTTCCCATGTGTCTGCTACCCTTGTCCTTCAAAATAGTGGTAGTCGTGGGTTTGGAAGGTGCTATTGAAGGAGCTTTGGTGAGTTCCTGCAGTGCAACTTGTAGATGGTACACACTGCAGTTACTGTGCGGTGGCGGAGGCAAAGAATGTTTGTGGATGCGGTGCCAATCAAGGAGGGCTGCTTTGTCTGGGATGGTGTCGAGCTTCTTGAGTGTTGTGGGAGCTGCACTCATCCAGGCAAGTGGGGAGTATACTATAACACTTGTGCCTTCTAGATGGTGGACTGGCTTTGGGGAGTCAGGAGGTGAGTTATTCACCGCAGGATTCTCAGCCTCTGACCTGCTCTTATAGTGACAGTATTAGAGAGATCGGGAGGGTTGTAGTGATTGAATTGAAGAGGAGTTTGTCGTGCTTTCAGATACACCTGGGAGATGTAGTATAATGAGATGAGTGCAGATTATAAAAATATTGCGAACAGAAAAATAGGAATTGCTTCATCGGTGTTTATCTAATCATTTTATTTAATTGACCATTGGGTTCACACAGTTAGGAACCAATGCAGTGTGCAGGTATCTAGTTGTTCTCCATTGTTTCCCTAATCCAGGAGATATAGTTGTAGACTTTCGTGTAGACTCAAGGGTAATTTCTCTCTGCACAGCCTATTCCCCACGAGACAATTCCTTCCAACTTACCATTGCAAACCATGGAACCCCCTGAATCCCCCTTTATGTGAGGAGAACAGCATCAGGTCAGAACACAACAAAACAACTTGTATTTATATAGCGCCATTATAATCATAGAACAGCCCAAGCTACTGCACAGCAACAGTTATCAAAGAATTTGTGACCCCGAGTCACATAAAAGAGATATTAGAGACTGGTGACCAAAAGCTTGGTTATAGAGGGAGGTTTTAAGGAGCGTCTTAAAACAGCAAACAGATGCAGAGACAGAGAGGTGGAGAGGTTTAGGGAGGGAATTCAACAGCTTAGGGGACCAGGCAGCTGAAGGCACGGCAGTCAATGGTGGAGCGATGGGACTCCGGGGATGGTCAAGAGGCAAAATTGTTGGAGTGCAGAGATCTCGGAGGTTTTTAGGGGCTGGAGGAGGATACAGAGATGGGGAGGATTGTAGGCACTGGAGGAGATTATAGAAATAGGGAGGGTTATAGGTGCTGGAGTAGGTTAAACAGAGAGGCACGTTTGCAGGGGTTGGAGGAGGTTACAGAGATAGCGAGAGTTGTCGGCGCTGGAGGAGGATATAGAGATAGGGAGGAGTGTAGGGACTGGAGGAGGTTACAGAGATAGGGAGGGTTGTAGGGGCTGGAGGAGGTTACAGAAATACGGAGGGTTGTAGGGGCTGGAGGAGTTTACAGAGAAACGGAGGGTTGTAGGGGCTGGAGTAGGTTACAGAGATAGGGAGGGTTGTAGGGGCTGGAGGAGGTTACAGAGATAGGGAGGGTTGTAGGGGCTGGAGGAGGTTACAGAGATACGGAGGGTTGTAGGGGCTGGAGTAGGTTACAGAGATAGGGAGGGTTGTAGGGGCTGGAGGAGGTTACAGAAATAGGGAGGGTTGTAGGGGCAGGAGGAGGTTACAGAGATAGGGTGGTTTGTAGGGACTGGAGCAGATTACAGAGATAGGGAGGATTGTAATGGCTGGAGGAGGTTGGACCTATACCCATTGATGTTTAGAGGAATGAGTGGTGACCTTATTGAAACATAAATGATTCTGAGGGTTCTGGACAGGGCAGACACTGAGATGATGTTTCCTCTTGGACAAATCTAAGGGGCACAGCCTCAATCGAATGGATCTTCTGCTTACGGTGCAGATATATTGTTTGTCTCCGAGGGTCATTATTGTTTGGAATTCTCTACCCCAGAGAGCAGAGGAAGTTGGGTCTCTGAATATTTTCAATGCTGAGATCAATTCTGATCGATGAGAGGATTCAAGTATTACGGACAATTGGCAAGAACCTGGAATCAAGGCCACAGTCAGGTCATTCAACCTCACTGAATGGTTGAGCAGGTTTGAGGGACTGAATGGTCACCTCTTGCTCCTATTTCTTAAGTTCTCCTCTCGGAGAGGGCGTACCCCTACCCAATACGACACCCTGGAGCTCAGAGTATAAGGCCCCATTTATTAATGCATTTTTTATTCATTCATGGGATGCGGGCATCTCTGGCTGGGCCAGCATTTATTGCCCATCTCTAATTGCCCCTCAGATAGTGGTGGTGAGCTGCCTCCTTGAACCGCTGCAGCCCATGGCATGTAGGTACAGCCACAGTGCTGTAAGGGAGGGAGTTCCATTACCATGGTAACAGTGTTGGGGGAAATACATACACAGGGGGTGTCACCCTTGGGGTGTTCAATTTGGACCATGAGTCAGGGGGAATCCAGTTACTGCTCTGGAAGAATTAGGATTATGTCTCCATCTGAATCTTTCTGCATTCAGTGAAACTGGGGAGGTGACAGATTTGGGGAGATTGAACAGAATGGAGAGCAAAATCTCTCACTGTCCTGTGTTTACCAGCACGTTGCATCCTTACTTGACAGCTATCCTTCCCACCCTCCATGAATCCAGCACAGAACATGCTACTCGTGATGCTACCAGCATAAGCCTTCTGGCTGTTGCTCGGAGGCAGCACATGGACATCGAGGCACTGGAGATCAGCAGGGTACAGAACTGGAAAGGAACACATTTCCCAAAGTTTATTCAATCTGGGATTGTCTACAAAGCCAGGGATATGCAGTCACACATGTCGCTGTGAAAGTCACAACTGACTGTGGGAAGGTAAAGAGTGGGGGATCAGGGCGAATGTCTCCCATTAATAAACTGGAGAAATACGGAATCTGGAATAGTTGCCGATTGCATTCCTGATAATTGCCAAGAGGTATGATGCCACAATGGTTCCAAATAGAGAAGTCACAGCAATACAATCCAACAAATCACAAACACACACTGCAATCTGTCACATCACACTCACACTGAAATCTGTCAAATTACACACACACGGCAATCTGTCAAATCACACACACAAAGCAATCCGTCAAGTCACACACACACACGCCACAATCTGTCAAGTCACACACATTGCAAACCGTCAAATCACACACACACACACTGCACTCTGTCAGATCACACACACGAACACACACACTGCACTCTGTCAAATCGCATACACTTTGCAATCCGTCAAATCACACACACAATGCACTCTGTCACGTCACACACATTGCAATCCAACAAATCACGCGCACACACACTGCACTCTGTCAAATCACAGGCATGAAGCAGAGCTGGGTTTACTCCCAGTGTCCTAAGCTAACATTGCTCTTCCAACTTGCACCAGCCAAAGACGACATAAAATCTATAGTGAGTCATTTACCTCACTGTTGACTGCGGTATTTCCCCGGCATCAAATGGTTTACAATTTTTGCAGCAGATATGTGAAGCAAGAGTTTGCATTTGTATCGCAAAATCCACATCCTCCAGGCAACCCAAATGTGCTTCACAGACAGTGAACCATTTTTTAGTGTGTGGTCTCTGTCGGGATGTGGACAATCAAAGTTGTTAGCTTGGCAGAGAGTACGATGCCTCAAACACCCAGTGAGTTTATTGAGCAGACAAGCTGTCCTTTCTGTGAGTTTAGGTGGATTACTGACCAGGAGTCCTGTCCTCTCTGTGAGTTTAGGTGGAATACTGACCAGGAGTCCTGTCCTCTCTGTGAGTTTAGGTGGGATACTGACCAGGAGTCCTGTCCTCTCTGTGAGTTTAGGTGGGATACTGACCAGGAGTCCTGTCCTCTCTGTGAGTTTAGGTGGGATACTGACCAGGAGTCCTGTCCTCTCTGTGAGTTTAGGTGGGATACTGACCAGGAGTCCTGTCCTCTCTGTGAGTTTAGGTGGGATACTGACCAGGAGTCCTGTCCTCTCTGTGAGTTTAGTCACGGATGAGATACTGACCAGGAGTCCTGTCCTCTCTGTGAGTTTAGAATTCTTGCTCAAGTTGTACAGGGCTTTGGGGAGACCACACCTGGAGTAGTGTGTGCAATTTTGGCAATCTGAAATGAAAACAGTAAGTGCTGGAAATACTCAGCAGATCCAGCAGCATCTGGGGAGAGAAACTCATTAACGTTTCGAGTCCATTGAAACTAGGAGCATGAGAAGGCTATTCGGCCCTTCTAGCCTGTTCTGCCATTCATTATGATCCACTTGAACCTCTCGCACAAACTCATCCCAGAAACACATCCTTCAAGATCACGGAGGCTGGACTACAGCGTGCTGGAGTAGTCGAGCTTGAGGTGGATGAGGGTTTCAGCAGTCGATAAGCTGAGGCAAGGGCGGAGTGGTGTGATGGAGCGGAGGTGGAAATGGGCTGTCTTGGTGATGGAGATGATAGGGGGATGGATGCTCAGCTCAGGGTTAACTGGACAATGAGGGTGAGAATGGTCTGGTCAGATAGTGACCAGGGAGGGAAAGGGGGGGTATCGATGACTGGGGAACGGAGTTGGTCACGGGGACCAAAGGCAATGGCTTCAGTCATCCCAACCTTCCCCAAACGATGCAAACACAATCTTGGGACGCTCATCGAGAAGCCTGCAAATCTCGAGAACCAAGCTCTTGGTTCGAAGCGTATACTCTACCTTTGACATTTTAACCTCTTTTCACGCAGAGTCCTCAGTACTTGCCCCCGATAGCAGTGAGCGGCGGAGACCACCCATTCGGGGTGGATCAGAGATCCCCCACACATGTGCCGTCCCACGTTGAGAGATACAATCCAGGGCACTGAGTGCTTCGCACACTCGTAACCACCAACAATCTTGTCGTCATCACGAGGGGCAGCAGCTGTGGTACCAAAACAAGAGATATCAGCATTAAACACTGGAGTAAACTGAGAGACAAGCAGCAGAAACAGAGAGACAGAGACAGAGGGAGAGATAGAGAGAGAGAGAGAGAGACAGAGGCAGGGAAAGAGCGAGTGAGAGAGACACAGAGACAAGAGCGAGAGAGACATAGACAGAGGGAGAGACAGCGTGTAGGAGAGTCCACTGGCCGGAAAATCACAAATTCGGGAGCGGGCACAGACTCAGGATAAGTGGATTGAGATGAGGAGAAATTTCTTCAATTGGAGGGTTGCGAATCTTTGGAATTCTCTCCCCTCCAACCTCACCACCACCACCCCCACCCCCACACCCCCACCACCCGCCCTCCCCTCCCCCCCCCCCACCCCCCCATTCAAACAAGTCCAGGGAGCGGTGGGTGCTCAGTCGTTGAGTCTATTCAACATTTGAGGTCACTAGATTTTTGGACATTAGGGGAGTGGGTGGGAAAGGGAAACTGAGGGAGAAGATCAGCCCTGATCTGACTGAATGGGGAAGAAGGCTTGAGGGGCTGAATGGCCTCTCCTGTTGCAAAGCCCTTTGGGAGATGCTGTGGTCAAGAAAGGTGACATAAAATTCCTTCCACCTTTCTTGCAGCCCCTATGCGTTTTGGTTAAAATGCTGGTTATAATTATTTATATGCAGTTAATATTCATATTCTGTAGTCCACTGCTCTCCAGACCATTAACTTGGGAACTCACAATTGGCTGATCCCTTCCTACAGAGGCTAAACCTGATGCCCAGAGTGAAGGTTGAGATGGACAATTCTACAAACACATGTCCTTCAACCTCAAAACTCAAGTTGAGATTTGGCTATTTATAAGCCCCCATGGACCGGCCTCCCAAATTCCATCCTGCCTCAATGTCCAAAGAAACAAAACTCTGTTGGATCACGTGTCCTTACGGGCACCAAGTTTCCCTATAACCCTCCGTGACTGTGCTAACTCCTCCAACGCCTATAACACTCCCTATCTCTGTAACCTCCTCCAGCCTCTAAAACCCTCACTATCTATGTAACCTCCACCAGCACCTACAACCCTCCCTATCTCTGTAACCTCTTCAAGCCCCTACAACACTCTCTATCTCTGTAAGCCCCTGCAGCCCCAACAACCCTCCCTAAATCTGTAACATCTTCCGAGCTCCGACAACCCTCCCTGTCTCTGTAACCCCCTCCAGCCCCTACAACCCTCCCTAAATTTGTAACCTCTTCCAGCTCCTAAAACCCTCCCTGTCTCTGTATGCCCCCCAAGTCCCTACAACCCTCCCTCTCTCTGTAACCTCCTCCATCCTTTTCAACCCTCCCTATCTCTGTACCCTCCTCCATCCCCTATAACCCTCCAAGGTCTCTGCTCTCTTCGAATACCATCCTCTTGAACATCCCCCCATTCCAATCACTCCACCAATGAAAGCCATGCATTCATCTGCCTTGGACGTCAACTCTGGAACTCCCTCCCTGAACCTATCCTCCTCTCAGTCCCACTTTTTCTCTACCCTGCTCTAAGACCCTCCTTAAAAACAGAACTCTTTCACCAAGCTTTTGATCACCTGTCCCTAAAGTCTTTTATGTGGCTCCAGGGGGAAAAGACAGACATATTGAGTTAGGATACAGGTTGCACACGATCTCTTTGAATGGCGGAACCAGCTTGAGGGGCTGAATGGCCTCCAGCTGTTCCTGTATTCCTGATGATTCATTATGTGGTAATCTCACTCCAAGATTATAATATTCCACCAATGTCTCACTGGATAGATTATGGGATTTGGAAAGCCAGTTAAGCATTTGGAGTAGGTCGGAAGATTAATAATCAAATTCTATTATCTGTGAGCTTTTATAAGCTCTATCTCAGCTTCCAAAAGCAGAGCCATAAAACAGCATTGGGAGAGAAAGGGATAAAGGGATTCAGGTGATGGGCCAATGTTGTATCAATTGGACGTGAGTGGGGAAGCTGAATATGCATCCAGGAAAAGTTATGTTGAGGAAAATGAAGTAGGGTAAATCTGTCCTGGATAATGGGACTCAAACTCCCCGAATATGCATCCTCGGGGTCACACTCCTGTATCTGCAGGTCCTGGCCTGTGTGCTTTACTTTTCTACCTCTTTGACAACACTTTAAAACTATCTCCAGCCACTTTGAAGAGGAAGACGATTGTCACACCTCTGGTTCACTCCACATGCAGCCTCAGACCTTTAGGTGGTTGCATCCCTTTAAATTTCCTCTAAATGGGTCTAAAAACCTGCCTTAATGCATTGGTCCCACGTTCCTTAATCACCCCCCAAACCCGCAACCTCTACCATCTGGAAGGAGAAGGGCAGCAGATGCATGGGAATGCCACAACCTGCAAGTCCCTTTCCAAGCCACTCACCATCCGGACTTGGAACTTTATTGGCTGCCCATTCACTGTCGCTAGGTCAAAATCCTGGAACTCTCTCCTTAACAGCACTGTGGGTGTACATACACCACAAGGACCACAGCGGCTCAAGAAGGCGGCTCACCACCACCCTCTTATCACCGCTTTTTATGCATAACCTTGAAAGTTCCTCAAATACCTGTCAGACTCCCTCTTGAAATTACTTACAAGGGTATATCTTATGGAGAACATATTACTCACCACTTCCCCACTGGTCGAAAAGTCACTCGGCACCTTGGCATCTTTAAATCAAGCTACCCTGTGCAGCAAGACGATACAAGTAGTTCTCCCAGCTAGGGGGCGTTATATGACATGACTTCCACCTCTCCGATTTGGCTTTGACCAAGGATGTATATTTTTGTCAAATTTCCAACCATTAAGAATTTGAAAAGAAGGTTGGAGGACTCTTTGTCCTAGCAGACTGCAGTGGGAGGGGCCTGTCTTATGAAATGTAGATGGCCTTTATATAATTCCCTTTTAATTTGGTCTCTACAGCCCACAGGGGTCATTAGTGTCTCTTCAGAGATAAAGAGATGCAAAGTGCTGCCAGACAGTTTCTATTGGTCAAGGGTCACAGCCCAACATAGCTTCAGTCATTTGAAAAGGTCATTGTCCAGTTTTAAAATTTTAGGAAGTAATTACACATAACATATATATGTTTTATAAAATTATAGAGTGTGTGGTCTTGGCCCTATTACAAGACCAAAACCAGTTACAGGAAGACTTTTCTGCTTTTATATTCCGCCTGTCGGGACAGGAAGTCCTAGATTTTCGATAACCCAGGGTCCACCTTCGAACACACTAGTAGCCACATGATCCTATAATAATGAAGTTATTGACTAATCAGAGTGATCAGTCTCTATTGATTAGACCACAGCAAATCCACACGCGAGGTGGGGGAGAAACTCCTCCAGTGATGAAGAGCTTTGTGAAACATTAGAGCTAAACTTCCCTATTTCTCCCGCTTTATGGAATTCCTGGTTCAATATTCCTTCCCTCATCTCCTGGCGTCGGCGCTGATGATGGGAACCCGTTGTCGTGCTGGACAGCGTTTAAATTCTTCCTTAACCAGGGGAGTAGAGCTGCAGGAGCGCACCTCCTACACCACCTCATGTCACAGTAGGAGCAAGTCTGACTTCAGACTCGCATTAAAGAGGTCGGCAACCAAGCGCGTTACGAGGGCGAGGCCTGAGGCTTGATTTGACAGGATTGTGAGTTGAGATTGGTTGATACGGATGGATATTGCCTTAATTCGAGCCGCGTGTCTGAGACGAAGTACAGCGGCGGTTGATTCTTTGGCAGTGAATTGTATTTGTTGACTAAGGCTTTATCGTATGTCAGCCACATAGCCAAAAGACAGTATTTTGTCAATACACAGGAATACAATTACACAATAAGGATGAACAGGACTAATACATGGACCTTGAAGTGAGAAAGAAGGCTTATTTTTTATTGTGGGAACTTAGTGAGATTTTTTAACCAGAGTACGTTTCCGGGAGAAGGAAGGATTAATAACATTCGAGGCACGTTGTGTGCTGCGCAGAGACATCTCCGATTTCCACTTTCCCTCTTGTAATAATGATGTACAGATCCAATAGACAGTCTGGGACTCAGAGTAGTAAATCGTGGCTGGGATTGACAGCTCAGTCCTACACAATCCAACGGTTACTCATCAGCACACGCTGTGTCCGGGTTTTGCCAATGGTCATTGCTGTCTGACCAACTATTTCTTATAAGAAGCAGCTCAACCCCTACATTTCTAAGCTGCTCCTGGATTTCTGCACATTCGCGGACCAGCGTGCATGGACAGATAGGCATTGGCGGCCATCTGGCGTGGTCCTGTTGCGTGGGCAGGAGGAGGCACAGTGAAACTTTCAAAAAAGAAGAAAATAAACTCATCAGGCAAGAAGGAGGCAGAAGTGCTGGGTATTTCCGGCATTTTCTGTTTTTATTTCAGGTTTCCAGCATCTGCAAGTGTTTTGCTTTTGTGTTGAAATAAAAAAGACGATTGTTTGTTGGGAGGAATCTATGTCACTAAGTGGCTCACCCCCATAGCTACATGCAAGGGAAGGTGGCAGAAAGCGTCAATGTGAGTCTCCGCTTTGTATTTTGCAAGATTTTCAGCGCCAAACAAATTTCCTCTTCCGTGCAACACCTGCAGCATCACTGACTGAAAATTTGTGGATTTTAGTGGACGCTTCCACAAAAAAAGACACTTTAGAAAGAAGCAGGTGCTCCAGCAGTAAAAAGACATTCACTCAATGCCACTGGTTTTAAACATAGACACTGTACGTCATTATCTTATCTGGATATAGGACACGAGTTACTGTGCTGGTTGACTAGAGAGACCTGGAGGTGTTTGGGCTAGAGAGACCTGGAGGTGTTTGGGCTAGAGAGACCTGGAGGTGTTTGGGCTAGAGAGACCTGGAGGTGTTTGGGCTAGAGAGACCTGGAGGTGTTTGGGCTAGAGAGACCTGGAGGTGTTTGGGCTAGAGAGACCTGGAGGTGTTTGGGCTAGAGAGACCTGGAGGTGTTTGGGCTAGAGAGACCTGGAGGTGTTTGGGCTAGAGAGACCTGGAGGTGTTTGGGCTAGAGAGACCTGGAGGTGTTTGGGCTAGAGAGACCTGGAGGTGTTTGGGCTAGAGAGACCTGGAGGTGTTTGGGCTAGAGAGACCTGGAGGTGTTTGGGCTAGAGAGACCTGGAGGTGTTTGGGCTAGAGAGACCTGGAGGTGTTTGGGCTAGAGAGACCTGGAGGTGTTTGGGCTAGAGAGACCTGGAGGTGTTTGGGCTAGAGAGACCTGGAGGTGTTTGGGCTAGAGAGACCTGGAGGTGTTTGGGCTAGAGAGACCTGGAGGTGTTTGTTGGGCTAGGGAGACCTGGAGGTGTTTGGGCTAGAGAGACCTGGAGACGTTTGGGCTAGAGAGACCTGGAGGACGTTTGGGCTAGAGAGACCTGGAGACGTTTGGGCTAGAGAGACCTGGAGACGTTTGGGCTAGAGAGACCTGGAGGTGTTTGGGCTAGAGAGACCTGGAGGTGTTTGGGCTAGAGAGACCTGGAGGTGTTTGGGCTAGAGAGACCTGGAGGTGTTTGGGCTAGAGAGACCTGGAGGTGTTTGGGCTAGAGAGACCTGGAGGTGTTTGGGCTAGAGAGACCTGGAGGTGTTTGGGCTAGAGAGACCTGGAGGTGTTTGGGCTAGAGAGACCTGGAGGTGTTTGGGCTAGAGAGACCTGGAGGTGTTTGGGCTAGAGAGACCTGGAGGTGTTTGGGCTAGAGAGACCTGGAGGTGTTTGGGCTAGAGAGACCTGGAGGTGTTTGGGCTAGAGAGACCTGGAGGTGTTTGGGCTAGAGAGACCTGGAGGTGTTTGGGCTAGAGAGACCTGGAGGTGTTTGGGCTAGAGAGACCTGGAGGTGTTTGGGCTAGAGAGACCTGGAGGTGTTTGGGCTAGAGAGACCTGGAGGTGTTTGGGCTAGAGAGACCTGGAGGTGTTTGGGCTAGAGAGACCTGGAGGTGTTTGGGCTAGAGAGACCTGGAGGTGTTTGGGCTAGAGAGACCTGGAGGTGTTTGGGCTAGAGAGACCTGGAGGTGTTTGGGCTAGAGAGACCTGGAGGTGTTTGGGCTAGAGAGACCTGGAGGTGTTTGGGCTAGAGAGACCTGGAGGTGTTTGGGCTAGAGAGACCTGGAGGTGTTTGGGCTAGAGAGACCTGGAGGTGTTTGGGCTAGAGAGACCTGGAGGTGTTTGTTTGGGCTAGGGAGACCTGGAGGTGTTTGGGCTAGAGAGACCTGGAGACGTTTGGGCTAGAGAGACCTGGAGACGTTTGGGCTAGAGAGACCTGGAGACGTTTGGGCTAGAGAGACCTGGAGACGTTTGGGCTAGAGAGACCTGGAGGTGTTTGGGCTAGAGAGACCTGGAGGTGTTTGGGCTAGAGAGACCTGGAGGTGTTTGGGCTAGAGAGACCTGGAGGTGTTTGGGCTAGAGAGACCTGGAGGTGTTTGGGCTAGAGAGACCTGGAGGTGTTTGGGCTAGAGAGACCTGGAGGTGTTTGGGCTAGAGAGACCTGGAGGTGTTTGGGCTAGAGAGACCTGGAGGTGTTTGGGCTAGAGAGACCTGGAGGTGTTTGGGCTAGAGAGACCTGGAGGTGTTTGGGCTAGAGAGACCTGGAGGTGTTTGGGCTAGAGAGACCTGGAGGTGTTTGGGCTAGAGAGACCTGGAGGTGTTTGGGCTAGTGAGACCTGGAGGTGTTGGGCTAGAGAGACCTGGAGGTGTTTGGGCTAGAGAGACCTGGAGGTGTTTGGGCTAGAGAGACCTGGAGGTGTTTGGGCTAGAGAGACCTGGAGGTGTTTGGGCTAGAGAGACCTGGAGACGTTTGGGCTAGAGAGACCTGGAGACGTTTGGGCTAGAGAGACCTGGAGACGTTTGGGCTAGAGAGACCTGGACGTTTGGGCTAGAGAGACCTGGAGACGTTTGGGCTAGAGAGACCTGGAGACGTTTGGGCTAGAGAGACCTGGAGGTGTTTGGGCTAGAGAGACCTGGAGGTGTTTGGGCTAGAGAGACCTGGAGGTGTTTGGGCTAGAGAGACCTGGAGGTGTTTGGGCTAGAGAGACCTGGAGGTGTTTGGGCTAGAGAGACCTGGAGGTGTTTGGGCTAGAGAGACCTGGAGGTGTTTGGGCTAGAGAGACCTGGAGGTGTTTGGGCTAGAGAGACCTGGAGGTGTTTGGGCTAGAGAGACCTGGAGAGAGAGACCTGGAGGTGTTTGGGCTAGAGAGAGAGGTGTTTGGGCTAGATGTTTGGGCTAGAGAGACCTGGAGGTGTTTGGGCTAGAGAGAACTGGAGGTGTTTGGGCTAGAGAGACCTGGAGGTGTTTGGGCTAGAGAGACCTGGAGGTGTTTGGGCTAGAGAGGAGGTGTTTGGGCTAGAGAGACCTGGAGGTGTTTGGGCTAGAGAGACCTGGAGGTGGGCTAGAGAGACCTGGAGGTGTTTGGGCTAGAGAGACCTGGAGGTGTCTGGGCTAGAGAGACCTGGAGGTGTCTGGGCTAGAGAGACCTGGAGGTGTCTGGGCTAGAGAGACCTGGAGGTGTCTGGGCTAGAGAGACCTGGAGGTGTTGGGCTAGAGAGACCTGGAGGTGTTTGGGCTAGAGAGACCTGGAGGTGTTTGGGCTAGAGAGACCTGGAGGTGTTTGGGCTAGAGAGACCTGGAGGTGTTTGGGCTAGAGAGACCTGGAGGTGTTTGGGCTAGAGAGACCTGGAGGTGTTTGGGCTAGAGAGACCTGGAGGTGTTTGGGCTAGAGAGACCTGGAGGTGTTTGGGCTAGAGAGACCTGGAGGTGTTTGGGCTAGAGAGACCTGGAGGTGTTTGGGCTAGAGAGACCTGGAGGTGTTTGGGCTAGAGAGACCTGGAGGTGTTTGGGCTAGAGAGACCTGGAGGTGTTTGGGCTAGAGAGACCTGGAGGTGTTTGGGCTAGAGAGACCTGGAGGTGTTTGGGCTAGAGAGACCTGGAGGTGTTTGGGCTAGAGAGACCTGGAGGTGTTTGGGCTAGAGAGACCTGGAGGTGTTTGGGCTAGAGAGACCTGGAGGTGTTTGGGCTAGAGAGACCTGGAGGTGTTTGGGCTAGAGAGACCTGGAGGTGTTTGGGCTAGAGAGACCTGGAGGTGTTTGGGCTAGAGAGACCTGGAGGTGTTTGGGCTAGAGAGACCTGGAGGTGTTTGGGCTAGAGAGACCTGGAGGTGTTTGGGCTAGAGAGACCTGGAGGTGTTTGGGCTAGAGAGACCTGGAGGTGTTTGGGCTAGAGAGACCTGGAGGTGTTTGGGCTAGAGAGACCTGGAGGTGTTTGGGCTAGAGAGACCTGGAGGTGTTTGGGCTAGAGAGACCTGGAGGTGTTTGGGCTAGAGAGACCTGGAGGTGTTTGGGCTAGAGAGACCTGGAGGTGTTTGGGCTAGAGAGACCTGGAGGTGTTTGGGCTAGAGAGACCTGGAGGTGTTTGGGCTAGAGAGACCTGGAGGTGTTTGGGCTAGAGAGACCTGGAGGTGTTTGGGCTAGAGAGACCTGGAGGTGTTTGGGCTAGAGAGACCTGGAGGTGTTTGGGCTAGAGAGACCTGGAGGTGTTTGGGCTAGAGAGACCTGGAGGTGTTTGGGCTAGAGAGACCTGGAGGTGTTTGGGCTAGAGAGACCTGGAGGTGTTTGGGCTAGAGAGACCTGGAGGTGTTTGGGCTAGAGAGACCTGGAGGTGTTTGGGCTAGAGAGACCTGGAGGTGTTTGGGCTAGAGAGACCTGGAGGTGTTTGGGCTAGAGAGACCTGGAGGTGTTTGGGCTAGAGAGACCTGGAGGTGTTTGGGCTAGAGAGACCTGGAGGTGTTTGGGCTAGAGAGACCTGGAGGTGTTTGGGCTAGAGAGACCTGGAGGTGTTTGGGCTAGAGAGACCTGGAGGTGTTTGGGCTAGAGAGACCTGGAGGTGTTTGGGCTAGAGAGACCTGGAGGTGTTTGGGCTAGAGAGACCTGGAGGTGTTTGGGCTAGAGAGACCTGGAGGTGTTTGGGCTAGAGAGACCTGGAGGTGTTTGGGCTAGAGAGACCTGGAGGTGTTTGGGCTAGAGAGACCTGGAGGTGTTTGGGCTAGAGAGACCTGGAGGTGTTTGGGCTAGAGAGACCTGGAGGTGTTTGGGCTAGAGAGACCTGGAGGTGTTTGGGCTAGAGAGACCTGGAGGTGTTTGGGCTAGAGAGACCTGGAGGTGTTTGGGCTAGAGAGACCTGGAGGTGTTTGGGCTAGAGAGACCTGGAGGTGTTTGGGCTAGAGAGACCTGGAGGTGTTTGGGCTAGAGAGACCTGGAGGTGTTTGGGCTAGAGAGACCTGGAGGTGTTTGGGCTAGAGAGACCTGGAGGTGTTTGGGCTAGAGAGACCTGGAGGTGTTTGGGCTAGAGAGACCTGGAGGTGTTTGGGCTAGAGAGACCTGGAGGTGTTTGGGCTAGAGAGACCTGGAGGTGTTTGGGCTAGAGAGACCTGGAGGTGTTTGGGCTAGAGAGACCTGGAGGTGTTTGGGCTAGAGAGACCTGGAGGTGTTTGGGCTAGAGAGACCTGGAGGTGTTTGGGCTAGAGAGACCTGGAGGTGTTTGGGCTAGAGAGACCTGGAGGTGTTTGGGCTAGAGAGACCTGGAGGTGTTTGGGCTAGAGAGACCTGGAGGTGTTTGGGCTAGAGAGACCTGGAGGTGTTTGGGCTAGAGACAACTGGCGGTGTTTGGGTTAGAGACAACTGGAGGTGTTTGGGCTAGAGACAACTGGAGGTGATTGGGGTGGAGAGACATGGAGGTGTTTGGACTAGAGAGACCTGGATGTGTTTGGACTAGAGAGACCTGGAGGTGTTTGGACTAGAGAGACCTGGATGTGTTTGGACTAGAGAGGACTGGAGGTGTTTGGACTAGATAGGACTGGAGGTGTTTGGGCTAGAGAGAACAGGAGTTGTTTGGACTAGATAGGACTGGAGGTGTTTAGACTAGAGAGAACTGGAGGTGTTTGGCAGAGAGGGAACTGGAGGTGCTTTGGCTAGAGGGAACTGGAGGTGCTTTGGCTAGAGGGAACTGGAGGTGCTTTGGCTAGAGTGAACTGGAGGTGCTTTGGCTAGAGGGAACTGGAGGTGCTTTGGCTAGAGGGAACTGGAGGTGCTTTGGCTAGAGGGAACTGGAGGTGCTTTGGCTAGAGGGAACTGGAGGTGCTTTGGCTAGAGGGAACTGGAGGTGCTTTGGCTAGAGGGAACTGGAGGTGCTTTGGCTAGAGGCACCTGGAGGTGCTTTGGCTAGAGGCACCTGGAGGTGCTTGGGCTAGAGGCACCTGGAGGTGGTGGGCTAGAGGCACCTGGAGGTGCTTGGGCTAGAGGCACCTGGAGGTGGTGGGCTACAGGCACCTGAAGGTGGTTAGGCTAGTGAGATCTGGATGTGTTTGTACTGGAGAGTCATTTCATGGATTTTGTCATCGTTGGCTAGGCCAGCATTTGTTACCCATTCCCAAATGCCCTTGAGAAAATGATGGTATTTTGCCATAGGAACAGGAGAGTAGAAGGAGGCCATTCAGCCCTTTGAGTCTGCTTCACTCTTCAGTAGGATCATGGCTGATCAGCTTGTGGACTCTACGCTACTTTCCTGTCTACCGCCCCCCACCCCACCGAACCCCCACAACCAAACATCCCCTCCCACTCCCCCTTTTGCCCTCTGCCATAAACGTTGACTCCCTTGTCTATGGAAAACCTATCTAACTCTGCCTGGAATATGAATCTTCTAAACCGCTGCAGGCCACATGTGGTGTAGGTACACCATAAGCCAACGCGAGGTGGTCCACCTTTTTGATGTAGCAGTGTGCAGCTTTGCTCAGCTATTTCAGGAGGTAGTTAAGAGTCAATCCCATTACTGTGGGCCTGGAGTCACGTTTGGCCAGACCGGTTAAGGAGGGCGGATTTCCCTCCCTAAGGGGTGTTTGTGAAGCAGTTGGAGTTTTATGATCATTGATGATCTGTTCATGGTCCCCATTGCTTAGACTGGCTTTATAACTACTGGCTCATTAATAGGACTTAACTTCTAACAATTGCTTTAGTGTCATTAGAACTTGTGTCCCCAGGGGACTAGCTTGGGCCTCTTATTGGTCTAGTAAGCCTACCTCTAGGCCACCACCTCTCCAGAGGAGAAAGAAGGCTAACATGTGACGCAAACGGTGTTTTGCCGAGATGTTCAGAGGTGTTGATCGAGTGTTGTTCGCCCTCTGGAGACTGGTTCAACAGGGAGCGTGGAGTTGAAAAAGTGGTGCAAGCTGATTTGATAAATAATTTGGAAAGGGAGTTGGACAGACACTTCAGGGTATGGAAGTTACAGGACTGCGGACAATAAGCAGAATTTAGGACTCAATGGATCTGCCCATTCAAAGAGAGAATCGTGCATGATGGACTGAATGGCCTCTTTCTGTGCTGTCACTTTGTTTGGTTATTTTTCATTCATTTACAGGATGTGGGCATCACTGGTTAGACCAGCATTTATTGCCCATCCTTAATTGCCCCTGGAGAAGGTGGTGTTGAGCTGCTTTCTTGAACCACTGCAGTCCCTGTTATATACATACACCCACAGTGCTGTTAAGGAGGGAGTTCAGGGATTTGACCCAGCGACAGTGATGGAATGGCCGATATATTTCCAAGTTAGGATGGTGAGTGGCTTGGAGTGGAACTTCCAGGTGGTGATGTTCCCATGTGTCTGCTACCCTTCTACTTCCAGATGGTGGTGGTCATGGGTTTGGAAGGTGCTATTTAAGGAGCCTTGGTGAGTTCCTGCAGTGCATCTTGTAGATGGTACACACTGCGGCCACTGTGCAGTGGTGGAGTGAGTGAATGTTTGTGGATGTGGTGCCAATCAAGCAGGGCTGCTTTGTCCTGGATGGTGTCTAGCTTCTTGAGTGTTGTGGGAGCTGCACTCACCCAGGCAAGTGGGGAGTATTCTATAACCTGCCTTGTAGATGGTGGACAGGTTTTGGGGAGTCAGGAGGTAAGTTACTCACCGCAGGATTTTCAGCCTCTGACCTGCTCTTATAGTGACAGTATTAGAGAGATTGGGAGGGTTGTAGTGATTGAATTGAAGTGGAGTTTGTCGTGCTTTCAGATGCTCCTGGGAAATGTAGTATAATGAGATGAATGCAGATTATCAAAATATTGCGAACAGGAAAATAGGAATTGCTTCATCGGTGTTTATTTAATCATTTTATTTAATTGACCATTGGGTTCACACAGTTAGGTACCAATGCGGTGTGCAGGTATCTAGTTGTTCTCCATTGTTTCCCTAATCCAGCAGATATAGTTGTAGACTTTCGTGTAGACTCCAGGGTAATTTCTCTCTGCACAGCCTATTCCTCACGAGACAATTCCTTCCAACTTAACATTGCAAACCAGGGGACCCCTTGAATCCCCCTTTATGTGAGGAGAACAGCATCAGGTCAGAACACAATAATAGCAACTTGCATTTATATAGCGCCATTAACATCATAGAACAGCCCAAGCTACTGCACAGCAGCAGTTATCAAAGAATTTGTGACCCCGAGTCACATAAAGGAGATATTAGGGACTGGTGACCAAAAGCTTGGTTATAGAGGGAGGTTTTAAGCAGCGTATTAAAACAGGAAACAGATGGAGAGACAGAGAGGTGGAGAGGTTTAGGGAGGGAATTCAACAGCTTAGGGCCCCAGGCAGCTGAAGGCACGGAAGTCAATGGTGGAGCGATGGGAATCGGGGGATGGTCAAGAGGCCGGAATTGTTGGAGTGCAGAGATCGCGGAGGGTTTTAGGGGCTGGAGGAGGATACAGAGATGGGGATGGTTGTTGGTGCTGGAGGAGATTATAGAAATAGGGAGGGTTGAAGGGGCTGGAGTAGGTTACAGAGAGAGGGAGGTTTGTAGGGGTTGGAGGAGATTACAGAGATAGGGAGGGTTGTAAATGCTGGAGGAGGTTACAGAGATTGGGAGGAGTGTAGGGGCTGGGGGAGGTTAAAGAGATAGGGAGGAGTGTAGGGGGGGAGGTTACAGAGAAAGGGAGGGTTGTAGGGGCTGGAGGATGTTTCAGAGATAGGGAGGAGTGTAGGGGCTGGGGGAGGTTACAGAGATAGGGAGGGTTGTAGGGTCTGGAGTAGGTTACACAGAGAGGGAGGTTTGTAGGGGTTGGTGGAGGTTACAGACATAGGGAGGGTTGTAAATGCTGGAGGAGGTTACAGAGATAGGGAGGAGTGTAGGGGCTGGGGGAGGTTAAAGAGATAGGGAGGAGTGTAGGGGGGAGGGTACAGAGATAGGGAGGGTTGTAGGGGCTGGAGGAGGATACAGAGATAGGGAGGAGTGTAGGGGCTGGGGGAGGTTACAGAGATAGGGAGGGTTGTATGGGCTGGAGGAGATTACAGAGATAGGGAGATTTGTTGGGGCTGGAGGAGGATATAGAGATAGGGAGAAGTGTAGGGGCAGGAGGAGGTTACAGAGATAGGAAGGGATGTAGGGGCTGGAGGAGGTTATAGACATTGTGTTGTAGGGGCTGGAGGAGGTTACGGACATGGGGAGGGTTGTAGGGGCTGGAGGAGGTTACGGAGATAGGGAGGGTTGTAAGGGCTGGTGGATGTTACAGAGATACGGAGGATTGCAGTGACTGGAGGAGGTTACAGAGATAGGGAGTGTTTTAGGGGCTGGAGGAGGTTACAGATATCAGGAGGCTTGTAGGGACTGGAGGAGGTTACAGAGATAGGGAGTGTTGTAGGGGCTGGAGGAGGTTACAGAGATAGGGAGGATTGTAGGGGCTGGAGGAGATTACAGAGATAGGGAGGATTTTAGGGGCTGGAGGAGGTTGGACCTATATCCATTGATGTTTAGAGGAATGAGTGGTGACCTTATTGAAACATAAATGAGTCTGAGGGTTGTGGACAGGGCGGACACTGAGATGATGTTTCCTCTTGGACAAATCTACAGGGCACAGCCTCAATCGAATGGATCTTCTGCTTATGGTGCAGATCCATTGTTTCTCTCTGAGGGTCATTATTGTTTGGAATTCTCTACCCCAGAGAACAGAGGATGCTGGGTCTTTGAATATTTTCAATGCTGAGATCGATTCTGATTGATGAGAGGGATTCAAGTATTACAGAAAATTGGCAAGAACCTGGAATCAAGGTCATTCAAACTCACTGAATGGTTGAGCAGGTTTGAGGGACTGAATGGTCACCTCTTGCTCCTATTTCTTAAGTTCTCCTCTAGGAAAGGGGGTACCCCTCCCCAGTACGACACCCTGGAGCTCAGAGAATAAGGCCCCATTTATTAATGCATTTTTTATTCATTCATGGGATGCGGGCATCGCTGGCTGGGCCAGCATTTATTGCCCATCTCTAATTGCCCCTCAGATAGTGGTGGTGAGCTGCCTCCTTGAACTGCTGCAGCCCATGGCGTGTAGGTACACCCACAGTGCTGTAAGGGAGGGAGTTCCATTACCATGGTAAGAGTGTTGGGGGAAATACATACACAGGTGTCTCACGCTTGGGGTGTTCAATTTGGACCATGAGTCAGGGGGAATCCAGTTACTGCTCTGGAAGAATTAGGATTATGTCTCCATCTGAATCTTTCTGCATTCAGTGAATCTGGGGAGGTGACAGATTTGGGGAGAGTAAACAGAATGGAGAGCAAAATCTCTCACTGTCCTGTGTTTACCAGCACGTTACATCCTTACCTGACAGCTAACCTTCCCACCCTCCATGAATCCAGCACAGAACATGCTACTCGTGATGCTACCAGGATAATCCTACTGGCAGGTGCTTGGAGGCAGCACAGGGACATCGAGGCACTGGAGATCAGCAGGGCACAGAACTGGGAAAGGAACACATTTCACAAAGTTTACTCAATCTGGGGTTGGCTACAAAGCCAGGGATATGCAGTCACACATGTGGTCGCTGTAAAAGTCACAACTGACTGTGGGAAGGTACAGAGTGGGGGATCAGGGAGAATGTCTCCCATTAATAAACTGGAGAAATACGGAATCTGGAATAGTTGCCGATTGTATTCCTGATAACTGCCAAGAGGTATGATGCCACAATGGGTCCAAGTAGGGAAATCACAGCAATACAATTCAACAAATCACAGACACCCACTGCAACCTGTCAAATCACACACACACACCGCAATCTGTCTAATCATACACACATCGCATTCTGTCATATCACACTCACACTGCAATCTGTTAAATCACACTCACACTGCAATCTGTTAAATCACACTCACACTGCAATCTGTTAAATCACACTCACACGGCAATCTGTTAAATCACACAAACATAGCAATCTGTCAAATCACACACACTGCACTCTGTCAAATCACACACATGCACACACACTACACTCTTTCAAATCGCACACACTTGGCAATCCGTCAAATCAAACACACACTGCACTCTGTCGCATCACACACATTGCAATCCAACAAATCACGCGCACACACACTGCACTCTGTCAAATCACAGGCATGAAGCAGAGCTGGGTTTACTCCCAGTGTCCAAAGCTAACATTGCTCTTCCAACTTGCACCAGCCAAAGGCGACATAAAATCTTTACTGAGTTATTTACTTCACTGCTGACTGCGGTATTTGCCCTGCATCGAATGGTTTACAATGTTTGCAGCAGATATGTGAAGCAAGAGTTTGCATTTGTATAGCAACATCCACATCCTCCGGGCAACCCAAATGTGTTTCACAGACAGTGAACCATTTTTTAGTGTGTGGTCACTGTCGGGATGTGGACAATAAAAGTTGTTAGCTTGGCAGAGAGTACGATGCCTCAAACAGCCAGTGAGTTTGCTGAGCAGACAAGCTGTCCTTTCTGTGAGTCTGGGTGGGTTACTGACCAGGAGTCCTGTCCTCTCTGTGAGTTTATATGGGATACTGACCAGGAGTCCTGTACTCTCTGTGAGTTTAGGTGGGAGACTGACCAGGAGTCCTGTCCTCTGAGAATTAAGGTGGGATACTGACCAGGAGTCCTGTCCTCTCTGTGAGTTTAGGTGGGATACTGACCAGGAGTCCTGTCCTCTCTGTGAGTTTAGGTGGGATGCTGACTAGGAGTCCTGTCCTCTGGCAGTTTAGGTGGCATACTGACCAGGAGTCCTGTCCTCTCTGTGAGTTTAGAATTCTTGCTCTAGTTGTACAGGGTTTTGTTTAGACCACACCTGGAGTAGTGTGTGCAGTTTTGGCAATCTGAAATGAAATCAGTAAGTGCTGGAAATACGCAGCAGATCCAGCAGCATCTGTGCAGAGAAACACATTAACGTTTCGAGTCCATTGAAACTAGGAGCAAGAGAAGGCAGTTCGGCCCTTCGAGCCTGCTCTGCCATTCATTATGATCCACTTGAAGCTCTCGCACACCCTCATCCCAGAAACACATCCTTCAAGATCATGGAGGCTGGATTACAGCATGATGGATTAGTCAAGCTTGTGCTCCTTGAACAGTGGGATCTTGCCGCTTTCAACATCAATATTTCTACGTTTCAAGATATTCGACTTTTCTAAATTCACTTATCAAAGTGAAGAACCTCACACTTCCGCACATTATATTTCAGCTATTGTTATTCCATTGTGCAGTGTGTCTTTTCAAGAACGCTTTCATTGAATCAGAATGAGAGAGACAATCCAGGGCACTGAGTGCCTCGCACACTCGTAACCACCAACAATCTTGTCGTCATCGCGAGGGGCAGCAGCTGTGGTACCAATAGACGAGAGATCAGCATTAAACACTGGAGTAAACTGAGAGACAAGTAGCAGAAACAGAGAGAAGAGACAGAGGGAGAGGGAGAGAAAGAGAGAGAGAGACAGCGAGTTAAAGAGACAGAGGCAGTGAAACAGCAAGTGAGAGAGACACAGAGAGAAGAGTGAGAGAGACATAGAGAAAGGGAGAGACAGCGATTAGGAGAGACAGGCTGGGAAAGACTTCGAAAGGAGGAGCAGAAAGAGTGAGAGGAAACTCGAAAGAGCCATGGGAAAGAAAGGAAGTGGGACACGTTTACCAGCAAAGCCCAGTGACACGGCGAGCAGAAGGATCTTCATCGTTGCTTCAGGTTTCACGATGGCTGACTGCAGACAGCAGGGCTGTTTTAGAGGCTGTAGGAGCTCTGCTATCAGAGAATAACACGAACACAAGATTCATTAATGATCACAAGTCGGGGATACGTCCTTGGGAACATGAGGGGCAGGTGTGTGTTTCTCAGTTCTGTTCCCTGGGTTGTTTCAGAGGTCAATCAGTACAGTTCATGAGTGTAAATCTTCGGGTGTGACTCAGTTTACAATTTAGGTAGATTTAGAACTACAGTTGGGTTAAATAATTTTCGTATCCCGGACCGCGAAACGAGAGGCTTTAACAATAAGAATGGGATCCTTCCATGCACTGTGTGACACTGATTCAGCAAAATTATACTGGGACACAAAGAGTTAAATTATAAGGATTGTTTACTGGTCTCCTTTTCAGTTATCATGATTAAGGGGGTGATCGGATTCAGGAATTTTTCACTGATATGAATGAATTCTCGATAGAGAGAAGCTATTTCCTCAGGTTGGTGTTGGGGCAACTCTTTCGAGTACAAACACGTTTCCATCTGTTCCTATTCAGATGAAGTTACATTGTTTCATAGTTTGCCATTGTGAGATTTGAACTCTTGATCTTGGGGTTACAAGCCCAGTACCATAACCACGTGGCTATTTAGGCCAAGCCTGATGTTGGGGCAAAGGGGAGTCCAGAACAAGGGGGCAGAATCTTAAAATTGGAGCCAGGCTGTTCAGGGGGTGATGTCGGGAAGCACATTCTTCACACAAAGGGGCTGGAAATCTGGAACTCTCCCCACACACCCCACTCGCACAAAAAAGCATTGAGGCTGGAAGTGGTCAATTGAAAGTTTCAAAACTGAGAGTAAGGGGGAGAGGGTCCAGGATACAAGGGAGAGCTCCCCTGCTCTGATTCAAAATACTCATTGGAATTTGTACGGCAACTTGAGAGGGAAAATGCTTTAATACCCAAGTGACTGCACCCCTGACAGGGCAGCATGTAGTACAAGGGAATCGGCTACAGCAAGGTTTAATGTGGGACTGGGAACAGTCCTGCTCACAGTGTGAAGTAAGGAGTTACATGATCAGAGTCTGGCAAGTGTTGTGTGCTGGACAGAGACTAGTGTAGAAGCCAGCATTGATTTACCGCCTAGCTTGGACCATACCCTGTATAAATGTACATTGCTATGCTTTATCAGTAAACACAATGTGCAGTCCCACATTAACCCTTGCATTTAGCAGATACCCTTGTACTACATGCTGCCCGGTCAGTGGGGGTGTCACTTGGGTATTAAATCATTTCCCTCTCAAGTGGACGTACAAATGCCAACGAGTATTTTGAATCAGAGCAGGGGAGCTCTCCCTTGTATCCTGGACCCTCTCCTCCTTACTCTCAGTTTTGAAACTTTCAATTGACCCCTTCCAGCCTCAATAATTTTCTGTGGGAGTGGGGTGGGTGGGGAGATCCAGATTCCCACCCGCCTTTGTGTGAAGAATGTTCTTCCTGACATCACCCCCTGAACAGCCTGTCTCCAATTTTAAGATTCTGCCCCCTTGTTCTGGACTCCACCCTCCCCCAACACCAACCTGAGAAAATAACTTCTCTCTATCGAGAATTCTTTCATATCAGTGAAAAAGTCCTGAATCCGATCACCCTCATAACTCAAAAGGAGACCAGAAAACAATCCTTGTAATTTAACTCTTTGTGTCCCAGTATAATTTTGCTGAATCAGCATAGTCACACAGTGCATGGAAGGATCCCATTCTTACTGTTAAATCTCTCGTTTCGCGGTCCGGGATACGAAAATTATTTAACCCAACTGTAGTTCTAAACCTACCTCAATTGTAAAACGTCTCACACCCTAAGATTTACACTCATGAACTGTACTTATTGAACTCTGAAACAACCCAGGGAACGGAACTGAGAAACACACACCTGCCCCTCATGTTCCCAAGGACGTATCCCCCAATTGTGATCATTAATGAATCTAGTGTTCGTGTTATTCTCTGATAGCAGAGCTCCTACAGCCTATAAAACAGCCCTGCTGTCTGCAGTCAGCCATCATGAAACCTGAAGCAATGATGAAGATCCTTCTGCTTGCCGTGTCACTGGGCTTTGCTGGTAAACGTGTCCAATTTCCTTTCTTTCACATGGCTATCTCGAGTTTCATCTCACTCTTTCTGCTCCTCCTCTTGAAGTCTTTCCCAGCCTCTCTCCTAATCGCTGTCTCTCCTTCTCTCTCTGTCTCTATCATTCTCTCTCTATGTCTTTCTCACTCTTTGTCTCCGTGTCTCTCACTCGCTGTCTCTCTGCCTCTCTCTCTTTCACTTGCTGTCTCTCCCTCTCACTCGCTGTCTCCCTCTGTCTCTCTCTCTCGCTCTCACACTGTCTCTCTCTCTCTCACTCTCTGTCTCTCTCACTCTCTCTATGTCTCTCTCACACTTTGTCTCTGTGTCTTTTCATTCGTTGTCTGCCCCCTCACTCCCTGTCTCTCTCTCTCTCTCTGTCACTTTCTCTGTCTCTCTCTCTCTCACACTCTCTGTCTCTCATTCTTTCTCTCTATGTCTCTCTCATTCTTTGTCTCTATGTCTATGCATTCGCTGTCTGTCCCTCTCACTCACTGTCTCTCTGTCTCTCTCGCTGTCTCTCTCTCCCTCTGCCTCTCCCTCTGTCTCTCTCTCTGTCTCTCCATCTGTCTCTCTGCTGTTTGTCTCTCAGCTTACTCCAGTGTTTAATGGTGATCTCGCTTCTATTGGTACCACAGCTGCTGCCCCTCGCGATGACGACAAGATTGTTGGTGGTTACGAGTGTGCGAGGCACTCAGTGCCCTGGATTGTCTCTCTCAACGTGGGAAGGCACATGTGTGGGGGATCTCTGATCCACCCCGAATGGGTGGTCTCCGCCGCTCACTGCTATCGGGGGCAAGTACCGCGGGCTCTGCGTGAAAAGAGGTTAAAAGGTCAAAGGGAGAGTTTACGCTTCGAACCGAGAGCTTGGTTCTTGAGTTTTGCAGGCTTCTCGATGAGGGTCCCAAGATTGTGTTTCCATCGTGTGGGGAAGGTTGGGATGACTGAAGCCATTGCCTTCGGTCTCCGTGACCAACTCCGTTCCCCAGTCATCGATTCCGCCCCCTTCCCCTCCCTGGTCACTATCTGACCAGACCATTCTCACCCTCATTGTCCAGTTAACCCTGAGCTGAGCATCCATCCCCCTATCATCTCCATCACCAAGACAGCCCATTTCCACCTCCGTAACATCACCCCACTCCGCAATTGCTTCAGCTTATCAACTGCTGAAACCCTCATCCACCTCAAGCTCGACTACTCCAGCACGCTGTAGGCCAGCCTCCGTGATCTTGAAGGCTGTTAGCGGGATGAGGGTGTACCAGCGGGTCGAGTGGAGTATAAAACAGTGGCACAGCGCAGTTGGGCCAAATGACCAGTTTCTGTAAATTCTGATTCAATGAAAGCGTTCTCAAAAAGACACACTGCACAATGGAATAACAATAGCTGAAATATAATGTGCGGAAGTGTGAGGTTCTTCACTTTGATAAGCAAATTTAGAAAAGTCAAATATCTTGAAACGTAGAAATGTTGATGTTGAAAGAGGCAAGATCCCACTGTTCAAGGAGCACAAAGAAAGCAAACAACATGTTGTCCTTTATTGCAAGGGGATTGAAGTACAGGAATAAACAGGACTTGCTGCAATTGTACAAGGCTTTGCGGAGACTGTATCCATAACACAGCGCCTAGTTTTGGTCCCCACAACCTCACTGCCCCATACCCAAGCTCATAGCAACTCCTGTTCCCTCATCAGCCTCTGTTGCTCGTTGACTAACGTTGGCTCCCAGTCTGCAACTCATTGACTCTAAAATTCTCATCTTTGCTTTCAAACCAATACATGATCACTTGCCCGCTCCGTACGTAACCCTCTCCATACCCTATAACCCTTCCTACCTCTGTAACATCCTCCTGTCCCTACAACCCTCCCTATTTCTGTAACCTCCTCCAGCCTCTACAACCCTCCCTATCTCTGTAACCTCCTCCAGCCCCTACAACCATCCCTATCTCTATAGCCTCCTCCAGCCCCTACAACCCTCCCTATTTCTGTAACCTCCTCCAGCCTCTACAACCCTCCCAATCTCTACAGAATCCTCCAGCCTCCAGAACCCTCCCTATCTCTGTAACCTCCTCCAGCCTCTACAACCCGCCCTATCTCTGTAACCTCCTCCAGCCCCTACAACCCTCCCTATCTCTATAGCCTCCTCCAGCCCCTACAACCCTCCCTGATTCTGTAACCTCCTCCAGCCTCTACAACCCTCCCTGCCTCTGTACACTGCTCCATTTGTGGCCTCTCGAGCAGCCTCAGATTTTGCTGGCTCCTGTGTGGGATTCAGGAATACAGGGGGAAAGAAAATAACTTTTTCTCTAAATAGTAGTGGGGTGGAATTATGAGACCCACACACAAATACCCCTCCACCCCGAAGACCTTCAGATGATAAACTGTTTGACGTATTGACACTTAATTGGGAGTTAAGCAACTGAGGGATATTCAGAAAGGGCAGTGAACTGGGACTTAACATTTACCATTGGCAACAAAAATGGAGGATGGGCCCAAGAGGCCTCTCTTCCTGTCTTCCCAAGTGGTCACGAGCCCTTATCATTGCCCTGTGGAAAACAGACTAGCATTCCCTTTACTGTCATTCCAAGCCCAGGAAGCTGACAGGGAACAGCCGAGTTAGCGCTGCGCGCCAATGGGCTGAAGCAAGTTGGCCACCGGTCAAGCACAGTCACGCTCTAAGCTGGTTCTCTATCTTATTCCTAGTGGTATCCAGGTGCGTCTGGGGGAGCACGACATCACGGCCAGAGAGGGCACCGAGCAATTCATTAGAGCCGCCAGAGTCATCAGACACCCCGGGTTTAACTACCGCACCCTGGACAACGACATCATGCTGATCAAACTGTCCAAACCTGCTGCACTCAACAGCAACGTGGGGACCATCGCCCTGCCGAGAAGCTGTGCCTCTACGGGGGAATATTGCCTGGTATCCGGCTGGGGAAACACCGAGTCCCACGGTAAGGGTCAGAGAGGGAGCTGACTCGACCAGAGTCTCTGCGAGTGCTCGCTGGGGGTGTGTGGGAGGGAGGTCAGGGTTTAGCAATGGGCCGGAAGATGAAGCTCTTACACTGAGCTGTACCGATAGCAATAATCCCACAGGGTCTTCAGTAAACAGGCCGACATTTATCAGCAAAGAACGTTCCTCACCTTGAATGCGGCCGGCGTCTCTTCCTGTTGATGTAGCGCAAACTCCCGTCTCTCTCGAGCGCCTCGTCCCTTCACCCGACCCATTACCCTGACACCCAGCGCATGTCGACCTCCAGCTAAATGCCGCAGCTGCTTGGCTGTGCACAGAATGATCCCACAAATAGCGCTGAGAGTCACGGCTGGTCGACCTGCTCTCAGTCGTGTTGGGGTGGTGTGGTGGGGTGGGTGTGGGGTGAGGTGAGGTGGGGTGGTGGGGTGGGTGTGGGGTGAGGTGAGGTGGGGTGGGGGTGGTGGGTGCTAATGATGTTCCAGCGAGGGCACCCTGCTCTCCCTCAACCATCCCACAGGTCCTTTCACATCCAGCCGAGCTCATGGCAGAAGGTCTCGGTTTAGAGCCTTGTGGAAGGTGCTGACCAGTCATAGTACGGTGCCCCTCCACCCCCGCCTCCTGAACCCTCCCCCTACCCAGCCCCCCGCCTCCTGCACGCTCACCCCCACCCACACCCAGCCCCCCCGCATCACCCTGAAATGTGAGCAGAGATTACGATGCATTGAGGGTTGGAAGCTGTGATGCTCTGACCCTGAGATAAGACTATGAAGCTTTCCCCTATGGATCTCAGGCAGCCGCTAAGTGTTGTGTCATCCAGTGCGAAGGCCTCTCTGCTTGGAACCGGGGGAACTTGGGTTTGAACCTTCACTCCAGAAACCTGAGCCCTCCTGGTGTCCGCACCAAGGGAGTGCTGCACACCCAGCGGTGCCGTCTTTTTCAGGCGAGACGCTTCCTCGCCCAGTCCCTCGCCTGGTCTTCTCAGGCTGGTGTGAAAGATGTCCCAGCCCCTACATTTTGGAGGAGAGGGAGGGAGCTGCGCCCTGTGACCTGGACCAATGGGCATCCCCCACCCCCCCAACCCCCACCCCCCACCACCACCACCAACACCGAAACAGATCTCCAAGTAATTATCTCTTTGCGGTTCGCGGGATCTTGCTGTGCACAAACCAGCTGCTCTGTCTCCTGCAATCCAAGACTTTGAAAAGTGCGTCACTGGCTGTGAGGTGTTGTGAGAAGGGCTGAGGTTGTTTTGGAAATGCGCGGTCATTCGTTGGAAGTGAGAATGTGCAGCATCGAATGTTTTGACCCCCACGTAGGTGTGGATAAGATCGCGCGCCCTCTAACCTCTAACCTTTGTTTTGATTTAGTGGTCAGCGGGGACCGGCTGCAGTGCCTGGATGCGCCTGTTCTCAGCAATGCCGCTTGTGAAGGTTCCTACCCTGGGTTGATCACCAACAACATGATGTGCGTCGGTTATCTGGGTGGCGGGATGGATTCTTGCCAGGTACGGGCCCTTGGACAATACGAGACAGCCCAGAGAGACCCCCCCCCCTCCCTATCACGGGGGGAGGGGAGCTGGGGTAAAGGCGGTAAGAGCGGGGCTCAACTGGATTGCTCCCTGCGAGAGCCAGCATGCACAGGATGGACCGAATGGGCCTCCCTCCTGAACCGTGTACTTAACGTCCTCCAGAACCTACAACCCTCTTTATCTCTGTAACCTCCACCAGCCTCTACAACCCTCCCTATATCTGTAACCTCCTCCAGTCCCTACAACACTGCCTATCTCTGTAAATTCCTCCAGCACCTACAGCCCTACCTATCACTGTAAACTTCTCCAACCCCTACAACCCTCCCTATCTCTGTAACCTCCTTCAGCCCCTAAAGCCCTCCCTATCTCTGCGAACCCCTCTAGACCTTACAACCCTCACTATCTCTTTTACCCCACTCCAGTCCGTACAACCCTCCCTATCCCTGTAACCTCCTCCAGCCCCTATAACCCTCCGAGATCTCTGTGCTCCTCCAATTCCAGCCTTGTAACCATTCCCCGATTCCCATCGCTCCACCATTGTGGCCGTGCCTTCAGTTGCCTGGGGCCTAAAGTTGTTGAATTCTGTCCCTAACCCTCTCCACCTCTCTCTGTCTCTCTCTTGTTCACGTGCTCTCTCTCTCTCCTCCTTTAAGACTCTCCAGCCTTTTTGACTGAGCTTTTGATCACCCATCCCTGATATTTCCTTTCGGGTCTCCATGTCAAATGTTGTCTGATTAACATAGCTGTGAAGATTCTTGGGGACGTTTTATTATGATACAGTCTCTATACAAAAGCAAGGTGAACCAGGGGGAAGATGTGCCACGTGAGGTTGGCCAATATTCGGTGTGGTTGAACGTTTGCGATGAGCACGTGGGTTTCGAACTCTCTTTAAGCGCTGACCTCACCATGCGGAGCTGCTGATGAATTTGATGTGCTCTTCTTCCACAGGGAGACTCCGGTGGTCCCGTCGTGTGTAATGGAGTGCTCCAGGGCATCGTGTCCTGGGGGTACGGCTGTGCGGACAGAGGCTACCCCGGAGTCTACACCAAGGTCTGCAATTACATGTCCTGGATCCAGGACACCATCGCCGCAAACTGAGCTCATCACTTGGTAGGGAAGAAACCTCCAATCTAATATGGTGCTGAACAATTCTCTGCTCCACGTCCTAGGCCTGACCTTTCTGTGCCAGCTCATGTAAAAAATCAATAAAATAAATTGCAAAAATACAACACACTTTGTCTTTTCCAGTCTGAGGAACGCTCACCCTCAATGTTCTCCCCTCCACTTGATCGCATCAACTTGGCTCCTGTTCGCTTGAGTTTACTAACCGAGTGGTTGAAGATGATCAAAGGATTCGATAGGGTCGATAGAGAGAAGCTATTTCCTCTGGTGGTGGGGGGGTGGTGGGAGGGGGAAAGAGTCCAGAACAAGGGGGCAGAACCTTAAAATTTGAGCCAGACCGTTCAGGGGGTGATGTCACTTCTTTACACAAAAATCTGGAACTCTTTCTGCCAGCCCCCGTCCCCCAAAACCCCATTCCTCCCGCCCTGCTCAAAGGCTCTGTGGGTGCTGGGTGCCACCAATCATAATGCGATTGAATGGCAAGGTGCGATAGTTGGATTCTGTCTATTGGAGATGGTCATTGCCTGACACTTGTGTGGCGTGAATGTTACTTGCCACTTGTCAGCTGAAGCCTAGATATTGTCCAGGTCTTGCAGCATTTGGACATGGGCTGCTTCAGTATCTGAGGAGTCGCGAATGGTGCTGAACATTGTGCAATCATCAGCGAACATCCCCACTTCAGACCTTTTGATGGAAGGAAGGTCATTGATGAAGCAGCTGAAGATGGTTGGGCCGAGGACACTACACTGGGGAACTGCTGCAGTGATGTCCTAGACCGCTGATGACCTACCTCCAACTACCACAACCATCTTCCTTTGTGCTCGGTATGATTCCAGCCAAGTGGTTATGGTACTGGGTTTGTAACCCTAAGATCAAGAGTTCAGGTCTCACAATGGTAAACTATGAAACAATGTAACTTCATCTGAAACAGATGGAAATGGGTTTGTACTCGAAAGAGTTACATGGACTCATTGAGCTGATTGGCCTCCTTCTGTGCTGTAATTACTTGATTGACCCTATATCACCATCTATAGTATGATTCCAACCAGTGGTGAGTTTTCCCCTTTATTCCCAACTGACTCCAGTTTTACTAGGACTCCTTGATGCTACACTCGGTCAAATGCTGCCTTGATGTCAAGGGCAGTCACTCTCACCTCACCTCAGCAATTCAGCTCTTTTGTCTGTCTTTTTGCCAAGGCTATAATGAGGTCAGAGTTTGAGTAACACTGGACTGCAAAGGGATTTGGGAGTCCTAGTCCTGGATTCTCTTAAGGTTAACTTGCAGCTTGAGTCGGTAATTAGGAAGGCAAATGTAATGTTGGCATTTATTTCGAGAGGACGAGAATATAAAAGCAGGGATGTGCTGCTGAGACTTTATAAGGCTCTGGTCAGACCACATTTAGAATATTGTGAGCAATTTTGGGCCCCATATCGCAGGAAGGATGTGCTGGCCCTGGAGACGGTCCAGAGGAGGTTTACAAGAATGATCCCAGGAATGAAAGGCTTAACATATGAGGAACGTTTGAGGACTCTGAGTCTATACTCAATGGAGTTTAGAAGGATGAGGGGGGATCTGATTGACAATTACAGAATACTGAAAGGCCTGGATAGAGTGGCATGGGGAAGATGTTTCCATTAGTAGTAGAGACTAGGACCCGAGGGCACAGCCTCAGAGTAAAGAGAAGACCTTTTAGACCAGAGATGTGGAGAAAATTATTTAGCCTGAGAGTGATGAATCTATGGAATTAATTGCCACAGAAGGCTGTGGAGGCCAGGTCATCGAGTGCATTTAAGACTGAGATAGATAGGTTCTTGATTAGTAAGGGGTACATAGGTTACGGGGAGAAAGCGTGAGAATGGGGTTGAGAATCTTATCAGTCATGACTGATTGGAGGAGCAGACTCGATGGGCTGAATGGCCTAATATCTGCTCCTATGTCTTATGGTCTTAAGGGTTCATGCCAGTGTTGTATGGGCCTATACTGCCTTGGGTTTAGCAGAATGAGATCTGAGCTCATTGGTGCACAGCAAATTTTCAGGGGGTGAGGCAGGGTCGATGCTGAGAGGCTGTTTGCCCTCCGCACACACACCCACCCCAGATCCCTGAAACCACACCACCGGCCGGAGAATCTCAAATTCGGGAGCGGGCACAGTCTCAGGATAAGTGGAATGAAATGAGTAGAAATTTCTTCAATTGGAGGGTTTGTGAACTTTGGAATTCTCTCCTCCCCTGAGAGCTGTGGATGCTCCGTCGTTGAGTCTATTCAACACTTGAGGTCGAGAGACTTTTGGACACTAGTGGAGAGGGTGGGAAAGAGGAACAGAGGGAGAAGATCAGCCCTGATCTGACTGAATGGGGAGCAGGCTTGAGGCACTTTGGGAGATGCTAAGGTCAAGAAAGGTGACATAAAAGTCCTTCAATCTTTCCTGCAGCCCCAATGCGTTTTGGTTAAAATGCTGGTTATAACTATTTACATGCAGTTAATATTCATATTCTATAGTCCACTGCTGTCCAGACCATTATCTTGGGCACTCACAATCGGCTGATCCCTTCCTAATGAGGCGAAACCTGATGTCCAGACAGCAGGTTGAGATGTACAATCCGACAAACACATCTCCTTCAACCTCAAAACTCAAGTTGCAGATTTGACTATTCATAAGCGCCCTTGGACCAGCCTCACAAATTTCATCCTCCCTCAATGTCCGGGGAAACAAAACTCTGTTGTATCCCGTGTCCTAACGGACACCAACTTCCCCTGTAACCCTCCCTCTCTCTGTAACCTCCTCCAGCCTCTATAACCTTCCATATCTCTGTAAACTCCTCCAGCCCCTAGAAGCCTCCCTATTTCTGTAACATCCTCGGGCCCGTACAACCCTCCTTATCTCTGTAACCACCACCGGCGCCTACAGCCCTCCCTATCTCTGTAATTGCTTCCAGATCCTAAAACCCTCTGAGATCTCTGCGCACCTCCAATTCTGGCCTCTTGACCAACCCCCAATTCCCATCGCTCCACCATTGGTGGCCGTGCCTTCAGCTGCCTGGGGCCCTAAGGTATTGAATTCACTCCCTAAATCTCTCCACTTCTCTCTGTCTCTCTCTTGTTCACGTGCGCCCTCTCTCTCTCCTCCTTTAAGATGCTCCAGCCTTTTTGATCGAGCTTTTGATCACCCATCCCTAATATTTCCTTTCCGGTCTCCATGTCAAATGCCGTCTGATTAACGTTGCTGTGAAGCTTCTTGGGGACGTTTTACAATGACACAGGCACTATATAAATGCAAGGTGAACCGGGGGGAAGCTGTGCCATGTGAGGTTGGTCAATATTCGGTGTGGTTGAATGTTTGCGGTGAGCACGCGGGTTTCGAACTCTCTTTAAGCGCTGACCTCACCATGCGGAGCTGCTGATGGATTTGATGTGCTGTTCTTCCACAGGGAGACTCCGGTGGTCCGGTCGTGTGTAATGGAGTTCTCCAGGGCATCGTGTCCTGGGGGTACCTCTGTGCAGACAGAGGCTACCCTGGAGTCTACACCAAGGTCTGCAATTACATGTCCTGGATCCAGGACACCATCGCTGCAAACTGAGGTCATCACTTGGCGGGGGTGGGCCCTCCGATCTAATATGGTGCTGAATAATTCTCTGCTCCGCGTCCTAGGCCTGACCTTTCTGTACCAGCTCATGGAAAGAATCAATAAAAAACATTGCAAAAATACACCACACTTTGTCTTTTCCAGTCTGAGGAACTCCCACCCTTAATGTTCTCCCCTCCCCTTGATCGCATCAACTTGGCTCCTGTTCGCTTGAGTTTACTAACCGAGCGGTTGAAGATGATCAAAGGATCGATAGAGAGAAACTATTTCCTCTGGTGGGGGGTGCGGAGGGTTTTGGGGGCGGTGGTGGTGGGAGGGGGGAAAGAGTCCAGAACAAGGGGGCAGAACGTTAAAATTAGTTCCAGAATGTTCAGGGGGTGATATCACTTCTTCACACAAAAATCTGGAACTCTCTCTCCCCGACCCTGTCCCCCAAAATCCCATTCCTCCCGCCCTGCTCCAAGGGCCTTTGGGTACTGGGTGCCAGAAATGGTAAAGCCATTGAACGGCGAGGGGAAATAGTTGGATTCCATCTATTGGAGATGGTCATTGCCTGGAACTCGTGTGTTGTAAATGTTACTTCCCACTTGTCAGCCCAAGGCTGGATATTGTCTAGGTCTTGCTGCATTTGGACATGGACTGCATCAGTATCTGAGGAGTCGTGAATGGTGCTGAACATTGTGCAATCATCAGCGAACATCCCCACTTCTGACTTTATGAGGAAGGAAGATCATTGATGAAGCAGCAGAAGATGGTTGGGCCGAGGACACTACCCTTGGGAGCTCCTGCAGTGATGTTCTGCAACTGAGATGACTGACCTCCAACGACCACATCCATCTTCCTTTGTGCTCGTTATGACTCCAACCAGTGGAGAGTTTTCCCCTTTATTCCCAACTGACTCCAGTTTTGCTGGGGCTCCTTGATGCCACACTCATTCAAATGCTGCCTTGATGTTAAGGGCAGTCACTCTCGCTTCACTTCAGGAGATCAGCTCTTTTGTCCGTGTTTGGACCAAGGCTCTTATGAGGTCAGAGGTTGAGTAACCCTGGCGGACCCAAGCTGAGCATCAGTGAGCAGGTAATAGCTGGTTGGGGTTTGTCCTGCTTTTAGAGTATAGGACATACCAGGGCAATTTTTCACATAGCCAGGTAGATGCCAGTGTTGTATGGGCCTATACTGCCTTGGATTTAGGAGAATGAGATCTGAGCTCTTTGACACACACAAAATTCACAGGTGGTTAAGCAGGGTCGATGCTGAGAGGCTGTTTCTCCTCTGCACCTCCCCCAACCCGTCCACCACCCCAGTTCCCTCAAACCACACCACCAGCCGGAGAATCTCAAATTTGCGAGCAGGCACAGTCTCAGCATAAGAGGACTGAGATGAGGAGAAATTTCTTCAATTGGAGGGTTGTGAAGCTTTGAAATTCTCTCACTCCCCCCGCCCCCTCAGGAGCTGTGGATGCTCAGTCGTTGAGTCTATTCAACACTTGAGGTCGATAGTATTTTGGAAACCAGGGGAGAGGGTGGGAAAGGGGAACTGAGGGAGAAGATCAGCCCTGATCTGACTGAATGGGGAAGCAGGCTTGAGGGGCTGAATGGCCTTTCCCTTTGCAAAGCACTTTGGGAGATGCTGAGGTCAAGAAAGGTGACATAAAAGTCCTTTCATCTTTCTTGCAGCCCCTATGCGTTTTGGTTAAAATGCTGGTTATAACTGTTTACATGCAGTTTATATTCATATTCAGTAGTCCACTGCTGTCCAGACCATTATCTGGGGCACTCACAATCGGCTGATCCCTTCCTACTGAGGCTAAACCTGATGCCCAGACAAAAGGTTGAGATGGACAATCCTACAAACACATGTCCTTCAACCTCAAAACTCAAGTTGCAGATTTGACTATTTATAAGCCCCCATGGACTGGCCTCCCTAATTCCATCCTCCCTCAATGTACAGGGAAACAAAACTCTGTTGGATCGCGTGTCCTAAGGGACACCAAGTTCCCCTATAACCCTACATCACTGTGCAAACTCCTCCAGCCCCTATAACCCTCCTTATCTCTGCAACTGCCTCCAGCCTCTAAAATCATCACTAACTATGTAACCTCCACCAGCCCCTACAACCCGCCCTATCTCTGTAACTTCCTCCAGCCCCTACAACCCTCCCTGTCTCTGTAACCCCCTCCAGCCCCTACAATCCTCCCTAAATCTGTAACCTCTTCCAGCTCCTAAAACCCTCCCTGTCTCTGTAACCCCTTCCAATCCCTACATCCCGCCCTCTCTCTGTAACCTCCTACATCCTTTTCAACCCTCCCTATCTCTGTAACCTCCTCCATCCCCTATAACCCTCCAAGGAATCTGCTCTCCTCCAATTCCATCCTATTGAACATCCCCTGATTCCCATCACTCCAACATTGACAGCTGTGCCTTCACCTGCCTTGGACGTCAACTCTGGAACTCCCTCCCTGAACCTCTCCTCCTCTCACTCTCTCTTTTTCTCTCCCCTGCTCTAGAGAGCCTCCTTAAAAACAGAACTCTTTGACCAAGCTTTTGATCACCTGTCCGTAAAGTCTTTTATGTGGCTCCAGGAGGAAAGACAGACATATTGAGTTAGGATACAGGTTTGACACCATCTCTTTGAATGGCGGA
The DNA here is from genome assembly GCF_017639515.1 of Carcharodon carcharias. Lineage (NCBI taxonomy): Eukaryota > Metazoa > Chordata > Chondrichthyes > Lamniformes > Lamnidae > Carcharodon > Carcharodon carcharias. The sequence goes on along the minus strand of NC_054495.1, from coordinate 2,886,857 downwards.
ACCAGCCTGAGGCGCTGATTGGCCTCCTGCTGTTCCTGTATTCCTGATGATTTATTATGTGCGAATCTCAGTCCAAGGTTATAATATTCCACCAATATCTCACTGGATAGATTATGGGATTTGGAAAGCCAGTTAAGCATTTCGATTAGGGAGGAAGATTAATAATCAAATTCTATTATCTGTGACCTTTTATAAGCTCTATCTCAGCTTCCAAAAGCAGAGCCATAAAACAGCATTGGGAGAGAAAGGGGTAAAGGGATTCAGGTGATGGGCCTATGTTGTATCAATTGGACGTGAGTGGGGAAGCTGAATATGCATCCAGGAAAAATTATGTTGAGGAAAATGAAGTAGGATAACTCTGTCCTGGATAATGGGACTCAAATTCCCTGAATATGCATCCTCGGGGTCACACTCCTGTATCTGCAGGCCCTGGCCTGTGTGCTTTCTACTTCTTTGACAACACTTTAAAACTATCTCCAGCCACTTTGAAGAGGAAGACGATTGTCACACCTTTGGTTCCCTCCACGTGCTGCCTCAGACCTTTAGGTGGCTGCATCCCTTTAAATTTCCTCTAAAGGGATCAAAAAACCTGTCTTAATGCATTGGTCCCACATTCCTTAATCACCCCCCAAACCCACAACCTCTACCATCTAGAAGGACAAGGGCAGCAGATGCATGGAAATGACACCACCTGCAAGTCCCTTTCCAAGCCACTCACCATCCTGACTTGGAACTTTATCGGCTGCCCCTTCCCTGTCGCTGGGTCAAAATCCTGGAACTCTCTCCCTAAGAGCACTGTGGGTGTACCTACACCACAAGGACTGCAGCGGCTCAAGAAGGCGGCTCACCACCACCCTCTTATCACCGCTTTTTATTCATAACCTTGAAAGTTCCTCAAATACCTGTCAGACTCCCTCTTGAAATTATTTACGAGGGTATATCTTATGGAGAACATATTACTCGCCACTTCCCCACTGGTCAAAAAGTCACTCGGCACCTTGGCATCTTTAAATCAAGCTACCCTGTGCAGCAAGACGGCATAACTAGTTCTCCCAGCTAGGGGGTGTTATATGACATGACTCACACCTCTCCAATTTGGCTTTGACCAAGGGTGTATACTTCTTTCTCTAAGTTCCAAGCATTAAGAATTTGAAAACTAGGTTACAGGTCTCTTTGTCCTAGCAGACTGTGGAGGGAGGGGCCTGGCTTATGAAATGTTGATGGTCTTTATATAATTCCCTTTTAAGTTGGTCTCTGCAGCCCACAGGAGTCATTAGTGTCTCTTCAGAGATAACGAGATGCAAAGTGCTGCCAGACAGCTTCTATTGGTCAAGGGTCACAGCCCAACATAGCTTCAGTCATTTGAAAAGGTCATTGTCCAGTTTTAAAAGTTTAGGAAGTAATTACACGTAAAATATATATGTTTTATAAAATTATAGTGTGCGGTCTTAGCCCTATTACAAGACCGAAACCAGTTACAGGAAGACTTTCCTGCTTTTATATTAAAAACATTCGAGGCACTTTGTGTGCTGCACAGAGACATCTCCGATTTCCACTTTCCCTCTTGTAATAATGATGTACAGATCCAATAGGCAGTCGGTGACTCAGAGGAGTAAATCGTGGCTGGAATTGGCAGCTCAGTCCTACACAATCCAACGGTTACTCATCAGCAAACGCAGTGACCAGGTTTTGCCAAAGGTCATCGCTGTCTGAGCCAGCTATTTCTTATCAGAAGCTGCTCAACCCCTAACTTTCTAAGCTGCTCCTGGATTTCTGCACATTCGCGGACCGGCGTGCATGGGCAGATAGGCATTGGCGGCCATCTGGCGTGGTCCTGTTGCGTGGGCAGGAGGAGGCACAGTGAAACTTAAAAAAAGAGGAAAATAAACTCATTAGGCAAGAAGGAGGCAGAAGTGCTGAGTATTTCCGGCATTTTCTGTTTTTATTTCAGGTTCCAAGCAACTGCAAGTGTTTTGCTTTTGTGTTGAAATAAAAAAGACGGTTGTTTGTTGGGAGGAATCTGTGTCACTAAGTGGCTCACGCCCATAGCTACATGGAAGGGGAGGTGGCAGAAAGCGTCAATGTGAGTCTCACCTTTGTATTTTGCAAGATTTTCAGCGTCAAACAAACTTCCTCTTCCGTGCAACACCTGCAGCAACACTGACTGAAAATTTGTGAATTTTGGTGGAGGCTTCCACAAAAAAAGACACTTTAGAAAGAAGCAGGTGCTCCAGCAGTAAAAAGACATTTACTCAATGCCACTGGTTTTAAACGTAGACACTGAACGTCATTATCTTACATGGATATAGGGCGCGAGTTGCTGTGCAGGTTGACTAGAGAGACCTGGAGGTATTTGGGCTGGAGAGACCTGGAGGTGTTTGGGCTAGAGAGAACTGGAGGTGTTTGGGCTAGAGAGACCTGGAGGTGTTTGGGCTAGAGAGACCTGGAGGTATTTGGGCTAGAGAGACCTGGAGGTGTTTGGGCTAGAGAGACCTGGAGGTGTTTGGACTAGAGAGAACTGGAGGTGTTTTGACTAGAGAGAACTGGAGGAGTTTGGGCTAGAGAGAACTGGGGGTGCTTTGGCTAGAGAGAACTGGAGGTGCTTTGGCTAGAGAGAACTGGAGGTGCTTTGGCTAGAGAGAACTGGAGGTGCTTTGGCCAGAGGCACCTGGAGGTGCTTTGGCTAGAGGCACCTGGAGGTGCTTGGGCTGGAGGCACCTGGAGGTGTTTGGGCTAGAGGCACCTGGAGGTGCTTGAGCTAGAGAGAATTGGAGCTGTTTGTGCTGGAGAGTTATTTCACTGATGTTGTTATCGCTGGCTAGGCCAGCATTTGTTACCCATTCCTAATTGCCCTTGAGAAAATGATGGTGAGTTGCCATCGGAACAGGAGAGTAGAAGGAGGCCATTCAGCCCTTTGAGTCTGCTTCACTCTTCAATAGGATCATGGCTGATCAGCTTGTTGACTCTACACCACTTTCATGTCTACCACGCCAACCAACACCCCTCCCCACCAAACACTACCCTCCTTTTCCCCCTTTTGCCCTGTACCATAACCGTTGACTCCCTTGTCTTTGGAAAAGCTATCTAACTCTGCCTGGAATATGAATCTTCTGAACCGCTGCAGGCCACATGTTGTGCAGGTACATCCTAAGCTGACGCCAGATGGTCCACCTTTTTGGTGTAGCAGTGAGCGGCTTTGCTCAGCCATTTCAGGGGGTAGTTAAGAGTCAACCCCACTGCTGTGGGCCTGGAGTCACATTTGGCCAGACTGGGCAAGGAGGGAGGATTTCCCCCCATAAGGGGCGTTTGGAAGCATTTGGAGTTTGATGACCATTGATGATCGTTTCATGGTCCCCATTGCATAGACTGGCTTTATAACTACTGGCTCATTAATAGGACTTACATTCTACCAATTGCTTTAGTGTCATTAGAACTTGTGTCCCCAGGGGACTAGCTTGGGCCTCTTATTGGTCTAGTAACCCTACCTCTAGGCCACCACCTCTCCAGAGGAGAAAGAAGGCTAACATGTGACCCTAACGGTGCTTTGCCGAGATGTTCAGAGGTGTTGATAGAGTGTTTTTCGCCCTCTGGAGACTGGTTCAACAGGGAGCGTGGAGTTGAAAAAGTGGCGCAAGCTGATTTGATTAATAATTTAGAAAGGGAGTTGGACAGACACTTGAGGATATGAAAGTTACAGGATTGCAGACAATAAGCAGAATTTAGGACACAATGGAACTGCTCCTTCAAAGAGAGAATTGTGCATGATGGACTGAATGGCCTCTCTCTGTGCTGTCACTTTGTTTGGTTATTTTTCATTCATTTACAGGATGTGGGTGTCACTGGTTAGACCAGCATTTATTGCCCATCCCTAATTGCCCCTGGAGAAGGTGGTGGTGAGCTGCCTTCTTGAACCACTGCAGTCCCTGTTATGTAGGTACACCCACAGTGCTGTTAAGGAGGGATGTCCAGGATTTTGACCCAGCGACAGTGATGGAACGGCCGATATATTTCCAAGTCAGGATTGTGAGTATCTTGGAGGGGAACTTCCAGGCGGTGATGTTCCCATGTGTCTGCTACACTTGTCCTTCCAGATGGTGGTGGTCGTGTCTCTGGAAGGTGCTGTTGAAGGAGCCTTGGTGAGTTCCTGCAGTGCATCTTGTAGATGGTAAACACACTGCTGCTACTGTGCACTGGTGGTGGAGGGAGTGAATATTTGTGGATGTGGTGCCAATCAAGCAGGGCTGCTTTGTCCTGGATGGTGTCGAGCTTCTTGAGTGTTGTGGGAGCTGCACTCATCCAGGCAAGTGGGGAGTATTCTATAACACTCCTAACTTGTGCCTTGTAGATGGTGGACAGGCTTTGGGGAGTCAGGAGGTGAGTTACTCACCGCAGGATTCTCAGCCTCTGACCTGCTCTTGTAGCCACAGTATTAGAGAAATCAGGAAGGTTGTAGTGATTGAATTGAAGAGGAGTTTGTCGTGCTTTAAGATGCACCTGGGAGATGTAGTATAATGAGATGAGTGCTGATTATCAAAATATTGCAAAACAGGAAAATAGGAATTGCTTCATCGGTGTTTATTAAATCATTTTATTTAATTGACCATTGGGTTCACACAGTTAGGAACCAATGCGGTGTGCAAGTATCTAGTTGTTCTCCATTGTGTCCCTGATCCAGGAGATATAGTTGCAGACTTTTGTTTAGACTCCATGGTAATTTCTCTCCGCACAGCCTATTCCCTACGAGACAATTCCTTCCAACTTCCTATTGCAAACCAGGGGACCACCTGTATCGCCCTTTATGTGAGGAGTACAGCATCAGGTCAGAACACAATAATAGCAACTTGCATTTACATAGGACCAGAAACATCATAGAACATCCCAAGCTACTGCACAGCAGCAGTTATCAAAGAATTTGTGACCCCGAGTCACATAAAGGAGATATTAGGGACTGGTGACCAAATCTTGGTTATAGATGGAGGTTTTAAGGAGCGTCTTAAAACAGGAAACAGAGGGAGAGAGAGGTGGAGAGATTAAGGGAGGGAATTCAACAGCTTAAGGCCCCAGGCAGCTGAAGGCACGGCCGTCAATGGTGGAACGATGGGAATCGGGGGATGGTCAAGAGGCTGGAACTGGGGGAGTGCAGAGATCTCAGAGGGTTTTAGGGGCTGGAGGAGGATACAGAGATGGGGAGGGTTGTTGTCGCTGGAGGAGATTATAGAAATAGGGAGGGTTGTAGGGGCAGGAGGAGGTTACAGAGAGAGGGAGGTTTGTACGGGTTGGAGGAGGTTACAGAGATAGGGAGCATAGTAGATGCTGGAGGAGGTTACAGAGATAGGGAGAATTGTCGGGGCTGGAGGAGAATATAGAGATAGGGAGGAGTGTTGGGGCTGGAGGACGTTAGAGAGTTAGGGAGTGATGTAGGGGCTGGAGGAGGTTATAGACATTGTGTTGTAGGGCTTTGAGGAGGTTACAGAAATAGGGAGGGATGTAGAGGCTGGAGGAGGTTACAGAGATAGGGAAGGTTTTCGGGGCTGGAGGAGGATACAGAGAAAATGAGGATTGTAGGGGCTGGAGGACGATGCAGAGATAGGGAGTGATTTAGGGGCAGGAGCAGGTTACAAAGATGGGGTTATAGGAGCTGGAGGAGGTTGCAGAGATAGGGAGGATTTAGGGGCTGGAGGACGTTACAGAAATAGTGAGGGTTTAAGGGTCTGGAGGAGGTTACAGAGATAGGGAGAGTTGTAGGGCTGGAGTAGGTTACAGTGATAGGGAGGGTTGTAGGGGCTGGAGGAGTGTACGGAGATAGGGAGGGTTGTAGGTGCTGGAGGAGTTTACGGAGATAGGGAGGGTTGTAGGGGCTGGAGGAGGTTGGACCTATACCCATTGATGTTTAGAGGAATGAGTGGTGATCTTATTGAAACATAAATGAGTCTGAGGGTTTTGGAAAGGGCGGACACTGAGATGAAGTTTCCTCTTGGACAAATCTAAGGGGCACAGCCTCAATCGAATGGATCTTCTGCTTACGGTGCAGATACATTGTTTCTCTCTGAGGGTCATTATTGTTTGGAATTCTCTACCCCAGAGAGCAGAGGAAGCTGGGTCTTTGAATATTTTCAATGCTGAGATCGATTCTGATTGATGAGAGGGATTCAAGTATTACAGACAATGGGAAAAACCTTGGAATCAAGGCCACAGTCAGGTCATTCAACCTCACTGAATGGTTGAGCAGGTTTGAGGGACTGAATGGTCACCTCTTGCTCCTAATTCTTAAGTTCTCCACTAGGAGAGGGGGAACACCTCCCCAATCCGACACCCTGGAGCTCAGAGTATAAGGCCCCATTTATTAATGCATTTTTTATTCATTCACAGGATGTGGGTATCGCTGGCTGGGCCAGCTATTATTGCCCATCTCTAATTGCCCCTCAGATAGTGGTGGTGAGCTGCCTCCTTGAACCGCTGCAGCGCATGACGTGTAGGTACACCCACAGTGCTGTTAGGGAGGGAGTTCCATTACCCTGGTAACAGTGTTGGGGGAAATAAATACACAGGGGTATCACCCTTGGGGTGTTCAATTTAGACCGTGAGTCAGGGTGAATCCAGTTACTGCTCTGGAAGAATTAGGATTATGTCTCCATATGAATCTTTCTGCATTCAGTGTAACTGGGGAGGTGACAGATTTGGGGAGATTGAACAGAATGGAGAGCAAAATCTCTCGCTGTCCTGTGTTTACCAGCACGTTACATCCTTACCTGACAGCTAACCTTCCCACCCTCCATGAATCCAGCACAGAACATGCTACTCGTGATGCTACCAGGATAAGCCTTCTGGCAGGTGCTCGGAGGCAGCACAGGGACATCGAGGCACTGGAAATCAGCAGGGTACAGAACTGGGAAAGGGAAACATTTCACAAAGTTTACTCAATCTGGGATTGGCTACTAAGCCAGGGATATGCAGTCACATGTGGGGTCACTGTAAAAGACACAACTGACTGTGGGAAGGTACAGAGTGGGGGATCAGGGAGATTGTCTCCCATTAATAAACTGGAGAAATACGGGATCTGGAATAGTTGCCGATTGTATTCCTAAAAACTGCCAAGAGGTATGATGACACAATGGGTCCAAATAGAGAAATCACAGCAATACAATCCAACAAATCACAGACACACACACTGCACTCTGTCAAATCACACACACGCACACACACTGCAATCTGTCAAATCACACACACTTTGCAATCCGTCAAATCACACACATACTGCACTCTGTCACGTCACACACATTGCAATCCGCCAAATCACGCGCACACACACTGCACTCTGTCAAATTACAGGTATGAAGCAGAGTTGGGGTTTCCTCCCAGTGTCCCGAGTTAACATTGCTCTTCCAACTTGCAACAGCCAAAGGCGACATAAAATCTTTACTGAGTCATTTACCTCACTGTTGTCTGCGGTACTTGCCCTGCATCGAATGGTGTACGATGTTTGCAGCATATATGTGAAGCAAGAGTTTGCATTTGTATAGCAACATCCACATCCACCGGACAACCCAAATGTGCATCACAGATAGTGAACCATTTTGTAATGCGTGGTCTCTGTCGGGATGTGGACAATCAAATTTGTTAGTTTGGCAGAGAGTACAATGCCTCAAACAGCCAGTGAGTTTATTGAGCAGACAAGCTGTCCTTTCTGTGAGTTTAGGTAGGATACTGACCAGGAGTCCTGTCCTCTCTGTGAGTTTAGGTGGGATACTGACCAGGAGTCCTGTCCTCTCTGTGAATTTAGGTGCAATACTGACCAGGAGTCCTGTCCTCTATGTGAGTTTAGTTGGGATACTGACCAGGAGTCCTGTCCTCTCTATGAGTTTAGGTGGGATACTGACCAGGAGTCCTGTCCTCTCTGTGAGTTTAGGTGGGATACTGACCAGGAGTCCTGTCCTCTCTGTGAGTTTAGAATTCTTGCTCTAGTTGTACAGGGTTTTGTTGAGTCCACACCTGGAGTAGTGTGTGCAGTTTTGGCAATCTGAAATGAAAACAGTAAGTGCTAGAAATACTCAGCAGATCCAGCAGCATCTGTGGAGAGAAACACATTAACGTTTCGAGTCCATTGAAACTAGGAGCAGGAGAAGGCCATTCGGCCCTTCGAGCCTGATCTGCCATTCATTATGATCCACTCGAGCCTCTTGCACACCCTCATCCCACAAACACATCCTTCAAGATCACGGAGGCTGGACTACAGCGTGCTGCAGTAGTCGAGCTTGAGGTGGATGAGAGTTTCAGCAGTCGATAAGCTGAGGCAGGGTCGGAATGGGGTTATGTTACGGAGGTGGAAATGGGCTGTCTTGGTGATGGAGATGATAGGGGGATGGATGCTCAGCTCAGGGTTAACTGGACAATGAGGGTGTGATTGGTCTGGTCAGATAGTGACCAGGGAGGGGAAGGGGGCGGTATCAATGACTGGGGAACGGAGTTGGTCACGGGGACCAAAGGCAATGGCTTCAGTCGTCCCAACCTTCCCCACACGATGCAAACACAATCTTGGGACGCTCATCTAGAAGCCTGCAAATCTCGAGAACCGAGCTCTCGGTTCGAAACTAAACTCTCCCTTTGACCTTTTAACATCTTTTCACGCAGAGCCCTCGGTACTTGCCCCCGATAGCAGTGAGCAGCGGAGACCACCCATTCGGGGTGGATCAGAGATCCCGCACACATGTGCTTTCCCACGTTGAGAGAGACAATCCAGGGCACTGAGTGCTTCACACACTCGTAACCACCAACAATCTTGTCATTATCGCGAGGGGCAGCAGCTGTGGTACCAAGAGAAGAGATATCACCGTTAAACACTGGAGTAAACAGAGGGACAAGCAGCAGAAACAGAGAGACATGACAGAGGGAGAGACAGAGGGAGAGAGAGAGAGACAGAGAGAGGGAGAGAGACAGCGAGTTAAAGAGACAGAGGCAGGGAACCAGAGAGTGAGAGAGGCACAGACACAAGAGTTAGAGAGACAAAGAAAGAGAGAGACAGGCTGGGAAAGACTTCGAAAGGAGGAGCAGAAAGAGTGACAGGAAACTCGAAAAAGCAATGGGAAAGAAAGGAAGTGGGACACGTTTACCAGCAAAGCCCAGTGACACGGCGAGCAGATGGATCTTCATTGTTGCTTCAGGTTTCACGATGGCTGACTGCAGACAGCAGGGCTGTTTTAGAGGCTGTAGGAGCTCTGCTATCAGAGAATAACACAAACACAAGATTCATTAATGATCACAAGTGGGGCATACGTCCTTGGGAACATGAGGGGCAGGTGTGTGTTTCTCCGTTCTGTTCCCTGGGTTGTTTCAGAGTTCAATCAGGACAGTTCATGAGTGTAAATCTTAGGGTGCGAGACGGTTTACAATTTAGGTAGGTTTAGAACTACAGTTGGGTTAAATAATTTTCCTTTCCCAGACCGTGAAACGAGAGACTTTAACAATAAGAATGGGATCCTTCCATGCACTGTGTGACACTGATTCAGCAAAATTATACTGGGACAAAAAGAGTTAAATTATAAGAATTGATTTCTGGTCTCCTTTTGAGTTATGCTGGTTAACGGGGTGATCGGATTCAGGAATTTTTCACTGATATGAAAGAATTCTCGATAGATAGAAGCTATTTCCTCAGGTTGGTGTTGGGGAAGGGGGGTGTCCAGAACAAGGGGGCAGAATCATAAAATTGGAGCCAGGCTGTTCAGGGGGTGATGTCAGGAAGTACATTCTTCACACAAAGTGGGGTGGATATCTGGAACTCTCCCCACCCACCACACTCCCACAAAAAAGCATTGAGACGCTGATGCGTTTACTGATAATGCATAGCTATGTACATTTATACAGGGTATAGTCCAAGCTAGGCGCAAAATCAATGCTGGCTTCTACACTAGGCTCTGTCCAGCACACAACACTCACCAGACTTGGACCTGTGACTCCTTTCCTTACACTGTGGGCAGGACTGTTCCCAGTCCCACATTAACCCTTGCTGTAGCAGATACCCTTGCACTACATGCTGCCCTATCAGGGGTGCAGTCACTTGGGTATTAAAGCATTTTCCCTCTCAAGTGGACGTACAAATTCCAATGAGTATTTTGAAGCAGAGCAGGGGAGCTCTCCCTTGTATCCTGGACCCTCTCCTCCATACTCTCAGTTTTGAAACTTTCAATTGACCCCTCCCAGCCTCAGTGCTTTTTTGATGGAGTAGGTTGGGAGGGGAGAGTTACAGATTTCCATCCCAAATTGTGTGAAGAATGTGCTTCCCGACATCACCCCCTGAACAGCCTGGCTCCAATTTGAAGATTCTGCCCCCTTGTTCTGGAATCCCCCCTTCCTAACATCACCTCCCCCAAATACCTCCTGAGGAAATAGCTTCTCTCCATCGAGAATTCTTTCATATCAGTGAAAAAGTCCTGAATCCGATCACCCCCTTAACCATCATAACTCAAAAGGAGACCAGAAAACAATGCTTATAATTAAACTCTTTGTGTCCCAGTATAATTTTGCTGAATTAGCAGTGTCACACAGTGCATGGAAGGATCCCATTCTTATTGTTAAAGTCTCTCGTTTCGCAGTCCAGAAAAGGAATAGTTTTTACCCAACTGTAGTTCTAAATCTACCTAAATTGTAAACCGTCTCATGCCCTAAGATTTACACTCATGAATTGTACTTATTGAACTCTGAAACAACCCAGGGAACAGAACTGAGAAACACACACCTGCCCCTCATGTTCCCAAGGACGTATCCCCCACTTGTGATCATTAATGAATCTTGTGTTCGTGTTATTCTCTGAGAGCAGAGCTCCTACAGCCTATAAAACAGCCCTGCTGTCTGCAGTCAGCCATCGTGAAACCTGAAGCAACGATGGAGATCCTTCTGCTTACCGTGTCACTGGGCTTTGCTGGTAAACGTGTCCCACTTCCTTCCTTTCCCATGCCTCTCTCGAGTTTCCTCTCACTCTTTCTGCTCCTCCTCTTGAAGTCTTTCCCAGCCTGTCTCTCCTACTCGCCATCTCTCTTTCTGTCTCTCTGTCTTTCGCTCTCTCTCTGTCTCTCTCTGCAGCTTGTCCCTCCGTTTACTCCAGTGTTTAATGGTGATCTCTCTTCTCTTGGTACCACAGCTGCTGCCCCTCGCAATGATGACAAGATTGTTGGTGGTTACGAGTGTGTGAAACACTCAGTGCCCTGGATTGTCTCTCTCAATGTGGGATGGCACAATTGTGGGGGATCTCTGATCCACCCCGAATGGGTGGTCTCCGCCGCTCACTGCTATTTGAGGCAAGTACTGAGGGCTCTGCGTGAAAAGAGGTTAAAAGGTCAAAGGGAGAGTTTATGCTTAGAACCAAGAGCTTGCTTCTCGAGTTTTGCAGGCTTCTCGATGAGGGTCCCAAGATTGTGTTTGCATCATGTGGGGAAGCTTGGGACCACTGAAGCCATTGCCTTCAGTCCCCGTGACCAACTCCGTTCCCCAGTCATTGATACCGCCCCCTTCCGCTCCCTGGTCACTATCTGACCAGACCATTCTCACCCTCATTGTCCAGTTAACCCTGAGCTGAGCATCCATCCCCCTATCATCTCCATCACCAAGACAGCCCATTTCCACCTCCGTAACATCACCCCACTCCGTCCCTGCCTCAGCTTATCTACTGTTGAAACCCTCATCCACCTCAAGCTCGACTACTCCAGCATGCTGTAGTCCAGCCTCCGTGATCTTGAAGGCTGTTAGTGGGATGAGTGTACGAGAGGCTTGAGTGGAGTGTAAAACAGTGGCACAAAACAGTTGGGCCAAATGACCATTTTCTGTGGTAAATTCTGATTCAATGAAAGCATTCTCGAAAAGACACACTGCACAATGGAATAACAATAGCTGAAATATAATGTGAGGAAGTGTGAGGTTCTTCACTTTTATAAGCAAATTTAGAAAAGTCGAATATCTTGAAACGTAGAAATGTTGATGTTGAAAGAGGCAAGATCCCACTGTTCAAGGAGCACAAAGAAAGCAAACAACATGTTGTCCTTTATTGCAAGGGGATTGGAGTATAGGAATAAACAGGACTTGCTGCAATTGTACAAGGCTTTGCGGAAACAGTATCCATAACACAGCGCGTAGTTCTGGTCCCCAAAACCTCACTGCCCCATATCCAAACTCACAGCAACTCCTGTTCCCTGATGAGCCTCTGTCGCTCTCTGACTAACGTTGGCTCCCAGTCTACAACTCATTAACTCTAAAATTCTCATCCTTGCTTTCAAACCAATGCATGATCACTTGCCCGTTCCCTACATACCCCTCTCCATAACCTATAACCATCCCTACCTCTGGAACCTCCTCCAGCCCCTACAACCCTCCCTATCTCTGTAACCTCCTCCAGTGCCTTCAACCCTCCCTCTATCTGTAACCTGATCCAGTGCCTATAAATCTCCCTATCTCTGTAACCCCCTCCAGCCCCTACAACCTTCCCTATCTCTGTAACCTCCTCCAGTGCCTATGACCCTCCCTATCTCTGTAACCTCCTCCAGCCTCTACATCCCTCCCTATCTATGTAACCTCTAACAGCCTCTACAACCTTCCCTATCTCTGCGATACCCTCCAGCCCCTACAACCCTCCCTGTCTCTACAACCTCCTCGAGCCCCTACACCCCTTCCTATCTCTGTAAGCACCTCCAGCCTCTACAACCCTCCTTATTTCTGTAACCTCCTGCAGCCCCTCCAACCCTCAATATCCCTGTAACCTCCTCCAGCCCCTATAACCCTCCCTGCCTCTGTACACTCCTCCATTTGTGGCCTCTCGAGCAACCTCAGATTTTGCTGACTCCTGTGTGGGATTCAGGAATACAGGGGGAAAGAAAATAACTTTTCCTCCAAAGAGTAGTGGGGAGGAATTATGAGACCCACACACACATACCCCTCCACCCCGAAGACCTTCAGATGATAAACTGTTTGATGTATTGACACTTAATTGGGAGTTAAGTGACTGAGGGATATTCAGAAAGGGCTGTGAACTGGGACCTAACATTTGCCATTGGCAACAAAAATGGAGGATGGGCCCAAGAGGCCTCTCTTCCTGTCTTCCCAAGTGGTCACGAGCCCTTCTCATTGCCCTGTGGAAAACAGACTAGCATTCCCTTTACTGTCATTCCAAGCCCAGGAAGCTGACAGGGAACAGCTGAGCTAGCGCTGCACACCAATGGGCTGAAGCAAGATGGCCACCGGTCAACCACAGTCACGCGCTAAGCTGGTTCTCTATCTTATTCCTAGTCATATGCAGGTGCGTCTGGGGGAGCACGACATCACAGCCAAAGAGGGCACCGAGCAATTCATTCAATCTGCCAGAGTCATCAGACACCCCGGGTTTAACCCCAACACTGTGGACAACGACATCATGCTGATCAAACTGTCCAAACCTGCCACACTCAACGATAACGTGGGGACCATCGACCTGCCAAGCAGCTGTGCCTCTGCCGGGGAATATTGCCTGGTATCCGGCTGGGGAGACACCGAGTCCAACGGTAAGGGGCAGAGAGGGAGATGACTCGACCCGAGTCTCTGTGAGTGCTTGCTGGGGGTGTGTGGGAGGGAGGTCAGGGTTTAGCAATGGGCCGGAAGATGGTGGCAGTGCGTGTTGACCTCCAGCCAAATGCCGCAAGCTGCTTTGCTGTGCACAGAAAGATCCCACAATTAGCTCTGAGGTTCACGGCTGGTCGACCTGCTCTCAGTCGGGTTGGGGTGGTGGGGTGGGGTGGGTGTGGGGTGGGGTGTGGTTGGGGTGGTGGGGTGGGTGTGGGGTAAGGTGGGGTGGGGGAAGGGGTGCTAATGTTGGTCCAGCGAGGGCACCCTGCTCTCCCCCAACCATCCCACAGGTCCTTCCACATCCAGCCGAGATCATGGCCATGGGTTTCGGTTTACCGCCTTGTGGAAGGTGCCAACCAGTCATAGTACGGTGCCCCCTCCGCCCACCCCCTGCCCCCTGTACGCTCCCCCCACACACCCAGACCCCCAAGCCTCCTGCACCCTCACCCCACACAAGCCCCCTCATCACCCTGAAATGTGAGCAGAGATTACGATGCATTGAGGGTTGGAAGCTGTGACATTCTGACCCTGAGATAAGAATTTGAAAAGTGCGTCACTGGCTGTGAGGTGTTGTGAGATGGGCTGAGGTTGTTATGGAAATGCGCGATCGTATATTGGTAGTGAGAATGTGCAGCATCAAATATTTGGACCCCCACGTAGGTGTGGATAAGCTCGCGCGCCCTCTAACCTCTGACCTTTGTTTTGATTTAGTGGTCAGCGGGGACCGGCTGCAGTGCCTGGATGACCCGGTTCTCAGCAATGCCGCTTGTGAAGGTTCATACCTGGGGATGATCACCAACAACATGATGTGCATCGGTTATCTGGATTTCGGGAAGGGTTCTTGCTGGGTACGGGCCCTTGGACAACATGGGACAGCCCAGAGGGATCCCCACTCCCTTTCACGGCGGAGAGGGGGGGTGCGGGGTGGCGGGGATGTGTGGGGTGGGTAACGATGGTAAGAGCAGGGCTCAACTGGATTGCTCCCTGGTAGAGACAGCATTCACAGGATGGACCAAATGGCCCTCGCTCCTCAACTGCGTACTGTAACCTCCTCCAGCCCCTACAACACTCCCTATCTCTGTAACCTCCTCCAGCCCCTACAACGATCCCTATCTCTGTAACCTCCTCCAGCCCCTACAACGATCCCTATCTCTGTATCCTCTTCTAGCCCCGACAACTCTCCCTATCTCTGTAACCTCCTCCAGCTCCTACAACCCAGCCTATACAGGCACTGTATAAATGCAAGGTGAACCGGGGGAAGCTGTGCCATTTCAGCTTGGCCAATATTCGGTGTGGTTGAATGTTTGCGGTGAGCACGCGGGTTTCGAACACTCCTTTAGCGCTGACCTCACCGTGCGGAGCTGCTGATGGATTTGATGTGTTGTTCTTTCACAGGGAGACTCCGGTGGTCCCGCCGTGTGTAATGGAGTGCTCCAGGGCATCGTGTCCTGGGGGTACGGCTGTGCGGTCAGAGGCTACCCCGCAGTCTACACCAAGGTCTGCAATTACGTGTCCTGGATCCAGGACACCATCGCCGCAAACTGAGGTCATCACTTGGCGGGGGAGAGCCCTCCAAGTTAATATGGTGCTGAATAATTCTCTCTCCGCATCCTAGGCCTGACATTTCTGTACCAGCACATGGAAAGAATCAATAAAAAAAATTGCAAAAATACACCACACTTTGTCTTTTCTAGTCTGAGGTACTCCCACCCTCAATGTTCTCCACTACCTTTATCGCATCAACTTGGCTCTGTTCACTTGAGTTTACCAACCGATCAGTTGAAGATGATCAAAGGATTCGATAGGGTCGATAGAGAGGAACTATTTCCTCTGGTGGGGGGGAAAGACTCCAGAACAAGGGGGCAGAATGTTAAAATTCAAGCCAGATGGTTCAGGGGGTGATGTCACTTCTTTACACAAAAATCTGGAATTCTCTCTTCCCACCCCCGTCCCCCAAAACCCCATTTCTCCTGCCCTGCTCAAAGGGCCTGTGGGTGGCGGGTGCCAGCAATGGTAAAGCCATTGAACAGCTAGGGGAAATAGTTGGATTCTGTCTATTGGAGATGGGCATTGCCTGACACTTGTGTGGCGGGTATGTTACTTGCCACTTGTCAGCTCAAGCCTGGATATTGTCCAGGTCTTGCTGCATTTGGTCATGGACTGCTTCAGTATCTGAGGGGTCACGAATGCTGCTGAACATTGTGCACTCATCAGTGAACATCCCCACTTCTGAACTTATGATGGAAGGAAGGTCATTGATGAAGCAGCTGAAGATGGTAGGGCCATGGACACTACCCTGAGGAGCTCCTGCAGTGATGTCCTGGATCCGAGAGACTGACCTCCAACAACCACATCCATCTTCCTTTGTGCTCGGTATGATTCCAACCAGTGGAGAGTTTTCCCCTGTATTCCCAACTGACTCCAGTTTTGCGAGGGCTCCTTGATACCACACTCAGTCAAATGCTGCCTTGATGTCAAGGACAGTCACTCTCGCCTCACCTCAGGATATCAGTTCTTTAGTCCGTGTTTGAACCAAGGCTATTATGAGTTCAGAGGTTGAGTAACCCTGGCGGAACCCAAACTGAGCATCAGTGAGCAGGTAAGAGCTGTTTGGGATTTGTCCTGATTTTAGAGTATAGAACATACCAGGGCATTTTTTCACATTGCCAGGTTGATGCAAGTGTTGTATGGGCCTATACTGCCAAGGGCTTAGGAGAATGTGATTTGAGCTCATTGATACACAAAAAATTCTCAGGGGGTTAAGCAGGGTCGCTGCTGAGAGGTTGTTTCTTCACTGCACCTCCCCCACCGCAGTTCCCTCAAACCAAACCACCGGCCGGAGAATCTCAAATTCGGGAGCAGGCACAGTCTCAGGAATCGTGGACTGAGATGAGGAGAAATTTCTTCAATTGGAGGGTTGTGAATTTTTGGAATTCTCTCCCCTCCACCACCACCACCAACCCCCCCCCACCCCAACCCACCCCACCCCCCCCAACACCCCAACCGCCCCAGAGAGCTGTGGGTGCTCAGTTGTTGAGTCTATTCAACACTTGAGGTCGATAGTATTTTGGACACTAGGGGAGAGGGTGGGAAAGGGGAACTGAGGGAGAAGATTAGCCCTGATCTGACTGAATGGGGAAGGAGGCTTGAGGGGCTGAATGGCCTCTCCTGTTGCAAAGCACTTTGCGAGATGCTGAAGTCAAGAAAGGTGACATAAAAGTCCTTCCCTCTTTCTTGCAGCCCCTATGAGTTTTGGTTAAAATGCTGGTTATAACTGTTAATACAGTTAATATTCATTTTCTGTAGTCCACTGCTATCCAGACCATTATCTTGTGCACTCACAATTTGCTGATCCCTTCCTACTGAGGCTAAACCTGATGCCCAGACAGAAGGTTGAGAGGGACAATCCTACAAACACACATCCTTCAACCTGAAAACTCAAGTTGCAGATTTGACTATTTGTAAGCGCCACTGGACCGGCCTCCCAAATTCCATCCTCCATCAATGTCCGGGGAAACAAAACTCTGTTGGATCCCGTGTCCTAAGGGACACCAAGTTCCACTGTAAACCTACCTCACGGTGCAAACTCCTAGAGCCCCTACAACCCTTCTTATGTCTGTAACCTCCCCCAGCACCTACAACACTCCCTATCTCGGTAACCCCCTCCAGCCCCTACATCAGTTCCCTATCTCTGTAACCTCCTCCAGCCCCTACATCCCTCCCTATCTATGTAACCCCCTCCACCCCCTACAACCCTCCCTATCTCTGTAACCTCTTCCAGCCACTACAACACTCCCTATCTCTGTGACCCTCTCCAGCAACTACAACCCTCGCTATCTCTGTAAACTCCTCCATCCCATACAACCCTCCCTAAATCTGTAAACTCTTCCAGTCCCCACAACCCTCCCTGTCTCTGTAACACCCTCCAGCCCCTACAAACCTCCCTAAATCTGTAACCTCTTCCAGCCCCTACAACTCTCCCTGTCTCTGTAACCTCCTCCATTCCCACAATCCTCCTGCTCTCTGTAACCTCCTCCATCCTTTTCAACCTCCCTATCTCTGAAACCATATCCAGCCCCTATAACCCTCCAAGGTCTCTGCTCTCCTCCAATTCCATCCTCTTGAACATCCCCCAATTCCCATCACTCCATCATTGGCAGCCATGCCTTCGTCTGTCTGGGAACTAAACTCTGGAACTCCCTCCCTAAATCTCTCCTCCTCTCACTCTCTCTGTCTCTCCCCACCTTTAAGACGCTCCTCAAAAAATGAACACTTTTACCAAGCTTTTGATCACCTGTCCCTAAAGTCTCATTATGTGGCTCAAGGTGGAAAAGATGGACATATTGAGTTAGGATACAGGTTGGCCATGATCACTTTGAATGGCAGAACCAGCTTGAGGGGCTGAATGGCCTCCTGCTGTTCCTGTATTCCTGATGATTCATTATGTGGTAATCTCAGTCCAAGGTTATAATATTCCACCAATATCTACCTGGATAGATTAAGGGATTTTTAAAGCCAGTTAAGCATTTGGAGTAGGGAGGAAGATTAATAATCAAATTCTATTATCAGTGACCTTTTATAAGCTCTATCTCAGCTTCCAAAAGCAGAGCCATAAAACAGCATTGGGAGAGAAAGGGATAAAGTGATTCAGGTGATGGGCCAATGTTGTATCAGTTGGACGTAAGAGGGGAAGCTGAATATGCATCCAGGAAAAGTTATGTTGAGGAAAATGAAGTAGGGTAACTCTGTCCTGGATAATGGGATTCAAACTCCCTGAATATGCATCCTTGGGGGTCACACTCCAGTAACTGTGGGTCCTGACCTGTGTGCTTTGCTTTTCTACCTCTTTGAAAACAAGTGCAGCCTCAGACCTTTAGGTCGCTACATCCCTTTAAATTTCCTCTAAAGGGGTCAAAAAACCTGCCTTGCTGCATTGGTCCCACGTTCCTTAATCACCCCCCAAACCCACAACCTCTACCATCTGGAAGGACAAGGGCAGCAGATGCATGGGAATGCCACCACCTGCAAGGCCCTTTCCAAGCTACTCACCATCCTGAATTGGAACTTTATCAGCTGCCCCTTCACTGTCACTGGGTCAAAATCCTGGAACTCTCTCCCTAAGAGCACTGTGGGTGTACCTACACCACAAGGACCGCAGCAGTTCAAGAAGGCGGCACACCACCACCCTCTTATCACTGCTTTTTATGCATAACCTTGAAAGTTCCACAAATGCCTGTCAGACTCACTCTTGAAATTATTTACGAGGGTATATCTTATGGAGAACACATTAATCACCACTTCCCCACTGGTCGAAAAGTCGCTCGGCACCTTGAAATCTTTAAATCAAGCTACCCTGTGCAGCAAGACGGTAAAACCAGTTCTTCCAGCTAGGGGGCGTTATATGACATGACTCCCACCTCTCCAATTTGGCTTTGACCAAGGGTGTATATTTCTTTGTCAAAGTTTCAACCATTAAGAATTTGAAAAGAAGGTTAGAGGTCTCTTTGTCCTAGCAGACTCTGGTCTTTATATAATTCCCTTTTAATTTGGTCTCTACAGACCACAGGGGTCATTAGTGTCTCTTCCGAGATAACGAGATGCAAAGTGCTGCCAGACAGCTTCTATTGGTCAAGGGTCACAGCCCGACATAGCTTCAGTCGTTTGAAAAGGTCATTGTCCAGTTTTAAAAGTTTAGGAAGTAATTACACATAACATATATATGTTTTATAAAATTATAGATTGTGCGGTCTTAGCCCTATTACAAGACCGAAACCAGTTACAGGAAGACTTTCCTGCATTTATATGACGGGACAGGAATTCCTGGATGTTCGATAACCCAGGGTCCACCTTCGCCGACACTAGTAGCCACCTGATCCTATAATAATGAAGTTATTGACTAATCAGAGTGATTAGTCTCTATTGATTAGACCACAGCAAATCCACTCGCGAGTATGGGGAGAAACTCCTCCAGTGATGAAGAGCTTTGTGAAACATTAGAGCTAAACTTCCCTATTTCTCCCGCTTTATGGAATTCCTGGTTCAATGTTCCTTCTCTCATCTCCTGGCGTCGGCGCTGATGATGGGAACCCGTTGTTGCGCTGGACAGCGTTTAAATTCTTCCTTAACCAGGGGTGCAGTGCTGCAGGAGCGCACCTCCTATACCACCTCATGTCACAGTAGGAGCAAGTCTGACTTCAGACTCGCATTAAAGAGGTCGGACACCAGGCGCGATAAGAGAGCGAGGCCTGAGGCTTGATTTGACAGGATTGTGAGTTGAGATTGGTTGATACGGATGGATATTGCCTTAATTCGAGACGCGTGTCTGAGTTGAAGTACAGCGGGGGTTGATTCTTTGGCAGTGGAGTGTGTTTGTTGACTAAGGCTTTACCGTATGGCAGCCACATAGCCAAAAGACAACATTTTGCCAATACACAGGAATACAATTACACAATCAGGATCAACATAGACCTTGAAGTGAGACAGAAGACATATTTTTTACTGTGGGAACTTACTGAGATTTTTTAACCAGAATACGTTACCGGGAGAAGGAAGGATTAATAGCATTCGAGGCACTTTGTGTGCTGCGCAGAGACATCTCCGATTTCCACTTTCCCTCTTGTAATAAGGATGTACAGATCCAATAGGCAGTCGGTGACTCAGGAGTAAATCGTGGCTGGGATTGACATCTCAGTCCTACACAATCCAACGGTTACTCATCAGCACACGCTGTGTCCGGGTTTTGCCAATGGTCATTGCTGTCTGACCAACTATTTCTTATAAGAAGCAGCTCAACCCCAAAATTTCTAATCTGCTCCTGGATTTCTGCACATTCGCGGACCAGCGTGCATAGTCAGATGGGCATTGGCGGCCATCTGGAGTGGTCCTGTTGCGTGGGCAGGAGGAACAGTGAAACTTAAAACAAGAGGAAAAATAAACTCATCAGGCAAGAAGGAGGCAGAAGTGGTGAGTATTTCCGGCATTTTCTGTTTTTATTTCAGGTTTCCAGCATCTGCAAGTGTTTTGCTTTTATGTTGAAATAAAAAAGACGATTGTTTGTTGAGAGGAATCTATGTCACTAAGTGGCTCACCCCCATAGCTACATGCAAGGGGAGGTGGCAGAAAGCGTCAATGTGAGTCTCAGCTTTGTATTTTGCAAAATTTTCAGCGCCAAACAAACTTTCTGTTCCGTGAAACACCTGCAGCATCACTGACTGAAAATTTGTGGATTTTAGTGGAGGCTTCCACAAAAAAAGACACTTTAGAAAGAAGCAGGTGCTCCAGCAGTAAAAAGACATTCACTCAATGGCACTGGTTTTAAACATAGACACTGTACGTCATTATCTTACATGGATATAGAACGCGAGTTACTGTGCTGGTTCACTAGAGAGACCTGGAGGTGTTTGGGCTGGAGAGACCTGGAGGTGTTTGGGCTGGAGAGACCTGGAGGTGTTTGGGCAGGAGAGACCTGGAGGTGTTTGGGCAGGAGAGACCTGGAGGTGTTTGGGCAGGAGAGACCTGGAGGTGTTTGGGCAGGAGAGACCTGGAGGTGTTTGGGCAGGAGAGACCTGGAGGTGTTTGGGCAGGAGAGACCTGGAGGTGTTTGGGCAGGAGAGACCTGGAGGTGTTTGGGCAGGAGAGACCTGGAGGTGTTTGGGCAGGAGAGACCTGGAGGTGTTTGGGCAGGAGAGACCTGGAGGTGTTTGGGCAGGAGAGACCTGGAGGTGTTTGGGCAGGAGAGACCTGGAGGTGTTTGGGCAGGAGAGACCTGGAGGTGTTTGGGCAGGAGAGACCTGGAGGTGTTTGGGCAGGAGAGACCTGGAGGTGTTTGGGCAGGAGAGACCTGGAGGTGTTTGGGCAGGAGAGACCTGGAGGTGTTTGGGCAGGAGAGACCTGGAGGTGTTTGGGCAGGAGAGACCTGGAGGTGTTTGGGCAGGAGAGACCTGGAGGTGTTTGGGCAGGAGAGACCTGGAGGTGTTTGGGCAGGAGAGACCTGGAGGTGTTTGGGCAGGAGAGACCTGGAGGTGTTTGGGCAGGAGAGACCTGGAGGTGTTTGGGCAGGAGAGACCTGGAGGTGTTTGGCCTGGAGAGACCTGGAGGTGTTTGGCCTGGAGAGACCTGGAGGTGTTTGGCCTGGAGAGACCTGGAGGTGTTTGGCCTGGAGAGACCTGGAGGTGTTTGGCCTGGAGAGACCTGGAGGTGTTTGGCCTGGAGAGACCTGGAGGTGTTTGGCCTGGAGAGACCTGGAGGTGTTTGGCCTGGAGAGACCTGGAGGTGTTTGGCCTGGAGAGACCTGGAGGTGTTTGGCCTGGAGAGACCTGGAGGTGTTTGGCCTGGAGAGACCTGGAGGTGTTTGGCCTGGAGAGACCTGGAGGTGTTTGGCCTGGAGAGACCTGGAGGTGTTTGGCCTGGAGAGACCTGGAGGTGTTTGGCCTGGAGAGACCTGGAGGTGTTTGGCCTGGAGAGACCTGGAGGTGTTTGGCCTGGAGAGACCTGGAGGTGTTTGGCCTGGAGAGACCTGGAGGTGTTTGGCCTGGAGAGACCTGGAGGTGTTTGGCCTGGAGAGACCTGGAGGTGTTTGGCCTGGAGAGACCTGGAGGTGTTTGGCCTGGAGAGACCTGGAGGTGTTTGGCCTGGAGAGACCTGGAGGTGTTTGGCCTGGAGAGACCTGGAGGTGTTTGGCCTGGAGAGACCTGGAGGTGTTTGGCCTGGAGAGACCTGGAGGTGTTTGGCCTGGAGAGACCTGGAGGTGTTTGGCCTGGAGAGACCTGGAGGTGTTTGGCCTGGAGAGACCTGGAGGTGTTTGGCCTGGAGAGACCTGGAGGTGTTTGGCCTGGAGAGACCTGGAGGTGTTTGGCCTGGAGAGACCTGGAGGTGTTTGGCCTGGAGAGACCTGGAGGTGTTTGGACAGGGAGACCTGAGTGTTTTGGACCAGGGGTGACCTGGAGTGTTTTTGGACCAGGGAGACCTGGAGTGTTTGGACCAGGGAGACTGGAGTGGTTTGGACCTGGGAGACCTGGAGTGTTTGGCCAGGGAGACCTGGAGGTGTTTGGACCTGGGAGACCTGGAGGGTTTGGACCAGGAGAGCCTGGAGGGTTTTGGACCGGGAGACCTGGAGGGTTTTGGACCAGGAAGACCTGGAGGTTTGGACCATGGAGAGCCTGGAGGGTTTGGCCCAGGGAGAGCCTGGAGGGTCTGGGTGAGACCTGGAGGGGTTTGGACAGGGAACTGAGGTGTTTGGAGGGAGAGAAACTGGAGTGTTTGGACAGGGAGAATTGGAGGTGTTTGGACCAGGGAGAGCTTGGAGGGGTTTTGGACCAGGGAGAGCTGGAGGGGTTTGGACCAGGGAGAGCTGGAGGGTTTGGACCAGGGAGAGCTGGAGGGGTTTGGACCAGGGAGAGCTGGAGTGTTTGGACCAGGGAGAGCTGGAGTGTTTTGGACCAGGGAGAGCTGGAGTGTTTTGGACCAGGGAGAGCTGGAGTGTTTTGGACCAGGGAGAGCTGGAGTGGTTTTGGACCAGGGAGAGCTGGAGTGTTTTGGACCAGGGAGAGCTGGAGTGTTTTGGACCAGGGAGAGCTGGAGTGTTTTGGACCAGGGAGAGCTGGAGTGTTTTGGACCAGGGAGAGCTGGAGTGTTTTGGACCAGGGAGAGCTGGAGTGTTTTGGACCAGGGAGAGCTGGAGTGTTTTGGACCAGGGAGAGCTGGAGTGTTTTGGACCAGGGAGAGCTGGAGTGTTTTGGACCAGGGAGAGCTGGAGTGTTTTGGACCAGGGAGAGCTGGAGTGTTTTGGACCAGGGAGAGCTGGAGTGTTTTGGACCAGGGAGAGCTGGAGTGTTTTGGACCAGGGAGAGCTGGAGTGTTTTGGACCAGGGAGAGCTGGAGTGTTTTGGACCAGGGAGAGCTGGAGTGTTTTGGACCAGGGAGACTGGAGTGTTTTGGACCAGGGAGACCTGGAGTGTTTTGGACCAGGGAGACCTGGAGTGGTTTGGACCAGGGAGACCTGGAGTGGTTTGGACCAGGGAGACCTGGAGTGGTTTGGACCAGGGAGACCTGGAGTGGTTTGGACCAGGGAGACCTGGAGTGGTTTGGACCAGGGAGACCTGGAGTGGTTTGGACCAGGGAGACCTGGAGTGGTTTGGACCAGGGAGACCTGGAGTGTTTTGGACCAGGGAGACCTGGAGTGTTTTGGACCAGGGAGACCTGGAGTGTTTTGGACCAGGGAGACCTGGAGTGTTTTGGACCAGGGAGACCTGGAGTGTTTTGGACCAGGGAGACCTGGAGTGTTTTGGACCAGGGAGACCTGGAGTGTTTTGGACCAGGGAGAGCTGGAGTGTTTTGGACCAGGGAGAGCTGGAGTGTTTTGGACCAGGGAGAGCTGGAGTGTTTTGGACCAGGGAGAGCTGGAGTGTTTTGGACCAGGGAGAGCTGGAGTGTTTTGGACCAGGGAGAGCTGGAGTGTTTTGGACCAGGGAGAGCTGGAGTGTTTTGGACCAGGGAGAGCTGGAGTGTTTTGGACCAGGGAGAGCTGGAGTGTTTTGGACCAGGGAGAGCTGGAGTGTTTTGGACCAGGGAGAGCTGGAGTGTTTTGGACCAGGGAGAGCTGGAGTGTTTTGGACCAGGGAGAGCTGGAGTGTTTTGGACCAGGGAGAGCTGGAGTGTTTTGGACCAGGGAGAGCTGGAGTGTTTTGGACCAGGGAGAGCTGGAGTGTTTTGGACCAGGGAGAGCTGGAGTGTTTTGGACCAGGGAGAGCTGGAGTGTTTTGGACCAGGGAGAGCTGGAGTGTTTTGGACCAGGGAGAGCTGGAGTGTTTTGGACCAGGGAGAGCTGGAGTGTTTTGGACCAGGGCGAGCTGGAGTGTTTTGGACCAGGGAGAGCTGGAGTGTTTTGGACCAGGGAGAGCTGGAGTGTTTTGGACCAGGGAGAGCTGGAGTGTTTTGGACCAGGGAGAGCTGGAGTGTTTTGGACCAGGGAGAGCTGGAGTGTTTTGGACCAGGGAGAGCTGGAGTGTTTTGGACCAGGGAGAGCTGGAGTGTTTTGGACCAGGGAGAGCTGGAGTGTTTTGGACCAGGGAGAGCTGGAGTGTTTTGGACCAGGGAGAGCTGGAGTGTTTTGGACCAGGGAGAGCTGGAGTGTTTTGGACCAGGGAGAGCTGGAGTGTTTTGGACCAGGGAGAGCTGGAGTGTTTTGGACCAGGGAGAGCTGGAGTGTTTTGGACCAGGGAGAGCTGGAGTGTTTTGGACCAGGGAGAGCTGGAGTGTTTTGGACCAGGGAGAGCTGGAGTGTTTTGGACCAGGGAGAGCTGGAGTGTTTTGGACCAGGGAGAGCTGGAGTGTTTTGGACCAGGGAGAGCTGGAGTGTTTTGGACCAGGGAGAGCTGGAGTGTTTTGGACCAGGGAGAGCTGGAGTGTTTTGGACCAGGGCGAGCTGGAGTGTTTTGGACCAGGGCGAGCTGGAGTGTTTTGGACCAGGGCGAGCTGGAGTGTTTTGGACCAGGGCGAGCTGGAGTGTTTTGGACCAGGGCGAGCTGGAGTGTTTTGGACCAGGGAGAGCTGGAGTGTTTTGGACCAGGGCGAGCTGGAGTGTTTTGGACCAGGGCGAGCTGGAGTGTTTTGGACCAGGGCGAGCTGGAGCGGTTTGGACCAGGGAGAGCTGGAGCGGTTTGGACCAGGGCGAGCTGGAGCGGTTTGGACCAGGGCGAGCTGGAGCGGTTTGGACCAGGGCGAGCTGGAGTGTTTTGGACCAGGGAGAGCTGGAGTGTTTTGGACCAGGGCGAGCTGGAGTGTTTTGGACCAGGGAGAGCTGGAGTGTTTTGGACCAGGGAGAGCTGGAGTGTTTTGGACCAGGGAGAGCTGGAGTGTTTTGGACCAGGGAGAGCTGGAGTGTTTTGGACCAGGGAGAGCTGGAGTGTTTTGGACCAGGGAGAGCTGGAGTGTTTTGGACCAGGGAGAGCTGGAGTGTTTTGGACCAGGGAGAGCTGGAGTGTTTTGGACCAGGGAGAGCTGGAGTGTTTTGGACCAGGGAGAGCTGGAGTGTTTTGGACCAGGGAGAGCTGGAGTGTTTTGGACCAGGGAGAGCTGGAGTGTTTTGGACCAGGGAGAGCTGGAGTGTTTTGGACCAGGGAGAGCTGGAGTGTTTTGGACCAGGGAGAGCTGGAGTGGTTTGGACCAGGGAGAGCTGGAGGGGTTTGGACCAGGGAGAGCTGGAGTGGTTTGGACCAGGGAGAGCTGGAGGGGTTTGGACCAGGGAGAGCTGGAGTGGTTTGGACCAGGGAGAGCTGGAGGGGTTTGGACCAGGGAGAGCTGGAGGGGTTTGGACCAGGGAGAGCTGGAGGGGTTTGGACCAGGGAGAGCTGGAGGGGTTTGGACCAGGGAGAGCTGGAGGGGTTTGGACCAGGGAGAGCTGGAGGGGTTTGGACCAGGGAGAGCTGGAGGGGTTTGGACCAGGGAGAGCTGGAGGGGTTTGGACCAGGGAGAGCTGGAGGGGTTTGGACCAGGGAGAGCTGGAGGGGTTTGGACCAGGGAGAGCTGGAGGGGTTTGGACCAGGGAGAGCTGGAGGGGTTTGGACCAGGGAGAGCTGGAGGGGTTTGGACCAGGGAGAGCTGGAGGGGTTTGGACCAGGGAGAGCTGGAGGGGTTTGGACCAGGGAGAGCTGGAGGGGTTTGGACCAGGGAGAGCCTGGAGGGGTTTGGACCAGGGAGAGCCTGGAGGGGTTTGGACCAGGGAGAGCCTGGAGGGGTTTGGACCAGGGAGAGCCTGGAGGGGTTTGGACCAGGGAGAGCCTGGAGGGGTTTGGACCAGGGAGAGCCTGGAGGGGTTTGGACCAGGGAGAGCCTGGAGGGGTTTGGACCAGGGAGAGCTGGAGCGGTTTGGACCAGGGAGACCTGGAGCGGTTTGGACCAGGGCGAGCGGGAGCGGTTTGGACCAGGGCGAGCGGGAGCGGTTTGGACCAGGGAGAGCGGGAGGGGTTTGGACCAGGGAGAGCGGGAGGGGTTTGGACCAGGGAGAGCGGGAGGGGTTTGGACCAGGGAGAGCGGGAGGGGTTTGGACCAGGGAGAGCGGGAGGGGTTTGGACCAGGGAGAGCGGGAGGGGTTTGGACCAGGGAGAGCGGGAGGGGTTTGGACCAGGGAGAGCGGGAGGGGTTTGGACCAGGGAGAGCGGGAGGGGTTTGGACCAGGGAGAGCGGGAGGGGTTTGGACCAGGGAGAGCGGGAGGGGTTTGGACCAGGGAGAGCGGGAGGGGTTTGGACCAGGGAGAGCGGGAGGGGTTTGGACCAGGGAGAGCGGGAGGGGTTTGGACCAGGGAGAGCGGGAGGGGTTTGGACCAGGGAGACCTGGAGGGGTTTGGACCAGGGAGACCTGGAGGGGTTTGGGCAGGATAGGACTGCAGGTCTTTGGACTGGATAGGACTGCAGGTCTTTGGACTGGATAGGACTGCAGGTCTTTGGACTGGATAGGACTGCAGGTCTTTGGACTGGATAGGACTGCAGGTCTTTGGACTGGATAGGACTGCAGGTCTTTGGACTGGATAGGACTGCAGGTCTTTGGACTGGATAGGACTGCAGGTCTTTGGACTGGATAGGACTGCAGGTCTTTGGACTAGATAGGACTGCAGGTCTTTGGACTAGATAGGACTGCAGGAGTTTGGACTAGATAGGACTGCAGCTGTTTGGACTAGATAGGACTGCAGCTGTTTGGACTAGATAGGACTGCAGGTCTTTGGACTAGATAGGACTGCAGGTCTTTGGACTAGATAGGACTGCAGGTCTTTGGACTAGATAGGACTGCAGGTGTTTGGACTAGATAGGACTGCAGGTGTTTGGACTAGATAGGACTGCAGGTGTTTGGACTAGATAGGACTGCAGGTGCTTGGACTAGATAGGACTGCAGGTGCTTGGACTAGATAGGATTGGAGCTGTTTGGACTAGATAGGACTGGAGCTGTTTGGACTAGATAGGACTGGAGCTGTTTGGACTAGATAGGACTGGAGCTGTTTGGACTAGATAGGACTGGAGCTGTCTGGACTAGATAGGACTGGAGCTGTCTGGACTAGATAGGACTGGAGCTATCTGGACTAGATAGGACTGGAGCTGTTTGGACTAGATAGGACTGCAGCTGTTTGGACTAGATAGGACTGCAGCTGTTTGGACTAGATAGGACTGCAGGTCTTTGGACTAGATAGGACTGCAGGTCTTTGGACTAGATAGGACTGCAGGTGTTTGGACTAGATAGGACTGCAGGTGTTTGGACTAGATAGGACTGCAGGTGCTTGGACTAGATAGGACTGCAGGTGCTTGGACTAGATAGGACTGGAGCTGTTTGGACTAGATAGGACTGGAGCTGTTTGGACTAGATAGGACTGGAGCTGTTTGGACTAGATAGGACTGGAGCTGTTTGGACTAGATAGGACTGGAGCTGTCTGGACTAGATAGGACTGGAGCTGTCTGGACTAGATAGGACTGGAGCTGTTTGGACTAGATAGGACTGGAGCTGTTTGGACTAGATAGGACTGGAGCTGTTTGGACTAGATAGGACTGGAGCTGTCTGGACTAGATAGGACTGGAGCTGTTTGGACTAGATAGGACTGGAGCTGTTTGGACTAGATAGGACTGGAGCTGTTTGGACTAGATAGGACTGGAGCTGTTTGGACTAGATAGGACTGGAGCTGTTTGGACTAGATTGTCCTGCAGGTTTTTGGACCAGAGACCACTGGAGGTGTTCAGCATAGAGGGAACTGGTGGTGCTTTGGCTAGAGGGAACTGGAGGTGCTTTGGCTAGAGGGAAGTGGAGGTGCTTTGGCTAGAGGGAAGTGGAGGTGCTTTGGCTAGAGGAATGTAGAGGTGCTTTGGCTAGAGGGTAATGGAGGTGCTTTGGCTAGAGGCCACTGGAGGTGCTTGGGCTAGAGGCACCTGGAGGTGCTTGGGCTAGAGGCACCTGGAGGTGCTTGGGCTAGAGGCCGCTGGAGGTGCTTGGGCTAGAGGCACCTGGAGGTGCTTGGGCTAGAGGCACCTGGAGGTGCTTGGGCTAGAGGCACCTGGAGGTGTTTGGGCTAGAGGCACCTGGAGGTGCTTGGGCTAGAGGCACCTGGAGGTGCTTGGGCTAGAGGCACCTGGAGGTGCTTGGGCTAGAGGCACCTGGAGGTGCTTGGGCTAGAGGCACCTGGAGGTGCTTGGGCTAGAGGCACCTGGAGGTGCTTGGGCTAGAGGCACCTGGAGGTGCTTGGGCTAGAGGCACCTGGAGGTGCTTGGGCTAGAGGCATCAGGAGGTGTTGGGCTAGAGGGACCTGGAGGTGTTTAGGCTAGCGAGATCTGGATGTGTTTGTACTGGAGAGTCATTTCACAGATTTTGTCATCGTTGGCTAGGCCAGCATTTGTTACCCATTCCCAATTGCCCTTGAGAAAATGATGGTGAGTTGCCATAGGAACAGGAAAGTAGAATGAGCCCATTCAGCCCTTTGAGTCTGCTTCACTCTTCAATAGGATCATGGCTGATCAGCTTGTGGACTATATGCTAATTTCCTGTCTACGGCCACCACACCCCCCAACCACCCCGCCCCCCCCCCCCACCCCCCCCACACCAAATGTCCCCCTCCACCCCGCCCCCCCCCCCCCCCCTCTTTTGCCCTCTGCCATAAATGTTGACTCCCTTTTCTGTGCAAAACCTATCAAACTCTGCCTGGAATATGAATCTACCAAACCGCTGCAGGCCACATGTGGTGTAGGTACACCATAAGCCGACGCCGGGTGGTCCACCTTTTTGGTGTAGCAGTGTGCAGCTTTGCTCAGCCATTTCAGGAGGCAGTTAAGAGTCAACCCCATTGATGTGGGCCTGGAGTCACATTTGGCCAGACCAGGTAAGGAGGGCCGATTTCCCTCCCTAAGGGGCGTTTGTGTAGCAGTTGGTCTTTTATAATCATTGATGATCTGTTCATGGTCCCCATTGCTTAGACTGGCTTTATAACTACTGGCTCATTAATAGGACTTACATTCTACCAATTGATTTAGTGTCATTAGAACTTGTATCCCCAGGGGACTAGCTTGGGCCTCTTATTGGTCTAGTACCCTACTTCTAGGCCACCACATCTCCAGAGGAGAAAGAAGGCTAACATGTGACGCTAACTGTGTATTGCCGAGATGTTCAGGGGCATTGATAAAGTATTGTTCGCCCTCTAGAGATAGGTTCAACAGGGAGCGTGGAGTTGAAAAAGTGGTGCAAGCTGATTTGATAAAAAATTTGGAAAGGGAGTTGGACAGACACTAGAGGATACGGAAGTTACAAGACTGCGGACAATAAGCAGAATTTAGGCCTCAATGGATCTGCCCATTCAAAGAGAGAATCGTGCACGATGGACTGAATGGCCTCTTTCTCTGCTGTCACTTTGGTTATTTTTCATTCATTTACCGGATGTGGGTGTCACTGGTTAGACGAGAGTTTATTGTCCATCCTTAATTGCCCCTGGAGAAGGTGGTGTTGAGCTGCTTTCTTGAACCACTGCAGTCCCTGTTATGTACATACACCCACAGTGCTGTTAAGGAGGGAGTTCAGGGATTTGACCCAGCGACAGTGATGGAACAGTTGATATATTTCCAAGTTAGGATGGTGAGTGGCTTGGAGGGGAACTTCCAGCTGGTGGTGTTCCCATGTGTCTGCTACCTTTGTCCTTCAAGATAGTGGTAGTCGTGGGTTTGGAAGGTGCTATTGAAGGAGCTTTGGTGAGTTCCTGCAGTGCAACTTGTAGATGGTACACACTGCAGCGACTGTGCGGTGGCGGAGGCAAAGAATGTTTGTGGATGTGGTGCCAATCAAGGAGGGCTGCTTTGTCCGGGATGGTGTCGAGCTTCTTGAGTGTTGTGGGAGCTGCACTCATCCAGGCAAGTGGGGAGTATACTATAACACTTGTGCCTTCTAGATGGTGGACTGGCTTTGGGGAGTCAGGAGGTGAGTTATTCACCGCAGGATTCTCAGCCTCTGACCTGCTCTTATAGTGACAGTATTAGAGAGATCGGGAGGGTTGTAGTGATTGAATTGAAGAGGAGTTTGTCATGCTTTCAGATACACCTGGGAGATGTAGTATAATGAGATGAGTGCAGATTATAAAAATATTGCGAACAGAAAAATAGGAATTGCTTCATCGGTGTTTATCTAATCATTTTATTTAATTGACCATTGGGTTCACACAGTTAGGAACCAATGCAGTGTGCAGGTATCTAGTTGTTCTCCATTGTTTCCCTAATCCAGGAGATATAGTTGTAGACTTTCGTGTAGACTCCAGGGTAATTTCTCTCTGCACAGCCTATTCCCCATGAGACAATTCCTTCCAACTTACCATTGCAAACCATGGAACCCCCTGAATCCCCCTTTATGTGAGGAGAACAGCATCAGGTCAGAACACAACAAAACAACTTGTATTTATATAGCGCCATTATAATCATAGAACAGCCCAAGCTACTGCACAGCAACAGTTATCAAAGAATTTGTGACCCCGAGTCACATAAAAGAGATATTAGAGACTGGTGACCAAAAGCTTGGTTATAGAGGGAGGTTTTAAGGAGCGTCTTAAAACAGCAAACAGATGCAGAGACAGAGAGGTGGAGAGGTTTAGGGAGGGAATTCAACAGCTTAGGGGACCAGGCAGCTGAAGGCACGGCAGTCAAAGGTGGAGCGATGGGACTCCGGGGATGGTCAAGAGGCCGGAATTGTTGGAGTGCAGAGATCTCGGCAGTTTTTAGGGGCTGGAGGAGGATACAGAGATGGGGAGGATTGTAGGCACTGGAGGAGATTATAGAAATAGGGAGGGTTATAGGTGCTGGAGTAGGTTAAACAGAGAGGCACGTTTGCAGGGGTTGGAGGAGGTTACAGAGATAGCGAGAGTTGTCGGCACTGGAGGAGGATATAGAGATAGGGAGGAGTGTAGGGGCTGGAGGAGGTTACAGAGATAGGGAGGGTTGTAGGGGCTGGAGGAGGTTACAGAAATACGGAGGGTTGTAGGGGCTGGAGGTGTTTACAGAGAAACGGAGGGTTGTAGGGGCTGGAGTAGGTTACAGAGATAGGGAGGGTTGTAGGGGCTGGAGGAGGTTACAGAGATAGGGAGGGTTGTAGGGGCTGGAGGAGGTTACAGAGATACGGAGGGTTGTAGGGGCTGGAGTAGGTTACAGAGATAGGGAGGGTTGTAGGGGCTGGAGGAGGTTACAGAAATAGGGAGGGTTGTAGGGGCTGGAGGAGGTTACAGAGATAGGGTGGTTTGTAAGGACTGGAGCAGATTACAGAGATAGGGAGGATTGTAAGGGCTGGAGGAGGTTGGACCTATACCCATTGATGTTTAGAGGAATGAGTGGTGACCTTATTGAAACATAAATGATTCTGAGGGTTCTGGACAGGGCAGACACTGAGATGATGTTTCCTCTTGGACAAATCTAAGGGGCACAGCCTCAATCGAATGGATCTTCTGCTTACGGTGCAGATATATTGTTTGTCTCTGAGGGTCATTATTGTTTGGAATTCTCTACCCCAGAGAGCAGAGGAAGTTGGGTCTCTGAATATTTTCAATGCTGAGATCGATTCTGATCGATGAGAGGATTCAAGTATTACGGACAATTGGCAAGAACCTGGAATCAAGGCCACAGTCAGGTCATTCAACCTCACTGAATGGTTGAGCAGGTTTGAGGGACTGAATGGTCACCTCTTGCTCCTATTTCTTAAGTTCTCCTCTCGGAGAGGGCGTACCCCTACCCAATACGACACCCTGGAGCTCAGAGTATAAGGCCCCATTTATTAATGCATTTTTTATTCATTCATGGGATGCGGGCATCTCTGGCTGGGCCAGCATTTATTGCCCATCTCTAATTGCCCCTCAGATAGTGGTGGTGAGCTGCCTCCTTGAACCGCTGCAGCCCATGGCATGTAGGTACAGCCACAGTGCTGTTAGGGAGGGAGTTCCATTACCATGGTAACAGTGTTGGGGGAAATACATACAAAGGGGGTGTCACCCTTGGGGTGTTCAATTTGGACCGTGAGTCAGGGGGAATCCAGTTACTGCTCTGGAAGTATTAGGATTATGTCTCCATCTGAATCTTTCTGCATTCAGTGAAACTGGGGAGGTGACAGATTTGGGGAGATTCAACAGAATGGAGAGCAAAATCTCTCACTGTCCTGTGTTTACCAGCACGTTGCATCCTTACTTGACAGCTATCCTTCCCACCCTCCATGAATCCAGCACAGAACATGCTACTCGTGATGCTACCAGCATAAGCATTCTGGCTGTTGCTCGGAGGCAGCACATGGACATCGAGGCACTGGAGATCAGCAGGGTACAGAACTGGAAAGGAACACATTTCCCAAAGTTTATTCAATCTGGGATTGGCTACAAAGCCAGGGATATGCAGTCACACATGTCGCTGTGAAAGTCACAACTGACTGTGGGAAGGTAAAGAGTGGGGGATCAGGGAGAATGTCTCCCATTAATAAACTGGAGAAATACGGAATCTGGAATAGTTGCCGATTGCATTCCTGATAATTGCCAAGAAGTATGATGCCACAATGGTTCCAAATAGAGAAGTCACAGCAATACAATCCAACAAATCACAAACACACACTGCAATCTGTCACATCACACTCACACTGAAATCTGTCAAATTACACACACACGGCAATCTGTCAAATCACACACACAAAGCAATCCGTCAAGTCACACACACACACGCCACAATCTGTCAAGTCACACACATTGCAAACCGTCAAATCACACACACACACACTGCACTCTGTCAGATCACACACACGAACACACACACTGCACTCTGTCAAATCGCATACACTTTGCAATCCGTCAAATCACACACACACTGCACTCTGTCACGTCACACACATTGCAATCCAACAAATCACGCGCACACACGCACTCTGTCAAATCACAGGCATGAAGCAGAGCTGGGTTTACTCCCAGTGTCCTAAGCTAACATTGCTCTTCCAACTTGCACCAGCCAAAGACGACATAAAATCTATAGTGAGTCATTTACCTCACTGTTGACTGCGGTATTTCCCCGGCATCAAATGGTTTACAATTTTTGCAGCAGATATGTGAAGCAAGAGTTTGCATTTGTATCGCAAAATCCACATCCTCCAGGCAACCCAAATGTGCTTCACAGACAGTGAACCATTTTTTAGTGTGTGGTCTCTGTCGGGATGTGGACAATCAAAGTTGTTAGCTTGGCAGAGAGTACGATGCCTCAAACAGCCAGTGAGTTTATTGAGCAGACAAGCTGTCCTTTCTGTGAGTTTAGGTGGATTACTGACCAGGAGTCCTGTCCTCTCTGTGAGTTTAGGTGGGATACTGACCAGGAGTCCTGTCCTCTCTGTGAGTTTAGGTGGGATACTGACCAGGAGTCCTGTCCTCTCTGTGAGTTTAGGTGGGATACTGACCAGGAGTCCTGTCCTCTCTGTGAGTTTAGTCACGGATGAGATACTGACCAGGAGTCCTGTCCTCTCTGTGAGTTTAGAATTCTTGCTCAAGTTGTACAGGGCTTTGGGGATACCACACCTGGAGTAGTGTGTGCAATTTTGGCAATCTGAAATGAAAACAGTAAGTGCTGGAAATACTCAGCAGATCCAGCAGCATCTGGGGAGAGAAACACATTAACGTTTCGAGTCCATTGAAACTAGGAGCATGAGAAGGCTATTCGGCCCTTCTAGCCTGTTCTGCCATTCATTATGATCCACTTGAACCTCTCGCACAAACTCATCCCAGAAACACATCCTTCAAGATCACGGAGGCTGGACTACAGCGTGCTGGAGTACTCGAGCTTGAGGTGGATGAGGGTTTCAGCAGTCGATAAGCTGAGGCAAGGGCAGAGTGGTGTGATGTTACGGAGGTGGAAATGGGCTGTCCTGGTGATGGAGATGATAGGGGGATGGATGCTCAGCTCAGGGTTAACTGGACAATGAGGGTGAGAATGGTCTGGTCAGATAGTGACCAGGGAAGGGAAGGGGCGGTATCGATGACTGGGGAACGGACTTGGTCACGGGGACCAAAGGCAATGGCTTCAGTCATCCCAACCTTCCCCAAACGATGCAAACACAATCTTGGGACGCTCATCGAGAAGCCTGCAAATCTCGAGAACCAAGCTCTTGGTTCGAAGCGTATACTTTACTTTTGACATTTTAACCTCTTTTCACGCAGAGTCCTCAGTACTTGCCCCCGATAGCAGTGAGCGGCGGAGACCACCCATTCGGGGTGGATCAGAGATCCCCCACACATGTGCCGTCCCACGTTGAGAGATACAATCCAGGGCACTGAGTGCTTCGCACACTCGTAACCACCAACAATCTTGTCGTCATCACGAGGGGCAGCAGCTGTGGTACCAAAACAAGAGATATCAGCATTAAACACTGGAGTAAACTGAGAGACAAGCAGCAGAAACAGAGAGACAGAGACAGAGGGAGAGATAGAGAGAGAGAGAGAGAGAGACAGAGGCAGGGAAAGAGCGAGTGAGAGAGACACAGAGATAAGAGCGAGAGAGACATAGACAGAGGGAGAGACAGCGTGTAGGAGAGTCCACTGGCCGGAAAATCACAAATTCGGGAGCGGGCACAGACTCAGGATAAGTGGATTGAGATGAGGAGAAATTTCTTCAATTGGAGGGTTGCGAATCTTTGGAATTCTCTCCCCTCCAACCAAACCACCACCACCCCCCCCCCCACACCCCCACCCCCCGCCCACCCCGGCCCCCCCCCCCCCCCCCCCACCCCCCCATTCAAACAAGTCCAGGGAGCGGTGGGTGCTCAGTCGTTGAGTCTATTCAACATTTGAGGTCACTAGATTTTTGGACATTAGGGGAGTGGGTGGGAAAGGGAAACTGAGGGAGAAGATCAGCCCTGATCTGACTGAATGGGGAAGAAGGCTTGAGGGGCTAAATGGCCTCTCCTGTTGCAAAGCCCTTTGGGAGATGCTGTGGTCAAGAAAGGTGACATAAAATTCCTTCCACCTTTCTTGCAGCCCCTATGCGTTTTGGTTAAAATGCTGGTTATAATTATTTACATGCAGTTAATATTCATATTCTGTAGTCCACTGCTCTCCAGACCATTATCTTGGGAACTCACAATTGGCTGATCCCTTCCTACGGAGGCTAAACCTGATGCCCAGAGTGAAGGTTGAGATGGACAATCCTACAAACACATGTCCTTCAACCTCAAAACTCAAGTTGGGATTTGGCTATTTATAAGCCCCCATGGACCGGCCTCCCAAATTCCATCCTGCCTCAATGTCCAGGGAAACAAAACTCTGTTGGATCACGTGTCCTTACGGACACCAAGTTTCCCTATAACCCTCCGTGACTGTGCTAACTCCTCCAACGCCTATAACACTCCCTATCTCTGTAACCTCCTCCAGCCTCTAAAACCCTCACTATCTATGTAACCTCCACCAGCACCTACAACCCTCCCTATCTCTGTAACCTCTTCAAGCCCCTACAACACTCTCTATCTCTGTAAGCCCCTGCAGCCCCAACAACCCTCCCTAAATCTGTAACATCTTCCGAGCTCCGACAACCCTCCATGTCTCTGTAACCCCCTCCAGCCGCTACAACCCTCCCTAAATTTGTAACCTCTTCCAGCTCCTAAAACCCTCCCTGTCTCTGTATGCCCCCCAAGTCCCTACAACCCTCCCTCTCTCTGTAACCTCCTCCATCCTTTTCAACCCTCCCTATCTCTGTACCCTCCTCCATCCCCTATAACCTTCCAAGGTCTCTGCTCTCTTCGAATACCATCCTCTTGAACATCCCCCGATTCCCATCACTCCACCATTGAAAGCCATGCATTCATCTGCCTTGGACGTCAACTCTGGAACTCCCTCCCTGAACCTCTCCTCCTCTCAGTCCCACTTTTTCTCTACCCTGCTCTAAGACCCTCCTTAAAAACAGAGTTCTTTCACCAAGCTTTTGATCACCTGTCCCTAAAGTCTTTTATGTGGCTCCAGGGGGAAAAGACAGACATATTGAGTTAGGATACAGGTTGCAGACGATCTCTTTGAATGGTGGAACCAGCTTGAGGGGCTGAATGGCCTCCAGCTGTTCCTGTATTCCTGATGATTCATTATGTGGTAATCTCAATCCAAGATTATAATATTCCACCAATGTCTCACTGGATAGATTATGGGATTTGGAAAGCCAGTTAAGCATTTGGAGTAGGGAGGAAGATTAATAATCAAATTCTATTATCTGTGAGCTTTTATAAGTTCTATCTCAGCTTCCAAAAGCAGAGCCATAAAACAGCATTGGGAGAGAAAGGGATAAAGGGATTCAGGTGATGGGCCAATGTTGTATCAATTGGACGTGAGTGGGGAAGCTGAATATGCATCCAGGAAAAGTTATGTTAAGGAAAATGAAGTAGGGTAAATCTGTCCTGGATAATGGGACTCAAACTCCCCGAATATGCATCCTCGGGGTCACACTCCAGTATCTGCAGGTCCTGGCCTGTGTGCTTTACTTTTCTAGCTCTTTGACAACACTTTAAAACTATCTCCAGCCACTTTGAAGAGGAAGACGATTGTCACACCTCTGGTTCACTCCACATGCAGCCTCAGACCTTTAGGTGGTTGCATCCCTTTAAATTTCCTCTAAACGGGTCTAAAAACCTGCCTTAATGCATTGGTCCCACGTTCCTTAATCACCCCCCAAACCCGCAACCTCTACCATCTGGAAGGAGAAGGGCAGCAGATGCATGGGAATGCCACAACCTGCAAGTCCCTTTCCAAGCCACTCACCATCCAGACTTGGAACTTTATTGGCTGCCCATTCCCTGTCGCTAGGTCAAAATCCTGGAACTCTCTCCTTAACAGCACTGTGGGTGTACATACACCACAAGGACCACAGCGGCTCAAGAAGGCGGCTCACCACCACCCTCTTATCACCGCTTTTTATGCATAACTTTGAAAGTTCCTCAAATACCTGTCAGACTCACTCTTGAAATTACTTACAAGGGTATATCTTATGGAGAACATATTACTCACCACTTCCCCACTGGTCGAAAAGTCACTCGGCACCTTGGCATCTTTAAATCAAGCTGCCCTGTGCAGCAAGACGATACAAGTAGTTCTCCCAGCGAGGGGGCGTTATATGACATGACTGCCACCTCTCTGATTTGGCTTTGACCAAGGGTGTATATTTCTTTGTCAAAGTTCCAACCATTAAGAATTTGAAAAGAAGGTTGGAGGACTCTTTGTCCTAGCAGACTGCAGTGGGAGGGGCCTGTCTTATGAAATGTAGATGGCCTTTATATAATTCCCTTTTAATTTGGTCTCTACAGCCCACAGGGGTCATTAGTGTCTCTTCAGAGATAAGGAGATGCAAAGTGCTGCCAGACAGTTTCTATTGGTCAAGGGTCACAGCCCAACATAGCTTCAGTCATTTGAAAAGGTCATTGTCCAGTTTTAAAATTTAGGAAGTAATTACACATATATATATGTTTTATAAAATTATAGAGTGTGTGGTCTTGGCCCTATTACAAGACCAAAACCAGTTACAGGAAGACTTTCCTGCTTTTATATTCCGCCTGTCGGGACAGGAAGTCCTAGATTTTCGATAACCCAGGGTCCACCTTCGACCACACTAGTAGCCACCTGATCCTATAATAATGAAGTTATTGACTAATCAGAGTGATCAGTCTCTATTGATTAGACCACAGCAAATCCACACGTGAGGTGGGGGAGAATCTCCTCCAGTGATGAAGAGCTTTGTGAAACATTAGAGCTAAACTTCCCTTTTCCTCCCGCTTTATGGAATTCCTGGTTCAATATTCCTTCCCTCATCTCCTGGCGTCGGCGCTGATGATGGGAACCCGTTGTCGTGCTGGACAGCGTTTAAATTCTTCCTTAACCAGGGGAGTAGAGCTGCAGGAGCGCACCTCCTATACCACCTCATGTCACAGTAGTAGCAAGTCTGACTTCAGACTCGCATTAAAGTGGTCGGCAACCAGGCGCGTTACGAGGGCGAGGCCTGAGGCTTGATTTGACAGGATTGTGAGCTGAGATTGGTTGATACGGATGGATATTGCCTTAATTCGAGCCGCGTGTCTGAGACGAAGTACAGCGGCGGTTGATTCTTTGGCAGTGAACTGTATTTGTTGACTAAGGCTTTATCGTATGTCAGCCACATAGCCAAAAGACAGCATTTTGTCAATACACACGAATACAATTACACAATAAGGATGAACAGGACTAATACATGGACCTTGAAGTGAGAAAGAAGGCTTATTTTTTATTGTGGGAACTTAGTGAGATTTTTTAACCAGAATACGTTTCCGGGAGAAGGAAGGATTAATAACATTCGAGGCACTTTGTGTGCTGCGCAGAGACATCTCCGATTTCCACTTTCCCTCTTGTAATAATGATGTACAGATCCAATAGACAGTCGGGGACTCAGAGTAGTAAATCGTGGCTGGGATTGACAGCTCAGTCCTACACAATCCAACGGTTACTCATCAGCACACGCTGTGTCCGGGTTTTGCCAATGGTCATTGCTGTCTGACCAACTATTTCTTATAAGAAGCAGCTCAACCCCTAAATTTCTAAGCTGCTCCTGGATTTCTGCACATTCGCGGACCAGCGTGCATGGACAGATAGGCATTGGCGGCCATCTGGCGTGGTCCTGTTTCGTGGGCAGGAGGAGGCACAGTGAAACTTTAAAAAAAGAGGAAAATAAACTCATCAGGCAAGAAGGAGGCCGAAGTGCTGGGTATTTCCGGCATTTTCTGTTTTTATTTCAGGTTTCCAGCATCTGCAAGTGTTTTGCTTTTGTGTTGAAATAAAAAAGACGATTGTTTGTTGGGAGGAATCTATGTCACTAAGTGGCTCACCCCCATAGCTACATGCAAGGGGAGGTGGCAGAAAGCGTCAATGTGAGTCTCAGCTTTGTATTTTGCAAGATTTTCAGCGCCAAACAAATTTCCTCTTCCGTGCAACACCTGCAGCATCACTGACTGAAAATTTGTGGATTTTAGTGGAGGCTTCCACTAAAAAAGACACTTTAGAAAGAAGCAGGTGCTCCAGCAGTAAAAAGACATTCACTCAATGCCACTGGTTTTAAATATAGACACTGTACGTCATTATCTTATAAGGATATAGGACGCGAGTTACTGTGCTGGTTGACTAGAGAGACCTGGAGGGGTTTGGACTCGAGAGACATGGAGGGGTTTGGACTAGGGAGACATGGAGGGGTTTGGACTGGAGAGACTGGAGGGGTTTGGACTAGGGAGACATGGAGGGGTTTGGACTAGGGAGACATGGAGGGGTTTGGACTAGAGAGACCTGGAGAGATTTGGACTAGAGACAACTGGAGGTGTTTGGGCAGGAGAGACATGGAGATGTTTGGACTAGAGAGACCTGGATGTGTTTGGACTAGAGAGAACTGGAGGTGTTTGGGCAGGAGAGACATGGAGGTTTTTGGACTAGAGAGACCTGGATGTGTTTGGACTAGAGAGAACTGGAGGTGTTTGGATTAGATAGGACTGGAGGTGTTTGGATTAGATAGGACTGGAGGTGTTTGGACTAGAGAGAACTGGAGGTGTTTGGCAGAGAGGGAACTGGAGGTGCTTGGGCTAGAGGAAACTGGAGGTGCTTTGGCTGGAGGGAATTGGAGGTGCTTTAGCTAGAGAGAACTGGAGGTGCTTTGTCTACAGAGAACTGGAGGTGCTTTGTCTACAGAGAACTGGAGGTGCTTTGTCTACAGAGAACTGGAGGTGCTTTGTCTACAGAGAACTGGAGGTGCTTTGGCTAGAAGGAACTGGAGGTGCTTTGGCTAGACGGAAGTGGAGGTGCTTTGGCTAGACGGAACTGGAGGTGCTTTGGCTAGAGGGAACTGGAGGTGCTTTGGCTAGAGGGAACAGGAGGTGCTTGGCTAGAGGGAACTGGAGGTGCTTTGGCTGGAGGCACCTGAAGGTGCTTTGGCTGGAGGCACCTGAAGGTGCTTTGGCTGGAGGCACCTGAAGGTGCTTTGGCTAGAGGCACCTGGAGGTGCTTGAGCTAGAGGCACCTGGAGGTGCTTGGGCCTGAGGCACCTGGAGGTGCTTGAGCTAGAGGCACCTGGAGGTGGTGGGCTAGAGGCACCTGGAGGTGCTTGGGCTAGAGGCACCTGGAGGTGGTGGGCTACAGGCACCTGGAGGTGTTCAGGCTAGTGAGATCTGGATGTGTTTGTACTGGAGAGTCATTTCATGGATTTTGTCATCGTTGGCTAGGCCAGCATTTGTTACCCATTCCCAATTGCCCTTGAGAAAATGATGGTGTTTTGCCATAGGAACAGGAGAGTAGAAGGAGGCCATTCAGCCCTTTGAGTCTGCTTCACTCTTCAATAGGATCATGGCTGATCAGCTTGTGGACTCTACGCTACTTTCCTGTCTACCGTCCCCCACCCAACGACCCACCCCCACCCGCCCCAACCAAACATCCCCCTCCCACTCCCCGTTTTGCCCTCTGCCATAAACGTTCACTCCCTTGTCTATGGAAGACCTATCTAACTCTGGCTGGAATATGAATCTTCTAAACCGCTGCAGGCCACATGTGGTGCAGGTACACCATAAGCCGAAGCCAGGTGGTCCACCTTTTTGGTGTAGCAGTGAGCAGCTTTGCTCAGCCATTTCAGGAGGTAGTTAAGAGTCAACCCCATTACAGTGGGCCTGGAGTGACGTTTGGCCAGACCGGGTAGGGAGGCTGGATTTCCCTCCCTAAGAGGTGTTTGTGAAGCAGTTGGAATTTTGCGATCATTGATGATCTGTTCATTGTCCCCATTGCTTAGACTGGCTTTTTAACTACTGGCTCATTAATAGGACTTAACTTCTATCAATTGAATTAGTGTCATTAGAACTTGTGTCCCCAGGGGACTAGCTTGGGCCTCTTATTGGTTTAGTAACCCTACCTCTAGGCCACCACCTCTCCAGAGGAGAAAGAAGGCTAACATGTGACGCTAACTGTGTTTTGCCGAGATGTTCAGAGGTGTTGATCGAGTGTTGTTTGCCCTCTGGAGACTGGTTCAACAGGGAGCGTGGAGTTGAAAAAGTGGTGCAAGCTTATTTGATAAATAATTTGGAAAGGGAGTTGGACAGACACTTCAGGGTACGGAAGTTACAAGACTGCGGACAATGAGCAGAATTTAGGACTCAATGGATCTGCCCATTCAAAGAGAGAATCATGCACGATGGACTGAATGGCCTCTTTCTGTGCTGTCACTTTGGTTATTTTTCATTCATTTACAGGATGTGGGCATCACTGGTTAGACCAGCATTTATTGCCCA
The DNA here is from genome assembly GCF_017639515.1 of Carcharodon carcharias. NCBI lineage: Eukaryota > Metazoa > Chordata > Chondrichthyes > Lamniformes > Lamnidae > Carcharodon > Carcharodon carcharias. Next base: position 2,845,009 of record NC_054495.1, on the reverse strand, counting down.
TCATTAATTGCCCCTGGAGAAGGTGGTGTTCAGCTGCTTTCTTGAACCACTGCAGTCCCTGTTATGTAGATACACCCACAGTGCTGTTAAGGAGGGAGTTCAGGGATTTGACCCAGCGACAGTGATGGAATGGCCGATATATTTCCAAGTTAGGATGGTGAGTGGCTTGGAGGGGAACTTCCAGGTGGTGATGTTCCCATGTGTCTGCTACCCTTGTCCTTCCAGATGGTGGTGCTCATGGGTTTGGAAGGTGCTACTGAAGAAGCCTTGGTGAGTTCCTACAGTGCATTTAGTAGATGGTACACCATGCGGCCACTGTGCAGTGGTGGAGTGAGTGAATGTTTGTGGATGTGGTTCCAATCAAGCAGGGCTGCTTTGTCCTGGATGGTGTCTAGCTTCTTGAGTGTTGTGGGAGCTGCACTCACCCAGGCAAGTGGGGAGTATTCTATATCCTGCCTTGTAGATGGTGGACAGGTTTTGGGGAGTCAGGAGGTAAGTTACTCACCGCAGGATTCTCAGCCTCTGACCTGCTCTTGTAGTGACAGTATTAGAGAGATCGGGAAGGTTGTAGTGATTGAATTGAAGAGGAGTTTGTCGTGCTTTCAGATGCACCTGGGAGATGTAGTATAATGAGATGAATGCAGATTATCAAAATATTGCGATCAGGAAAATAGGAATTGCTTCATCGGTGTTTATTTAATCATTTTATTTAATTGACCATTGGGTTCACACAGTTAGGAACCAATGCGGTGTGCAGGTATCTAGTTGTTCTCCATTGTTTCCCTAATCCAGGAGATATAGTTGTAGACTTTCGTGTAGACTCCAGGTAATTTCTCTCTGCACAGCCTATTCCCCACGAGACAATTTCTTCCAACTTACCATTGCAAACCAGGGGACCCCCTGAATCCCCCTTTATGTGAGGAGAACATCATCAGGTCAGAACACAATAATAGCAACTTGCATTTATATAGCACCATTAACATCATAGAACAGCCCAAGCTACTGCACAGCAGCAGTTATCAAATAATTTGAGGCCCCGAGTCACATAAAGGAGATATTAGGGACTGGTGACCAAAAGCTTGGTTATAGAGGGAGGTTTTAAGGAGCGTCTTAAAACAGGAAACAGATGGAGAGACAGAGAGGTGGAGAGGTATAGGGAGAGAATTCAACAGCTTAGGGCCCCAGGCAGCTGAAGGCACGGCAGTCAATGGTGAAGCAATGGGACTCCGGGGATGGTCAAGAGTTTGGAATTGTTGGAGTGCCGAGATCTCGGAGGGTTTTAGGGGCTGGAGGAGGATACAGAGATGGGGATGGTTGTTGGTGCTGGAGGAGATTATAGAAATAGGGAGGGTTGTAGGGGCTGGAGTAGGTTACACAGAGAGGGTGCTTTGTAGGGGTTGGAGCAGGTTACAGAGATAGGGAGGGTTGTAAATGCTGGAGGAGGTTACAGAGATAGGGAGGAGTGTAGGGGCTGGGGGAGGTTACAGAGATAGGGAGGGTTGTAGGGGCTGGAGCAGATTACAGAGATAGGAAGATATGTTGGGGCTGGAGGAGGATATAGAGATAGGGAGAAGTGTAGGGTCTGGAGGAGGTTACAGAGATAGGGAGGGTTGTAAATGCTGGAGGAGGTTACAGAGATAGGGAGGAGTGTAGGGGCTGGGGGAGGTTAAAGAGATAGGGAGGAGTGTGGGGGCTGGGGGAGATTACAAATATAGGGAGGGTTGTAGGGGCTGGAGGAGGATACAGAGATAGGGAGGAGTGTAGGGGCTGGGGGAGGTTACAGAGATAGGGAGGGTTGTAGGGGCTGGAGCAGATTACAGAGATAGGGAGATATGTTGGGGCTGGAGGAGGATATAGAGATAGGGAGAAGTGTAGGGGCTGGAGGAGGTTACAGAGATAGGGAGGGATGTAGGGGCTGGAGGAGGTTATAGACATTGTGTTGTAGGGGCTGGAGGAGGTTATGGGCATGGGGAGGTTTGTAGGGGGCAGGAGGAGGTTACGGAGATAGGGTAGGTTGTAAGGGTTGGAGGATGTTACAGAGATACGGAGGATTGCAGGGACTGGAGGAGGTTACAGAGATAGGGAGTGTTGTAGGGGCTGGAGGAGGTTACAGATATCGGGAGGCTTGTAGGGACTGGAGGAGGTTACAGAGATAGGGAGTGTTGTAGGGGCTGGAGGAGGTTACAGAGATAGGGAGGATTGTAGGGGCTGGAGGAGATTACAGAGATAGGGAGGATTGTAGAGGCTGGAGGAGGTTGGACCTATACCCATTGATGTTTAGAGGAATGAGTGGTGACCTTATTGAAACATAAATGAGTCTGAGGGTTGTGGATAGGGTGGACACTGAGATGATGTTTCCTCTTGGACAAATCTAAGGGGCACAGCCTCAATCGAATGGATCTTCTGCTTACGGCGCAGATCCATTGTTTCTCTCTGAGGGTCATTATTGTTTGGAATTCTCTACCCCAGAGAACAGAGGAAGCTGGGTCTCTGAATATTTTCAATGCTGAGATCGATTCTGATTGATGAGCGGGATTCAAGTATTACGGACAATTGGCAAGAACCTGGAATCCACGTCATTCAACCACACTGAATGGTTGAGCAGGTTTGAGGGACTGAATGGTCACCTCTTGCTCCTATTTCTTAAGTTCTCCTCTAAGAGAGGGCTTATCCGTCCCCAATACGACACCCTGGAGCTCAGAGAATAAGGCCCCATTTATTAATGCATTTTGTATTCATTCATGGGATGCAGGCATTGCTGGCAGGGCCAGCATTTATTGCCCATCTCTAATTGCCCCTCAGATAGTGGTGGTGAGCTGCCTCCTTGAACTGCTGCAGCCCATGACGTGTAGGTACACCCACAGCGCAGTTAGGGAGGAAGTTCCATTACCATGGTAACAGTGTTGGGGGAAATACATACACAGGTGTCTCACGCTTGGGGTGTTCAATTTGGACCATGAGTCAGGGGGAATACAGTTACTGCTCTGGAAGAATTAGGATTATGTTTCCATCTGAATCTTTCTGCATTCAGTGAAACTGGGGAGGTGACAGATTTGGGGAGATTCAACAGAATGGAGAACAAAATCTCTCGCTGTCCAGAGGAGGTTTACGAGCATGTTAAAGGCTTACCAGACAGCTAACGTTTGAGGACTCTGAGTCTATACTCAATGGAGTTTAGAAGGATGAGGGGGGATCTGATTGACAATTACAGAATACTGAAAGGCCTGGATAGAGTGGACGTGGGGAAGATGTTTCCATTAGTAGGAGAGACTAGGACCCGAGGGCACAGCCTCAGAGTAAAGAGAAGACCTTTTAGACCAGAGATGTGGAGAAAATTATTTAGCCTGAGAGTGGTGAATCTATGGAATTAATTGCCACAGGAGGCTGTGGAGGCCAGGTCATCGAGTGCATTTAAGACTGAGATAGATAGGTTCTTGATTAGTAAGGGGTACATAGGTTACGGGGAGCAAGCGTGAGAATGGGGTTGAGAATCTTATCAGTCATGACTGATTGGAGGAGAAGACTCGATGGGCTGAATGGCCTAATATCTGCTCCTATGTCTTATAGTCTTAAGGGTTCATGCCAGTTTTGTATTGGCCTATACTGCCTTGGGTTTAGCAGAATGAGATCTGAGCTTATTGATGCACAGAAAATTTTCAGGGGGTGAGGCAGGGTCGATGCTGAGAGGCTGTTTGCCCTCCGCACACACCCCCACCCCAGATCCCTCAAACCACACCACCGGCCAGAGAATCTCAAATTCGGGAGCGGGCACAGTCTCAGGATAAGTGGAATGAAATGAGTAGAAATTTCTTCAATTGGAGGGTTTGTGAACTTTGGAATTCTCTCCTCCCCTGAGAGCTGTGGATGCTCCGTCGTTGAGTCTATTCAACACTTGAGGTCGAGAGACTTTTGGACACTAGTGGAGAGGGTGGGAAAGAGGAACAGAGGGAGAAGATCAGCCCTGATCTGACTGAATGGGGATGCAGGCTTGAGGCACTTTGGGAGATGCTGAGGTCAAGAAAGGTGATATAAAAGTCCTCCAATCTTTCCTGCAGCCCCAATGCGTTTTGGTTAAAATGCTGGTTATAACTACTTACATGCAGTTAATATTCATATTCTATAGTCCACTGCTGTCCAGACCATTATCTTGGGCACTCACAATCGGCTGATCCCTTCCTACTGAGGCAAAACCTGATATCCAGACAGCAGGTTGAGATGGACAATCCGACAAACACATCTCCTTCAACCTCAAAACTCAAGTTGCAGATTTGACTATTCATAAGCGCCCTTGGACCAGCCTCACAAATTTCATCCTCCCTCAATGTCCGGGGAAACAAAACTCTGTTGTATCCCGTGTCCTAACGGACACCAACTTCCCCTGTAACCCTCCCTCTCTCTGTAACTTCCTCCAGCCTCTATAACCTTCCATATCTCTGCAAACTCCTCCAGCTCCTACAAGCCTCCCTATTTCTGTAACATCCTCGGGCCCGTACAACCCTCCCTATCTCTGTAACCACCACCGGCGCCTACAGCCCTCCCTATCTCTGTAACTGCTTCCAGACCCTAAAACCCTCTGAGATCTCTGCGCTCCTCCAATTCCGGCCTCTTGACCAACCCCCGATTCCCGTCGCTCCACCATTGGTGGCCGTGCCTTCAGCTGCCTGGGGCCCTAAGGTATTGAATTCACTCCCTAAATCTCTCCACTTCTCTGTCTGTGTCTTGTTCACGTGCTCCCTCTCTCTCTCCTCCTTTAAGACGCTCCAGCCTTTTTGATCGAGCTTTTGATCACCCATCCCTAATATTTCCTTTCCGGTCTCCATGTCAAATGCCGTCTGATTAACGTTGCTGTGAAGCTTCTTGGGGACGTTTTACTACGACACAGCCACTATATAAATGCAAGGTGAACCGGGGGGAAGCTGTGCCATGTGAGGTTGGTCAATATTCAGTGTGGTTGAATGTTTGCGGTGAGCACGCGGGTTTCGAACTCTCTTTAAGCGCTGACCTCACCATGCGGAGCTGCTGAAGGATTTGATGTGCTGTTCTTCCACAGGGAGACTCCGGTGGTCCCGTCGTGTGTAATGGAGTGCTCCAGGGCATCGTGTCCTGGTGGTACGGTTGTGCGGACAGAGGCTACCCTGGAGTCTACACCAAGGTCTGCAATTACATGTCCTGGATCCAGGACACCATCGCCGCAAACTGAGCTCATCACTTGGCGGGGGTGGGCCCTCCGATCTAATAGGGTGCTGAATAATTCTCTGCTCCGCGTCCTAGGCCTGACCTTTCTGTACCAGCTCATGCAAAGAATCAATAAAAAACATTGCAAAAATACACCACACTTTGTCTTTTCCAGTCTGAGGAACTTCCACCCTCAATGTTCTCCCCTCCCCTTGATCGCATCAACTTGGCTCCTGTTCGCTTGAGTTTACTAACCAAGCGGTTGAAGATGATCAAAGGATCGATAGAGAGAAACGATTTCCTCTGGTGGGGGGTGCGGAGGGTGTTGGGGGCGGTGGTGGTGGGAGGGGGGAAAGAGTCCAGAACAAGGGGGCAGAACGTTAAAATTAGTTCCAGACTGTTCAGGGGGTGATATCACTTCTTCACACAAAAATCTGGAACTCTCTCTCCCCGACCCTGTCCCCCAAACTCCCATTCCTCCCGCCCTGCTCCAAGGGCCTGTGGGTACTGGGTGCCAGCAATGGTAAAGCCATTGAACGGCGAGGGGAAATAGTTGGATTCCATCTATTGGAGATGGTCATTGCCTGGAACTCGTGTGTTGTAAATGTTACTTCCCACTTGTCAGCCCAAGGCTGGATATTGTCTAGGTCTTGCTGCATTTGGACATGGACTGCATCAGTATCTGAGGAGTCATGAATGGTGCTGAACATTGTGCAATCATCAGCGAACATCCCCACTTCTGACTTTATGAGGAAGGAAGATCATTGATGAAGCAGCAGAAGAGTGTTGGGCCGAGGACACTACCCTTGGGAGCTCCTGCAGGGATGTTCTGCAACTGAGATGACTGACCTCCAACGACCACATCCATCTTCCTTTGTGCTCGTTATGACTCCAACCAGTGGAGAGTTTTCCCCTTTATTCCAAACTGACTCCAGTTTCGCTGGGGCTCCTTGATGCCACACTCATTCAAATGCTGCCTTGATGTTAAGGGCAGTCACTCTCGCTTCACTTCAGGAGTTCAGCTCTTTTGTCCGTGTTTGGACCAAGGCTCTTATGAGGTCAGAGGTTGAGTAACCCTGGCGGACCCAAGCTGAGCATCAGTGAGCAGGTAATAGCTGGTTGGGGTTTGTCCTGCTTTTAGAGTATAGGACATACCAGGGCAATTTTTCACATAGCCAGGTAGATGCCAGTGTTGTATGGGCCTATACTGCCTTGGATTTAGGAGAATGAGATCTGAGCTCTTTGATACACACAAAATTCAAAAGGTGGTTAAGCAGGGTCGATGCTGAGAGGCTGTTTCTCCTCTGCACCTCCCCCAACCCGTCCACCACCCCAGTTCCCTCAAACCACACCACCAGCCGGAGAATCTCAAATTTGAGAGCAGGCACAGTCTCAGCATAAGTGGACTGAGATGAGGAGAAATTTCTTCAATTGGAGGGTTGTGAAGCTTTGAAATTCTCTCACTCCCCCCACCTCAGAGAGCTGTGGGTGCTCAGTCGTTGAGTCTATTCAACACTTGAGGTCGATAGTATTTTGGAAACCAGGGTAGAGGGTGGGAAAGGGAAACTGAGGGAGAAGATCAGCCCTGATCTGACTGAATGGGGAAGCAGGCTTGAGGGGCTGAATGGCCTTTCCCTTTGCAAAGCACTTTGGGAGATGCTGAGGTCAAGAAAGGTGACATAAAAGTCCTTTCATCTTTCTTGCAGCCCCTATGCGTTTTGGTTAAAATGCTGGTTATAACTGTTTACATGCAGTTTATATTCATATTCAGTAGTCCACTGCTGTCCAGACCATTATCTGGGGCACTCACAATCGGCTGATCCCTTCCTACTGAGGCTAAACCTGATGCCCAGACAAAAGGTTGAGATGGACAATCCTACAAACACATGTCCTTCAACCTCAAAACTCAAGTTGCAGATTTGACTATTTATAAGCCCCCATGGACCGGCCTCCCTAATTCCATCCTCCCTCAATGTACGGGGAAACAAAACTCTGTTGGATCGCGTGTCCTAAGGGACACCAATTTCCCCTATAACCCTACATCACTGTGCAAACTCCTCCAGCCCCTATAACCCTCCCTATCTCTGCAACTGCCTCCAGCCTCTAAAATCATCACTAACTATGTAACCTCCACCAGCCCCTACAACCCGCCCTATCTCTGTAACTTCCTCCAGCCCCTACAACCCTCCCTGTCTCTGTAACCCCCTCCAGCCCCTACAATCCTCCCTAAATCTGTAACCTCTTCCAGCTCCTAAAACCCTCCCTGTCTCTGTAACCCCCTCCAATCCCTACAACCCGCCCTCTCTCTGTAACCTCCTACATCCTTTTCAACCCTCCCTATCTCTGTAACCTCCTCCATCCCCTATAACCCTCCAAGGTCTCTGCTCTCCTCCAATTCCATCCTCTTGAACATCCCCTGATTCCCATCACTCCAACATTGACAGCTGTGCCTTCACCTGCCTTGGACGTCAACTCTGGAACTCCCTCCCTGAACCTCTCCTCCTCTCACTCTCTCTTTTTCTCTCCCCTGCTCTAGAGAGCCTCCTTAAAAACAGAATTCTTTGACCAAGCTTTTGATCACCTGTCCCTAAAGTCTTTTATGTGGCTCCAGGGGGAAAGACAGACATATTGAGTTAGGATACAGGTTGGACACGATCTCTTTGAATGGCGGAACCAGCTTGAGGGGCTGATTGGCCTCCTGCTGTTCCTGTATTCCTGATGATTTATTATGTGCTAATCTCAGTCCAAGGTTATAATATTCCACCAATATCTCACTGGATAGATTATGGGATTTGGAAAGCCAGTTAAGCATTTGGAGTAGGTAGGAAGATTAATAATCAAATTCTATTATCTGTGACCTTTTATAAGCTCTATCTCAGCTTGCAAAAGCAGAGCCATAAAACAGCATTGGAAGAGAAAGGGATGAAGGGATTCAGGTGATGGGCCTATGTTGTATCAATTGGACGTGAGTGGGGAAGCTGAATATGCATCCAGGAAAAATTATGTTGAGGAAAATGAAGTAGGATAACTCTCTCCTGGATAATGGGACTCAAATTCCCTGAATATGCATCCTCGAGGTCACACTCCAGTATCTGCGGGTCCTGGCCTGTGTGCTTTGCTTTTCTACCTCTTTGACAACAACTTTAAAACTATCTCCAGCCACTTTGAAGAGGAAGACGATTGTCACACCTCTGGTTCCCTCCACATGCAGCCTCAGACCTTTAGGTGGCTGCATCCATTTAAATTTCCTCTAAAGGGATCAAAAAACCTGTCTTAATGCATTGGTCCCACTTTCCTTAATCACCCCCCAAACCCGCAACCTCTACCATCTGGAAGGAGAAGGGCAGCAGATGCATGGGAATGCCACCACCTGCAAGTCCCTTTCCAAGCTACTCACCATCCAGACTTGGAAATTTATTGGCTGCCCATTCACTGTCGCTAGGTCAAAATCCTGGAACTCTCTCCTTAACAGCACTGTGGGTGTACATACACCACAAGGACCACAGCGGCTCAAGAAGGCGGCTCACCACCACCCTCTTATCACCGCTTTTTATTCATAACCTTGAAAGTTCCTCAAATACCTGTCAGACTCACTCTTGAAATTACTTACAAGGGTATATCTTATGGAGAACATATTACTCACCACTTCCCCACTGGTCGAAAAGTCACTCGGCACCTTGGCATCTTTAAATCAAGCTGCCCTGTGCAGCAAGACGATACAAGTAGTTCTCCCAGCGAGGGGGCGTTATATGACATGACTGCCACCTCTCCGATTTGGCTTTGACCAAGAGTGTATATTTCTTTGTCAAAGTTCCAACCATTAAGAATTTGAAAAGAAGGTTGGAGGACTCTTTGTCCTAGCAGACTGCAGTGGGAGGGGCCTGTCTTATGAAATGTAGATGGCCTTTATATAATTCCCTTTTAATTTGGTCTCTACAGCCCACAGGGGTCATTAGTGTCTCTTCAGAGATAAAGAGATGCAAAGTGCAGCCAGACAGTTTCTATTGGTCAAGGGTCACAGCCCAACATAGCTTCAGTCATTTGAAAAGGTCATTGTCCAGTTTTAAAATTTTAGGAAGTAATTACACATAATATATATGTTTCATAAAATTATAGTGTGTGGTCTTAGCCCTATTACAAGACCAAAAACAGTTACAGGAAGACTTTCCTGCTTTTATATTCCACCTGTCGGGACAGGAAGTCCTAGATTTTCGATAACCCAGGGTCCACCTTCGACCACACTAGTAGCCACCTGATCAGATAATAATGAAGTTATTGACTAATCAGAGTGATCAGTCTCTATTGATTAGACCACAGCAAATCCACACGTGAGGTGAGGGAGAAACTCCTCCAGTGATGAAGAGCTTTGTGAAACATTAGAGCTAAACTTCCCTTTTCCTCCCGCTTTATGGAATTCCTGGTTCAATATTCCTTCCCTCATCTCCTGGCGTCGGCGCTGATGATGGGAACCCGTTGTTGCGCTGGACAGCGTTTAAATTCTTCCTTAACCACGGGTGTGGAGCTGCAGGAGCGCACCTCCTACACCACCTCATGTCACAGTAGGAGCAAGTCTGACTTCAGAATCGCATTAAAGAGGTCGGCAACCTAGCGCGTTACGAGGGCGAGGACTGAGGCTTGATTTGACAGGATTGTGAGTTGAGATTGGTTGATACGGATGGATATTGCCTTAATTCGAGCCGCGTGTCTGAGTTGAAGTACAGCGGCGGTTGATTCTTTGGCAGTGAATTGTATTTGTTGACTAAGGCTTTATCGTATGTCAGCCACATAGCCAAAAGACAGCATTTTGTCAATACACACGAATACAATTACACAATCAGGATGAACAGGACTAATACATGGACCTTGAAGTGAGAAAGAAGGCTTATTTTTTATTGTGGGAACTTAGTGAGATTTTTTAACCAGAATACGTTTCCGGGAGAAGGAAGGATTAATAACATTCGATTGACAGCTCAGTCCTACACAATCCAACGGTTACTCATCAGCACACGCTGTGTCCGGATTTTGCCAATGGTCATTGCTGTCTGACCAACTATTTCTTATAAGAAGCAGCTCAACCCCTAAATTTCTAAGCTGCTCCTGGATTTCTGCACATTCGCGGACCAGCGTTCATGGGCTGATAGGCATTGGCGGCCATCTGGCGTGGTCCTGTTGCGTGGGCAGCAGGAGGCACAGTGAAACTTTAAAAAAAGAGGAAAATAAACTCATCAAGCAAGAAGGAGGCCGAAGTGCTGGGTATTTCCGGCATTTTCTGTTTTTATTTCAGGTTTCCAGCATCTACAAGTGTTTTGCTTTTGTGTTGAAATAAAAAAGACGGTTGTTTGTTGGGAGGAATCTATGTCACTAAGTGGCTCACCCCCATAGCTACATGCAAGGGGAGGTGGCAGAAAGCGTCAATGTGAGTCTCAGCTTTGTATTTTGCAAGATTTTCAGCGCCAAACAAATTTCCTCTTCCGTGCAACACCTGCAGCATCACTGACTGAAAATTTGTGGATGTTAGTGGAGGCTTCCACAAAAAAAGACACTTTAGAAAGAAACAGGTGCTCCAGCAGTAAAAAGACATTCACTCAATAGCACTGGTTTTAAACATAGACACTGTACGTCATTATCTTATATGGATATAGGACGCGAGTTACTGTGCTGGTTGACTAGAGAGACCTGGAGGTGTTTGTGCTGGAGAGACCTGGAGGTGTTTGGACTAGAGTGTACTGGAGGTGTCTGGACTAGAGAGAACGGGATGTGTTTGGACTAGAGAGATTTGGAGGTGTTTAGACAAGACAGAACTGGAGGAGATTCGACAAGTGAGACCTGGAGTGGTTTGGACTAGAGAGACCTGGAGTGGTTTGGACTAGAGAGACCTGGAGTGGTTTGGACTAGAGACCTGGAGGGGTTTGGACTAGGGAGACATGGAGGGGTTTGGACTAGGGAGACATGGAGCGGTTTGGACTAGGGAGACATGGAGGGGTTTGGACTAGGGAGACATGGAGGGGTTTGGACTAGGGAGACATGGAGGGGTTTGGACTAGGGAGACATGGAGGGGTTTGGACTAGGGAGACATGGAGGGGTTTGGACTAGGGAGACATGGAGGGGTTTGGACTGGAGAGACATGGAGGGGTTTGGACTAGAGAGACCTGGAGGGATTTGGACTGGAGACAACTGGAGGTGTTTGGGCAGGAGAGACATGGAGGTGTTTGGACTAGAGAGACCTGGATGTGTTTGGACTAGAGAGAACTGGAGGTGCTTGGACTGGATAGGACTGGAGGTGCTTGGACTAGATAGGACTGGAGGTGTTTGGGATAGAGAGAACTGGAGGTGTTTGGATGAGGTAGGACTGGAGGTGTTTGGACTAGAGAGAACTGGAGGTGTTTGGACTAGATAGGACTGGAGGTGTTTGGACTAGATAGGACTGGAGGTGTTTGGACTACATAGGACTGGAGGTGTTTGGGCTAGAGAGAACTGGAAGTTTTGGACTAGATAGGACTGGAGGTGTTTGGAATAGATTGGACTGGAGGTGTTTGGACAAGAGAGGACTGGAGGTGTTCAGCAGAGAGGGAACTGGAGGTGCTTGGGCTAGAGGGAACTGGAGGTGCTTTGGCTGGAGGGAAGTGGAGGTGCTTTGGCTAGAGAGAACTGGAGGTGCTTTGTCTACAGAGAACTGGAGGTGCTTTGGCTAGAAGGAACTGGAGGTGCTTTGGCTAGAGGGAAGTGCAGGTCGTTTGGCTAGAGAGAACTGGAGGTGCTTTGGCTAGAGGGAACTGGAGGTGCTTTGGTTAGAGGGAACTGGAGGTGCTTTGGTTAGAGGGAACTGGAGGTGCTTTGGCTAGAGGGAACTGGAGCTGCATGGCTAGAGGGAACTGGAGGTGCTTTGGCTGGAGGCACCTGAAGGTGCTTTGGCTAGAGGCACCTGAAGGTGCTTTGGCTAGAGGCACCTGGAGGTGCTTGGGCTAGAGGCACCTGGAGGTGCTTGGGCTAGAGGCACCTGGAGGTGCTTGGGCTAGAGGCACCTGGAGGTGGTCGGCTACAGGCACCTGGAGGTGTTTAGGCTAGTGAGATCTGGATTTGTTTGTACTGGAGAGTCATTTCATGGATTTTGTCATCGTTGGCTAGGCCAGCATTTGTTACCCATTCCCAATTGCCCTTGAGAAAATGATAGTGTTTTGCCATAGGAACCGGAGAGTAGAAGGAGGCCATTGAGCCCTTTGAGTCTGCTTCACTCTTCAATAGGATCATGGCTGATCAGCTTGTGGACTCTACACTACTTTCCTATCTACCACCCCCCACCCAACGACCCCCCCCCCAACCAAACACCCCCCTCCCACTCCCCCTTTTGCCCTCTGCCATAAACGTTGACTCCCTTGCCTATGGAAGACCTATCTAACTCTGCCTGGAATATGAATCTTCTAAACCGCTGCAGGCCACATGTGGTGTATGTAAACCATAAGCCGACGCCAGGTGGACCACCTTTTTGGTGTAGCAGTGTGCAGCTTTGCTTAACCATTTCAGGAGGTAGTTAAGAGTCAACCCCATTACTGTGGGCCTGGAGTCACGTTTGGCCAGACTGGGTAAGGAGGGCAGATTTCCCTCCCTAAGGGGTGTTTGTGAAGCAGTTGGAGTTTTATGATCATTGATGATCTGTTCATTGTCCCCATTGCTTAGACTGGCTTTATAACTACTGGCTCATTAATAGGACTTACATTCTACCAATTGATTTAGTGTCATTAGAACTTGTGTCCCCAGGGGACTAGCTTGGGCCTCTTAGTGGTTTAGTAACCTACCTCTAGGCCACCATTTCTCCAGAGGAGAAAGAAGGCTAACATGTGATGCTAACTGTGTTTTGCCGAGATGTTCAGAGGTGTTGATAGAGTGTTGTTCACCCTCTGGAGACTGGTTCAACAGGGAGCGTGGTGTTGAAAAAGTGGTGCAAGCTGATTTGATAAATAATTTGGAAAGGGAGTTGGACAGACACTTCAGGGTACGGAAGTTACAGGACTGCGGACAATAAGCAGAATTTAGGACACAATGGATCTGCCCATTCAAAGAGAGAATCGTGCACGATGGACTGAATGGCCTCTTTCTGTGCTGTCACTTTCTTTGGTTATTTTTCATTCATTTACAGGATGTGGGCATCACTGGTTAGACCAGCATTTATTGCCCATCCTTAATTGCCCCTGGAGAAGGTGGTTTGAGCTGCTTTCTTGAACCACTGCAGTCCCTGTTATGTACATATACCCACAGTGCTGTTAAGGAAGGAGTTCAGGAATTTGACCCAGCGACAGTGATGGAACGGCCGATATATTTCCAAGTTAGGATGGTGAGTGGCTTGGAGGGGAACTTCCAGGTGGTGATGGTCCCATGTGTCTGCTACCCTTGTCCTTCCAGATGGTGGTGCTCATGGGTTTGGAAGTTGCTATTGAAGGAGCCTTGGTGAGTTCCTGCAGTGCATCTTGTAGATGGTACACATGGCGTCCACTGTGCAGTGGTGGAGTGAGTGAATGTTTGTGGATGTGGTGCCAATCAAGGAGGGCTGCTTTGTCCTGGATGGTGTCGAGCTTCTTGAGTGTTGTGGGAGCTGCACTCACCCAGGCAAGTGGGGAGGATTCTATATCCTGCCTTGTAGATGGTGGACAGGTTTTGGGGAGTCAGGAGGTAAGTTACTCACCGCAGGATTCTCAGCCTCTGACCTGCTCTTGTAGTGACAGTATTAGAGAGATCGGGAAGGTTGTAGTGATTGAATTGAAGAGGAGTTTGTCGTGCTTTCAGATGCACCTGGGAGATGCAGTATAATGAGATGAATGCAGATTATCAAAATATTGCGAACAGGAAAATAGGAATTGCTTCATCGGTGTTTATTTAATCATTTTATTTAATTGACCATTGGGTTCACACAGTTAGGAACCAATGCGGTGTGCAGGTATCTAGTTGTTCTCCATTGTTTCCCTAATCCAGGAGATATAGTTGTAGACTTTCGTGTAGACTCCAGGGTAATTTCTCTCTGCACAGCCTATTCCCCACGAGACAATTACTTCCAACTTACCATTGCAAACCAGGGGACCCCCTGAATCCCCATTTATGTGAGGAGAACAGCATCAGGTCAGAACACAATAATAGCAACTTATATTTATATAGCGCCATTAACATCATAGAACAGCCCAAGCTACTGCACAGCAGCAGTTATCAAATAATTTGTGACCCCGAGTCACATAAAGGAGATATTAGGGACTTGTGACCAAAAGCTTGGTTATGGAGGGAGGTTTTAAGGAGCGTCTTAAAACAGGAAACAGATGGAGAGACAGGGAGGTGGAGAGGTATAGGGAGGGAATTCAACAGCTTAGGGCCCCAGGCAGCTGAAGGCACGGCAGTCAATGGTGGAGCGATGGGATTCCGGGGATGGTCAAGAGGTTGGAATTGTTGGAGTGCAGAGATCTCGGAGGGTTTTAGGGGATGCAGGAGGATACAGAGATGGGGATGGTTGTTGGTGTTGGAGGAGATTATAGAAATAGGGAGGGTTGTAGGGGCTGGAGTAGCTTACACAGAGAGGGAGGTTTGTAGGGGTTGGAGCAGGTTACAGAGATAGGGAGGGTTGTAAATGCTGGAGGAGGTTACAGAGATAGGGAGGAGTGTAGGGGCTGCGGGAGGTTAAAGAGATAGGGGGGAGTGTATGGGCTGGGGGAGGTTACAGAGATAGGGAGGGTTGTAGAGGCTGGAGGAGGATACAGAGATAGGGAGGAGTGTAGGGGCTGGGGGAGGTTACAGAGATGGGGAGGGTTGTAGGGGCTGGAGCAGATTACAGACATAGGGAGATTTGTTGGGGCTGGAGGAGGATATAGAGATAGGGAGAAGTGTAGGGGCTGGAGGATGTTACAGAGATAGGGAGGGATGTAGGGGCTGGACGACATTATAGACATTGTGTTGTAGGGGCTGGAGGAGGTTACGGGCATGGGGTGGGTTGTAGGGGCTGGAGGAGGTTACGGAGATAGGGAGGGTTGTAAGGGCTGGAGGACGTTACAGAGATACGGAGGATTGCAGGGACAGGAGGAGGTTACAGAGATAGGTAGTGTTGTAGGGGCTGGCGGAGGTTACAGATATCGGGAGGGTTGTAGGGACTGGAGGTGGTTACAGAGATAGGGATTGTTGTATGGGCTGGAGGAGGTTACAGAGATAGGGAGGATTGTAGGGGCTGGAGGAGATTACAGAGATAGGGAGGATTATAGGGGCTGGAGGAGGTTGGACCTATACCCATTGATGTTTAGAGGAATGAGTGGTGACCTTATTGAAACATAAATGAGTCTGAGGGTTGTGGATAGGGCGGACACTGAGATGATGTTTCCTCTTGGACAAATCTAAGGGGCACAGCCTCAATCGAATGGATCTTCTGCTTACGGTGCAGATCCATTGTTTCTCTCTGAGGGTCATTATTGGTTGGAATTCTCTACCCCAGAGAACAGAGGAAGCTGGGTCTTTGAATATTTTCAATGCTGAGATCGATTCTGATTGATGAGAGGGATTCAAGTATTACGGACAATTGGCAAGAACCTGGAATCAAGGCCACAGTCAGGTCATTCAACCTCACTGAATGGTTGAGCAGGTTTGAGGGACTGAATGGTCACCTCTTGCTCCTATTTCTTAAGTTCTCCTCTAGGAGATGGGGTACACCTCCCCAATACAACACCCTGGAGCTCAGAGAATAAGGCCTCATTTATTCATGAATTTTTTATTCATTCATGGGATGCGGGCATCTCTGGCTGGGCCAGCATTTATTGCCCATCTCTAATTGCCCCTCAGATAGTGGTGGTGAGCTGCCTCCTTGAACTGCTGCAGCCCATCATGTGTAGGTACACCCACAGTGCTGTTAGGGAGGGAGTTCCATTAGCATGGTAACAGTGTTGGGGGAAATACATACACAGGTGTCTCACGCTTGGTGTGTTCAATTTGGACCATGAGTCTGGGGGAATCCAGTTACTGCTCTGGAAGAATTAGGATTATATTTCCATCTGAATCTTTCTGCATTCAGTGAAACTGGGGAGGTGACAGATTTGGGGAGATTCAACAGAATGGAGAGCAAAATCTCTCGCTGTCCTGTGTTTACCAGCATGTTGCATCCTTAGGTGCTCGGAGGCAGCACAGGGACATCGAGGCACTGGAGATCAGCAGGGTACAGAACTGGGAAAGGAACACATTTCACAAAGTTTATTCAATCTGGGATTGGCTACAAAGCCAGGGATATGCAGTCACACATGTGGTCGCTGCAAAAGTCACAACTGACTGTGGGAAGGTACAGAGTGTGGGATCAGGGAGAATGTCTCCCATTAATAAACTGGAGAAATACGGAATCTGGAATAGTTGCCGATTGTATTCCTGATAACTGCCAAGAGGTATGATGCCACAATGGGTCCAAGTAGGGAAATCACAGCAATACAATCCAACAAATCACAGACACCCACTGCAACCTGTCAAATCACACACACACACCGCAATCTGTCTAATCATACACACATCGCATTCTGTCAAATCACACTCACACTCACACTGAAATCTGTTAAATCACACTCACACGGCAATCTGACAAATCAAACAAACACAGCAATCTGTCAAGTCACACACACACACGCCACAATCTGTCAAATCACACACACTGCACTCTGTCAAATCACACACATGCACACACACTACACTCTTTCAAATCGCACACACTTTGCAATCCGTCAAATCACACACACACTGCACTCTGTCGCATCACACACATTGCAATCCAACAAATCACGCGCACACACACTGCACTCTGTCAAATCACAGGCATGAAGCAGAGCTGGGTTTACTCCCAGTGTCCTGAGCTAACATTGCTCTTCCAACTTGCACCAGCCAAAGGCGACATAAAATCTTTACTGAGTTATTTACTTCACTGTTGACTGCGGTATTTGCCCTGCATCGAATGGTTTACAATGTTTGCAGCAGATATGTGAAGCAAGAGTTTGCATTTGTATAGCAACATCCACATCCTCCGGGCAACCCAAATGTGTTTCACAGACAGTGAACCATTTTTTAGTGTGTGGTCACTGTCGGGATGTGGACAATAAAAGCTTGGCAGAGAGAACGATGCCTCAAACAGCCAGTGAGTTTACTGAGCAGACAAGCTGTCCTTTCATTGAGTTTAGCTGGGATACTGACCAGGAGTCCTGTCCTCTCTGTGAGTTTAGGTGGGATACTGACCAGGAGTCCTGTCCTCTCTGTGAGTCTGGGTGGGTTACTGACCAGGAGTCCTGTCCTCTCTGTGAGTTTATTTTGGATAATGACCAGGAGTCCTGTCCTCTGAGAACTTAGGTGGGATACTGACCAGGAGTCCTGTCCTCTCTGTGAGTTTAGGTGGGATACTGACCAGGAGTCCTGTCCTCTCTATGAGTTTAGGTGGGATACTGACCAGGAGTCCTGTCCTCTGTGAGTTTAGTTGCGGGTGGGATAATAACCAGGAGTCCTGTCCTCTCTGTAAGTTTAGGTGGGATACTGACCAGGAGTCCTGTCCTCTCTGTGAGTTTAGAATTCTTGCTCTAGTTGTACAGGATTTTGTTGAGACCACACCTGGAGTAGTGTGTGCAATTTTGGCAATCTGAAATGAAATCAGTAAGTGCTGGAAATATTCAGCAGATCCAGCAGCATCTGTGCAGAGAAACACATTAACTTTTTGAGTCCATTGAATCTAGGATCAAGAGAAGGCAGTTCGCCCCTTCGAGCCTGCTCTGCCATTCATTATGATCCACTTGAAACTCTCGCACACCCTCATCCCAGAAACACATCCTTCAAGATCACGGAGGCTGGATTACAGCATGATGGATTAGTCGAGCTTGTGCTCCTTCAACAGTGGGATCTTGCCGCTTTCAACATCAATATCTCTACCTTTCAAGATAATCGTCTTTTCTAAATTCACTTATCAAAGTGAGGAACCTCACACTTCCGCACATTATATTTCAGCTATTGTTATTCCGTTGTGCAGTGTGTCTTTTCAAGAACGCTTTCATTGAATCAGAATGAGAGAGACAATCCAGGGCACTGAGTGCCTCGCACACTCGTAACCACCAACAATCTTGTCGTCATCGCGAGGGGCAGCAGCTGTGGTACCAATAGAAGAGAGATCAGTGTTAAACACTGGAGTAAACTGAGAGACAAGTAGCAGAAACAGAGAGACAGAGACAGAGGGAGAGGGAGAGAAAGAGAGAGGGAGACAGCGAGTTAAAGAGACAGTGGCAGTGAAACAGCAAGTGAGAGAGACACAGAGAGAAGAGTGAGAGAGACATAGAGAAAGGGAGAGACAGCGATTAGGAGAGACAGGCTGGGAAAGACTTCGAGAGGACGAGCAGAAAGAGTGAGAGGAAACTCGAAAGAGCCATGGGAAAGAAAGGAAGTGGGACACGTTTACCAGCAAAGCCCAGTGACACGGTGAGCAGAAGGATCTCCATCATTGCTTCAGGTTTCACGATGGCTGACTGCAGACAGCAGGGCTGTTTTAGAGGCTGTAGGAGCTCTGCTATCAGAGAATAACATGAACACAACATTCATTAATGATCACAAGACGGGCATACGTCCTTGGGAACATGAGGGGCAGGTGTGTGTTTCTCAGTTCTGTTCCCTGGGTTGTTTCAGAGGTTATTCAGTACAGTTCATGAGTGTAAATCTTCGGGTGCGACTCAGTTTACAATTTAGGTAGATTTAGAACTACAGTTGGGTTAAATAATTTTCGTATCCCGGACCGCGAAACGAAAGGCTTTAACAATAAGAATGGGATCCTTCCATGCACTGTGTGACACTGATTCAGCAAAATTATACTGGGAAACCAAGAGTTAAATTATAAGGATTGTTTACTGGTCTACTTTTGAGTTATCATGATTAAGGGGGTGATCGGATTCAGGAATTTTTCACTGATATGCAAGAATTCTCGATAGAGAGAAGCTATTTCCTCAGGTTGGTGTTGGGGCAACTCTTTCGAGTACAAACACATTTCCATCTGTTCCTATTCAGATGAAGTTACATTGTTTCATAGTTTGCCATTGTGAGATTTGAACTCTTGATCTTGGGGTTACAAGCCCAGTACCATAACCACGTGGCTATTTAGGCCAAGCCTGGTGTTGGGGCAAAGGGGAGTCCAGAACAAGGGGGCAGAATCTTAAAATTGGAGCCAGGCTGTTCAGGGGGTGATGTCAGGAAGAACATTCTTCACACAAAGGGAGTGGAAAACTGGAACTCTCCCCACCCACCCCACTCGCACAAAAAAGCATTGAGGCTGGAAGTGGTCAATTGAAAGTTTCAAAACTGAGAGTAAGGGGGAGAGGGTCCAGGATACAAGGGAGAGCTCCCCTGCTCTGATTCAAAATACTCATTGGAATTTGTACGGCAACTTGAGAGGGAAAATGCTTTAATCCCCAAGTGACGGCACCCCTGATAGGGCAGCATGTAGTACAAGGGTATCTGCTACAGCAAGGTTTAATGTGGGACTGAGAACAGTCCTGCTCACAGTGTGAAGTAAGGAGTCACATGATCAGAGTCTGGCAAGTGTTGTGTGCTGGACAGAGACTAGTGTAGAAGCCAGCATTGATTTAGCGCATAGCTTGGACCATACCCTGTATAAATGTACATTGCTATGCGTTATCAGTAAACACAATGTGCAGTCCCACATTAACCCTTGCTGTAGCAGATACCCTTGTACTACATGCTGCCCTGTCAGGGGGGGAGTCACTTGGGAATTAAAGCATTTCCCTCTCAAGTGGACGTACAAATGCCAACGAGTATTTTGAATCAGAGCAGGGGAGCTCTCCCTTGTATCCTGGACCCTCTCCTCCTTACTCTCAGTTTTGAAACTTTCAATTGACCCCTTCCAGACTCAATGCTTTTCTGTGGGAGTGGGGTGGGTGGGGAGAGTTCCAGATTCCCACCCGCCTTTGTGTGAAGAATGTTCTTCCTGACATCACCCCCTGAACAGCCTGTCTCCAATTTTAAGATTCTGCCCCCTTGTTCTGGACTCCACCCTCCCCCAACACCAACCTGAGAAAATAACTTCTATCGAGATTTCTTTCATATCAGTGAAAAAGTCCTGAATCCGATCACACCCTTAACCATCATAACTCAAAAGGAGACAAGAAAACAATCCTTGTAATTTAACTCTTTGTGTCCCAGTATAATTTTGCTGAATCAGCATAGTCACACAGTGCATGGAAGGATCCCATTCTTATTGTTAAAGTCTCTCGTTTCACAGTCCAGAAAAGGAATAATTTTTACCCAACTGTAGTTCTAAACCTACTAAATTGTAAAACGTCTCGCACCCTAAGATATACACTCATGAACTGTACTTATTGAACTCTGAAACAACCCAGGGAACAAACTGAGAAACACACACCTGCCCCTCATTTTCCCAAGGACGTATCCCCCAATTGTGATCATTAATGAATCTAGTGTTCGTGTTATTCTCTAATAGCAGAGCTCCTACAGCCTATAAAACAGCCCTGCTGTCTGCAGTCAGCCATCGTGAAACCTGAAGCAACGATGAAGATCCTTCTGCTCGCCGTGTCACTGGGCTTTGCTGGTAAACGTGTCCCACTTCCTTTCTTCCCATGGCTCTTTCGAGTTTCCTCTCACTCTTTCTGCTCCTCCTCTCGAAGTCTTTCCCAGCCTGTCTCTCCTAATCTCCCTCTCTCACTCTTTGTCTCCGTGTCTCTCACTCGCTGTCTCTCTGCCTCTCTCTCTTTGACTCGCTGTTTCTCCCTCACACTCGCTATCTCCCTCTGTCTCTCCATCTGTCTCTCTGCTGTTTGTCTCTCAGCTTTCTCCAGTGTTTAATGGTGATCTCTCTTCTATTGGTTACACAGCTGCTGCCCCTCGCGATGACGACAAGATTGTTGGTGGTTACGAATGTGTGAAGCACTCAGTGCCCTGGATTGTCTCTCTCAACGTGGGAAGGCACATGTGTGGGGGATCTCTGATCCACCCCGAATGGGTGGTCTCCGCCGCTCACTGCTATCGGGGGCAAGTACCGAGGGCTCTGCGTGAAAAGAGGTTAAAAGGTCAAAGGGAGAGTTTAAGCTTCGAACCGACAGCTTGGTTCTTGAATTTTGCAGGCTTCTCAATGAGGGTCCCAAGATTGTGTTTCCATCGTGTGGGGAAGGTTGGAACGACTGAAGCCATTGCCTTCGGTCCCCGTGACCAACTCCGTTCCCCAGTCATCGATTCCCCCCCTTCCCTTCCCTGGTCACTATCTGACCAGACCATTCTCACCCTCATTGTCCAGTTAACCCTGAGCTGAGCATCCATCCCCCTATCATCTCCATCACCAAGACAGCCCATTTCAACCTCCGTAACATCACCCCACTACGCCCTTGCCTCAGCTTATCGACTGCTGAAACCCTCATCCACCTCGAGCTCGACTACTCCAGCACGCTGTAGGCCAGCCTCCGTGATCTTGAAGGCTGTTAGAGGGATGAGGGTGTACGAGCGGCTCGAGTGGAGTGTAAAACAGTGGCACAGCGCAGTTGGTCCAAATGACCAGTTTCTGTGGTAAATTCTGATTCAATGAAAGCGTTCTCGAAAAGACACACTGCACAACGGAATAACAATAGCTGAAATATAATGTGCGGAAGTGTGA
This sequence comes from Carcharodon carcharias, assembly GCF_017639515.1. NCBI lineage: Eukaryota > Metazoa > Chordata > Chondrichthyes > Lamniformes > Lamnidae > Carcharodon > Carcharodon carcharias. Next base: position 2,823,195 of record NC_054495.1, on the reverse strand, counting down.
GGTTCTTCACTTTGATAAGCGAATTTAGAAAAGACGAATATCTTGAAACGTAGAAATGTTGATGTTGAAAGAGGCAAGATCCCACTGTTCAAGGAGCACAAAGAAAGCAAACAACATGTTGTCCTTTATTGCAAGGGGATTGAAGTACAGGAAAAAACAGGACTTGCGGCAATTGTACAAGGCTTTGCGGAGACTGTATCCATAACACAGCGCCTAGTTCTGGTCTCCGAAACCTCACTGCCCCATACCTAAGCTCATAGCAACTCCTGTTCCCTCATCAGCCTCTGTTGCTCGCTGATTACTGTTGGCTCCCAGTCTGCAACTCATTGACTCTAAAATTCTCATCCTTGCTTTCAAACCATTACATGATCACTTGCCCGCTCCGTACGTACCCCTCTCCATACCCTATAACCCTCCCTACCTCTGTAACCTCCTCCAGTCCCTACAACCCTCCCTACCTCAGGAACATCCTCGAGCCTCTACAACCCTCCCTGCCTCTGTACCCTCCTCCATTTGTGGCCTCTCGAGCAGCCTCATATTTTGCTGGCTCCTGTGTGCGATTCAGGAATACAGGGGGAAAGAAAATAACTTTTTCTCTAAACAGTAGTGGAGTGGAATTATGAGACCCACACACAAATACCCCTCCACCCCGAAGACCTTCAGATGATAAACTGTTGGACGTATTGACACTGAATTGGGAGTTAAGGGACTGAGGGATATTCAGAAAGGGCTGTGAACTGGGACTTAACATTTACCATTGGCAACAAAAATGGAGGATGGGCCCAAGAGGCCTCTCTTCCTGTCTTCCCAAGTGGTCACGAGCCCTTATCATTGCCCTGTGGAAAACAGACTAGCATTCCCTTTACTGTCATTCCAAGCCCAGGAAGCTGACAGGGAACAGGCGAGTTAGCGCTGCGCGCCAATGGGCTGAAGCAAGTTGGCCACCGGTCAAGCACAGTCACGCTCTAAGCTGGTTCTCTATCTTATTCCTAGTGGTATCCAGGTGCGTCTGGGGGAGCACGACATCACGGCCAGAGAGGGCACCGAGCAATTCATTAGAGCCGCCAGAGTCATCAGACACCCCGGGTTTAACTATCGCACCCTGGACAACGACATCATGCTGATCAAACTGTCAAAACCTGCCGCACTCAACAGCAACGTGGGGACCATCGCACTGCCGAGAAGCTGTGCCTCTACCGGGGAATATTGCCTGGTATCCGGCTGGGGAGACACCGAGTCCCACGGTAAGGGGCAGAGAGGGAGCTGACTCGACCAGAGTCTCTGCGAGTGCTCGCTGGGGGTGTGTGGGAGGGAGGTCAGGGTTTAGCAATGGGCCGGAAGATGAAGCTCTTACGCTGAGCTGTACCGAGAGCAATAATCCCACAGGGTCTTCAGTAAACAGGCCAACATTTATCAGCAAAGAACGTTCCTCACCTTGAATGCGGCCGGCGTCTCTTCCTGTTGATGTAGCGCAAACTCCCGTCTCTCTCGAGCGCCTCGTCCCTTCACCCGACCCATTACCCTGACACCCAGCGCATGTCGACCTCCAGCTAAATGCCGCAGCTTCTGTGCTTGGCTGTGCACAGAATGATCCCACAAATAGCGCTGAGAGTCACGGCTGGTCGACCTGCTCTCAGTCGTGTTGGGGTGGTGTGGTGAGGTGGGTGTGGGGTGAGGTGGGGTGGGGTGGTGGGATTGGTGTGGGGTGAGCTGGGGTGGGGGTGGTGGGTGCTAATGATGGTCCAGCGAGGGCACCCTGCTCTCCCTCAACCATCCCACAGGTCCTTCCACATCCAGCCGAGCTCATGGCAGAAGGTCTCGGTTTAGAGCCTTGTGGAAGGTGCTGACCAGTCATAGTACGGTGCCCCTCCACCCCCGCCTCCTGAACCCTCCCCCTACCCAGCCCCCCGCCTCCTGCACACTCACCCCCACCCACACCCAGCCCCCGCATCACCCTGAAATGTGAGCAGAGATTACGATGCATTGAGGGTTGGCAGCTGTGACGCTCTGACCCTGAGATAAGACTATGAAGCTTTCCCCTATGGATCTCAGGCAGCCGCTAAGTGTTGTGTCACCCAGTGCGAAGGACCCTCTGCTTGGAACCGGGGGAACTTGGGTTTGAACCTTCACTCCAGAAAGCTGAGCCCTCCTGGTGTCCGCACCAAGGGAGTGCTGCACACCCAGCGGTGCTGTCTTTTTCAGGTGAGACGCTTCCTTGCCCAGTCCCTCGCCTGGTCTTCTCAGGCCGGTGTGAAAGATGTCCCAGCCCCTACATTTTGGAGAAGAGAGGGAGGGAGCTGCGCCCTGTGACCTGGACCAATGGGCATCCCCCACCCCCCCAACCCCCAACCCCCCACCACCACCACCAACACCGAAACAGATCTTCAAGTAATTATCTCTTTGCGGTTTGCGGGATCTTGCTGTGCACAAACCAGCTGCTCTGTCTCCTGCAATCCAAGACTTTGAAAAGTGCGTCACTGGCTGTGAGGTGTTGTGAGAAGGTCTGAGGTTGTTTTGGAAATGCGCGGTCATTCGTTGGAAGTGGGAATGTGCAGCATCGAATGTTTTGACCCCCACGTAGGTGTGGATAAGCTAGTGCGCCCTCTAACCTCTAACCTTTGTTTTGATTTAGTGGTCAGCAGGGACCGGCTGCAGTGCCTGGATGCGCCGGTTCTCAGCAATGCCGCTTGTGAAGGTTCCTACCCTGGGTTGATCACCAACAACATGATGTGCGTCGGTTATCTGGGTGGCGGGATGGATTCTTGCCAGGTACGGGCCCTTGGACAATACGAGACAGCCCAGAGAGACCCCCCCCCCCCCCTGCCTATCACGGGGGGGAGGGGAGCTGGGGTAAAGGCGGTAAGAGCGGGGCTCAACTGGATTGCTCCCTGCGAGAGCCAGCATGCACAGGATGGACCGAATGGCCCTTCCTCCTGAACCATGTACTTAACGTCCTCCAGAACCTACAACCCTCTTTATCTCCGTAACCTCCACCAGCCTCTACAACCCTCCCTATATCTGTAACCTCCTCCAGTCCCTACAACACTGCCTATCTCTGTAAATTCCTCCAGCACCTACAGCCCTCCCTATCACTGTAAGCTTCTCCAACCCCTACAACCCTCCCTATCTCTGTAACCTCCTTCAGCCCCTAAAGCCTCCCTATCTCTGTAAACCCCTCTAGACCTTACAACCCTCACTATCTCTTTTACCCCACTCCAGTCCGTACAACCCTCCCTATCCCTGTAACCTCCTCCAGCCCCTATAACCCTCCGAGATCTCTGTGCTCCTCCAATTCCAGCCTTGTAACCATTCCCCGATTCCCATCGCTCCACCATTGTGGCCGTGCCTTCAGTTGCCTGGGGCCTAAAGTTGTTGAATTCTGTCCCTAACCCTCTCCACCTCTCTCTGTCTCTCTCTTGTTCATGTGCTCTCTCTCTCTCCTCCTTTAAGACTCTCCAGCCTTTTTGACTGAGCTTTTGATCACCCTCCCTGATATTTCCTTTCGGGTCTCCATGTCAAATGTTGTCTGATTAACGTTGCTGTGAAGCTTCTTGGGGACGTTTTACTACGACACAGCCACTATATAAATGCAAGGTGAACCGGGGGGAAGCTGTGCCATGTAAGGTTGGTCAATATTCGGTGTGTTTGAATGTTTGCGGTGAGCACGCGGGTTTCGAACTCTCTTTAAGCGCTGACCTCACCATGCGGAGCTGCTGATGGATTTGATGTGCTGTTCTTCCACAGGGAGACTCCGGTGGTCCCGTCGTGTGTAATGGAGTGCTCCAGGGCATCGTGTCCTGGGGGTACGGCTGTGCAGACAGAGGCTACCCCGGAGTCTACACCAAGGTCTGCAATTACATGTCCTGGATCCAGGACACCATCACCGCAAACTGAGCTCATCACTTGGTAGGGAAGAAACCTCCAATCTAATATGGTGCTGAACAATTCTCTGCTCCACGTCCTAGGCCTGACCTTTCTGTGCCAGCTCATGTAAAAAATCAATAAAATAAATTGCAAAAATACACCACACTTTGTCTTTTCCAGTCTGAGGAACGCTCACCCTCAATGTTCTCCCCTCCACTTGATCGCATCAACTTGGCTCCTGTTCGCTTGAGTTTACTAACTGAGTGGTTGAAGATGATCAAAGGATTCGATAGGGTCGATAGAGAGAAGCTATTTCCTCTGGTGGTGGGGGGCTGGTGGGAGGGGGAAAGAGTCCAGAACAAGGGGGCAGGACCTTAAAATTTGAGCCAGACCGTTCAGGGGGTGATGTCACTTCTTTACACAAAAATCTGGAACTCTCTCTGCCAGCCCCCATCCCCCAAAACCCCATTCCTCCCGCCCTGCTCAAAGGGTCTGTGGGTGCTGGGTGCCACCAATGATAATGCGATTGAATGGCAAGGAGCGATAGTTGGATTCTGTCTATTGGAGATGGTCATTGCCTGACACTTGTGTGGCGTGAATGTTACTTGCCACTTGTCAGCTGAAGCCTGGATATTGTCCAGGTCTTGCAGCATTTGGACATGGGCTGCTTCAGTATCTGAGGAGTCGCGAATGGTGCTGAACATTGTGCAATCATCAGCGAACATCCCCACTTCTGACCTTTTGATGGAAGGAAGGTCATTGATGAAGCAGCTGAAGATGGTTGGGCCGAGGACACTACACTGGGGAACTCCTGCAGTGATGTCCTAGACCGCTGATGACCTACCTCCAACGACCACAACCATCTTCCTTTGTGCTCGGTATGATTCCAGCCAAGTGGTTATGGTACTGGGCTTATAACCCCAAGATCAAGAGTTCAAATCTCACAATGGCAAACTATGAAACAATGTAACTTCATCTGAAACAGAGGGAAACAGGTTTACTCAAAAAAGAGTATCAAGAGTTCAGATCTCACAATGGTAAACTATGAAACAATGTAACTTCATCTGAAACAGATGGAAATGGGTTTGTACTCGAAAGAGTTACATGGACTCATTGAGCTGATTGGCCTCCTTCTGTGCTGTAATTACTTGATTGACCCTATATCACCATCTATAGTATGATTCCAATCAGTGGTGAGTTTTCCCCTTTATTCCCAACTGACTCCAGTTTTGCTAGGACTCCTTGATGCTACACTCGGTCAAATGCTGCCTTGATGTCAAGGGCAGTCACTCTCACCTCACCTCAGCAATTCAGCTCTTTTGTCTGTCTTTTTGCCAAGGCTATAATGAGGTCAGAGTTTGAGTAACACTGGACTGCAAAGGGACTTGGGAGTCCTAGTCATGGATTCTCTTAAGGTTAACTTGTAACTTGAGTCGGTAATTAGGAAGGCAAATGTAATGTTGGCATTTATTTCGAGAGGACGAGAATATAAAAGCAGGGATGTGCTGCTGAGACTTTATAAGGCTCTGGTCAGACCACATTTAGAATATTGTGAGCAATTTTGGGCCCCATATCGCAGGAAGGATGTGCTGGCACTGGAGAGGGTCCAGAGGAGGTTTACGAGAACGATCCCAGGAATGAAAGGCTTAACATATGAGGAACGTTTGAGGACTCTGAGTCTATACTCAATGGAGTTTAGAAGGATGAGGGGGGATCTGATTGACAATTACAGAATACTGAAAGGCCTGGATAGAGTGGACGTGGGGAAGATGTTTCCATTAGTAGGAGAGACTAGGACCCGAGGGCACAGCCTCAGAGTAAAGAGAAGACCTTTTAGACCAGAGATGTGGAGAAAAATATTTAGCCTGAGAGTGGTGAATCTATGGAATTAATTGCCACAGAAGGCTGTGGAGACCAGGTCATCGAGTGCATTTAAGACTGAGATAGATAGGTTCTTGATTAGTAAGGGGTACATAGGTTACGGGGAGAAAGCGTGAGAATGGGGTTGAGAATCTTATCAGTCATGACTGATTGGAGGAGCAGACTCGATGGGCTGAATGGCCTAATATCTGCTCCTATGTCTTATGGTCTTAAGGGTTCATGCCAGTGTTGTATGGGCCTACACTGCCTTGGGTTTAGCAGAATGAGATCTGAGCTCATTGATGCACAGAAAATTTTCAGGGGGTGAGGCAGGGTCGATGCTGAGAGGCTGTTTGCCCTCCGCACACACACCCACCCCAGATCCCTCAAACCACACCACCGGCCGGAGAATCTCAAATTCGGGAGCGGGCACAGTCTCAGGATAAGTGGAATGAAATGAGTAGAAATTTCTTCAATTGGAGGGTTTGTGAACTTTGGAATTCTCTCCTCCCCTGAGAGCTGTGGATGCTCTGTCGTTGAGTCTATTCAACACTTGAGGTCGAGAGACTTTTGGACACTAGTGGAGAGGGTGGGAAAGAGGAACAGAGGGAGAAGATCAGCCCTGATCTGACTGAATGGGGATGCAGGCTTGAGGCACTTTGGGAGATGCTAAGGTCAAGAAAGGTGACATAAAAGTCCTTCAATCTTTCCTGCAGCCCCAATGCGTTTTGGTTAAAATGCTGGTTATAACTATTTACATGCAGTTAATATTCATATTCTATACTCCACTGCTGTCCAGACCATTATCTTGGGCACTCACAATCGGCTGATCCCTTCCTTCTGAGGCGAAACCTGATGTCCAGACAGCAGGTTGAGATGGACAATCCGACAAACACATCTCCTTCAACCTCAAAACTCAAGTTGCAGATTTGACTATTCATAAGCGCCCTTGGACCAGCCTCACAAATTTCATCCTCCCTCAATGTCCGGGGAAACAAAACTCTGTTGTATCCCGTGTCCTAACGGACACCAACTTCCCCTGTAACCCTCCCTCTCTCTGTAACTTCCTCCAGCCTCTATAACCTTCCATATCTCTGTAAACTCCTCCAGCTCCTACAAGCCTCCCTATTTCTGTAACATCCTCGGGCCCGTACAACCCTCCCTATCTCTGTAACCACCACCGGCGCCTACAGCCCTCCCTATCTCTGTAACTGCTTCCAGACCCTAAAACCCTCTGAGGTCTCTGCGCTCCTCCAATTCCGGCCTCTTGACCAACCCCCGATTCCCGTCGCTCCACCATTGTGGCCGTGCCTTCAGCTGCCTGGGACCCTAAGGTATTGAATTCACTCCCTAAATCTCTCCACCTCTCTCTGTCTCTCTCTTGTTCACGTGCTCCCTCTCTCTCTCCCCCTTTAAGACGCTCCAGCCTTTTTGATCGAGCTTTTGATCACCCATCCCTAATATTTCCTTTCCGGTCTCCATGTCAAATGCCGTCTGATTAACGTTGCTGTGAAGCTTCTTGGGGACGTTTTACTACGACACAGCCACTATATAAATGCAAGGTGAACCGGGGGGAAGCTGTGCCATGTGAGGTTGGTCAATATTCGGTGTGGTTGAATGTTTGCGGAGAGCACACGGGTTTCGAACTCTCTTTAAGCGCTGACCTCACCATGCGGAGCTGCTGAAGGATTTGATGTGCTGTTCTTCCACAGGGAGACTCCGGTGGTCCCGTCGTGTGTAATGGAGTGCTCCAGGGCATCGTGTCCTGGGGGTACGGTTGTGCGGACAGAGGCTACCCTGGAGTCTACACCAAGGTCTGCAATTACATGTCCTGGATCCAGGACACCATCGCCGCAAACTGAGGTCATCACTTGACGGGGGTGGGCCCTCCGATCTAATATGGTGCTGAATAATTCTCTGCTCCACGTCCTAGGCCTGACCTTTCTGTACCAGCTCATGGAAAGAATCAATAAAAAACATTGCAAAAATACACCACACTTTGTCTTTTCCAGTCTGAGGAACTCCCACCCTCAATGTTCTCCCCTCCCCTTGATCGCATCAACTTGGCTCCTGTTCGCTTGATTTTACTAACCGAGCGGTTGAAGATGATCAAAGGATCGATAGAGAGAAACGATTTCCTCTGGTGGGGGGTGCGGAGGGTGTTGGGGGCGGTGGTGGTGGGAGGAGAGAAAGAGTCCAGAACAAGGGGGCAAAACGTTAAAATTAGTTCCAGACTGTTCAGGGGGTGATATCACTTCTTCACACAAAAATCTGGAACTCTCTCTCCCCGACCCTGTCCCCCAAAATCCCATTCCTCCCGCCCTGCTCCAAGGGCCTTTCGGTACTGTGTGCCAGCAATGGTAAAGCCATTGAACGGCGAGGGGAAATAGTTGGATTCCATCTATTGGAGATGGTCATTGCCTGGAACTCGTGTGTTGTAAATGTTACTTCCCACTTGTCAGCCCAAGGCTGGATATTGTCTAGGTCTTGCTGCATTTGGACATGGACTGCATCAGTATCTGAGGAGTCGTGAATGGTGCTGAACATTGTGCAATCATCAGCGAACATCCCCACTTCTGACCTTATGAGGAAGGAAGATCATTGATGAAGCAGCAGAAGATGGTTGGGCCGAGGACACTACCCTTGGGAGCTCCTGCAGTGATGTTCTGCAACTGAGATGACTGACCTCCAACGACCACATCCATCTTCCTTTGTGCTCGTTATCACTCCAACCAGTGGAGAGTTTTCCCCTTTATTCCCAACTGACTCCAGTTTTGCTGGGGCTCCTTGATGCCACACTCATTCAAATGCTGCCTTGATGTTAAGGGCAGTCACTCTCGCTTCACTTCAGGAGTTCAGCTCTTTTGTCCGTGTTTGGACCAAGGTTCTTATGAGGTCAGAGGTTGAGTAACCCTGGCGGACCCAAGCTGAGCATCAGTGAGCAGGTAATAGCTCGTTGGGATTTGTCCTGCTTTTAGAATATAGGACATACCAGGGCAATTTTTCACATAGCCAGGTAGATGCCAGTGTTGTATGGGCCTATACTGCCTTGGATTTAGGAGAATGAGATCTGAGCTCTTTGATACACACAAAATTCACAGGTGGTTAAGCAGGGTCGATGCTGAGAGGGTGTTTCTCCTCTGCACCTCCCCAGACCCGTCCACCACCCCAGTTCCCTCAAACCACACCACCAGCCGGAGAATCTCAAATTTGCGAGCAGGCACAGTCTCAGCATAAGTGGACTGAGATGAGGAGAAATTTCTTCAATTGGAGGGTTGTGAAGCTTTGAAATTCTCTCACTCCGCCCCCCCCCCCCCCCCACCCCCCCGCCCCCTCAGGAGCTGTCGGTGCTCATTCGTTGAGTCTATTCAACACTTGAGGTCGATAGTATTTTGGAAACCAGGGGAGAGGGTGGGAAAGAGGAACTGAGGGAGAAGATCAGCCCTGATCTGACTGAATGGGAACCCAGTCTTGAGGGGCTGAATGGCCTTTCCCTTTGCAAAGCACTTTGGGAGATGCTGAGGTCAAGAAAGGTGACATAAAAGTCCTTTCATCTTTCTTGCAGCCCCTATGCGTTTTGGTTAAAATGCTGGTTATAACTGTTTACTTGCAGTTTATATTCATATTCAGTAGTCCACTGCTGTCCAGACCATTATCTGGGGCAGTCACAATCGGCTGATCCCTTCGTACTGAGGCTAAACCTGATGCCCAGACAAAAGGTTGAGACGGACAATCCTACAAACACATGTCCTTCAAACTCAGAACTCAAGTTGCAGATTTGACTATTTATAAGCCCCCATGGACCGGCCTCCCTAATTCCATCCTCCCTCAATGTACGGGGAAACAAAACTCTGTTGGATCGCGTGTCCTAAGGGACACCAAGTTCCCCTATAACCCTACATCACTGTGCAAAAACCTCCAGCCCCTATCACCCTCCCTATCTCTGCAACTGCCTCCAGCCTCTAAAACCATCACTAACTATGTAACCTCCACCAGCCCCTACAACCCGCCCTATCTCTGTAACTTCCTCCAGCCCCTACAACCCTCCCTGTCTCTGTAACCCTCTCCAGCCCCTACAATCCTCCCTAAATCTGTAACCTCTTCCAGCTCCTAAAACCCACCCTGTCTCTGTAACCTCCTCCAATCCCTACAACCCGCCCTCTCTCTGAAACCTCCTACATCCTTTTCAACCCTTCCTATCTCTGTAACCTCCTCCATCCCCTATAACCCTCCAAGGTCTCTGCTCTCCTCCAATTCCATCCTCTTGAACATCCCCTGATTCCCATCACTCCAACATTGACAGCTGTGCCTTCACTTGCCTTGGACGTCAACTCTGGAACTCCCTCCCTGAACCTCTCCTCCTCTCACTCTCTTTTTATCTCCCCTGCTCTAGAGACCCTCCTTAAAAACAGAACTCTTTGACCAAGCTTTTGATCACCTGTCCCTAAAGTCTTTTATGTGGCTCCAGGGGGAAAGACAGACATATTGAGTTAGGATACAGGTTGGACACGATCTCTTTGAATGGCGGAACCAGCTTGAGGGGCTGATTGGCCTCCTGCTGTTCCTGTATTCCTGATGATTTATTATGTGCGAATCTCAGTCCAAGGTTATAATATTCCACCAATATCTCACTGGATAGATTATGGGATTTGGAAAGCCAGTTAAGCATTTGGAGTAGGGAGGAAGATTAATAATCAAATTCTATTATCTATGAACTTTTATAAGCTCTAACTCAGCTTCCAAAAGCAGAGCCATAAAACAGCATTGGGAGAGAAAGGGAGAAAGGGATTCAGGTGATGGGCCAATGTTGTATCAATTGGACGTGAGTGGGGAAGCTGAATATGCATCCAGGAAAAATTATGTTGAGGAAAATGAAGTAGGATAACTCTGTCCTGGATAATGGGACTCAAATTCCCTGAATATGCATCCTCGGGGTCACACTCCTGTATCTGCAGGTCCTGGCCTGTGTGCTTTCTACCTCTTTGACAACACTTTAAAACTATCTCCAGCCACTTTGAAGAGGAAGACGATTGTCACACCTCTGGTTCCCTCCACGTGCTGCCTCAGACCTTTTGGTGGCTGCATCCCTTTAAATTTCCTCTAAAGGGATCAAAGAACCTGTCTTAATGCATTGGTCCCACGTTCCTAAATCACCCCCCAAACCCACAACCTCTACCATCTAGAAGGACAAGGGCAGCAGATGCATGGGAATGACACCACCTGCAAGTCCCTTTCCAAGCCACTCACCATCCTGACTTGGAACTTTATCGGCTGCCCCTTCCCTGTCGCAGGGTCAAAATCCTGGAACTCTCTCCCTAAGAGCACTGTGGGTGTACGTACACCACAAGGACCGCAGCGGCTCAAGAAGGCGGCTCACCACCACCCTCTTATCACCGCTTTTTATTCATAACCTTGAAAGTTCCTCAAAAAACTGTCAGACTCCCTCTTGAAATTATTTACGAGGGTATATCTTATGGAGAACATATTACTCGCCACTTCCCCACTGGTCGAAAAGTCACTCGGCACCTTGGCATCTTTAAATCAAGCTACCCTGTGCAGCAAGACGATATAACTAGTTCCCGCAGCTAGGGGGTGTTATATGACATGACTCACACCTCTCCAATTTGGCTTTGACCAAGGGTGTATACTTCTTTCTCAAAGTTCCAACCATTAAGAATTTGAAAACTAGGTTAACGGTCTCTTTGTCCTAGCAGACTGCGGAGGGAGGGGCCTGGCTTATGAAATGTTGATGGTCTTTATATAATTCCCTTTTAAGTTGGTCTCTGCAGCCCACAGGAGTCATTAGTGTCTCTTCAGAGATAAAGAGATGCAAAGTGCTGCCAGACAGCTTCTATTGGTCAAGGGTCACAGCCCAACATAGCTTCAGTCATTTGAAAAGGTCATTGTCCAGTTTTAAAAGTTTAGGAAGTAATTGCACGTAAAATATATATGTTTCATAAAATTATAGAATGTGCGGTCTTAGCCCTATTACAAGACCGAAACCAGTTACAGGATGACTTTCCTGCTTTTATATTCCACCTGTCGAGACAAGAATTCCTGGATGTTCGATAACCCAGGGTCCACCTTCGACCACACTAGTAGCCACCTGATCCGATAATAATGAAGTTATTGACTAATCAGAGTGATCAGTCTCTATTGATTAGACCACAGCAAATCCACACGTGAGGTGGGGGAGAATCTCCTCCAGTGATGAAGAGCTTTGTGAAACATTAGAGCTAAACTTCCCTGTTTCTCCCGCTTTATGGAATTCCTGGTTCAATATTCCTTCCTTCATCTCCTGGCGTCGGCGGGGATGATGGGAACCCGTTGTTGCGCTGGACAGCGTTTAAATTCTTCCTAACCAGGGGTGTAGAGCTGCAGGATCGCACCTCCAAAACCACCTCATGTCACAGTAGGAGCAAGTCTGACTTCAGACTCGCATTAAAGAGGTCGGCAACCAGGCGCGTTACGAGGGCGAGTTTTGAGGCTTGATTTGACAGGATTGTGAGTTGAGATTGGTTGATACGGATGGATATTACCTTAATTCGAGCCGCGTGTCTAAGTTGAAGTACAGCGGGGGTTGATTCTTTGGCAGTGGAGTGTGTTTGTTTACCTAAGGCTTTACCGTATGGCAGCCACATAGCCAAAAGACAACATTTTGCCGATACACAGGAATACAATTACACAATAAGGATGAACAGGAGTAACACGTGGGCCTTGAAGCAAGACAGAAGGCATATTTTTTATTGTGGGAACTTAGTGAGATTTTTTAACCAGAGTACGTTTCCGGGAGAAGGAAGGATTAAAAACATTCGAGGCACTTTGTGTGCTGCACAGAGACATCTCCGATTTCCACTTTCCCTCTTGTAATAATGATGTACAGATCCAATAGGCAGTCGGTGACTCAGGAGTAAATCGTGGCTGGGATTGACAGCTCAGTCCTACACAATCCAACGGTTACTCATCAGCAAACGCAGTGACCAGGTTTTGCCAATGGTCATCGCTGTCTGAGACAGCTATTTCTTATCAGAAGCAGCTCAACCCCTAAATTTCTAATCTGCTCCTCGTTTTCTGCACATTCGCGGACCAGCGTGCATGGGCAGATGGGCATTGGCGGCCATCTGGCGTGGTCCTGTTGCGTGGGCAGGAGGCACAGTGAAACTTTAAAAAAGAGGAAAAATAAACTCATCAGGCAAGAAGGAGGCAGAAGTGCTGAGTATTTCCGGCATTTTCTGTTTTTATTTCAGGTTTCCAGCATCTGCAAGTGTTTTGCTTTTGTGTTGAAATAAAAAAAGACAATTGTTTGTTGAGAGGAATCTATGTCACTAAGTGGCTCACCCCCATAGCTACATGCAAGGGGAGGTGGCAGAAAGCGTCAATGTGAGTCTCCGCTTTGTATTTTGCAAGATTTTCAGCGCCAAACAAATTTCCTCTTCCGTGCAACACCTGCAGCATCACTGACTGAAAATTTGTGGATTTTAGTGGAGGCTTCCACAAAAAAAGACACTTTAGAAAGAAGCAGGTGCTCCAGCAGTAAAAAGACATTCACTCCATAGCACTGGTTTTAAACATAGACACTGTACGTCATTATCTTACATGGATATAGGACGCGAGTTACTGTGCTGGTTGACTAGAGAGACCTGGAGGTGTTTGTGCTGGAGAGACCTGGAGGTGTCTGGGCTAGAGAGAACTGGAGGCGTTTGGACTAGAGATTACTGGAGGTATCTGGAGTAGAGAGAACTGGATGTGTTTGGACTAGAGAGAATTGGAGGTGTTTGGACTAGAGAGAATTGGAGGTGTTTGGACTAGAGAGATCTGGAGGAGTTTCGACCAGAGAGACCTGGAGTGGTTTGGACCAGAGAGACCTGGAGTGTTTTGGACCAGGGAGACCTGGATTGTTTTGGACTAGGGAGACCTGGAGTGTTTTGGACTAGGGAGACCTGGAGAGTTTTGGACTAGGGAGACCTGGAGTGTTTTGGACTAGGGAGACCTGGAGTGTTTTGGACTAGGGAGACCTGGAGTGTTTTGGACTAGGGAGACCTGGAGTGTTTTGGACTAGGGAGACCTGGAGTGTTTTGGACTAGGGAGACCTGGAGTGTTTTGGACTAGGGAGACCTGGAGTGTTTTGGACTAGGGAGACCTGGAGTGTTTTGGACTAGGGAGACCTGGAGTGTTTTGGACTAGGGAGACCTGGAGTGTTTTGGTCTAGGGAGACCTGGAGTGTTTTGGACTAGGGAGACCTGGAGTGTTTTGGACTAGGGAGACCTGGAGTGTTTTGGACTAGGGAGACCTGGAGTGTTTTGGACTAGGGAGACCTGGAGTGTTTTGGACTAGGGAGACCTGGAGTGTTTTGGACTAGGGAGACCTGGAGTGTTTTGGACTAGGGAGACCTGGAGTGTTTTGGACTAGGGAGACCTGGAGTGTTTTGGACTAGGGAGACCTGGAGTGTTTTGGACTAGGGAGACATGGAGGGGTTTGAACTAGGGAGACATGGAGTGGTTTGGACTAAGGAGACATGGAGTTGTTTCGGCAGGAGAGACCTGGATGTGTTTGGACTAGATAGGACTGGAGGTGTTTGGATTAGATAGGACTGGAGGTGCTTGGACTAGATAGGACTGGAGGTGTTTGGACTAGATAGGACTGCAGGTGTTTGGACTAGATAGGACTGCAGGTGTTTGGACTAGATAGGATTGCAGGTGTTTGGACTAGATAGGACTGCAGGTGTTTGGACTAGATAGGACTGCAGGTGTTTGGACTAGATAGGATTGCAGGTGTTTGGACTAGATAGGACTGCAGGTGTTTGGACTGGATAGGACTGCAGGTGTTTGGACTAGATAGGACTGCAGGTGTTTGGACTAGATAGGACTGCAGGTGTTTGGACTAGATAGGACTGCAGGTGTTTGGACTAGATAGGACTGCAGGTGTTTGGACTAGATAGGACTGCAGGTGTTTGGAGTAGATAGGATTGCAGGTGTTTGGACTAGGTAGGACTGGAGGTGTTTGGACTAGATAGGACTGCAGGAGTTTGGACTAGATAGGACTGGAGGTGTTTGGACTAGATAGGACTGGAGGTGTTTGGACTAGATAGGACTGGAGGTGTTTGGACTAGATAGGACTGCAGGTGTTTGGACTAGATAGGACTGGAGGTGTTTGTCTAGATAGGACTGGAGGTGTTTGGACTAGATAGGGCTGCAGGTGTTTGGACTAGATAGGACTGGAGAAGTTTGGACTAGATAGGACTGCAGGTGTTTGGACTAGATAGGACTGCAGGTGTTTGGACTAGATAGGACTGCAGGTGTTTGGACTAGATAGGACTGGAGTTGTTTGGACTAGACAGGACTGGAGCTGTTTGGACTAGACAGGACTGGAGCTGTTTGGACTAGACAGGACTGGAGCTGTTTGGACTAGATAGGACTGCAGGTGTTTGGACTAGATAGGACTGCAGGTGTTTGGACGAGATAGGACTGCAGGTATTTGGATTAGATAGGACTGCAGCTGTTTGAACTAGATAGGACTGCAGCTGTTTGAACTAGATAGGACTGCAGGTGTTTGGACTAGATAGGACTGCAGGTGTTTGGACTGGATAGGACTGCAGGTGTTTGGACTAGATAGGTCTGCATTTGTTTGGACTAGATTGGACAGCAGGTGTTTGGACTAGATTAGACTGCAGATGTTTGGACTAGATTGGACTGCAGGTGTTTGGACAAGAGACCACTGGATTTGTTTGGCATAGAGGGAACTGGAGGTGCTTGGGCTAGAGGGAACTGGAGGTGCTTGGGCTAGAGGGAAGTGGAGGTGCTTTGGCTAGAGGGAAGTGGAGGTGCTTTGGCTAGAGGGAAGTGGAGGTGCTTTGGCTAGAGGGAAGTGGAGGTGCTTTGGCTAGAGGGAAGTGGAGGTGATTTGGCTAGAGGGAAGTGGAGGTGATTTGGCTAGAGGGAACTGGAGATGCTTGGGCTAGAGGGAAGTGGAGGTGCTTTGGCTAGAGGGAAGTGGAGGTGCTTTGGCTAGAGGGAAGTGGAGGTGCTTTGGCTAGAGGGAAGTGGAGGTGATTTGGCTAGAGGGAAGTGGAGGTGCTTTGGCTAGAGGGAAGTGGAGGTGCTTTGGGAAGAGGGAAGTGGAGGTGCTTTGGGAAGAGGGAAATGGAGGTGCTTTGGGAAGAGGGAAATGGAGGTGCTTTGGGTAGAGGGAAATGGAGGTGCTTTGGGTAGAGGGAAATGGGGGTGCTTTGGGTAGAGGGAAATGGAGGTGCTTTGGGTAGAGGGAAATGGAGGTGCTTTGGGTAGAGGGAAATGGAGGTGCTTTGGGTAGAGGGAAATGGAGGTGCTTTGGGTAGAGGGAAATGGATGTGCTTTGGCTAGAGGCACCTGAATGTGCTTGGGCTAGAGGCACCTGAATGTGCTTGGGCTAGAGGCACCTGAATGTGCTTGGGCTAGAGGCACCTGAATGTGCTTGGGCTAGAGGCACCTGGAGGTGCTTGGGCTAGAGGCACATGGAGGTGCTTGGGCTAGAGGCACCTGGATGTGTTGGGCTAGAGGGACCTGGAGGTGTTTAGGCTAGGGAGATCTGGATGTGTTTGTACTGGAGACTCATTTCACAGATTTTGTCATCGTTGGCTAGGCCAGCATTTGTTACCCATTCCCAATTGCCCTTGAGAAAATGATGGTGAGTTGCCATAGGAACAGGAGAGTAGAATGAGGCCATTCAGCCCTTTGAGTCTGCTTCACTATTCAATAGGGTCATGGCTGATCAGCTTGCGCACTCTATGCTACTTTCTTGTCTACCGCCACCACCCCCCCAACCACCACCAACCCCACCACACCCCGCTCCAAGTATCCCCCTCCACCACCCCCGCCCCCCTTGCATTTTGCCCTCTGCCATAAACGTTGACTCCCTTGTCTGTGCAAAACCTATCAAACTCTGCCTGGAATATGAATCTTCTAAACCGCTGCAGGCCACATGTGGTGTAGGTACACCATAAGCCGACACCGGGTGGTCCACCTTTTTGGTGTAACAGTGTGCAGCTTTGCTCAGCCATTTCAGGAGGTAGTTAAGAGTCAACCCCATTGCTGTGGGCCTGGAGTCACATTTGGCCAGTCCGGGTAAGGAGGGTGGATTTCCCTCCCTGAGGGGCGTTTGTGTAGCAGTTGGTCTTTTATAATCATTGATGATCTGTTCATGGACCCCATTGCTTAGACTGGCTTTATAACTACTGGCTCATTAATAGGACTTACATTCTACCAATTGATTTAGTGTCATTAGAACTTGTATCCCCAGGGGACTAGCTTGGGCCTCTTATTGGTCTAGTAACCCTACTTCTAGGCCACCACATCTCCAGAGGAGAAAGAAGGCTAACATGTGACGCTAACTGTGTATTGCCGAGATGTTCAGGGGCGTTGATAAAGTATTGTTCGCCATCTGGAGATAGGTTCAACAGGGAGCATGGAGTTGAAAAAGTGGTGCAAGCTGATTTGATAAAAAATTTGGAAAGGGAGTTGGACAGACACTTGAGGATCCGGATTTACAGGACTGCGGACAATCAGCAGAATTTAGGACTCAATGGATCTGCCCATTCAAAGAGAGAATCGTGCACGATGGACTGAATGGCCTCTTTCTCTGCTGTCACTTTGTTTGGTTATTTTTCATTCATTTACCGGATGTGGGCAACACTGGTTAGACGAGAGTTTATTGTCCATCCTTAATTGCCCCTGGAGAAGGTGGTGTTGAGCTGCTTTCTTGAACCACTGCAGTCCCTGTTATGTACATACACCCACAGTGCTGTTAAGGAGGGAGTTCAGGGATTTGACCCAGCGACAGTGATGGAACGGCCGATATATTTCCAAGTTAGGATGGTGAGTGGCTTGGAGGGGAACTTCCAGGTGGTGGTGTTCCCATGTCTCTGCTACCCTTGTCCTTCAAGATAGTGGTAGTCGTGGGTTTGGAAGGTGCTGTTGAAGGAACTTTGGTGAGTTCCTGCAGTGCAACTTGTAGATGGTACACACTGCAGCTACTGTGCGGTGGTGGAGGTAAAGAATGTTTGTGGATGTGGTGCCAATCAAGGAGGGCTGCTTTGTCCTGGATGGTGTCGAGCTTCTTGAGTGTTGTGGGAGCTGCACTCATCCAGGCAAGTGGGGAGTATACTATAACACTTGTGCCTTCTAGATGGTGGACTGGCTTTGGGGAGTCAGGAGGTGAGTTATTCACCGCAGGATTCTCAGCCTCTGACCTGCTCTTATAGTGACAGTATTAGAGAGATCGGGAGGGTTGTAGTGATTGAATTGAAGATGAGTTTGTCGTGCTTTCAGATACACCTGGGAGATGTAGTATAATGAGATGAGTGCAGATTATCAAAATATTGTGAACAGAAAAATAGGAATTGCTTCATCGGTGTTTATTTAATCATTTTATTTAATTGACCATTGGGTTCACACAGTTAGGAACCAATGCAGGTATCTAGTTGTTCTCCATTGTTTCCCTAATCCAGGAGATATAGTTGTAGACTTTCGTGTAGACTCCAGGGTAATTTCTCTCTGCACAGCCTATTCCCCACGAGACAATTCCTTCCAACTTACCATTGCAAACCAGGGAACCCCCTGAATCCCCATTTATGTGAGGAGAACAGCATCAGGTCAGAACACAATAAAACAACTTGTATTTATATAGCGCCATTATCATCATAGAACAGCCCAAGCTACTGCACAGCAGCAGTTATCAAAGAATTTGTGACCCCGAGTCACATAAAAGAGATATTAGAGACTGGTGACCAAAAGCTTGGTTAGAGAGGGAGGTTTTAAGAAGCGTCTTAAAACAGGAAACAGATGGAGAGACAGAGAGGTGGAGAGGTTTAGTGAGGGAATTCAACAGCTTAGGGCCCAAGCAGCTGAAGGCACGGCAGTCAATGGTGGAGCGATGGGAATCGGGGGATGGTCAAGAGGCCGGAATTGTTGGAGTGCAGAGATCTCGGAGGTTTTTAGGGGCTGGAGGAGGATACAGAGATGGGGAGGATTGTTGGCGCTGGAGGAGATTATAGAAATAGGGAGGGTTATAGGGGCTGGAGTAGGTTACACAGAGAGGCACGTTTGTAGGGGTTGGAGGAGGTTACAGAGATAGCGAGAGTTGTCGGCGCTGGAGGAGGATATAGAGATAGGGAGGAGTGTAGGGGCTGGAGGAGGTTACAGAGATAGGGAGGGATGTAGGGGCTGGAGGAGGTTATAGGCATTGTGATGTAGGGGCTGGAGGAGGTTACAGAAATACAGAGGGTTGTAGGGGCTGGAGTAGGTTACAGAGATAGGGATGGTTGTAGGGGCTGGAGGAGGTTACAGAGATGGGGAGGGTTGCAGGGGCTGGAGGAGGTTACAGAGATAGGGTGGTTTGTAGGGGCTGGAGCAGATTACAGAGATAGGGAGGATTGTAGGGGCTGGAGGAGGTTGGACCTATACCCATTGATGTTTAGAGGAATGAGTGGTGACCTTATTGAAACATAAATGACTCTGAGGGTTCTGGACAGGGCAGACACTGAGATGATGTTTCCTCTTGGACAAATCTAAGGGGCACAGCCTCAATTGAATGGATCTTCTGCTTACG
The DNA here is from genome assembly GCF_017639515.1 of Carcharodon carcharias. Lineage (NCBI taxonomy): Eukaryota > Metazoa > Chordata > Chondrichthyes > Lamniformes > Lamnidae > Carcharodon > Carcharodon carcharias. Next base: position 2,803,890 of record NC_054495.1, on the reverse strand, counting down.
GTGCAGATATATTGTTTCTCTCCGAGGGTCATAATTGTTTGGAATTCTCTACCCCAGAGAGCAGAGGAAGCTGGGTCTCTGAATATTTTCAATGCTGAGATCGATTCTGATTGATGAGAGGGATTCAAATATTACGGACAATTGGTAAGAACCTGGAATCAAGGCCACAGTCAGGTCATTCAACCTCACTGAACGGTTGAGCAGATTTGAGGGACTGAATGGTCACCTCTTGCTCCTATTTCTTAAGTTCTCCTTTAGGAGAGGGCGTACCCATACCCAATACGACACCGTGGAGCTCAGAGAATAAGGCCCCATTTATTAATGCATTTTTTATTCATTCATGGGATGCGGGCATCTCTGGCTGGGCCAGCATTTATTGCCCATTACTAATTGCCCCTCAGATAGTGGTGGTGAGCTGCCTCCTTGAACCGCTGCAGCCCATGGCGTGTAGGTACACCCACAGTGCTGTAAGGGAGGGAGTTCCATTACCATGGTAACAGTGTTGGGGGAAATACATACACAGGGGGTCTCACACTTGGGTTGTTCAATTTGGACCATGAGTCAGGGTGAATCCAATTACTGCTCTGGAAGATTTAGGATTATGTCTCCATCTGAATCTTTCTGCATTCAGTGAAACTGGGGATGTGACAGATTTGGGGAGATTCAACAGAATGGAGAGCAAAATCTCTCGCTGTTCTGTGTTTACCAGTACGTTGCATCCTTACCTGACAGCTATCCTTCCCACCCTCCATGAATCCAGCACAGAACATGCTACTCGTGATGCTACCAGCATAAGCCTTCTGGCTGGTGCTCGGAGGCAGCACATGGACATCGAGGCGCTGGAGATCAGCAGGGTACAGAACTGGAAAGGAACACATTTCCCAAAGTTTATTCAATCTGGGATTGGCTACACAGCCAGGGATATGCAGTCACACATGTCGCTGTAAAAGTCACAACTGACTGTGGGAAGGTAAAGAGTGGGGGATCAGGGAGAATGTCTCCCATTAATAAACTGGAGAAATACGGAATCTGGAATTGTTGCCGATTGTATTCCTGATAATTGCCAAGAGGTATGATGCCACAATGGGTCCAAATAGAGAAGTCACAGCAATACAATCCAACAAATCACAGACACACACTGCAATCTGTCACATCACACTCACACTCAAATCTGTCAAATTATACACACACGGCAATCTGTCAAATCACACACACAAAGCAATCCGTCAAGTCACACACACACACACCACAATCTGTCAAGTCACACACATTGCAAACCGTCAAATCACACACACACACACTGCACTCTTTCAGATCACGAACACACACACTGCACTCTGTTAAATCGCACACACTTTGCAATCCGTCAAATCACACACACACTGCACTCTGTCAGGTCACACACATTGCAGTCCGCCAAATCACGCACACACACACTGCACTCTGTCAAATTACAGGCATGAAGCAGAGCTGGGTTTACTCCCAGTGTCCTAAGCTAACATTGCTCTTCCAACTTGCACCAGCCAAAGACGACATAAAATCTTTACTGAGTCATTTACCTCACTGTTGACTGCGGTATTTGCCCTGCATCGAATGGTTTACAATGCTTGCAGTAGATATGTGAAGCAAGAGTTTGCATTTGTATCGCAAAATCCACATCCTCCAGGCAACCCAAATGTGCTTCACAGACAGTGAACCATTTTTTAGTGTGTGGTCACTGTCAGGATGTGGACAATCAAAGTTGTTAGCTTGGCAGAGAGTACGATGCCTCAAACTACCAGTGAGTTAATTGAGCGGACAAGCTGTCCTTTCTGTGAGTTTAAGTGGATTACTGACCAGGAGTCCTGTCCTCTCTGTGAGTTTAGGTGGGATACTGACCAGGAGTCCTGGCCTCTCTGTGAGTTTAGGTGGGATACTGAGCAGGAGTCCTGTCCTCTCTGTGAGTTTAGTCACAGATGGGATACTGACCAGGAGTCCTGTCCTCTCTGTGAGTTTAGGTGTGATACTGACCAGGAGTCCTGTCCTCTCTGTGAGTTTAGAATTCTTGCTCTAGTTGTACAGGGCTTTGGGGATACCACACCTGGAGTAGTGTGTGCAATTTTGGCAATCTGAAATGAAAACAATAAGTGCTGGAAATACTCAGCAGATACAGCAGCACCTGGGGAGAGAAACTCATTAACGTTTCGAGTCCATTGAAACTAGGAGTACGAGAAGGCTATTCGGCCCTTCTAGCCTGTTCTGCCATGCATTATGATCCACTCGAGCCTCTTGCACAAACTCATCCCAGAAACACATCCTTCAAGATCATGGAGGCTGGACTACAGCGTGCTGGAGTAGTCGAGCTTGAGGTGGATGAGGGTTTCAGCAGTCGATAAGCTGAGGCAAGGGCGGAGTGGTGTGATGGAGCGGAGGTGGAAATGGGCTGTCTTGGTGATGGAGATGATAGGGGGATGGATGCTCAGCTCAGGGTTAACTGGACAATGAGGGTGAGAATGGTCTGGTCAGATAGTGACCAGGGAAGGGAAGGGGCGGTATCGATGACTGTGGAACGGACTTGGTCACGGGGACCGAAGGCAATGGCTTCAGTCGTCCCAAACTTCCCCACACGATGCAAACACAATCTTGGGACGCTCATCGAGAAGCCTGCAAAACTCGAGAACCAAGCTCTCGGTTCGAAGCGTATACTCTACCTTTGACATTTTAACCTCTTTTCACACAGAGTCCTCAGTACTTGCCCCCGATAGCAGTGAGCGGCGGAGACCACCCATTCGGGGTGGATCAGAGATCCCCCACACATGTGCCTTCCCATGTTGAGAGATACAATCCAGGGCACTGAGTGCTTTGCACACTCATAACAACGAACAATCTTGTCGTCATCGCGAGGGGCAGCAGCTGTGGTAGCAAGACAAGAGATATCAGCGTTAATCACTGGAGTAAACTGAGAGACAAGCAGCAGAAACAGAGAGACAGAGACAGAGGGAGAGACAGAGGGAAAGAGAGAGAGAGAGAGAAAGACAGCGAGTTAAAGAGACAGAGTCAGGGAAACAGCGAGGGAGAGAGACACAGAGACAAGAGTGAGAGAGACATAGAGAGAGGGAGAGACAGCGAGTAGGAGAGACAGGCTGAGAATGACTTCGAGAGGAGGAGCAGAAAGAATGAGAGGGAACTCGAGAGAGCCATGGGAAAGAAAGGAAGTGGGAAACGTTTACCAACAAAGCCCAGTGACACGGCGAGCAGAAGGATCTTCACCGTTGCTTGAGGTTTCACGATGGCTGACTGCAGACAGCAGGGCTGTTTTATAGGGTGTAGGAGCTCTGCTATCAGAGAATAACACGAACACAAGATTCATTAATGATCACAAGTGGGGGATACGTCCTTGGGAACATGAGGGGCAGGTGTGTGTTTCTCAGTTCTGTTCCCTGGGTTGTTTCAGAGGTCAATCAGTACAGTTCATGAGTGTAAATCTTAGGGTGTGAGACGGTTTACAATTGAGGTAGGTTTAGAACTACAGTTGGGTTAAATAATTTTCCTTTCCCGGACCGCGAAACGAGATACTTTAACAATCAGAATGGGATCCTTCCATGCACTGTGTGATACTGATTCAGCAAAATTATACTGGCACACAAAGAGTTAAATTATAAGGATTGTTTTCTGATCACCTTTTGAATTATGATGGTTAAGGGGGTGATCGGATTCAGGACATTTTCATTGATATGAAAGAATTCTCGATAGAGAGAAGCTATTTCCTCAGGTTGGTGTTGGGTGAAGGGGGAGTCCAGAACAAGGGGGCAGAATCTTAAAATTGGAGCCAGGCTGTTCAGGAGGTGATGTCAGGAACCACATTCTTCACACAAAGTGGGGTGGATATCTGGAAATCTCCCCACCCACCCCACTCCCACAAAAAAGCATTGAGGCTGGAAGGGGTCAATTGAAAGTTTCAAAACTGAGAGAAAGGGGGAGAGGGTCCAGGATACAAGGGAGAGCTCCCCTGCTCTGATTCAAAATACTCATTGGAATTTGTACGTCCACTTGAGAGGGAAAATGCTTTAATACCCAAGTGACTGCACCCCTGACAGGGCAGCATGTAGTACAAGGGCATCTGCTACAGCAAGGGTTAATGTGGGACTGGGAACAGTCCTGACCATAGTGCGAACTGAGGAGTCACATGATCAGAATCTGGTAAGTGTTGTGTGCTGGACAGAGACTAGTGTAGAAACCAGCATTGATTTAGCGCCTAGCTTGGACCATAACCTGTAGAAACTTACATAGCTATGCATTATCAGTAAATACTTAATGTTTAACCCTGCAAGGCTCAGAATCTCTTCATGAGACCTACTGAGTGTGCAACACAGCACTGGCCTGGAGCATCAGCCCAGGCCCTGCGCTCCAGCCTCTGGAGTGAGAAGTAAACCCTCCATCAGAGGTGAGAGTGTTACCCAGTGAACCACTCCCGACACCTTCAACAAGTGGACCCCCAGGAGCATAAGAACTAGGAGCAGGAGTAGTCCATTCGGCCCTTCGAGCCTGCTCCAGCATTCACTGCAATCATGACCGACATTGGACTTCAACTCCATTTTCCCGCCTGCTCCTCCATGTCCATTGATTCCCTGAGAGACCAAAAATCTGCCTGTCTCAGCTTGAAATGTGTCACCGATGGAGCATCCACAACCCCCTGGGGTAGAGAATTCCAAAGATTCACAACCCTCTGAGTGAAGTCGTCTGTCCCCATCTCAGTCCTAAATGATCGGCCCCTTATCCTGAGACAGTGCCCCTGAATTTTAGATTCTCAGACCAGCAGAGACAATCTCTCAGCGTCCAAACTGTCAAACCCCCTCAGAATCTTGTAGGTTACAATGAGATCATCTCTCATTCTTCTAAACTCCAGAGAATATGGACCCAATTGATTCAGCTGCTCATCCTAGGACAAACCCCCTCACCCCAGTGAACACCCTAGTGAATCTTTGCTGTACCACCTCCAGTGCATCTATAGCCTTCCTTAAGTAAAAGCAAAAAGGTGTGAAACTTTGAGATGTTGGTGTTGAGAGGGACTTGGGTGTACTCATGCAAGCAACACAGAAAGTTCACACACAAATAGCAATTAGAAAGGCAAATGGTGTGCTGGCCTTTATTGCAATGGGTCTGGAGTACTAGAATAAAAAGTCTTGCGAGGGTTGTACACGGTTTTGGTGAGGCCACACCTGGAGTACTGTGTGCTGTTTTGGTCTCCATATTTAAGAAGGGAAGGATGAGTTCCAAAGAAGAGTCATATTGGACGAAGGAGTTAGATATAGTTATTGGGGTGAAAGGGATCAAAGGGCATGGGGAGAAAGCGGGAGCAGGCTATTGAGTTGGATGATCAGCCATGATCATAATGAATGGCAGAGCAGGCTCGAAGGGCCGAATGGCCTTCCCCTGCTCCTGGTTTCTATGGACTCGAAACGTTAATGTGTTTCTCTCCACAGATGCTGCTGGATCTGCTGAGTATTTCCAGCACTTACTATTTTCACTTCAGATTGCCAAAACTGCACACACTACTCCAGGTGTGGTCTCACCAAAGCAAGAATTCTTTATACTAGTACTCCAGACCCATTGCAATAAAGGCCAGCACACCATTTGCCTTTCTAATTGCTAGTTGTGTGTGAACTTTCTGTGTTGCTTGCATGAGTACACCCAAGTCCTTCTGAACAGTTTCACGCCTTTTTGCTTTTACTTAAGGAAGGCTATAGCTTGTGGGTGCTGGGTGCCAGCAATGGTAAAGCCATTGAACAGCTAGGGGAAATAGTTGGATTCTGTCTATTGGAGATGCTCATTGCCTGGAACTGGTGTGGTGTGAATGTTACTTGCCACTTGTCAGCTCAACCTGGATATTGTCCAGGTCTTGCTGCATTTGGACATGAACTGCTTCAGTATCTAAGGGGTCACGAATGCTGCTGAACATTGTGCAACCATCAGCGAACATCCCCATTTCTGATCTTATGATTGAAGTAAGGTCATTGATGAAGCAGCTGAAGATGGTTGGGCCGAGGACAATACTCTGGGGAACTCCTGCAGTGATGTCCTGGAACTGAGATGACTGACCTCCAACAGCCACAACCATCTTCCTTTGTACTCAGTATGACTCCAACCAGTGGATAGTTCTCCCCTTTATTCCCAACTGACTCCAGTTTTGCTAGGGCTCCTGGATGCCACATTCTGTCAAATGCTGCCTTGATGTCAAGGGCAGTCACTCTCGCCTCACCTCAGGAGTTCAGCTCTTTTGTCGCTGTTTGAACCAAAGCTCTTATGAGGTCAGAGGTTAAGTAACCCTGGCGGAACCCAAGCTGAGCGTCAGTGAGCAGGTAATAGCTGGTTGGGATTTTTCCTGCTTTTAGAGCTTAGGAAATACCAGGGCAATATTTCACGTAGCCAGGTAGATGCCAGTGTTGTATGGGCCTATACTGCCTTGGGTTTAGGAGAATGAGATCTGAGCTCTTTGATACACACAAAATGCTCAGGGGGTTAAGCAGGGTCGATGCTGAGAGGCTGTTTCCCCTCCGAACACACGCCCTCCCCAGTTCCCTCAAACCACACTACTGGCCGGAAAATCACAAATTCGGGAGCGGGCACAGACTCAGGATAAGTGGAATGAGATGAGGAGAAATTTCTTCAATTGGAGGGTTGTGAATCTTTGGAATTCTCTCCCCTCCAACCTCACCACCCCCACTCTCACACCCCCACCACCGCACCACACCCCCCCCCACCCCCCGCACCCCCAAACAAGTCCAGGGAGCGGTGGGTGCTCAGTCGTTGAGTCTATTCAACATTTGAGGTCACTAGATTTTTGGACATTAGGGGAGAGGGTGGGAAAGGGAAACTGAGGGAGAAGATCAGCCCCGATCTGACTGAATGGGGAAGCAGGCTTGAGGGGCTGACTGGCCTTTCCCTTTGCAAAGCACTTTGGGAGATGCTGTGGTCAAGAAAGGTGACATAAAATTCCTTCCATCTTTCTTGCAGCCCCTATGTGTTTTGGTTAAAATGCTGGTTATAATTATTTACATGCAGTTAATATTCATATTCTGTAGTCCACTGCTCTCCAGACCATTAACTTGGGAACTCACAATCAGCTGATCCCTTCCTACGGAGGCTAAACCTGATGCCCAGAGTGAAGGTTGAGATGGACAATCCTACAAACACATGTCCTTCAACCTCAAAACTCAAGTTGGGATTTGGCTATTTATAAGCCCCCATGGACCGGCCTCCCAAATTCCATCCTGCCTCAATGTCCGGGGAAACAAAACTCTGTTGGATCACGTGTCCTTACGGACACCAAGTTTCAATATAACCCTCCGTGACTGTGCTAACTCCTCCAACGCCTATAACACTCCCTATCTCTGTAACCTCCTCCAGCATCTAAAAGCCTCACTATCTATGTAACCTCCACCAGCACCTACAACCCTCCCTATCTCTGCAACCTCTTCGAGCCCCTACAACACTCTCTATCTCTGTAAGCCCCTGCAGCCCCAACAACCCTCCCTAAATCTGTAACCTCTTCCAGCTCCTACAACCCTCCTTGTCTCTGTAACCCCCTCCAGCCCCTACAACACTCCCTAAATCTGTAACATCGTCCAGCTACTACCACCCTCCCTGTCTCTGTATGCCCCCCCAGTCCCTACAACCCTCCCTCTCTCTGTAACCTCCTCCATCATTTTCAACCCTCCCTATCTCTGTACCCTCCTCCATCCACGATAACCCTCCAAGGTCCCAGCTCTCCTCCAATTCCATCCTCTTGAACATCCCCCGATTCCCATCACTCCACCATTGAAAGCCGTGCATTCATCTGCCATGGACGTCAAATCTGGAACTCCCTCCCTGAACCTCTCCTCCTCTCACTTTTTCTCTACCCTGCTCTAAGACCCTCCTTAAAAACAAAACTCTTTGACCAAGCTTTTGATCACCTATCCCTAAAGTCTTTTATGTGGCTCCAGGGGGAAAGACAAACATATTGAGTTAGGATACAGGTTGGACACGATCTCTTTGAATGGCAGAACCAGCTTGAGGGGCTGAATGGCCTCGTGCTGTTCCTGTATTCCTGATGATTCATTATGTGGTAATCTCAATCCAAGGTTATAACATTCCACCAATATCTCACTGGATAGATTATGGGATTTGGAAAGCCAGTTAAGCATTTGGAGTAGGTAGGAAGATTAATAATCAAATTCTATTATCTGTGACCTTTTATAAGCTCTATCTCAGCTTCCAAAAGCAGAGCCATAAAACAGCATTGGGAGAGAAAGGGAGAAAGGGATTCAGGTGATGGGCCAATGTTGTATCAATTGGACGTGAGTGGGGAAGCTGAATATGCATCCAGGAAAAGTTATGTTGAGGAAAATGAAGTAGGGTAAATCTGTCCTGGATAATGGGACTCAAACTCCCCGAATATGCATCCTCGGGGTCACACTCCAGTATCTGCGGGTCCTGACCTGTGTGCTTTACTTTTCTACCTCTTTGACAACACTTTAAAACTATCTCCAGCCACTGTGAAGAGGAAGATGATTGTCACATCTCTGGTTCCCTCCACATGCAGCCTCAGACCTTTAGGTGGCTGCATCCATTTAAATTTCCTCTAAATGGGTCTAAAAACCTGCCTAAATGCATTGGTCCCACGTTCCTTAATCACCCCCCAAACCCGCAACCTCTACCATCTGGAAGGACAAGGGCAGCAGATGCATGGGAATGCCACCACCTGCAAGTCCCTTTCCAAGCCACTCACCATCCAGACTTGGAACTTTATTGGCTGCCCATTCCCTGTCGCTGCGTCAAAATCCTGGAACTCTCTCCTTAACAGCACTGTGGGTGTACCTACACCACAAGGACCACAGCGGCTCAAGAAGGCGGCTCACCACCACCCTCTTATCACCGCTTTTTATGCATAACCTTGAAAGTTCCTCAAATACCTGTCAGACTCCCTCTTGAAATTACTTACAAGGCTATATCTTATGGAGAACATATTACTCACCACTTCCCCACTGGTCGAAAAGTCACTCGGCACCTTTGCATCTTTAAAACAAGCTACTCTGTGCAGCAAGACGATACAAGTAGTTCTCCCAGCTAGGGGGCGTTATATGACATGACTGCCACCTCTCCGATTTGGCTTTGACCAAGGGTGTATATTTCTTTGTCAAAGTTCCAACCATTAAGAATTTGAAAAGAAGGTTGGAGGACTCTTTGTCCTAGCAGACTGCAGTGGGAGGGGCCTGTCTTATGAAATGTGGATCGCCTTTATATAATTCCCTTTTAATTTGGTCTCTACAGCCCACAGGGGTCATTAGTGTCTCTTCAGAGATAAAGAGATGCAAAGTGCTGCCAGACAGTTTCTATTGGTCAAGGGTCACAGCCCAACATAGCTTCAATCATTTGAAAAGGTCATTGTCCAGTTTTAAAATTTTAGGAAGTAATTACACATATATATATGTTTAATAAAATTATGGAGTGTGTGGTCTTAGCCCTAGTACAAGACCGAAACCAGTTACAGGAAGACATTCCTGCTTTTATATTCCACCTGACGGGACAGGAAGTCCTAGATGTTCGATAACCCAGGGTCCACCTTCGACCACACCAGTAGCCACCTGATCCTATAATAATGAAGTTATTGACTAATCAGAGTGATCAGTCTCTATTGATTAGACCACAGCAAATCCACACGTGAGGTGGGGGAGAAACTCCTCCAGTGATGAAGAGCTTTGTGAAACATTAGAGCTAAACTTCCCTATTTCTCCCGCTTTATGGAATTCCTGGTTCAATATTCCTTCTCTCATCTCCTGACGTCGGCGCTGATGATGGGAACCCGTTGGCGTGCTGGACAGCGCTTAAATTCTTCCTTAACCAGGGGAGTAGAGCTGCAGGAGCGCACCTCCTATACCACCTCATGTCACAGTAGGAGCAAGTCTGACTTCAGACTCGCATTAAAGAGGTCGGCAACCTAGCGCGTTACGAGGGCGAGGACTGAGGCTTGATTTGACAGGATTGTGAGTTGAGATTGGTTGATACGGATGGACATTGCCTTAATTCGAGCCGCGTGTCTGAGTCGAAGTACAGCGGCGGTTGATTCTTTGGCAGTGAATTGTATTTGTTGACTAAGGCTTTATCGTATGTCAGCCACATAGCCAAAAGAGAGCATTTTGTCAATACACAGGAATACAATTACACAATCAGGATGAACAGGACTAATACATGGACCTTGAAGTGAGAAAGAAGGCTTATTTTTTATTGTGGGAACTTAGTGAGATTTTTTAACCAGAATACGTTTCCGGGAGAAGGAAGGATTAATAACATTCGAGGCACTTTGTGTGCTGCACAGAGACATCTCCGATTTCCACTTTCCCTCTTGTAATACTGATGTACAGATCCAATAGACAGTCGGGGACTCAGAGGAGTAAATCGTGGCTGGGATTGACAGCTCAGTCCTACACAATCCAACGGTTACTCATCAGCACACGCTGTGTCCGGGTTTTGCCAGTGGTCATTGCTGTCTGACCAACTATTTCTTATAAGAAGCAGCTCAACCCCTAAATTTCTAAGCAGCTCCTGGATTTCTGCACATTCGCGGACCAGCGTGCATGGACAGATAGGCATTGGCGGCCATCTGGCGTGGTCCTGTTGCGTGCGCAGGAGGAGGCACAGTGAAACTTAAAAAAAAGAGGAAAATAAACTCATCAGGCAAGAAGGAGGCAGAAGTGCTGGGTATTTCCGGCATTTTCTGTTTTTATTTCAGGTTTCCAGCATCTGAAAGTGTTTTGCTTTTGTGTTGAAATAAAAAAGACGATTGTTTGTTGGGAGGAATCTATGTCACTAAGTGGCTCACCCCCATAGCTACATGCAAGGGGAGGTGGCAGAAAGCGTCAATGTGAGCCTTCGCTTTGTATTTTGCAAGATTTTCAGCGCCAAACAAATTTCCTCTTCCGTGCAACACCTGCAGCATCACTGACTGAAAATTTGTGGATTTTAGTGGAGGCTTCCACAAAAAAAGAAACTTTAGAAAGAAGCAGGTGCTCCAGCAGTAAAAAGACATTCACTCAATGGCACTGGTTTTAAACATAGACACTGTACGTCATTATCTTATATGGATATAGGCCGCGAGTTACTGTGCTGGTTGACTAGAGAGACCTGGAGGGGTTTGGACTGGAAAGACATGGAGGGGTTTGGACTAGGGAGACATGGAGGGGTTTGGACTGGAGAGACTGGAGGGGTTTGGACTAGGGAGACATGCAGGGGTTTGGACTAGGGAGACATGGAGGGGTTTGGACTAGGGATACATGGAGGGGTTTGGACTAGCGAGACCAGGAGAGATTTGGACTAGAGACAACTGGAGGTGTTTGGGCAGGAGAGACATGGAGGTGTTTGGACTAGAGAGACCTGGATGTGTTTGGACTAGAGAGAACTGGAGGTGTTTGGACTAGATAGGACTGGAGGTGTTTGGGCTAGAGAGAACTGGAGGTGTTTGGATTAGATAGGACTGGAGGTGTTTGGATTAGATAGGACTGGAGGGGTTTGGACTAGATAGGACTGGAGGTGTTTGGACTAGATAGGACTGGAGGTGTTTGGACTAGAGAGAACTGGAGGTGTTTGGACTAGAGAGAACTGGAGGTGTTTGGCAGAGAGGGAACTGGAGGTGCTTGGGCTAGAGGGAACTGGAGGTGCTTTGGATGGAGGGAAGTGGAGGTGCTTTGGCTAGAGGGAAGTGGAGGTTCTTTGGCTAGAGGGAACTGGAGGTGCTTTGGCTAGAAGGAACTGGAGGTGCTTTGGCTAGAGGGAAGTGGAGGTTCTTTGGCTAGAGGGAACTGGAGGTGCTTTGGCTACAGGGAAGTGGAGGTGCTTTGGATGGAGGGAAGTGGAGGTGCTTTGGCTAGAGGGAAGTGGAGGTTCTTTGGCTAGAGGGAACTGGAGGTGCTTTGGCTAGAAGGAACTGGAGGTGCTTTGGCTAGAGGGAAGTGGAGGTTCTTTGGCTAGAGGGAACTGGAGGTGCTTTGGCTCCAGGGAACTGGAGGTGCTTTGGCTAGAGGGAACAGGAGGTGCTTGGCTAGAGGGAACTGGAGGTGCTTTGGCTAGAGGCACCTGGAGGTGCTTGGGCCTGAGGCACCTGGAGGTGCTTGGGCTAGAGGCACCTGGAGGTGGTGGGCTAGAGGCACTTGGAGGTGTTTGGGCTAGAGGCACCTGGAGGTGGTGGGCTACAGGCACCTGGAGGTGTTTAGGCTAGTGAGATCTGGATGTGTTTGTACTGGAGAGTCATTTCATGGATTTTGTCATCGTTGGCTCGGCCAGCATTTGTTACCCATTCCCAATTGCCCTTGAGAAAATGATGGTGTTTTGCCATAGGAACAGGAGAGTAGAAGGAGGCCATTCAGCCCTTTGAGTCTGCTTCACTCTTCAATAGGATCATGGCTGATCAGCTTGTGGACTCTACGCTACTTTTCCTGTCTACCGTCCACCACCCAACGACCCACCCCCCCAACCAAACACCCCCCTCCCACTCCCCCTTTTGCCCTCTGCCATAAACGTTGACTCCCTTGTATATGGAAGACCTATCTAACTCTGCCTGGAATATGAATCTTCTAAACTGCTGCAGGCCACATGTGGTGTAGGTACACCATAAGCCGATGCCAGGTGGTCCACCTTTTTGGTGTAGCAGTGAGCAGCTTTGCTCAGCCATTTCAGGAGGTAGTTAAGAGTCAACCCCATTACTGTGGGCCTGGAGTCACGTTTGGCCAGACCGGGTAGGGAGGCTGGATTTCCCTCCCTAAGAGGTGTTTGTGAAGCAGTTGGAGTTTTAAGATCATTGATGATCTGTTCATTGTCCCCATTGCTTAGACTGGCTTTATAACTACTGGCTCATTAATAGGACTTAACTTCTACCAATTGATTTAATGTCATTAGAACTTGTGTCCCCAGGGGACTAGCTTGGGCCTCTTATTGGTCTAGTAACCCTACCTCTAGGCCACCACCTCTCCAGAGGAGAAAGAAGGCTAACATGTGACGCTAACTGTGTTTTGCTGAGATGTTCAGAGGTGTTGATACAGTGTTGTTCACCCTCTGGAGACTGGTTCAACAGGGAGCGTGGAGTTGAAAAAGTGGTGCAAGCTTATTTGATAAATAATTTGGAAAGGGAGTTGGACAGACACTTCAGGGTATGGAAGTTACAAGACTGCGGACAATAAGCAGAATTTAGGACTCAATGGATCTGCCCATTCAAAGAGAGAATCGTGCACGTTGGACTGAATGGCCTCTTTCTGTGCTGTCACTTTCTTTGGTTATTTTTCATTCAGTTACAGGATGTGGGCATCACTGGTTAGACCAGCATTTATTGCCCATCATTAATTGCCCCTGGAGAAGGTGGTGTTGAGCTGCTTTCTTGAACCACTGCAGTCCCTGTTATGTACATACACCCACAGTGCTGTTAAGGAGGGAGTTCAGGGATTTGACCCAGCGACAGTGATGGAATGGCCGATATATTTCCAAGTTAGGATGGTGAGTGGCTTGGAGGGGATCTTTCAGGTGGTGATGTTCCCATGTGTCTGCTACCCTTGTCCTTCCAGATGGTGGTGCTCATGGGTTTGGAAGTTGCTACTGAAGGAGCCTTGGTGAGTTCCTGCAGTGCATTTAGTAGATGGTACACCATGCGGCCACTGTGCAGTGGTGGAGTGAGTGAATGTTTGTGGATGTGGTGCCAATCAAGCAGGGCTGCTTTGTCCTGGATGGTGTCTAGCTTCTTGAGTGTTGTGGGAGCTGCACTCACCCAGGCAAGTAAGGAGTATTCTATCCTGCCTTGTAGATAGTGGACAGGTTTTGGGGAGTCAGGAGGTAAGTTACTCACCGCAGGATTCTCAGCCTCTGTCCAGCTCTTGTAGTGACAGTATTAGAGAGATCGGGAAGGTTGTAGTGATTGAATTGAAGAGGAGTTTGTCGTGCTTTCAGATGCACCTGGGAGATGTAGTATAATGAGATGAATGCAGATTATCAAAATATTGTGAACAGGAAAATAGGAATTGCTTCATCGGTGTTTATTTAATCATTTTATTTAATTGACCATTGGGTTCACACAGTTAGGAACCAATGCGGTGTGCAGGTATCTAGTTGTTCTCCATTGTTTCCCTAATCCAGCAGATATAGTTGTAGACTTTCGTGTAGACTCCAGGTAATTTCTCTCTGCACAGCCTATTCCCCACGAGACAATTCCTTCCAACTTACCATTGCAAACCAGGGGACCCCCTGAATCCCCCTTTATGTGAGGAGAACAGCATCAGGTCAGAACACAATAATAGCAACTTGCATTTATATAGCACCATTAACATCATAGAACAGCCCAAGCTACTGCACAGCAGCAGTTATCAAATAATTTGAGACCCCGAGTCACATAAAGGAGATATTAGGGACTGGTGACCAAAAGCTTGGTTATAGAGGGAGGTTTTAAGGAGCGTCTTAAAACAGGAAACAGATGGAGAGGCAGAGAGGTGGAGAGGTTTAGGGAGGGAATTCAACAGCTTAGGGCCCCAAGCAGCTGAAGGCACAGCAGTCAATGGTGGAGCAATGGGACTCCGGGGATGGTCAAGAGGTTGGAATTGTTGGAGTGCAGAGATCTCGGAGGGTTGTAGGGGCTGCAGGAGGATACAGAGATGGGGATGGTTGTTGGTGCTGGAGGAGATTATAGAAATAGGGAGGGTTGTAGGGGCTGGAGTAGGTTACAAAGAGAGGGTGCTTTGTAGGGGTTGGAGCAGGTTACAGAGATAGGGAGGGTTGTAAATGCTGGAGGAGGTTACAGAGATAGGGAGGAGTGTAGGGGCTGGGGGAGGTTAAAGAGATAGGGAGGAGTGTGGGGGCTGGGGGAGGTTACAAATATAGGGAGGGTTGTAGGGGCTGGAGGAGGATACAGAGATAGGGAGGAGTGTAGGGGCTGGGGGAGGTTACAGAGATAGGGAGGGTTGTAGGGGCTGGAGCAAATTACAGAGATAGGGAGATATGTTGGGGCTGGTGGAGGATATAGAGATAGGGAGAAGTGTAGGGGCTGGAGGAGGTTACAGAGATAGGGAGGGATGTAGGGGCTGGAGGAGGTTATAGACATTGTGTTGTAGGGGCTGGAGGAGGTTATGGGCATGGGGAGGTTTGTAGGGGCAGGAGGAGGTTACGGAGATAGGGTGGGTTGTAAGGGTTGGAGGATGTTACAGAGATACGGAGGATTGCAGGGACTGGAGGAGGTTACAGAGATAGGGAGTGTTGTAGGGGCTGGAGGAGGTTACGGATATCGGGAGGCTTGTACGGACTGGAGGAGGTTACAGAGATAGGGAGTGTTGTAGGGGCTGGAGGAGGTTACAGAGATAGGGAGGATTGTAGGGGCTGGAGGAGATTACAGAGATAGGGAGGATTGTAGAGGCTGGAGGAGGTTGGACCTATACCCATTGATGTTTAGAGGAATGAGTGGTGACCTTATTGAAACATAAATGAGTCTGAGGGTTGTGGACAGGGCGGACACTGAGATGATGTTTCCTCTTGGACAAATCTAAGGGGCACAGCCTCAATCGAATGGATCTTCTGCTTACGGTGCAGATATATTGTTTCTCTCTGAGGGTCATTATTGTTTGGAATTCTCTACCCCAGAGAACAGAGGAAGCTGGGTCTCTGAATATTTTCAATGCTGAGATCGATGCTGAGAGGGATTCAAGTATTACGGACAATTGGCAAGAACCTGGAATCAAGGTCATTCAACCTCACTGAATGGTTGAGCAGGTTTGAGGGACTGAATGGTCACCTCTTGCTCCTATTTCTTAAGTTCTCCTCTAGGAGAGGGCGTACCCCTACCCAATACGACACCGTGGAGCTCAGAGAATAAGGCCCCATTTATTAATGCATTTTTTATTCATTCATGGGATGCAGGCATTGCTGGCTGGGCCAGCATTTATTGCCCATCTCTAATTGCCCCTCAGATAGTGGTGGTGAGCTGCCTCCTTGAAATGCTGTAGCCCATGGCGTGTAGGTACACCCACAGTGCAGTTAGGGAGAAAGTTCCATTAACATGGTAACAGTGTTGGGGGAAATACATACACAGGTGTCTCACGCTTGGGGTGTTCACTTTGGACCATGAGTCAGGGGGAATCCAGTTACTGCTCTGGAAGAATTAGGATTATGTTTCCATCTGAATCTTTCTGCATTCAGTGAAACTGGGGAGGTGACAGATTTGGGGAGATTCAACAGAATGGAGAACAAAATCTCTCGCTGTCCTGTGTTTACCAGCATGTTACATCCTTACCTGACAGCTAACCTTCCCACCCTCCATGAATCCAGCACAGAACATGCTACTCGTGATGCTACCAGGATAAGCCTTCTGGCAGGTGCTCGGAGGCAGCACAGGGACATCGAGGCACTGGAGATCAGCAGGGTACAGAACTGGGAAAGGAACACATTTCACAAAGTTTACTCAATCTGGGATTGGCTACAAAGCCAGGGATATGCAGTCACACATGTGGTCGCTGTAAAAGTCACAAATGACTGTGGGAAGGTACAGAGTGGGGGATCAGGGAGAATGTCTCCCATTAATAAACTGGAGAAATACGGAATCTGGAATAGTTGCCGATTGTATTCCTGATAACTGCCAAGAGGTATGATGCCACAATGGGTCCAAGTAGGGAAATCACAGCAATACAATCCATCAAATCACAGACACCCACTGCAACCTGTCAAATCACACACACACACCGCAATCTGTCAAATCATACACACATCGCATTCTGTCAAATCACACTCACACTGCAATCTGTTAAATCACACTCACACGGCAATCTGTCAAATCACACACACACAGCAATCTGTCAAGTCACACACACACACGCCACAATCTGTCAAATCACACACACTGCACTCTGTCAAATCACACACATGCACACACACTACACTCTTTCAAATCGCACACACTTTGCAATCCGTCAAATCACACACACACTGCACTCTGTCGCATCACACACATTGCAATCCAACAAATCACGCGCACACACACTGCACTCTGTCAAATCACAGGCATGAAGCAGAGCTGGGTTTACTCCCAGTGTCCAAAGCTAACATTGCTCTTCCAACTTGCACCAGCCAAAGGCGACATAAAGTCTTTACTGAGTTATTTACTTCACTGTTGACTGCGGTATTTGCCCTGCATCGAATGGTTTACAATAATTGCAGCAGATATGTGAAGCAAGAGTTTGCATTTGTATAGCAACATCCACATCCTCCGGGCAACCCAAATGTGTTTCACAGACAGTGAACAATTTTTTAGTGTGTGGTCACTGTCGGGATGTGGACAATAAAAGCTTGGCAGAGAGTACGATGCCTCAAACAGCCAGTGAGTTTACTGAGCAGACAAGCTGTCCTTTCTGTGAGTTTAGGTGGAATACTGACCAGGAGTCCTGTCCTCTCTGTGAGTTTAGGTGGGATACTGAACAGGAGTCCTGTTCTCTCTGTGAGCCTGTGTGGGTTACTGACCAGGAGTCCTGTCCTCTCTGTGTGTTTATTTGGGATACTGACCAGGAGTCCTGTCCTCTCTGTGAGTTTAGGTGGGATACTGACCAGGAGTCATGTCCTCTGAGAATTTAGGTGGGATACTGACCAGGAGTCCTGTCCTCTCTGTGAGTTTAGTTGGGATACTGACCAGGAGTCCTGTCCTCTGTGAGTTTAGTTGCGGGTGGGATAATAACCAGGAGTCCTGTCCTCTCTGTAAGTTTAGGTGGGATACTGACCAGGAGTCCTGTCCTCTCTGTGAGTTTAGAATTCTTGCTCTAGTTGTACAGGGTTTTGTTGAGACCACACCTGAAGTAGTATGTGCAATTTTGGCAATCTGAAATGAAATCAGTAAGTGCTGGAAATATTCAGCAGATACAGAAGCATCTGTGCAGAGAAACACATTAACGTTTCGAGTCCATTGAAACTAGGAGCAAGAGAAGGCAGTTCGGCCCTTCGAGCCTGCTCTGCCATTCATTATGATCCACTTGAACCTCTCGCAAACCCTCATCCCAGAAACACATCCTTCAAGATCACGGAGGCTGGATTACAGCATGATGGATTAGTCGAGCTTGTGCTCCTTGAACAGTGGGATCTTGCCTCTTTCAACATCAATATTTCTACGTTTCAAGATATTCTACTTTTCTAAATTCACTTATCAAAGTGAAGAACCTCACACTTCCGCACATTATATTTCAGCTATTGTTATTCCGTTGTGCAGTGTGTCTTTTCAAGAACGCTTTCATTGAATCAGAATGAGAGAGACAATCCAGGGCACTGAGTGCCTCGCACACTCGTAACCACCAACAATCTTGTCGTCATCGCGAGGGGCAGCAGCTGTGGTACCAATAGAAGAAAGATCAGCGTTAAATACTGGAGTAAACTGAGAGACAAGTAGCAGAAACAGAGAGACAGAGACAGAGGAAGAGGGAGAGAAAGAGAGAGAGAGAGACAGCGAGTTAAAGAGAGAGAGGCAGTGAAACAGCAAGTCAGAGAGACACAGAGAGAAGAGTGAGAGAGACATAGAGAAAGGGAGAGACAGCGATTAGGAGAGACAGGCTGGGAAAGACTTTGAGAGGAGGAGCAGAAAGAGTGAGAGGAAACTCGAAAGAGCCATGGGAAGAAAGGAAGTGGGACACATTTACCAGCAAAGCCCAGTGACACGGCAAGCAGAAGGATCTTCATAGTTGCTTCAGGTTTCACGATGGCTGACTGCAGACAGCAGGGCTGTTTTAGAGGCTGTAGGAGCTCTGCTATCAGAGAATAACATGAACACAAGATTCATTAATGATCACAAGTGGGGGATACGTCCTTGGGAACATGAGGGGCAGATGTGTGTTTCTCAGTTCTGTTCCCTGGGTTGTTTCAGAGGTCAATCAGTACAGTTCATGAGTGTAAATCTTTGGGTGTGACTCAGTTTACAATTTACGTAGATTTAGAACTACAGTTGGGTTAAATAATTTTCGTATCCCGGACCACGAAACGAGAGGCTTTAACAATAAGAATGGGATCCTTCCATGCACTGTGTGACACTGATTCAGCAAAATTATACTGGGACACAAAGAGTTAAATTATAAGGATTGTTTACTGGTCTCCTTTTGAGTTATCATGATTAAGGGGGTGATCGGATTCAGGAATTTTTCACTGATATGAAAGAATTCTCGATAGAGAGAAGCTATTTCCTCAGGTTGGTGTTGGGGCAACTCTTTCGAGTACAAACACGTTTCCATCTGTTCCTATTCAGATGAAGTTACATTGTTTCATAGTTTGCCATTGTGAGATTTGAACTCTTGATCTTGGGGTTACAAGCCCAGTACCATAACCACGTGGCTATTTAGGCCAAGCCTGGTGTTGGGGCAGAGGGGAGTCCAGAACAAGGGGGCAGAATCTTAAAATTGGAGACAGGCTGTTCAGGGGGTGATGTCGGGAAGCACATTCTTCACACAAAGGGAGTGGAAATCTGGAACTCTCCGCACACACCCCACTCGCACAAAAAAGCATTGAGGCTGGAAGTGGTCAATTGAAAGTTTCAAAACTGAGAGTAAGGGGGAGAGGGTACAAGGGAGAGCTCCCCTGCTCTGATTCAAAATACTCATTGGAATTTGTACGGCAACTTGAGAGGGAAAATGCTTTAATCCCCAAGTGACGGCACCCCTGATAGGGCAGCATGTAGTACAAGGGTATCTGCTACAGCAAGGGTTAATGTGGGACTGAGAACAGTCCTGCTCACAGTGTGAAGTAAGGAGTTACATGATCAGAGTCTGGCAAGTGTTGTGTGCTGGACAGAGACTAGTGTAGAAGCCAGCATTGATTTAGTGCCTAGCTTGGACCATACCCTGTATAAATGTACATTGCTATGCGTTATCAGTAAACACAATGTGCAGTCCCACATTAACCCTTGCTGTAGCAGATACCCTTGTACTACATGCTGCCCTGTCGGGGGGGAGTCACTTGGGTATTAAAGCATTTCCCTCTCAAGTGGACGTACAAATGCCAACGAGTATTTTGAATCAGAGCAGGGGAGCTCTCCCTTGTATCCTGGACCCTCTCCTCCTTACTCTCAGTTTTGAAACTTTCAATTGACCCCTTCCAGACTCAATGCTTTTCTGTGGGAGTGGGGTGGGTGGGGAGAGTTCCAGATTCCCACCCGCCTTTGTGTGAAGAATGTTCTTCCTGACATCACCCCCTGAACAGCCTGTCTCCAATTTTAAGATTCTGCCCCCTTGTTCTGGACTCCACCCTCCCCCAACACCAACCTGAGAAAATAACTTCTATCGAGATTTCTTTCATATCAGTGAAAAAGTCCTGAATCCGATCACCCCCTTAACCATCATAACTCAAAAGGAGACAAGAAAACAATCCTTGTAATTTAACTCTTTGTGTCCCAGTATAATTTTGCTGAATCAGCATAGTCACACAGTGAATGGAAGGATCCCATTCTTATTGTTAAAGTCTCTCGTTTCGCAGTCCAGAAAAGGAATAATTTTTACCCAACTGTAGTTCTAAACCTACTAAATTGTAAAACGTCTCGCACCCTAAGATATACACTCATGAACTGTACTTATTGAACTCTGAAACAACCCAGGGAACAGAACTGAGAAACACACACCTGCCCCTCATGTTCCCAAGGACGTATCCCCCAATTGTGATCATTAATGAATCTAGTGTTCGTGTTATTCTCTGATAGCAGAGCTCCTACAGCCTATAAAACAGCCCTGCTGTCTGCAGTCAGCCATCGTGAAACCTGAAGCAACGATGAAGATCCTTCTGCTTGCCGTGTCACTGGGCTTTGCTGGTAAACGTGTCCCACTTCCTTTCTTCCCATGGCTCTTTCGAATTGCCTCTCACTCTTTCTGCTCCTCCTCTCGAAGTCCTTCTCTCCTAATCTCCCTCTCTCACTCTTTGTCTCCGTGTCTCTCACTCGCTGTCTCTCTGCCTCTCTCTCTTTCACTCGCTGTCTCTCCCTCACACTCGCTATCTCCCTCTGTCTCTCCCTCTGCCTCTCCCTCTGTCTCTCCATCTGTCTCTCTGCTGTTTGTCTCTCAGCTTACTCCAGTGTTTAATGGTGATCTCTCTTCTATTGGTTACACAGCTGCTGCCCCTCGCGATGACGACAAGATTGTTGGTGGTTACGAGTGTGTGAAGCACTCAGTGCCCTGGATTGTCTCTCTCAACGTGGGAAGGCACATGTGTGGGGGATCTCTGATCCACCCCGAATGGGTGGTCTCCGCCGCTCACTGCTATCGGGGGCAAGTACCGAGGGCTCTGCGTGAAAAGAGGTTAAAAGGTCAAAGGGAGAGTTTACGCTTCGAACCGACAGCTTGGTTCTTGAATTTTGCAGGCTTCTCAATGAGGGTCCCAAGATTGTGTTTCCATCGTGTGGGGAAGGTTGGGACGACTGAAGCCATTGCCTTCGGTCCCCGTGACCAACTCCGTTCCCCAGTCATCGATTCCCCCCCTTCCCTTCCCTGGTCACTATCTGACCAGACCATTCTCACCCTCATTGTCCAGTTAACCCTGAGCTGAGCATCCATCCCCCTATCATCTCCATCACCAAGACAGCCCATTTCAACCTCCGTATCATCACCCCACTACGCCCTTGCCTCAGCTTATCGACAGCGGAAACCCTCATCCACCTCAAGCTCGACTACTCCAGCACGCTGTAGGCCAGCCTCCGTGATCTTGAAGGCTGTTAGAGGGATGAGGGTGTACGAGCGGCTCGAGTGGAGTGTAAAACAGTGGCACAGCGCAGTTGGTCCAAATGACCAGTTTCTGTGGTAAATTCTGATTCAATGAAAGCGTTCTCGAAAAGACACACTGCACAACGGAATAACAATAGCTGAAATATAATGTGCGGAAGTGTGAGGTTCTTCACTTTGATAAGCGAATTTAGAAAAGTCGAATATCTTGAAACGTAGAAATGTTGATGTTGAAAGAGGCAAGATCCCACTGTTCAAGGAGCACAAAGAAAGCAAACAACATGTTGTCCTTTATTGCAAGGGGATTGAAGTACAGGAATAAACAGGACTTGCTGCAATTGTACAAGGCTTTGCGGAGACTGTATCCATAACACAGCGCCTAGTTCTGGTCTCCGAAACCTCACTGCCCCATACCTAAGCTCATAGCAACTCCAGTTCCCTCATCAGCCTCTGTTGCTCGCTGATTACCGTTGGCTCCCAGTCTGCAACTCATTGACTCTAAAATTCTCATCCTTGCTTTCAAACCATTACATGATCACTTGCCCGCTCCGTACGTAACCCTCTCCATACCCTATAACCCTCTCTACCTCTGTAACCTCCTCCAGTCCCTACAACCCTCCCTACCTCAGGAACATCCTCGAGCCTCTACAACCCTCCCTGCCTCTGTACCCTCCTCCATTTGTGGCCTCTCGAGCAGCCTCATATTTTGCTGGCTCCTGTGTGGGATTCAGGAATACAGGGGGAAAGAAAATAACTTTTTCTCTAAACAGTAGTGGAGTGGAATTATGAGACCCACACACAAATACCCCTCCACCCCGAAGACCTTCAGATGATAAACTGTTGGACGTATTGACACTGAATTGGGAGTTAAGGGACTGAGGGATATTCAGAAAGGGCTGTGAACTGGGACTTAACATTTACCAGTGGCAACAAAAATGGAGGATGGGCCCAAGAGGCCTCTCTTCCTGTCTTCCCAAGTGGTCACGAGCCCTTATCATTGCCCTGTGGAAAACAGACTAGCATTCCCTTTACTGTCATTCCAAGCCCAGGAAGCTGACAGGGAACAGCCGAGTTAGTGCTGCGCGCCAATGGGCTGAAGCAAGTTGGCCACCGGTCAAGCACAGTCACGCTCTAAGCTGGTTCTCTATCTTATTCCTAGTGGTATCCAGGTGCGTCTGGGGGAGCACGACATCACGGCCAGAGAGGGCACCGAGCAATTCATTAGAGCCGCCAGAGTCATCAGACACCCCGGGTTTAACTACCGCACCCTGGACAACGACATCATGCTGATCAAACTGTCAAAACCTGCCGCACTCAACAGCAACGTGGGGACCATCGCCCTGCCGAGAAGCTGTGCCTCTACCGGGGAATATTGCCTGGTATCCGGCTGGGGAGACACCGAGTCCAACGGTAAGGGGCAGAGAGGGAGCTGACTCGACCAGAGTCTCTGCGAGTGCTCGCTGGGGGTGTGTGGGATGGAGGTCAGGGTTTAGCAATGGGCCGGAAGATGAAGCTCTTACACTGAGCTGTACCGAGAGCAATAATCCCACAGGGTCTTCAGTAAACAGGCCAACATTTATCAGCAAAGAACGTTCCTCACCTTGAATGCGGCCGGCGTCTCTTCCTGTTGATGTAGCGCAAACTCCCGTCTGTCTCGAGCGCCTCGTCCCTTCACCCGACCCATTACCCTGACACCCAGCGCATGTCGACCTCCAGCTAAATGCCGCAGCTGCTTGGCTGTGCACAGAATGATCCCACAAATAGCGCTGAGAGTCACGGCTGGTCGACCTGCTCTCAGTCGTGTTGGGGTGGTGTGGTGGGTGTGGGGTGAGGTGGGGTGGGGTGGTGGGGTGGGTGTGGGGTGAGGTGGGGTGGGGTGGGGTGGGGGTGGTGGGTGCTAATGATGGTCCAGCGAGGGCACCCTGCTCTCCCTCAACCATCCCACAGGTCCTTCCACATCCAGCCGAGCTCATGGCAGAAGGTCTCGGTTTAGAGCCTTGTGGAAGGTGCTGACCAGTCATAGTACGGTGCCCCTCCACCCCCGCCTCCTGAACCCTCCCCCCACCCAGCCCCCCGCCTCCTGCACGCTCACCCCCACCCACACCCACCACCACCACCCCACCCCCCCCCCCCCGCCCCCCGCATCACCCTGAAATGTGAGCAGAGATTACGATGCATTGAGGGTTGGAAGCTGTGACGCTCTGACCCTGAGATAAGACTATGAAGCTTTCCCCTATGGATCTCAGGCAGCCACTAAGTGTTGTGTCACCCAGTGTGAAGGCCCCTCTGCTTGGAACCGGGGGAACTTGGATTTGAACCTTCACTCCAGAAAGCTGAGCCCTCCTGGTGTCCGCACCAAGGGAGTGCTGCACACCCAGCGGTGCCGTCTTTTTCAGGTGAGACGCTTCCTCGCCCAGTCCCTCGCCTGGTCTTCTCAGGCCGGTGTGAAAGATGTCCCAGCCCCTACGTTTTGGAGAAGAGAGGGAGGGAGCTGCACCCTGTGACCTGGACCAATGGGCATCCCCCACGCCCCCAACCCCCAACCCCCACCCCCCACCACCACCACCAACACCGAAACAGATCTTCAAGTAATTATCTCTTTGCGGTTTGCGGGATCTTGCTGTGCACAAACCAGCTGCTCTGTCTCCTGCAATCCAAGACTTTGAAAAGTGCGTCACTGGCTGTGAGGTGCTGTGAGAAGGGCTGAGGTTGTTTTGGAAATGCGCGGTCATTCGTTGGAAGTGAGAATGTGCAGCATCGAATGTTTTGACCCCCACGTAGGTGTGGATAAGATCGCGCGCCCTCTAACCTCTAACCTTTGTTTTGATTTAGTGGTCAGCGGGGACCGGCTGCAGTGCCTGGATGCGCCTGTTCTCAGCAATGCCGCTTGTGAAGGTTCCTACCCTGGGTTGATCACCAACAACATGATGTGCGTCGGTTATCTGGGTGGCGGGATGGATTCTTGCCAGGTACGGGCCCTTGGACAATACGAGACAGCCCAGAGAGACCCCCCCTCCCTATCACAGGGGGGAGGGGAGCTGGGGTAAAGGCGGTAAGAGCGGGGCTCAACTGGATTGCTCCCTGCGAGAGCCAGCATGCACAGGATGGACCAAATGGCCCTTCCTCCTGAACCGTGTACTTAACGTACTCCAGAACCTACAACCCTCTTTATCTCCGTAACCTCCACCAGCCTCTACAACCCTCCCTATATCTGTAACCTCCTCCAGTCCCTACAACACTGCCTATCTCTGTAAATTCCTCCAGCACCTACAGCCCTCCCTATCACTGTAAACTACTCCAACCCCTACAACCCTCCCTATCTCTGTAACCTCCTTCAGCCACTAAAGCCCTCCCTATCTCTGTAACCCCCTCTAGACCTTACAACCCTCACTATCTCTTTTACCCCACTCCAGTCCGTACAACCCTCCCGATCCTTGTAACCTCCTCCAGCCCCTATAACCCTCCGAGATCTCTGTGCTCCTCCAATTCCGGCCTTGTAACCATTCCCCGATTCCCATCGCTCCACCATTGTGGCCGTGCCTTCAGTTGCCTGGGGCCTAAAGTTGTTGAATTCTGTCCCTAACCCTCTCCACCTCTCTCTGTCTCTCTCTTGTTCACGTGCTCTCTCTCTCTCCTCCTTTAAGACTCTCCAGCCTTTTTGACTGAGCTTTTGATCACCCATCCCTGATACTTCCTTTCGGGTCTCCATGTCAAATGTTGTCTGATTAACATAGCTGTGAAGATACTTGGGGACGTTTTATTATGATACAGTCTCTATACAAAAGCAAGGTGAACCAGGGGGAAGATGTGCCACGTGAGGTTGGCCAATATTCGGCGTGGTTGAACGTTTGCGATGTGCACGCGGGTTTCAAACTCTCTTTAAGCGCTGACCTCACCATGCGGAGCTGCTGATGGATTTGATGTGCTGTTCTTCCACAGGGAGACTCCGGTGGTCCCGTCGTGTGTAATGGAGTGCTCCAGGGCATCGTGTCCTGGGGGTATGGCTGTGCGAACAGAGGCTACCCCGGAGTCTACACCAAGGTCTGCAATTACATGTCCTGGATCCAGGACACCATCGCCGCAAACTGAGCTCATCACTTGGTAGGGAAGAAACCTCCAATCTAATATGGTGCTGAACAATTCTCTGCTCCGCGTCCTAGGCCTGACCTTTCTGTGCCAGCTCATGTAAAAAATCAATAAAATAAATTGCAAAAATACAACACACTTTGTCTTTTCCAGTCTGAGGAACGCTCACCCTCAATGTTCTCCCCTCCACTTGATCGCATCAACTTGGCTCCTGTTCGCTTGAGTTTACTAACCGAGTGGTTGAAGATGATCAAAGGATTCGATAGGGTCGATAGAGAGAAGCTATTTCCTCTGGTGGTGGGGGGCTGGTGGGAGGGGGAAAGAGTCCAGAACAAGGGGGCAGAACCTTAAAATTTGAGCCAGACCGTTCAGGGGGTGATGTCACTTCTTTACACAAAAATCTGGAACTCTCTCTGCCAGCCCCCGTCCCCCAAAACCCCATTCCTCCCGCCCTGCTCAAAGGGTCTGTGGGTGCTGGGTGCCACCAATGATAATGCGATTTAATGGCAAGGAGCGATAGTTGGATTCTGTCTATTGGAGATGGTCATTGCCTGACACTTGTGTGGCGTGAATGTTACTTGCCACTTGTCAGCTGAAGCCTGGATATTGTCCAGGTCTTGCAGCATTTGGACATGGGCTGCTTCAGTATCTGAGGAGTCGCGAATGGTGCTGAACATTGTGCAATCATCAGCGAACATCCCCACTTCTGACCTTTTGATGGAAGGAAGGTCATTGATGAAGCAGCTGAAGATGGTTGGGCCGAGGACACTACACTGGGGAACTCCTGCAGTGATGTCCTAGACCGCTGATGACCTACCTCCAACGACCACAACCATCTTCCTTTGTGCTCGGTATGATTCCAGCCAAGTGGTTATGGTACTGGGTTTGTAACCCCAAGATCAAGAGTTCAGATCTCACAATGGTAAACTATGAAACAATGTAACTTCATCTGAAACAGATGGAAATGGGTTTGTACTCGAAAGAGTTACATGGACTCATTGAGCTGATTGGCCTCCTTCTGTGCTGTAATTACTTGATTGACCCTATATCACCATCTATAGTATGATTCCAACCAGTGGTGAGTTTTCCCCTTTATTCCCAACTGACTCCAGTTTTACTAGGACTCCTTGATGCTACACTCGGTCAAATGCTGCCTTGATGTCAAGGGCAGTCACTCTCACCTCACCTAAGCAATTCAGCTCTTTTGTCCGTCTTTTTGCCAAGGCTATAATGAGGTCAGAGTTTGAGTAACACTGGACTGCAAAGGGACTTGGGAGTCCTAGTCATGGATTCTCTTAAGGTTAACTTGCAGCTTGAGTCGGTAATTAGGAAGGCAAATGTAATATTGGCATTTATTTCAAAAGGACCAGAATATAAAAGCAGGGATGTGCTGCTGAGACTTTATAAGGCTCTGGTCAGACCACATTTAGAATATTGTGAGCAATTTTGGGCCCCATATCGCAAGAAGGATGTGCTGGCCCTGGAGACGGTCCAGAGGAGGTTTACGAGAACGATCCCAGGAATGAAAGGCTTAACATATGAGGAACGTTTGAGCACTCTGAGTCTATACTCAATGGAGTTTAGAAGGATGAGGGGGATCTGATTGACAATTACAGAATACTGAAAGGCCTGGATAGAGTGGACGTGGGGAAGATGTTTCCATTAGTAGGAGAGACTAGGACCCGAGGGCACAGCCTCAGAGTAAAGAGAAGACCTTTTAGACCAGAGATGTGGAGAAAATTATTTAGCCTGAGAGTGGTGAATCTATGGAATTAATTGCCACAGAAGGCTGTGGAGGCCAGGTCATCGAGTGCATTTAAGACTGAGATAGATAGGTTCTTGATTAGTAAGGGGTACATAGGTTACGGGGAGAAAGCGTGAGAATGGGGTTGAGAATCTTATCAGTCATGACTGATTGGAGGAGCAGACTCGATGGGCTGAATGGCCTAATATCTGCTCCTATGTCTTATGGTCTTAAGGGTTCATGCCAGTGTTGTATGGGCCTATACTGCCTTGGGTTTAGCAGAATGAGATCTGAGCTCATTGATGCACAGAAAATTTTCAGGGGGTGAGGCAGGGTCGATGCTGAGAGGCTGTTTGCCCTCCGCACACACCCACCCCAGATCCCTCAAACCACACCACCGGCCGGAGAATCTCAAATTCGGGAGCGGGCACAGTCTCAGGATAAGTGGAATGAAATGAGGAGAAATTTCTTCAATTGGAGGGTTTGTGAACTTTGGAATTCTCTCCTCCCCTGAGAGCTGTGGATGCTCTGTCGTTGAGTCTATTCAACACTTGAGGTCGAGAGACTTTTGGACACTAGTGGAGAGGGTGGGAAAGAGGAACAGAGGGAGAAGATCAGCCCTGATCTGACTGAATGGGGATGCAGGCTTGAGGCACTTTGGGAGATGCTGAGGTCAAGAAAGGTGACATAAAAGTCCTTCAATCTTTCCTGCAGCCCCAATGCGTTTTGGTTAAAATGCTGGTTATAATTATTTACATGCAGTTAATATTCATATTCTATAGTCCACTGCTGTCCAGACCATTATCCTGGGCACTCACGATCGGCTGATCCCTTCCTACTGAGGCGAAACCTGATGTCCAGACAGCAGGTTGAGATGGACAATCCGACAAACACATCTCCTTCAACCTCAAAACTCAAGTTGCAGATTTGACTATTCATAAGCGCCCTTGGACCAGCCTCACAAATTTCATCCTCCCTCAATGTCCGGGGAAACAAAACTCTGTTGTATCCCGTGTCCTAACGGACACCAACTTCCCCTGTAACCCTCCCTCTCTCTGTAACCTCCTCCAGCCTCTATAACCTTCCATATTTCTGTAAACTCCTCCAGCTCCTAGAAGCCTCCCTATTTCTGTAACATCCTCGGGCCCGTACAACCCTCCCTATCTCTGTAACCACCACCGGCGCCTACAGCCCTCCCTATCTCTGTAACTGCTTCCAGACCCTAAAACCCTCTGAGATCTCTGCGCTCCTCCAATTCCGGCCTCTTGACCAACCCCCGATTCCCGTCGCTCCACCATTGGTGGCCGTGCCTTCAGCTGCCTGGGGCCCTAAGGTATTGAATTCACTCCCTAAATCTCTCCACTTCTCTCTGTCTCTCTCTTGTTCACGTGCTCCCTCTCTCTCTCCTCCTTTAAGACGCTCCAGCCTTTTTGATCGAGCTTTTGATCACCCATCCCTAATATTTCCTTTCCGGTCTCCATGTCAAATGCCGTTTGATTAACGTTGCTGTGAAGCTTCTTGGGGACGTGTTACTACGACACAGGCACTATATAAATGCAAGGTGAACCGGGGGGAAGCTGTGCCATGTGAGGTTGGTCAATATTCGGTGTGGTTGAATGTTTGCGGTGAGCACGCGGGTTTCGAACTCTCTTTAAGCGCTGACCTCACCATGCGGAGCTGCTGATGGATTTGATGTGCTGTTCTTCCACAGGGAGACTCCGGTGGTCCCGTCGTGTGTAATGGAGTGCACCAGGGCATCGTGTCCTGGTGGTACGGTTGTGCGGACAGAGGCTACCGTGGAGTCTACACCAAGGTCTGCAATTACATGTCCTGGATCCAGGACACCATCGCCGCAAACTGAGGTCATCACTTGGCGGGGGTGGGCCCTCCGATCTAATATGGTGCTGAATAATTCTCTGCTCCGCGTCCTAGGCCTGACCTTTCTGTACCAGCTCATGGAAAGAATCAATAAAAAACATTGCAAAAATACACCACACTTTGTCTTTTCCAGTCTGAGGAACTCCCACCCTCAATGTTCTCCCCTCCCCTTGATCGCATCAACTTGGCTCCTGTTCGCTTGAGTTTACTAACCGAGCGGTTGAAGATGATCAAAGGATCGATAGAGAGAAACGATTTCCTCTGGTGGGGGGTGCGGAGGGTGTTGGGGGCGGTGGTGGTGGGAGGGGGGAAAGAGTCCAGAACAAGGGGGCAGAACGTTAAAATTAGTTCCAGACTGTTCAGGGGGTGATATCACTTCTTCACACAAAAATCTGGAACTCTCGCTCCCCGACCCTGTCCCCCAAAATCCCATTCCTCCCGCCCTGCTCCAAGGGCCTTTGGGTACTGGGTGCCAGCAATGGTAAAGCCATTGAACGGCGAGGGGAAATAGTTGGATTCCATCTATTGGAGATGGTCATTGCCTGGAACTCGTGTGTTGTAAATGTTACTTCCCACTTGTCAGCCCAAGGCTGGATATTGTCTAGGTCT
This sequence comes from Carcharodon carcharias, assembly GCF_017639515.1. Classification (NCBI taxonomy): domain Eukaryota; kingdom Metazoa; phylum Chordata; class Chondrichthyes; order Lamniformes; family Lamnidae; genus Carcharodon; species Carcharodon carcharias. Next base: position 2,773,866 of record NC_054495.1, on the reverse strand, counting down.
TGCTGCATTTGGACATGGACTGCATCAGTATCTGAGGAGTCGTGAATGGTGCTGAACATTGTGCAATCATCAGCGAACAGCCCCACTTCTGACCATATGAGGAAGGAAGATCATTGATGAAGCAGCAGAAGATGGTTGGGCCGAGGACATTACCCTTGGGAGCTCCTGCAGTGATGTTCTGCAACTGAGATGACTGACCTTCAACGACCACATCCATCTTCCTTTGTGCTCGTTATGACTCCAACCAGTGGATAGTTTTCCCCTTTATTCCCAACTGACTCCAGTTTTGCTGGGGCTCCTTGATGCCACACTCATTCAAATGCTGCCTTGATGTTAAGGGCAGTCACTCTTGCTTCACTTCAGGAGTTCAGCTCTTTTGTCCGTGTTTGGACCAAGGCTCTTATGAGGTCAGAGGTTGAGTAACCCTGGCGGACCCAAGCTGAGCATCAGTGAGCAGGTAATAGCTGGTTGGGGTTTGTCCTGCTTTTAGAGTATAGGACATACCAGGGCAATTTTTCACATAGCCAGGTAGATGCCAGTGTTGTATGGGCCTATACTGCCTTGGATTTAGGAGAATGAGATCTGAGCTCTTTGATACACACAAAATTCAAAAGGTGGTTAAGCAGGGTCGATGCTGAGAGGCTGTTTCTCCTCTGCACCTCCCCCAACCCATCCACCACCCCAGTTCCCTCAAACCACACCACCAGCCGAAGAATCTCAAATTTGCGAGCAGGCACAGTCTCAGCATAAGTGGACTGAGATGAGGAGAAATTTCTTCAATTGGAGGGTTGTGAAGCTTTGAAATTCTCCCACTCCCCCCCCCCCCCCCACCACCTCCCACCCCCCCCCCCCCCCCCCCCCCCCTCAGAAAGCTGTGCGTGCTCAGTCATTGAGTCTATTCAACACTTGAGGTCGATAGTATTTTGGAAACCAGGGTAGAGGGTGGGAAAGGGGAACTGAGGGAGAAGATCAGCCCTGATCTGACTGAATGGGAACCCAGTCTTGAGGGGCTGAATGGCCTTTCCCTTTGCAAAGCACTTTGGGAGATGCTGAGGTCAAGAAAGGTGACATAAAAGTCCTTTCATCTTTCTTGCAGCCCCTATGCGTTTTGGTTAAAATGCTGGTTATAACTGTTTACATGCAGTTTGTATTCATATTCAGTAGTCCACTGCTGTCCAGACCATTATCTGGGGCACTCACAATCGACTGATCCCTTCTTACTGAGGCTAAACCTGATGCCCAGACAAAAGGTTGAGATGGACAATCCTACAAACACATGTGTTTCAACCTCAAAACTCAAGTTGCAGATTTGACTATTTATAAGCCCCCATGGACTGGCCTCCCTAATTCCATCCTCCCTCAATGTACGGGGAAACAAAACTCTGTTGGATCGCGTGTCCTAAGGGACACCAAGTCCCCCATAACCCTACCTCACTGTGCAAACTCCTCCAGCCCCTATAACCCTCCTTATCTCTGCAACTGCCTCCAGCCTCTAAAATCATCACTAACTATGTAACCTCCACCAGCCCCTAAAACCCGCCCTATCTCTGTAACTTCCTCCAGCCCCTACAACCCTCCCTGTCTCTGTAACCCCCTCCAGCCCCTACAATCCTCCCTAAATCTGTAACCTCTTCCAGCTCCTAAAACCCTCCCTGTCTCTGTAACCCCCTCCAATCCCTACAACCCGCCCTCTCTCTGTAACCTCCTACATCCTTTTCACCCCTCCCTATCTCTGTAACCTCCTCCATCCCCTATAACCCTCCAAGGTCTCTGCTCTCCTCCAATTCCATCCTCTTGAACATCCCCTGATTCCCATCACTCCAACATTGACAGCTGTGCCTTCACCTGCCTTGGACGTCAACTCTGGAACTCCCTCCCTGAACCTCTCCTCCTCTCACTCTCTCTTTTTCTCTCCCCTGCTCTAGAGAGCCTCCTTAAAAACAGAATTCTTTGACCAAGCTTTTGATCACCTGTCCCTAAAGTCTTTTATGTGGCTCCAGGGGGAAAGACAAACATATTGAGTTAGGATACAGGTTGGACACGATCTCTTTGAATGGCGGAACCAGCTTGAGGGGCTGATTGGCCTCGTGCTGTTCCTGTATTCCTGATGATTTATTATGTGCGAATCTCAGTCCAAGGTTATAATATTCCACCAATATCTCACTGGATAGATTATGGGATTTGGAAAGCCAGTTAAGCATTTGGAGTAGGTAGGAAGATTAATAATCAAATTCTATTATCTGTGACCTTTTATAAGCTCTATCTCAGCTTCCAAAAGCAGAGCCATAAAACAGCATTGGGAGAGAAAGGGAGAAAGGGATTCAGGTGATGGGCCAATGTTGTATCAATTGGACGTGAGTGGGGAAGCTGAATTTGCATCCAGGAAAAATTATGTTGAGGAAAATGAAGTAGGATAACTCTGTCCTGGATAATGGGACTCAAATTCCCTGAATATGCATCCTCGGGGTCACACTCCTGTATCTGCAGGTCCTGGCCTGTGGGCTTTCTACCTCTTTGACAACACTTTAAAACTATCTCCAGCCACTTTGAAGAGGAAGACGATTGTCACACCTCTGGTTCCCTCCACATGCAGCCTCAGACCTTTAGGTGGCTGCATCCCTTTAAATTTCCTCTAAAGGGATCAAAAAACCTGCCTTAATGCATTGGTCCCACTTTCCTTAATCACCCCCCAAACCCGCAACCTCTACCATCTAGAAGGACAAGGGCAGCAGATGCATGGGAATGCCACCACCTGCAAGTCCCTTTCCAAGCCACTCACCATCCAGACTTGGAACTTTATTGGCTGCCCATTCACTGTCGCTAGGTCAAAATCCTGGAACTCTCTCCTTAACAGCACTGTGGGTGTACATTCAACACAAGGACCACAGCGGCTCAAGAAGGCGGCTCACCACCACCCTCTTATCACCGCTTTTTATGCATAACCTTGAAAGTTCCTCAAATACCTGTCAGACTCACTCTTGAAATTACTTACAAGGGTATATCTTATGGAGAACATATTACTCACCACTTCCCCACTGGTTGAAAAGTCACTCGGCACCTTTGCATCTTTAAATCAAGCTGCCCTGTGCAGCAAGACGATACAAGTAGTTCTCCCATCTAGGGGGCGTTATATGACATGACTGCCACCTCTCCGATTTGGCTTTGACCAAGGGTGTATATTTCTTTGTCAAAGTTCCAACCATTAAGAATTTGAAAAGAAGGTTGGAGGACCCTTTGTCCTAGCAGACTGCAGTGGGAGGGGCCTGTCTTATGAAATGTAGATGGCCTTTATATAATTCCCTTTTAATTTGATCTCTACAGCCCATAGGGGTCATTAGTGTCTCTTCAGAGATAAAGAGATGCAAAGTGCTGCCAGACAGCTTCTATTGGTCAAGGGTCACAGCCCAACATAGCTTCAGTCATTTGAAAAGGTCATTGTCCAGTTTTAAAATTTTAGGAAGTAATTACACATAACATATATATGTTTTATAAAATTATAGAGTGTGCGGTCTTAGCCCTATTACAAGACCGAAACCAGTTACAGGAAGACTTTCCTGCTTTTTTATTCCACCTGTCGAGACAGGAATTCCTGGATGTTCGATAACCCAGGGTCCACCTTCGACCACACTTGTAGCCACCTGATCCTATAATAATGAAGTTATTGACTAATCAGAGTGATCAGTCTCTATTGATGACACCACAGCAAATCCACACGCGAGGTGGGGGAGAAACTCCTCCAGTGATGAAGAGCTTTGTGAAACATTAGAGCTAAACTTCCCTATTTCTCCCGCTTTATGGAATTCCTGGTTCAATATTCCTTCCCTCATCTCCTGACGTCGGCGCTGATGATGGGAACCCGTTGTTGCACTGGACAGCGTTTAAATTCTTCCTTAACCAGGGGAGTAGAGCTGCAGGAGCGCACCCCCTACACCACCTCATGTCACAGTAGGAGCAAGTCTGACTTCAGACTCGCATTAAAGAGGTCGGCAACCAGGCGCATTAAGAGAGCGAGGCCTGAGGCTTGATTTGACAGGATTGTGAGTTGAGATTGGTTGATACGGATGGATATTGCCTTAATTCGAGCCGCGTGTCTGAGTTGAAGTACAGCGGGGGTTGATTCTTTGGCAGTGGAGTGTGTTTGTTTACCTAAGGCTTTACCGTATGGCAGCCACAGAGCCAAAAGACAGCATTTTTCCAATACACAGGAATACAATTACACAATAAGGATGAACAGGAGTAACACGTGGGCCTTGAAGCAAGACAGAAGGCATATTTTTTATTGTGGGAACTTAGTGAGATTTTTTAACCAGAGTACGTTTCCGGGAGAAGGAAGGATTAAAAACATTCGAGGCACTTTGTGTGCTGCACAGAGACATCTCCGATTTCCACTTTCCCTCTTGTAATAATGATGTACAGATCCAATAGGCCATCGGTGACTCAGAGTAGTAAATCGTGGCTGGAATTGGCAGCTCAGTCCTACACAATCCAACGGTTACTCATCAGCAAACGCAGTGACCAGGTTTTGCCAATGGTCATCGCTGTCTGAGACAGCTATTTCTTATCAGAAGCTGCTCAACCCCTAATTTTCTAAGCTGCTCCTGGATTTCTGCACATTCGCGGACCAGCGTGCATGGACAGATAGGCATTGGCGGCCATCTGGCGTGGTCCTGTTGCGTGGGCAGGAGTGAAACTTTAAAAAAAGAGGAAAATAAACTCATCAGGCAAGAAGGAGGCAGAAGTGCTGAGTATTTCCGGCATTTTCTGTTTTTATTTCAGGTTTCCAGCAACTGCAAGTGTTTTGCTTTTGTGTTGAAATAAAAAAGACGATTGTTTGTTGGGAGGAATCTATGTCACTAATTGGCTCACCCCCATAGCTACATGCAAGGGGAGGTGGCAGAAAGCGTCAATGTGAGTCTCAGCTTTGTATTTTGCAAGATTTTCAGCGTCAAACAAACTTCCTCTTCCGTGCAACACCTGCAGCAACACTGACTGAAAATTTGTGAATTTTGGTGGAGGCTTCCACAAAAAAAGACACTTTAGAAAGAAGCAGGTGCTCCAGCAGTAAAAAGACATTTACTCAATGGCACTGGTTTTAAACGTAGACACTGAACGTCATTATCTTACATGGATATAGGGCGCGAGATGCTGTGCAGGTTGACTAGAGAGACCTGGAGGTATTTGGGCTGGAGAGACCTGGAGGTGTTTGTGCTAGAGAGAACTGGAGGTGTTTGGGCTAGAGAGACCTGGAGGTGCTTTGTCTAGAGAGACCTGGAGGTGCTTTGGCTAGTGAGAACTGGAGGTGCTTTGGCTAGAGGGAACTGGAGGTGCTTTGGCTAGAGGGAACTGGAGGTGCTTTGGCTAGAGAGAACTGGAGGTGTTTTGGCTAGAGAGAACTGGAGGTGCTTGGGCTAGAGGCAATAAGAGGCCCAAGCTAGTCCCCTGGGGACACAAGTTCTAATGGCACTTGGAGGTGCTTTGGCTGGAGGCACCTGGAGGTGCTTGGGCTAGAGGCACCTGGAAGCGCTTGAGCTAGAGAGAATTGGAGCTGTTTGTGCTGGAGAGTTATTTCACTGATGTTGTTGTCGCTGGCTAGGCCAGCATTTGTTACCCATTCCTAATTGCCCTTGAGAAAATGATGGTGAGTTGCCATCGGAACAGGAGAGTAGAAGGAGGCCAATCAGCCCTTTGAGTCTGCTTCAATAGGATCATGGCTGATCAGCTTGTGGACTCTACACCACTTTCATGTCTACCACGCCAACCAACACCCCTCCCCACCAAACACCACCCTCCCCCTCCCCCTTTTGCCCTGTACCATAACCGTTGACTCCCTTGTCTTTGGAAAAGCTATCTAACTCTGCCTGGAATATGAATCTTCTGAACCGCTGCAGGCCAAATGTTGTGTAGGTACATCCTAAGCTGACGCCAGGTGGTCCACCTTTTTGGTGTAGCAGTGTGCAGCTTTGCTCAGCCATTTCAGGGGGTAGTTAAGAGTCAACCCCATTGCTGTGGGCCTGGAGTCACATTTGGCCACACTGGGCAAGGAGGGCGTATTTCCCCCCAGAAGGGGTGTTTGTGAAGCATTTGGACTTTGATGACCATTGATGATCGTTTCATGGTCCCCATTGCTTAGACTGGCTTTATAACTACTGGCTCATTAATAGGATTTACATTCTACCAATTGATTTAGGGTCATTAGAACTTGTGTCCCCAGGGGACTAGCTTGGGCCTCTTATTGGTCTAGTAACCCTACCTCTAGGCCACCAACTCTCCAGAGGAGAAAGAAGGCTAACATGTGACCCTAACTGTGCTTTGCCGAGATGTTCAGAGGTGTTGATAGAGTGTTGTTCGCCCTCTGGAGACTGGTTCAACAGGGAGCGTGGAGTTGAAAAAGTGGCGCAAGCTGATTTGATAAATAATTTGGAATGGGAGTTGGACAGACACTTGAGGATATGGAAGTTACAGGACTGCGGACAATAAGCAGAATTTAGGACTCAATGGAACTGCTCCTTCAAAGAGAGAATTGTGCACGATGGACTGAATGGCCTCTTTCTGTGCTGTCACTTTGTTTGGTTATTTTTCATTCATTTACAGGATGTGGGTGTCACTGGTTAGACCGGCATTTAATGTCCATCCTAATTGCCCCTGGAGAAGGTGGTGGTGAGCTGCCTTCTTGAACCACTGCAGTCCCTGTTATGTAGGTACACCCACATTGCTGTTAAGGAGGGATGTCCAGGATTTTCATCCAGCAACAGTGATGGATATATTTCCAAGTCAGGATTGTGAGTAGCTTGGAGGGGAACTTCCAGGCGGTGATGTTCCCATGTGTCTGCTACACTTGTCCTTCCAGATGGTGGTGGTCGTGTCTTTGGAAGGTGCTGTTGAAGGAGCCTTGGTGAGTTCCTGCAGTGCATCTTGTAGATGGTAAACACACTGCTGCTACTGTGCACTGGTGGTGGAGGGAGTGAATATTTGTGGATGTGGTGCCAATCAAGCAGGGCTGCTTTGTCCTGGATGGTGTCAAGCTTCTTGAGTGTTGTGGGAGATGCACTCATCCAGGCAAGTGGGGAGTATTCTATAACACTCCTAACTTGTGCCTTGTAGATGGTGGACAGGCTTTGGGGAGTCAGGAGGTGAGTTACTCACCGCAGGATTCTCAGCCTCTGACCTGCTCTTGTAGCCACAGTATTAGAGAAATCGGGAGGGTTGTAGTGATTGAAATGAAGAGGAGTTTGTCGTGCTTTCAGATGCACCTGGGAGATGTAGTATAATGATATGAGTGCAGATTATCAAAATATTGCAAAACAGGAAAATAGTAATTGCTTCATCAGTGTTTATTTAATCATTTTATTTAATGGACCATTGGGTTCACACAGTTAGGAACCAATGCGGTGTACAAGTATCTAGTTGTACTCCATTGTTTTCCTGATCCAGGAGATATAGTTGCAGACTTTTGTTTAGACTCCAGGGTAATTTCTCTCTGCACAGCCTATTCCCTACGAGACAATTCCTTCCAACTTCCTATTGCAAACCAGGGGACCACCTGTATCGCCCTTTATGTGAGGAGTACAGCATCAGGTCAGAACACAATAATAGCAACTTGCATTTACATAGGACCAGAAACATCATAGAACATCCCAAGCTACTGCACAGCAGCAGTTATCAAAGAATTTGTGACCCCGAGTCAAATAAAGGAGATATTAGGGACTGGTGACCAAAAGCTTGGTTATAGATGGAGGTTTTAAGGAGCGTCTTAAAACAGGAAACAGAGGGAGATAGAGGTGGAGAGATTCAGGGAGGGAATTCAACAGCTTAGGGCCCCAGGCAGCTGAAGGCACGGCCGTCAATGGTGGAGCAATGGGAATCGGGGGATGCTCAAGAGGCTGGAATTGGTGGAGTGCAGAGATCTCAGAGGGTTTTAGGGGCTGGAGGAGGATACAGAGATGGGGAGGGTTGTTGTCGCTGGAGGAGATTATAGAAATAGGGAGGGTTGTAGGGGCAGGAGGAGGTTACAGAGAGAGGGAGGTTTGTAGGGGTTGGAGGAGGTTACAGAGATAGGGAGGGTAGTAGATGCTGGAGGAGGTTGCAGAGATAGGGAGAATTGTCGGGGCTGGAGGAGATTATAGAGATAGGGAGGAGTGTTGGGGCTGGAGGACGTTACAGATTTAGGGAGGGATGTAGGGGCTGGAGGAAGTTATAGACATTGTGTTGTAGGGCTTGGAGGAGGTTACAGAATAGGGCGGGATGTAGAGGCTGGAGGAGGTTACAGAGATAGGGAAAGTTATCGGGGCTGGAGGAGGATACAGAGATAGTGAGGAGTGTAGGGGCTGGAGGACAATACAGAGATAGGGAGTGATTTAGGGGCTGGAGCAGGTTACAAAGAAGGGGTTATAGGAGCTGGAGGAAGTTGCAGAGATAGCGAGGGTTTAGGGGCTGGAGGAGGTTACAGAGATAGTGAGGGTTTAAGGGTCTGGTGGAGGTTACAGAGATAGGGAAGGTTGTAGGGGCTGGAGGATGTTACAGAGATAGGGAGAGTTGTAGGGCTGGAGTAGGTTACAGTGATAGGGAGGGTTGTAGGGGCTGGAGGAGTGTACAGAGATAGGGAGGTTTGTAGGGGCTGGAGGAGGTTACGGAGATAGGGAGGGTTGTCGGGGCTGGAGGAGGTTGGACCTATACCCATTGATGTTTAGAGGAATGAGTGGTGATCTTATTGAAACATAAATGAGTCTGAGAGTATTGGAAAGGGCGGACACTGAGATGATGTTTCCTCTTGGAAAAATCTAAGGGGCACAGACTCAATCGAATGGATCTTCTGCTTACGGTGCAGATCCATTGTTTCTCTCTGAGGGTCATTATTGTTTGGAATTCTCTACCCCAGAGAGCAGAGGAAGCTGGGTCTTTGAATATTTTCAATGCTGAGATCGATTCTGATTGATGAGAGGGATTCAAGGATTACGGACAATTGGCAAGAACCTGGAATCAAGGCCACAGTCAGGACATTCAACCTCACTGAATGGTTGAGCAGGTATGAGGAACCGAGTGGTCACCTCTTGCTCCTATTTCTTAAGTTCTCCTCTAGGAGAGGGGGTACCCCTCCCCAATCCGACACCCTGGAGCTCAGAGTATAAGGCCCCATTTATTAATGCATTTTTTATTCATTCACGGGATGCGGGTATCGCTGGCATTTATTGCCCATCTCTAATTGCCCCTCAGATAGTGGTGGTGAGCTGCCTCCTTGAACCGCTGCAGCGCATGAGGTGTAGGTACAGCCACAGTGCTGTTAGGGAGGGAGTTCCTTTACCTTGGTAACAGTGTTGGGGGAAATACATACACAGGGGGTCTCACCCCTTGGGGTGTTCAATTTGGACCGTGAGTCAGGGTGAATCCAGTTACTGCTCTGGAAGAATTAGGATGATGTCTCCATCTGAATCTTTCTGCATTCAGTGAAACTGGGGAGGTGACAGATTTGGGGAGATTCAACAGAATGGAGAGCAAAATCTCTCGCTGTCCTGTGTTTACCAGCATGTTGCATCCTTACCTGACAGCTATCCTTCCCACCCTCCATGAATCCAGCACAGAACATGCTCCTCGTGATGCTACCAGGATAAGCCTTCTGGCAGGTGCTCGGAGGCAGCATGGGACATCGAGGCACTGGAGATCAGCAGGGTACAGAACTGGGAAAGGAACACATTTCACAAAGTTTACTCAATCTGGGATTGGCTACTAAGCCAGGGATATGCAGTCACATGTGGGGTCACTGTAAAAGACACAACTGACTGTGGGAATGTACAGAGTGGGGGATCAGGGAGATTGTCTCCCATTAATAAACTGGAGAAATACGGAATCTGGAATAGTTGCCGATTGTATTCCTAAAAACTACCAAGAGGGATGATGACACAATGGGTCCAAATAGAGAAATTACAGCAATACAATCCAACAAATCACAGACACACACACTGCACTCTGTCAAATCACACACACATTGCAATCCGCCAAATCACGCACACACACACTGCACTCTGTCAAATTACAGGCATGAAGCAGAGTTGGGGTTTACTCCCAGTGTCCCGAGCTAACATTGCTCTTCCAACTTGCACCAGCCTAAGGCGACATAAAATCTTTACTGAGTCATTTACCTCACTGTTGACTGCGGTACTTGTCCTGCATCGAATGGTGTATGATGTTTGCAGCAGATATGTGAAGCAAGAGTTTGCATTTGTATAGCAACATCCACATCCACCGGACAACCCAAATGTGCATCACAGATAGTGAACCATTTTTTAATGTGTGGTCTCTGTCGGGATGTGGACAATCAAAGTTGTCAGTTTGGCAGAGAGTACGATGCCTCAAACAGCCAGTGAGTTTATTGAGCAGACAAGCTGTCCTCACTGTGAGTTTAGGTGGGATACTGACCAGGAGTCCTGTCCTCTCTGTGAGTTTAGGTGGGATACTGACCAGGAGTCCTGTCTTCTCTGTGAGTTTAGGTGAGATACTGACCTGGCGTCCTGTCCTCTCTGTGAGTTTAGAATTCTTGCTCTAGTTGTACAGGGTTTTGGTGAGACCACACCTGGACTAGTATGTGTAGTTTTGGCAATCTGAAATGAAAACAGTAAGTGCTGGAAATACTCAGCAGATCCAGCAGAATCTGTGGAGAGAAATACATTAACGTTTCGAGTCCATAGAAACCAGGAGCAGGAGAAGGCCATTCGGCCCTTCCAGGCTGCTCTGCCATTCATTATGATCCACTCGAGCCTCTCGCACACCCTCATCCCACAAACACATCCTTCAAGATCACGGAGGCTGGACTACAGCGTGCTGGAGTAGTCGAGCTTGAGGTGGATGAGAGTTTCAGCAGTCGATAAGCTGACGCAGGGTCAGAGTGGGGTTATGTTACGGAGGTGGAAATGGGCTGTCTTGGTGATGGAGATGATAGGGGGATGGATGCTCAGCTCAGGGTTAACTGGACAATGAGGATGAGGATGGTCTGGTCAGATAGTGACCAGGGAGGGGAAGGGGGCGGTATCAATGACTGGGGAACGGAGTTGGTCTCGGGGACCAAAGGCAATGGCTTCAGTCGTCCCAAGCTTCCCCACACGATGCAAACACAATCTTGGGACGCTCATCGAGAAGCCTGCAAATCTCGAGAACCAAGCTCTCTGTTCGAAACTAAACTCTCCCTTTGACCTTTTAACCTCTTTTCACACAGAGCCCTCGGTACTTGCTCCTGATAGCAGTGAGCGGCGGAGACCACCCATTCGGGGTGGATCAGAGATCCCGCACACATGTGCTTTCCCACGTTGAGAGAGACAATCCAGGGCACTGAGTGCTTCACACACTCGTAACCACCAACAATCTTGTCATCATCGCGAGGGGCAGCAGCTGGGGTACCAAGAGAAGAGATATCACTGTTAAACACTGGAGTAAACGGAGGGACAAGCAGCAGAAACAGAGAGACATGACAGAGAGAGAGACAGAGGGAGAGAGAGAGAGAGAGACAGAGACAGAGAGAGAGAGAGAGACAGCGAGTTAAAGAGACAGAGGCAGGGAACCAGCGAGTGAGAGAGGCACAGACACAAGAGTGAGAGAGACAAAAAAAGAGAGAGACTGCGAGTAGAAGAGACAGGCTGGGAAAGACTTCGAAAGGAGGAGCAGAAAGGGTGAGAGGAAACTCGAAAAAGCAATGGGAAAGAAAGGAAGTGGGACACGTTTACCAGCAAAGCCCAGTGACACGGCGAGCAGAAGGATCTTCATTGTTGCTTCAGGTTTCACGATGGCTGACTGCAGACAGCAGGGCTATTTTAGAGGCTGTAGGAGCTCTGCTATCAGAGAATAACATGAACACAAGATTCATTAATGATCACAAGTGGGGGATACGTCCTTGGGAACATGAGGGGCAGGTGTGTGTTTCTCAGTTCTGTTCCCTGGGTTGTTTCAGAGTTCAATCAGGACAGTTCATGAGTGTAAATCTTTGGGTGCGAGACGGTTTACAATTTAGGTAGGTTTAGAACTACAGTTGGGTTAAATAATTTTCCTTTCCCAGACCGTGAAACGAGAGACTTTAACAATAAGAATGGGATCCTTCCATGCACTGTGTGACACTGATTCAGCAAAATTATACTGGGACACAAAGAGTTAAATTATAAGAATTGATTTCTGGTCTCCTTTTGAGTTATGCTGGTTAACGGGGTGATCGGATTCAGGAAATTTTCACTGATATGAAAGAATTCTCGATAGAGAGAAGCTATTTCCTCAGGTTGGTGTTGGGGGAGGAGGGAGCCCAGAGCAAGGGGACAGAATCGTAAAATTGGAGACAGGCTGTTCAGGGGGTGATGTCAGGAAGTACATTCTTCACACAAAGGGGGTGGAAATCTGGAACTCTCCCCACCCACCCCACTCCCACAAAAAAGCATTGAGACGCTGAGGCGTTTACTGATAATGCATAGCTATGTACATTTATACAGGGTATAGTCCAAGCTAGGCGCTAAATCAATGCTGGCTTCTACACTAGGCTCTGTCCAGCACACAACACTCACCAGACTCGGACCTGTGACTCCTTTCCTTACACTGTGGGCAGGACTATTCCCAGTCCCACATTAACCCTTGCTGTAGCAGATACCCTTGCACTACATGCTGCCCTATCAGGGGTGCAGTCACTTGGGTATTAAAGCATTTTCCCTCTCAAGTGGACGTACAAATTCCAATGAGTATTTTGAAGCAGAGCAGGGGAGCTCTCCCTTGTATCCTGGACCCTCTCCTCCATACTCTCAGTTTTGAAACTTTCAATTGACCCCTCCCAGCCTCAGTGCTTTTTTGATGGAGTAGGTTGGGAGGGGAGAGTTACAGATTTCCATCCCAAATTGTGTGAAGAATGTGCTTCCCGACATCACCCCCTGAACAGCCTGGCTCCAATTTGAAGATTCTGCCCCCTTGTTCTGGAATCCCCCCTTCCTAACATCACCTCCCCCAAATACCATCCTGAGGAAATAGCTTCTCTCCATCGAGAATTCTTTCATATCAGTGAAAAAGTCCTGAATCCGATCACCCCCTTAACCATCATAACTCAAAAGGAGACCAGAAAACAATGCTTATAATTAAACTCTTTGTGTCCCAGTATAATTTTGCTGAATTAGCAGTGTCACACAGTGCATGGAAGGATCCCATTCTTATTGGTAAAGTCTCTCGTTTCGCAGTCCAGAAAAGGAATAGTTTTTACCCAACTGTAGTTCTAAATCTACCTAAATTGTAAACCGTCTCTTGCCCTAAGATTTACACTCATGAATTGTACTTATTGAACTCTGAAACAACCCAGGGAACAGAACTGAGAAACACACACCTGCCCCTCATGTTCCCAAGGACGTATCCCCCACTTGTGATCATTAATGAATCTTGTGTTCGTGTTATTCTCTGAGAGCAGAGCTCCTACAGCCTATAAAACAGCCCTGCTGTCTGCAGTCAGCCATCGTGAAACCTGAAGCAACGATGGAGATCCTTCTGCTCACCGTGTCACTGGGCTTTGCTGGTAAACGTGTCCCACTTCCTTCCTTTCCCATGCCTCTCTCGAGTTTCCTCTCACTCTTTCTGCTCCTCCTCTTGAAGTCTTTCCCAGCCTGTCTCTCCTACTCGCCATCTCTCTTTCTGTCTCTCGCTCTCTCTCTGTCTCTCTCTGCAGCTTGTCCCTCCGTTTACTCCAGTGTTTAACAGTGATCTCTCTTCTCTTGGTACCACAGCTGCTGCCCCTCGCAATGATGACAAGATTGTTGGTGGTTACGAGTGTGTGAAACACTCAGTGCCCTGGATTGTCTCTCTCAATGTGGGATGGCACAATTGTGGGGGATCTCTGATCCACCCCGAATGGGTGGTCTCCGCCGCTCACTGCTATTTGAGGCAAGTACTGAGGGCTCTGCGTGAAAAGAGGTTAAAAGGTCAAAGGGAGAGTTTATGCTTAGAACCAAGAGCTTGCTTCTCGAGTTTTGCAGGCTTCTCGATGAGGGTCCCAAGATTGTGTTTGCATCGTGTGGGGAAGCTTGGGACCACTGAAGCCATTGCCTTCAGTCCCCGTGACCAACTCCGTTCCCCAGTCATTGATACCGCCCCCTTCCCCTCCCTGGTCACTATCTGACCAGACCATTCTCACCCTCATTGTCCAGTTAACCCTGAGCTGAGCATCCATCCCCCTATCATCTCCATCACCAAGACAGCCCATTTCCACCTCCGTAACATCACCCCACTCCGTCCCTGCCTCAGCTTATCTACTGTTGAAACCCTCATCCACCTCAAGCTCGACTACTCCAGCATGCTGTAGTCCAGCCTCCGTGATCTTGAAGGCTGTTAGTGGGATGAGTGTACGAGAGGCTTGAGTGGAGTGGAAAACAGTGGCACAAAACAGTTGGGCCAAATGACCATTTTCTGTGGTAAATTCTGATTCAATGAAAGCATTCTCGAAAAGACACACTGCACAACGGAATAACAATAGCTGAAATATAATGTGAGGAAGTGTGAGGTTCTTCACTTTGATAAGCAAATTTAGAAAAGTCGAATATCTTGAAATGTAGAAATGTTGATGTTGAAAGAGGTAAGATCCCACTGTTCAAGGAGCACAAAGAAAGCAAACAACATGTTGTCCTTTATTGCAAGGGGATTGGAGTATAGGAATAAACAGGACTTGCTGCAATTGTACAAGGCTTTGCGGAAACTGTATCCATAACACAGCGCCTAGTTCTGGTCCCCAAAACCTCACTGCCCCATATCCAAACTCACAGCAACTCCTGTTCCCTCATGAGCCTCTATCACTCTCTGACTAACGTTGGCTCCCAGTCTACAACTCATTAACTCTAAAATTCTCATCCTTGCTTTCAAACCAATGCATGATCACTTGCCCGCTCCCTACATACCCCTCTCCATAACCTATAACCATCCCTACCTCTGTAACCTCCTCCAGCCCCTACAACCCTCCCTATCTCTGTAACCTCCTCCAGCCCCTACAACCTTCCCTATCTCTGTAACCTCCTCCAATCCATACACCCCTCCCTCTCTCAGTAACCTCCTCCAGTGCCTTCAACCCTCCCTCTATCTGTAACCTGATCCAGTGCCTATAAATCTCCCTATCTCTGTAACCCCTCCAGCCCCTACAACCTTCCCTATCTCTGTAACCTCCTCCAGTGCCTATAACACTCCCTATCTCTGTAACCTCCTCCAGCCTCTACATCCCTCCCTATCTATGTAACCTCCAACAGCCTCTACAACCTTCCCTATCTCTGTGATACCCTCCAGCCCCTACAACCCTCCCTGTTTCTACAACCTCCTCGAGCCCCTACACCCCTTCCTATCTCTGTAAGCACCTCCAGCCTCTACAACCCTCCTTATTTCTGTAACCTCCTGCAGCCCCTATAACCCTCAATATCCCTGTAACCTCCTCCAGCCCCTACAACCCTCCCTGCCTCTGTACACTCCTCCATTTGTGGCCTCTCGAGCAACCTCAGATTTTGCTGGCTCCTGTGTGGGATTCAGGAATACAGGGGGAAAGAAAATAACTTTTCCTCCAAAGAGTAGTGGGGAGGAATTATGAGACCCACACACACATACCCCTCCACCCCGAAGACCTTCAGATGATAAACTGTTTGATGTATTGACACTTAATTGGGAGTTAAGTGACTGAGGGATATTCAGAAAGGGCTGTGAACTGGGACTTAACATTTGCCATTGGCAACAAAAATGGAGGATGGGCCCAAGAGGCCTCTCTTCCTGTCTTCCCAAGTGGTCACGAGCCCTTCTCATTGCCCTGTGGAAAACAGACTAGCATTCCCTTTACTGTCATTCCAAGCCCAGGAAGCTGACAGGGAACAGCCGAGCTAGCGCTGCACACCAATGGGCTGAAGCAAGATGGCCACCGGTCAAGCACAGTCATGCGCTAAGCTGGTTCTCTATCTTATTCCTAGTCATATGCAGGTGCGTCTGGGGGAGCACAACATCACGGCCAAAGAGGGCACTGAGCAATTCATTCAATCTGCCAGAGTCATCAGACACCCCGGGTTTAACCCCAACACTGTGGACAACGACATCATGCTGATCAAACTGTCCAAACCTGCCACACTCAACGATAACGTGGGGACCATCGACCTGCCAAGCAGCTGTGCCTCTGCCGGGGAATATTGCCTGGTATCCGGCTGGGGAGACACCGAGTCCAACGGTAAGGGGCAGAGAGGGAGCTGACTCGACCCGAGTCTCTGCGAGTGCTTGCTGGGGGTGTGTGGGAGGGAGGTCAGGGTTTAGCAATGGGCCGGAAGATGGTGGCAGTGCGTGTTGACCTCGAGCCAAATGCCGCAAGCTGCATCACTGTGCACAGAATGATCCTACAAATAGCTCTGAGGTTCACGGCTGGTCGACCTGCTCTCAGTCGGGTTGGGGTGGTGGGGTGGGGTGGGTGTGGGGTGGGGTGGTGGGGTGGGTGTGGGGTGAGGTGGGGTGGGGGAAGGGGTGCTAATGATGGTCCAGCGAGGGCACCCTGCTCTCCCCCAACCATCCCACAGGTCCTTCCACATCCAGCCGAGATCATGGCCACGGGTCTCGGTTTACCGCCTTGTGGAAGGTGCCAACCAGTCATAGTACGGTGCCCCCTCCGCCCACCCCCCGCCCCCTGCACGCTCCCCCCACACACCCAGCCCCCCAAGCCTCCTGCACCCTCCCCCCACACACAAGCCCCCTCATCACCCTGAAATGTGAGCAGAGATTACGATGCATTGAGGGTTGGAAGCTGTGACATTCTGACCCTGAGATAAGAATTTACAAAGTGCGTCACTGGCTGTGAGGTGTTGTGAGATGGGCTGAGGTTGTTATGGAAATGCTCGATCGTATATTGGAAGTGAGAATGTGCAGCATCAAATATTTGGACCCCCACGTAGGTGTGGATAAGCTAGTGCGCCCTCTAACCTCTAACCTTTGTTTTGATTTAGTGGTCAGCGGGGACCGGCTGCAGTGCCTGGATGACCCGGTTCTCAGCAATGCCGCTTGTGAAGGTTCATACCCGGGGATGATCACCAACAACATGATGTGCATCGGTTATCTGGATTTCGGGAAGGGTTCTTGCTGGGTACGGGCCCTTGGACAATATGGGACAGCCCAGAGGGATCCCCACTCCCTTTCACGGCGGAGAGGGGGGGTGCGGGGTGGCGGGGGGGGTGTGGGGTGGGTAACGATGGTAAGAGCAGGGCTCAACTGGATTGCTCCCTGGTAGAGACAGCATTCACAGGATGGACCAAATGGCCCTCGCTCCTCAACCGCGTACTGTAACCTCCTCCAGCCCCTACAACACTCCCTATCTCTGTAACCTCCTCCAGCCCCTACAACGATCCCTATCTCTGTAACATCCTCCAGCCCCTACAAGCCTCCCTATCTCTGTAAACTCCTCCAGCCCCTACAACCCTGCCTAACTCTGTAACCTCCTCCAGCCCCTACAACCCTCCCTATCTCTGTAACCTCTTCTAGCCCCGACAACTCTCCCTATCTCCGTAACCTCCTCCAGCTCCTACAACCCAGCCTATAGAGGCACTGTATAAATGCAAGGTGAACCGGGGGAAGCTGTGCCATTTCAGCTTGGCCAATATTCGGTGTGGTTGAATGTCTGCGGTGAGCACGCGGGTTTCGAACACTCCTTTAGCGCTGACCTCACCGTGCGGAGCTGCTGATGGATTTGATGTGTTGTTCTTTCACAGGGAGACTCCGGTGGTCCCGCCGTGTGTAATGGAGTGCTCCAGGGCATCGTGTCCTGGGGGTACGGCTGTGCGGTCAGAGGCTACCCCGCAGTCTACACCAAGGTCTGCAATTACGTGTCCTGGATCCAGGACACCATCGCCGCAAACTGAGGTCATCACTTGGTGGGGGAGAGCCCTCCCAGTTAATATGGTGCTGAATAATTCTCTCTCCGCATCCTAGGCCTGACATTTCTGTACCAGCACATGGAAAGAATCAATAAAAAAAATTGCAAAAATACACCACACTTTGTCTTTTCTAGTCTGAGGTACTCCCACCCTCAATGTTCTCCACTACCTTTATCGCATCAACTTGGCTCTGTTCACTTGAGTTTACCAACCGATCAGTTGAAGATGATCAAAGGATTCGATAGGGTCGATAGAGAGGAACTATTTCCTCTGGTGGGGGGGAAAGAGTCCAGAACAAGGGGGCAGAATGTTAAAATTCAAGCCAGATGGTTCAGGGGGTGATGTCACTTCTTTACACAAAAATCTGGAATTCTCTCTTCCCACCCCCGTCCCCCAAAACCCCATTTCTCCTGCCCTGCTCAAAAGGCCTGTGGGTGCTGGGTGCCAGCAATGGTAAAGCCATTGAACAGCTAGGGGAAATAGTTGGATTCTGTCTATTGGAGATGGGCATTGCCTAACACTTGTGTGGCGGGTATGTTACTTGCCACTTGTCAGCTCAAGCCTGGATATTGTCCAGGTCTTGCTGCATTTGGACATGGACTGCTTCAGTATCTGAGGGGTCACGAATGCTGCTGAACATTGTGCACTCATCAGTGAACATCCCCACTTCTGAACTTATGATGGAAGGAAGGTCATTGATGAAGCAGCTGAAGATGGTAGGGCCATGGACACTACCCTGAGGAGCTCCTGCAGTGATGTCCTGGATCCGAGAGACTGACCTCCAACAACCACATCCATCTTCCTTTGTGCTCGGTATGATTCCAAACAGTGGAGAGTTTTCCCCTGTATTCCCAACTGACTCCAGTTTTGCGAGGGCTCCTTGATACCACACTCAGTCAAATGCTGCCTTGATGTCAAGGCCAGTCACTCTCGCCTCACCTCAGGATATCAGTTCTTTAGTCCGTGTTTGAACCAAGGCTATTATGAGTTCAGAGGTTGAGTAACCCTGGCGGAACCCAAACTGAGCATCAGTGAGCAGGTAAGAGCTGTTTGGGATTTGTCCTGATTTTAGAGTATAGAACATACCAGGGCATTTTTTCACATAGCCAGGTCGATGCCAGTGTTGTATGGGCCTATACTGCCAAGGGCTTAGGAGAATGTGATTTGAGCTCATTGATACACAAAAAATTCTCAGGGGGTTAAGCAGGGTCGCTGCTGAGAGGTTGTTTCTTCACTGCACCTCCCCCACCGCAGTTCCCTCAAACCAAACCACCGGCCGGAGAATCTCAAATTCGGGAGCGGGCACAGTCTCAGGAATCGTGGACTGAGATGAGGAGAAATTTCTTCAATTGGAGGGTTGTGAATTTTTGGAATTCTCTCCCCTCCACCACCACCACCAACCCCCCCCCACCCCAACCCACCCCACCCCCCCCAACACCCCAACCGCCCCAGAGAGCTGTGGATGCTCAGTTGTTGAGTCTATTCAACACTTGAGGTCGATAGTATTTTGGACACTAGGGGAGAGGGTGGGAAAGGGGAACTGAGGGAGAAGATCAGCCCTGATCTGACTGAATGGGGAAGGAGGCTTGAGGGGCTGAATGGCCTCTCCTGTTGCAAAGCACTTTGCGAGATGCTGAAGTCAAGAAAGGTGACATAAAAGTCCTTCCCTCTTTCTTGCAGCCCCTATGAGTTTTGGTTAAAATGCTGGTTATAACTGTTAATACAGTTAATATTTATATTCTGTAGTCCACTGCTATCCAGACCATTATCTTGGGCACTCACAATTTGCTGATCCCTTCCTACTGAGGCTAAACCTGATGCCCAGACAGAAGGTTGAGAGGGACAATCCTACAAACACACATCCTTCAACCTGAAAACTCAAGTTGCAGATTTGACTATTTGTAAGCGCCACTGGACCGGCCTCCCAAATTCCATCCTCCATCAATGTCCGGGGAAACAAAACTCTGTTGGATCCCGTGTCCTAAGGGACACCAAGTTCCACTGTAAACCTACCTCACGGTGCAAACTCCTAGAGCCCCTACAACCCTTCTTATCTCTGTAACCTCCCCCAGCCCCTACAACTCTGCCTATCTCTGTAACCTCCTCCAGCACCTACAATCCTCCCTTTCTCTAATCTCTCCAGCCCCTAAAACCCTGCCTATATCTGTAACTTCCTCCAGCCTCTAAAACCCTCAATATCAATGTAAGCTCCACCAGCCCCTAAAACCCTCCCTATCTCTCTAACCTCCTACAACCCTCTCCCTCTCTGTAACCACCTCCAACCCCTACAACTCTCCTCATCTCTGTTACCGCTTCCAGCTCCTACAACCCTCCCTGTCTCTGAAACCCCCGTCCAGCCCCTACAACCCTCTCTAAATCTGTAACCTCTTCCAGCCCCTACAACACTCCCTATCTCGGTAACCCCCTCCAGCCCCTACAACAGTTCCCTATCTCTGTAACCTCCTCCAGCCCCTACATCCCTCCCTATCTCTTTAACCCCCTCCACCCCCTACAACCCTCCCAATCTCTGTAACCTCTTCCAGCCACTACAATACTCCCTATCTCTGTAACACTCTCCAGCCCCTACAACCCTCACTTTCTCTGTAAACTCCTCCAGCCCATACAACCCTCCCTAAATCTGTAAACTCTTCCAGTCCCTACAACCCTCCCTGTCTCTGTAACACCCTCCAGCCCCTACAAACCTCCCTAAATCAGTAACCTCTTCCAGCCCCTACAACTCTCCCTGTCTCTGTAACCTCCTCCATTCCCACAATCCTCCTGCTCTCTGTAACCTCCTCCATCCTTTTCAACCTCCCTATCTCTGAAACCTCATCCAGCCCCTATAACCCTCCAAGGTCTCTGCTCTCCTCCAATTCCATCCTCTTGAACATCCCCCAATTCCCATCACTCCACCATTGGCAGCCATGCCTTCGTCTGCCTGGGCACTAAACTCTGTATCTCCCTCCCTAAACCTCTCCTCCTCTCACTCTCTCTGTCTCTCCCCTCCTTTAAGACGCTCCTCAAAAAATGAACACTTCTACCAAGCTTTTGATCACCTGTCCCTAAAGTCTCATTATGTGGCTCAAGGTGGAAAAGATGGACATATTGAGTTAGGATACAGGTTGGCCATGATCACTTTGAATGGCAGAACCAGCTTGAGGGGCTGAATGGCCTCCTGCTGTTCCTGTATTCCTGATGATTCATTATGTGGTAATCTCAGTCCAAGGTTATAATATTCCACCAATATCTACCTGGATAGATTAAGGGATTTTTAAAGCCAGTTAAGCATTTGGAGTAGGGAGGAAGATTAATAATCAAATTCTATTATCAGTGACCTTTTATAAGCTCTATCTCAGCTTCCAAAAGCAGAGCCATAAAACAGCATTGGGAGAGAAAGGGATAAAGTGATTCAGGTGATGGGCCAATGTTGTATCAGTTGGACGTGAGTGGGGAAGCTGAATATGCATCCAGGAAAAGTTATGTTGAGGAAAATGAAGTAGGGTAACTCTGTCCTGGATAATGGGATTCAAACTCCCTGAATATGCATCCTTGGGGGTCACACTCCAGTAACTGCGGGTCCTGACCTGTGTGCTTTGCTTTTCTACCTCTTTGAAAACACGTGCAACCTCAGACCTTTAGGTCGCTACATCCCTTTAAATTTCCTCTAAAGGGGTCAAAAAACCTGCCTTGCTGCATTGGTCCCACGTTCCTTAATCACCCCCCAAACCCACAACCTCTACCATCTGGAAGGATAAGGGCAGCAGATGCATGGGAATGCCACCACCTGCAAGTCCCTTTCCAAGCCACTCACCATCCTGAATTGGAACTTTATCAGCTGCCCCTTCACTGTCGCTGGGTCAAAATCCTGGAAGTCTCTCCCTAACAGCACTGTGGGTGTACCTGCACCACAAGGACCGCAGCAGTTCAAGAAGGCGGCACACCACCACCCTCTTATCACTGCTTTTTATGCATAACCTTGAAAGTTCCACAAATGCCTGTCAGACTCACTCTTGAAATTATTTACGAGGGTATATCTTATGGAGAACACATTACTCACCACTTCCCCACTGGTCGAAAAGTCGCTCGGCACCTTGAAATCTTTAAATCAAGCTACCCTGTGCAGCAAGACGGTAAAACCAGTTCTCCCAGCTAGGGGGCGTTATACGACATGACTCCCACCTCTCCAATTTGGCTTTGACCAAGGGTGTATATTTCTTTGTCAAAGTTTCAACCATTAAGAATTTGAAAAGAAGGTTAGAGGTCTCTTTGTCCTAGCAGACTCTGGTCTTTATATAATTCCCTTTTAATTTGGTCTCTACAGGCCACAGGGGTCATTAGTGTCTCTTCCGAGATAACGAGATGCAAAGTGCTGCCAGACAGCTTCTATTGGTCAAGGGTCACAGCCCGACATAGCTTCAGTCGTTTGAAAATGTCATTGTCCAGTTTTAAAAGTTTAGGAAGTAATTACACATATCATATATATGTTTTATAAAATTATAGAGTGTGCGGTCTTAGCCCTATTACAAGACCAAAACCAGTTACAGGAAGACTTTCCTGCATTTATATGACGAGACAGGAATTCCTGGATGTTCGATAACCCAGGGTTCAGCTTCGCCGACACTAGTAGCCACCTGATCCTATAATAATGAAGTTATTGACTAATCAGAGTGATCAGTCTCTATTGATTAGACCACAGCAAATCCACACGTGAGGTGGGGGAGAAACTCCTCCAGTGATGAAGATCTTTGTGAAACATTAGAGCTAAACTTCCCTGTTTCTCCCGCTTTATGGAATTCCTGGTTCAATATTCCTTCTCTCATCTCCTGGCGTCGGCGGTGATGAAGGGAACCCGTTGTTGCACTGGCCAGCGTTTAAATTCTTCCTTAACCAGGGGTGTAGTGCTGCAGGAGCGCACCTCCTATACCACCTCATGTCACATTAGGAGCAAGTCTGATTTCAGACTCGCATTAAAGAGGTCGGACACCAGGCGCGATAAGAGAGCGAGGCCTGAGGCTTGATTTGATATGATTGTGAGTTGAGATTGGTTGATACGGATGGATATTGCCTTAATTCGAGCCGCGTGTCTGAGTTGAAGTACAGCGGGGGTTGATTCTTTGGCAGTGGAGTGTGTTCGTTGACTAAGGCTTTATCGTATGTCAGCCACATAGCCAAAAGACAGCATTTTGTCGATACACACGAATACAATTACACAATCAGGATCAACAGGACTAATACATGGACCTTGAAGTGAGACAGAAGGCATATTTTTTATTGTGGGAAATTACTGAGATTTTTTAACCAGAATACGTTTCCAGGAGAAGGAAGGATTAATAGCATTCGAGGCACTTTGTGTGCTGCACAGAGACATCTCCGATTTCCACTTTCCCTCTTGTAATAATGAAGTACAGATCCAATAGGCAGTCGGTGACTCAGGAGTAAATCGTGGCTGGGATTGACAGCTCAGTCCTACACAATCCAACGGTTACTCATCAGCACACGCTGTGTCCGGGTTTTGCCAATGGTCATTGCTGTCTGACCAACTATTTCTTATCAGAAGCAGCTCAACCCCAAAATTTCTAAGCTGCTCCTGGTTTTCTGCACATTCGCGGACCAGCGTGCATGGGCAGATGGGCATTGGCGGCCATCTGGCGTGGTCCTGTTTCGTGGGCAGGAGGAGGCACAGTGAAACTTAAAAAAAAGAGGAAAATAAACTCATCAGGCAAGAAGGAGGCAGAAGTGGTGAGTATTTCCGGCATTTTCTGTTTTTATTTCAGGTTTCCAGCATCTGCAAGTGTTTTGCTTTTGTGTTGAAATAAAAAAGACGATTGTTTGTTGAGAGGAATCTATGTCACTAAGTGGCTCACCCCCATAGCTACATGCAAGGGGAGGTGGCAGAAAGCGTCAATGTTAGTCTCCGCTTTGTATTTTGCAAGATTTTCAGCGTCAAACAAACTTCCTCTTCCGTGCATCACCTGCAGCATCACTGACTGAAAATTTGTGGATTTTAGTGGAGGCTTCCAAAAAAAAAGACACTTTAGAAAGCAGCAGGTGCTCCAGCAGCAAAAAGACATTCACTCAATGGCACTGGTTTTAAACATAGACACTGTACGTCATTATCTTACATGGATATAGGACGCGAGTTACTGTGCAGGTTGACTAGAGAGACCTGGAGGTGTCTGGGCGAGAGAGAACTGGAGGAGTTTGGACTAGAGATTACTGGAGGTATCTGGACTAGAGAGAACTGGATGTGTTTGGACTAGAGAGACCTGGCGGAGTTTGGGCTAGAGAGAATTGGAGGTGTTTGGACTAGAGAGACCTGGAGTGGTTTGGACCAGAGAGACCTGGAGTGGTTTGGACCAGGGAGACCTGGAGTGGTTTGGACCAGGGAGACCTGGAGCGGTTTGGACCAGGGAGACCTGGAGCGGTTTGGACCAGGGAGACCTGGAGCGGTTTGGACCAGGGAGACCTGGAGCGGTTTGGACCAGGGAGACCTGGAGCGGTTTGGACCAGGGAGACCTGGAGCGGTTTGGACCAGGGAGACCTGGAGCGGTTTGGACCAGGGAGACCTGGAGCGGTTTGGACCAGGGAGACCTGGAGCGGTTTGGACCAGGGAGACCTGGAGCGGTTTGGACCAGGGAGACCTGGAGCGGTTTGGACCAGGGAGACCTGGAGCGGTTTGGACCAGGGAGACCTGGAGCGGTTTGGACCAGGGAGACCTGGAGCGGTTTGGACCAGGGAGACCTGGAGCGGTTTGGACCAGGGAGACCTGGAGCGGTTTGGACCAGGGAGACCTGGAGCGGTTTGGACCAGGGAGACCTGGAGCGGTTTGGACCAGGGAGACCTGGAGCGGTTTGGACCAGGGAGACCTGGAGCGGTTTGGACCAGGGAGACCTGGAGCGGTTTGGACCAGGGAGACCTGGAGCGGTTTGGACCAGGGAGACCTGGAGCGGTTTGGACCAGGGAGACCTGGAGCGGTTTGGACCAGGGAGACCTGGAGCGGTTTGGACCAGGGAGACCTGGAGCGGTTTGGACCAGGGAGACCTGGAGCGGTTTGGACCAGGGAGACCTGGAGCGGTTTGGACCAGGGAGACCTGGAGCGGTTTGGACCAGGGAGACCTGGAGCGGTTTGGACCAGGGAGACCTGGAGCGGTTTGGACCAGGGAGACCTGGAGCGGTTTGGACCAGGGAGACCTGGAGCGGTTTGGACCAGGGAGACCTGGAGCGGTTTGGACCAGGGAGACCTGGAGCGGTTTGGACCAGGGAGACCTGGAGCGGTTTGGACCAGGGAGACCTGGAGCGGTTTGGACCAGGGAGACCTGGAGCGGTTTGGACCAGGGAGACCTGGAGCGGTTTGGACCAGGGAGACCTGGAGCGGTTTGGACCAGGGAGACCTGGAGCGGTTTGGACCAGGGAGACCTGGAGCGGTTTGGACCAGGGAGACCTGGAGCGGTTTGGACCAGGGAGACCTGGAGCGGTTTGGACCAGGGAGACCTGGAGCGGTTTGGACCAGGGAGACCTGGAGGGGTTTGGACCAGGGAGACCTGGAGGGGTTTGGACCAGGGAGACCTGGAGGGGTTTGGACCAGGGAGACCTGGAGGGGTTTGGACCAGGGAGACCTGGAGGGGTTTGGACCAGGGAGACCTGGAGGGGTTTGGACCAGGGAGACCTGGAGGGGTTTGGACCAGGGAGACCTGGAGCGGTTTGGACCAGGGAGACCTGGAGCGGTTTGGACCAGGGAGACCTGGAGCGGTTTGGACCAGGGAGACCTGGAGCGGTTTGGACCAGGGAGACCTGGAGCGGTTTGGACCAGGGAGACCTGGAGGGGTTTGGACCAGGGAGACCTGGAGGGGTTTGGACCAGGGAGACCTGGAGGGGTTTGGACCAGGGAGACCTGGAGGGGTTTGGACCAGGGAGACCTGGCGGGGTTTGGACCAGGGAGACCTGGCGGGGTTTGGACCAGGGAGGACTGGAGGGGTTTGGACCAGGGAGGACTGGAGGGGTTTGGACTAGATGGGAAGTGGAGGGGTTTGGACTAGATGGGAAGTGGAGGTGCTTGGGCTAGAGGGAAGTGGAGGTGCTTGGGCTAGAGGCACCTGGAGGTGCTTGGGCTAGAGGCACCTGGAGGTGCTTGGGCTAGAGGCACCTGGAGGTGTTTGGGCTAGAGGCACCTGGAGGTGTTTGGGCTAGAGGCACCTGGAGGTGTTTGGGCTAGAGGCACCTGGAGGTGTTTGGGCTAGAGGCACCTGGAGGTGCTTGGGCTAGAGGCACCTGGAGGTGTTTGTACTGGAGAGTCATTTCATGGATGTTGTCATCATTGGCTAGGCCAGCATTTGTTACCAATTCCCAATTGCCCTTGAGAAAATGATGGTGAGTTGCCATAGGAAACGGAGAGTAGAAGGAGGCCATTCAGCCCTTTGAGTCTGCTTCACTCTTCA
Organism: Carcharodon carcharias; assembly: GCF_017639515.1. Classification (NCBI taxonomy): domain Eukaryota; kingdom Metazoa; phylum Chordata; class Chondrichthyes; order Lamniformes; family Lamnidae; genus Carcharodon; species Carcharodon carcharias. The sequence goes on along the minus strand of NC_054495.1, from coordinate 2,747,561 downwards.
ATAGGATCATGGCTGATCAGCTTGTGGACTCTATGCTACTTTCCTGTCTACCGCCACCAACCCCCCCAACGCCCCCCCCCACCACGAAACACCACTCTCCCCCCACCGCCCCCCCCCCCCCCCCCCCCCCCCCCCCCCCCCCACCTTTGCCCTCTGCCATAAATGTTGACTCCCTTGTCTGTGGAAAACCTATCAAACTCTGCCTGGAATATGAATCTTCTAAACCGCTGCAGGCCACATGTGGTGTAGGTACACCATAAGCCGACACCGGGTGGTCCACCTTTTTGGTGTAGCAGTGTGCAGCTTTGCTCAGCCATTTCAGGAGGTAGTTAAGAGTCAACCCCATTGCTGTGGGCCTGGAGTCACGTTTGGCCAGACCGGTTAAGGAGGGCGGATTTCCCTCCCTAAGGGGCGTTTGTGTAGCAGTTGGACTTTTATGATCATTGATGATCTGTTCATGGTCCCCATTGCTTAGACTGGCATTATAACTACTGGCTCATTAATAGGACTTACATTCTACCAATTGATTTAGTGTCATTAGAACTTGTATCCCCAGGGGACTAGCTTGGGCCTCTTATTGGTCTAGTAACCCTACTTCTAGGCCACCACCTCTCCAGAGGAGAAAGAAGGCTAATATATGATGCTAACTGTGTTTTGCCGAGATGATCAGGGGCGTTAATAAAGTATTGTTCGCCCTCTGGAGACAGGTTCAACAGGGAGCATGGAGTTGAAAAAGTGGTGCAAGCTGATTTGATAAAAAATTTGGAAAGGGAGTTGGACAGACACTTGAGGATACGGAAGTTACAGGACTGCGGACAATAAGCAGAATTTAGGACTCAATGGATCTGCCCATTCAAAGAGAGAATCATGCACAATGGACTGAATGGCCTCTTTCTCTGCTGTCACTTTGGTTATTTTTCATTCATTTACCAGATGTGGGTGTCACTGGTTAGACGAGCGTTTATTGCCCATCCTTAATTGCCCCTGGAGAAGGTGGTGTTGAGCTGCTTTCTTGAACCACTGCAGTCCCTGTTATGTACATACACCCACAGTGCTGTTAAGGAGGGAGTTCAGGGATTTGACCCAGTGACAGTGATGGAACGGCCGATATATTTCCAAGTTAGGATGGTGAGTGGCTTGGAGGGGAACTTCCAGCTGGTGGTGTTCCCATGTGTCTGCTACCCTTGTCCTTCTAGATAGTGGTAGTCGTGGGTTTGGAAGGTGCTGTTGAAGGAGCTTTGGTGAGTTCCTGCAGTGCAACTTGTAGATGGTACACACTGCAGCTACTGTGCGGTGGTAGAGAGAGAGAATGTTTGTGGATGTGGTGCCAATCAAGGAGGGCTGCTTTGTCCTGGATGGTGTCGAGCTTCTTGAGTGTTGTGGGAGCTGCACTAATCCAGGCAAGTGGGGAGTATACTATAACACTCCTGACTTGTGCCTTCTAGATGGTGGACTGGCTTTGGGGAGTCAGGAGGTGAGTTATTCACCACAGGATTCTCAGCCTCTGACCTGCTCTTATAGTGACAGTATTAGAGAGATTGGGAGGGTTGTATTGATTGAATTGAAGATGAGTTTGTCGTGCTTTCAGATACACCTGGGAGATGTAGTATAATGAAATGAGTGCAAATTATCAAAATATTGCGAACAGAAAAATAAGAATTGCTTCATCGGTGTTTATTTTATCATTTTATTTAATTGATCATTGGGTTCACACAGTTAGGAACCAATGCGGTGTGCAGGTATCTAGTTGTTCTCCATTGTTTCCCTAATCCAGGAGATATAGTTGCAGACTTTCGTGTAGACTCCAGTGTAATTTCTCTCTGCACAGCCTATTCCCCAAGAGACAATTCCTTCCAACTTACCATTGCGAACCAGGGAACCCCCTGAATCCCCCTTTATGTGAGGAGAACAGCATCAGGTCAGAACACAATAATAGCAACTTGCATTTATAGAGCACCATTATCATCATAGAACAGCCCAAGCTACTGCGCAGCAGCAGTTATCAAAGAAATTGTGACCCCGAGTCACATAAAAGAGATATTAGAGACTGGTGACCAAACGCTTGGTTATAGAGAGAGGTTTTAAGGAGCGTCTTAAAACAAGAAACAGATGGAGAGACAGAGAGGTGGAGAGGTTTAGGGAGGGAATTCAACAGCTTAGGGCCCCAGGCAGCTGAAGGCACGGCAGTCAATGGTGGAGCGATGGGAATCGGGGGATGGTCAAGAGGCCAGAATTGTTGGAGTGCAGAGATCTCAGAGGGTTTTAGGGGCTGGAGGAGGATACAGAGATGGGGAGGGTTGTTGGCGCTGGAGGAGATTATAGAAATAGGGAGGGTTGTTTGGGCTGGAGTAGTTTACACAGAGGCACGTTTGTAGGGGTTGGAGGAGGTTACAGAGATAGGGACGGTTGAAAATGCTGGAGGAGGTTACAGAAATAGGGAGGAGTGTAGGGGCTGGGGGAGGTTAAAGAGATAGGGAGGAGTTTAGGGGCTGGGAGAGGTTACAGAGATAGGGAGGGTTGTAGGGGCAGGAGGAGGATACAGAGATAGCGAGAGTTGTCGGCGCTGGAGGAGGATATAGAGATAGGGAGGAGTGTAGGGGCTGGAGGAGGTTCCAGAGATAGGGAGGGATGTAGGGGCTGGAAGAGGTTATAGGCATTGTGTTGTCGGGGCTGGAGGAGGTTACGGACATAGGGAGGGTTGTAGGGGCTGGAGGAGGTTACAGAGATAGGGAGGGTTGTAGGGGCTTGAGGAGGTTACAGAGATAGCGAGAGTTGTCGGCGCTGGAGAAGGATATAGAGATAGGGAGGAGTGTAGGGGCTGGAGGAGGTTACAGAGATAGGGAGGGATGTAGGGGCTGGAGGAGGTTATAGGCATTGTGTTGTAGAGGCTGGAGGAGGTTACAGAAATACGGAGGGTTGTAGGGGCTGGAGGAGGTTACAGAGATACAGAGGGTTGTAGGGGCTGGAGTAGGTTACAGAGTTAGGGAGGGTTGTAGGGGCTGGATGAGGTTACAGAGATACAGAGGGTTGTAGGGGCTGGAGGATGTTACAGAGATAGGGTGGTTTGTAGGGGCTGGAGCAGATTACAGAGATAAGGAGGATTGTAGGGGCTGGAGGAGGTTGGACCTATACCCATTGATGTTTAGAGGGATGAGTGGTGACTTTATTGAAACATAAATGATTCTGAGGGTTGTGGACAGGGCGGACACTGAGATGATGTTTCCTCTTGGACAAATCTAAGGGGCACAGCCTCAATCGAATGGATCTTCTGCTTACGGTGCAGATACATTGTTTCTCTCTGAGGGTCATAATTGTTTGGAATTCTCTACCCCAGAGAACAGAGGAAGCTGGGTCTTTGAATATTTTCAATGCTGAGATCGATTCTGATTGATGAGAGGGATTCAAGTATTACGGACAATTGGCAAGAACCTGGAATCAAGGCCACAGTCAGGTCATTCAACCTCACTGAATGGTTGAGCAGGTTTGAGGGACTAAATAGTCACCTCTTGCTCCTATTTCTTAAGTTCTCCTCTAGGAGAGGGGGTACCCCTCCCAAATATGGCACCGTGGAGCTCAGAGGATAAGGCCGCATTTATTAATGCATTTTTTATTCATTCACAGGATGCGGGCATCTCTGGCTGGGCCAGCATTTATTGCCCATCTCTAATTGCCCCTCAGATAGTGGTGGTGAGCTGCCTCTTTGAACCGCTGCAGTGCATGACGTGTAGGTACACCCACAGTGCTGTTAGGGAGGGAGTTCCATTACCATGGTAACAGTGTTGGGGGAAATACATACACAGGGGTCTCACCCTTGGGGTGTTCAATTTGGACCGTGAGTCAGGGGGAATCCAGTTACTGCTCTGGAAGAATTAGGATTATGTCTCCATCTGAATCTTTCTGAATTCAGTGAAACTGGGGAGGTGACAGATTTGGGGAGATTGAACAGAATGGAGAGCAAAATCTCTCGCTGTCCTGTGTTTACCAGCACGTTGCATCCTTACCTGACAGCTATCCTTCCCACCCTCCATGAATCCAGCACAAAACATGCTACTCGTGATGCTGCCAGGATAAGCCTTCTGGTAGGTGCTCGGAGGCAGCACAGGGACATCGAGGCACTGGAGATCAGCAGGGTACAGAACTGAGAAAGGAACACATTTCACAAAGTTTATTCAATCTGGGATTGGCTACAAAGCCAGGGATATGAAGTCACATGTGGGGTAGCTGTATAAGTCACAACTGACTGTGGGAAGGTACAGAGTGGGGGATCAGGGAAAATGTCTCCCATTAATAAACTGGAGAAATACGGAATCTGGAATAGTTGCCGATTGTATTCCTAAAAACTGCCAAGAGGTATGATGCCACAATGGTTCCAAATAGAGAAATCACAGCAATACAATCCAACAAATCACAGACATACACTGCACCCTGTCAAATCACACGCACACCGCAATCTGTCAAATCACACACACATTGAAATCTGTCAAATCACACACACATTGAAATCTGTCAAAACACAGACGCACACCGCAATCTGTCAAATCACACACATACCGCAATCTGTCAAATCACACACATACCGCAATCTGTCAAATCACACACATACCGCAATCTGTCAAATCACACACATACCGCAATCTGTCAAATCACACACATACCGCAATCTGTCAAATCACACACATACCGCAATCTGTCAAATCACACACATACCGCAATCTGTCAAATCACACACATACCGCAATCTGTCAAATCACACACATACCGCAATCTGTCAAATCACACACATACCGCAATCTGTCAAATCACACACATACCACAATCTGTCAAATCACACACATACCGCAATCTGTCAAATCACACACATACCGCAATCTGTCAAATCACACACATACCGCAATCTGTCAAATCACACACATATCGCAATCTGTCAAATCACACACACCGCAATCTGTCAAATCACACACATACCGCAATCTGTCAAATCACACACATACCGCAATCTGTCAAATCACACACATACTGCAATCTGTCAAATCTCACACACACACTGCAATCTGTCAAGTCATACACACACACACAAACCACAATCTGTCATGTCACACACATTGCAATCCATCAAATCACACACACACACACTGCACTCCGTCAAATCACACACATACTGCACTCTGTCACGTCACACACATTGCAATCCGCCAAATCACGCACACACACACTGTACTCTGTCAAATCACAGGCATGAAGCAGAGTTGGGCTTTACTCCCGGTGTCCAAAGCTAATATTGCTCTTCCAACTTGCACCAGCCAAAGGCGACATAAAATCTTTACTGAATCATTTACCTCACTGTTGACTGCAGTATTTGCCCTGCATCGAATGGTTTACAATGTTTGCAGCAGATATGTGAAGCAAGAGTTTGCATTTGTATAGCAACATCCACATCCTCCAGGCAACCCAAATGTGCTTCACAGACAGTGAATCATTTTTTGGTGTGTGGTCACTGTCGGGATGTGGACAATCAAAGTTGTTAGTTTGGCAGAGAGTACGATGCCTCAAACAGCCAGTGAGTTTACTGAGCAGACAAGCTGTCCTTTCTGTGAGTTTAGGTGGGATACTGACCAGGAGTCCTGTCCTCTCTGTGAGTTTAGGTGGGATACTGAACAGGAGCCCTGTCCTCTCTGTAAGTTTAGGTGGAATACTGACCAGGAGTCCTGTCCTCTCTGTGAGTTTAGGTGGAATACTGACCAGGAGTCCTGTCCTCTCTGTGAGTTTAGGTGGAATACTGACCAGGAGTCCTGTCCTCTCTGTGAGTTTAGGTGGAATACTGACCAGGAGTCCTGTCCTCTCTGTGAGTTTAGGTGGGATACTGACCAGGAGTCCTGTCCTCTCTGTGAGTTTAGGTGTGATACTGACCAGGAGTCCTGTCCTCTCCTGTGAGTTTAGAATTCTTGCTCTAGTTGTACAGGGTTTTGTTGAGACCACACCTGGAGTAGTGTGTGCAGTTTTGGCAATCTGAAATGAAAACAGTAAGTGCTGGAAATATTCAGCAGATCCAGCAGCATCTGTGGAGAGAAACACATTAACGTTTCGAGTCCATTGAAACTAGGAGCAAGAGAAGGCCATTCGGCCCTTCGAGCCTGCTCTGTCATTCATTATGATCCACTCGAGCCTCTCATTCACCCTCATCCCAGAAACACATCCTTCAAGATCACGGAGGCTGGCCTACAGCGTGCTGGAGTAGTCGAGCTTGAGGTGGATGAGGGTTTCAGCAGTCGATAAGCTGAGGCAAGGGCGGAGTGGGGTTATGTTACGGAGGTTGAAATGGGCTGTCTTGGTGATGGAGATGATAGGGGGATGGATGCTCCGCTCAGGGTTAACTGGACAATGAGGGTGAGAATGGTCTGGTCAGATAGTGACCAGGGAGGGGAAGGGGGCGGTATCAATGACTGTGGAACGGACTTGGTCACGGGGACCGAAGGCAATGGCTTCAGTCGTCCCAACCTTCCCCACACGATGCAAACACAATCTTGGGATGCTCATCTAGAAGCCTGCAAAACTCGAGAACCAAGCTCTCGGTTCGAAACTAAACTCTCACTTTGACCTTTAAACCTCTTTTCACGCAGAGCCCTCGGTACTTGCCCCCGATTGCAGCGAGCAGCGGAGACCACCCATTCGGGGTAGATCAGAGATCCCCCACACATGTGCCTTCCCACGTTGAGAGAGACAATCCAGGGCACTGAGTGCCTCGCACACTCGTAACCACCAACAATCTTGTCATCATTGCGAGGGGCAGCAGCTGTGGTAAGAGAGATCACCGTTAAACACCGGAGTAAGCAGCAGACACCAAGGGAGAGAGAGACAGAGAGATAGACAGAGAGAGAGACACAGACAAAGAGTGAGAGACATAGAGACAGAGAGAGAGAGACAGCGAGTGAGAGCGACACAGACAAAGCGTGAGAGAGACATGGAGACAGAGGGAGAGGGACAGAGGGAGAGGGACAGAGGGAGAGGGACAGAGGGAGAGGGACAGAGGGAGAGGGACAGAGGGAGAGGGAGACACAGAGACACAGAGAGAGAGAGACATAGAGACAGAGAGAGAGAAAGAGGGAGAGACAGAGAGAGAGACAGCGAGTGAGAGAGACACAGAGACAAAGAGTGAAAGAGACTAGAGACAGAGAGGGACAGAGAGAGACAGCAAGTGAGAGAAACACAGAGACAAAGAGTGAGAGAGACAGAGAGAGAGACAAGAGACAGTGAGTAGGAGAGACAGGCTGGGAAAGACTTCGAGAGGAGGAGCAGAAAGAGTGAGAGGAAACTCGAGAGAGCCATGGGAAAGAAAGGAAGTGGGACACGTTTACCTGCAAAGCCCAGTGACACGCGAGCAGAAGGATCTTCATTGTTGCTTCAGGTTTCACGATGGCTGACTGCAGACAGCAGGGCTGTTTTAGAGGCTGTAGGAGCTCTGCTATCAGAGAATAACATGAATACAAGATTCATTAATGATCACAAGTGGGGGATACGTCCTTGGGAAGATGAGGAGCAGGTGTGTGTTTCTCAGTTCTGTTCCCTGGGTTGTTTCAGAGGTCAATCAGTACAGTTCATGAGTGTAAATCTTAGGGTGTGAGATGGTTTACAATTTAGGTAGGTTTAGAACTACAGTTGGGTTAAATAATTTTCCTTTCCCGGACTGCTAAACGAGAGACTTTAACAATAAGAATGAGATCCTTCCATGCACTGTGTGACTCTGTTGATGCAGCAAAATTATACTGGGACACAAAGAGTTAAATTATAAGAATTGTTTTCTGGTCTCCTTTTGAGTTATGATGGTTAGGGGGGTGATCAGGTTCAGGACTTTTTCACTGATATGAAAGAATTCTCGATAGAGAGAAGCTATTTCCTCAGGTTGGTGTTGGGGGAGGGGGGAGTCCAGAACAAGGGGGCAGAATCTTAAAATTGGAGCCAGGCTGTTCAGGGGGTGATGTCAGGAAGCACATTCTTCACACAAAGGCGGGTGGGAATCTGGAACTCTCCCCACCCACCCCATTCCCACAAAAAAGCATTGAGGCTGGGAGGGGTCAGTTGAAAGTTTCAAAACTGAGAGTATGGAGGAGAGGGTCCAGGATACAAGGGAGAGCTCCCCTGCTCTGATTCAAAATACTCATTGGAATTTGTACGTCCACTTGAGAGGGAAAATGCTTTAATACCCAAGTAACTGCCCCCCTGACAGGGCAGCATGTAGTACAAGGGTATCTGCTACAGCAAGGGTTAATGTGGGACTGGGAACAGTCCTGCCCACAGTGTGAAGTAAGGAGTCACATGATCAGAGTCTGGTGAGTGTTGTGTGCTGAACAGAGACTAGTGTAGAAGCCAGCATTGATTTAGCGCCTAGCTTGGACCATACCCTGTATAAATGTACATAGCTATGCATTATCAGTAAATACTTAACGTTTAACCCTGCAAGGCTCAGAACCTCTTCATGAGACCTACTGAGTGTGCAACACAGCACTCCCTCAGCACTGGCCTGGAGCATCAGCCCAGGCTCTGCGCTCCAGCCTCTGGAGTGAGAATTGAACCCTCCATCAGAGGTGAGAGTGTCACCCAGTGAACCACTCCCGACACCTTCAACAAGTGGACCCCCAGGAGCATAAGAACCAGGAGCAGGAGTAGTCCATTCGGCCCGTCGAACCTGCTCCAGCATTCACTGCAATCGTGACCGACCTTGGACTTCAACTCCATTTTCCCGCCAGCTCCTCCATGTCCATTGATTCCCTGAGAGACCAAGAATCTGCCTCTCCCAGTCTGAAATGTGTTCACCGATGGAGCATCCACAACCCCCTGGGGTAGAGAATTCCAAAGATTCACAACCCTCTGAGTGAAGTCGTTTGTCCTCATCTCAGCCCTAAATGATCGGCCCCTTATCCTGAGACTGTGCTCCTGAGTTTTAGATTCTCTGACCAGCGGAGACAATCTCTCAGCGTCCAAACTGTCAAACCCCCTCAGAATCTTGTAGGTTACAATGAGATCATCTCTCGTTCTTCTAACCTCCAGAGAATATGGACCCAATTTACTCAGCTGCTCATCCTAGGACAAACCCCCTCACCCCAGTGAACACCCTAGTGAACCTTTGCTGTACCACCTCCAGTGCATCTATAGACTTCCTTAAGGAAAAGCAAAAAGGCGTGAAACTATTCAGAGGGACTTGGGTGTACTCATGCAAGCAACACAGAAAGTTCACACACAACTAGCAATTAGAAAGGCAAATGGTGTGCTGGCCTTTGTTGCAATGGGTCTGGAGTACTAGAATAAAAAATTCTTGCTATAGTTGTACAGGGTTTTGGTGAGACCACAGCTGGAGTAGTGTGTGCAGTTTTGGCAATCTGAAATGAAAACAGTAAGTGCTGGAAATACTCAGCAGATCCAGCAGCATCTGTGGAGAGAAACACATTAACGTTTCGAGTCCATTGAAACTAGGAGCAGGAGAAGGCCATTCGGCCCTTCGAGCCTTCTCTGCCATTCATTATGATCATGGCTGATCATCCAACTCAATAGCCTGCTCCCGCTTTCTCCCCATACCCTTTGATCCCTTTCACCCCAAGAACTATATCTAACTCATTCGTCCAATATGACTCTTCTTTGGAACTCATCCTTCCCTTCTTAAATATGGATACCAAAACTGCACACAGTACTCCAGGTGTGGTCTCACCAAAACCCTGTACAACCATCGCAAGACTTTTTTATTCTAGTACTCCAGTCCCATTGCAATAAAGGCCAGCACACTATTTGCCTCTCTAATTGCTAGTTGTGTGTGAACTTTGTCTTCCTTGTATGAGTACACCCAAGTCCCTCTGAACATCAACATCTCAAAGTTTCACACCTTTTAAAAAAATATTTTGCATTTCTAAATTCACTTACCAAAGTGAAGAATCACACACTTCCCACATTATATCCCCGTCCATTCTTATTCAATTGTTAAGGTTTATTTTACACTCTAAATTTAGAGAATTCTTTCACTGAATTCCACAGAATTCACAGCATAGCAACAGGCCATTTGGCCCATCTGTTCTGTGCTGGTGTTTCTGCTCCACACGCGCCTCCTCCCACCCCCTCTTCATCTCACCCCATCACCCTATCCTTCTATTCCTCTCTCCCTCATGTATTTATCCTGCTTCCCCCTTAAATACATCAATACTATTCACCTCCACCACTCCCTGTGGGAGTGAGATCCACATTCTCCCCAACTCTCTGGGTCAAGAAGTTTCTCCTGAATTCCCCGTTGGATTTATTCGTGACTGTCTCATATTGGGAGCGGTCTTGTGGAACAGTGGGTAACCTCTGAGCCAGAAGCTCCGGGTTTGAGTCCCACTCCAGGAGTTGATGGCCAAGAAGGGTGCGTTTATACTGCAGCCAAACAGGTTGAGTATCAAGTTGTAAACCTTTCCAACACACGGCAATGGCAGACAGTAAGAGTGGGAGAGATTCCAGCCATGTGAAAGAAAGAAATTGGTGCCTCTTGCATTACTATCCATAGCTCCAGGTTGCAACATGTGTGTAAAAGTGCATTGCCCTAGCAGCTCGGATTCCCTGAGTGATGTCACACGACACCACCATTTTGTATCATTGACCCCAAATTGGTCACGGACTCTACTTTTAAATTAAGGTATATGAGCACCTTTCGGCTCTCCCTCACCCAGAGAAAACAGCCCCAGGTAACGGAATTCTGCACAATTTGCCGAACATCTTGTACCCTAACTTAACCGACTGACAGATTAGCTCACCTGAGCTGGGCCAGGCTAAAGTGTGATACACAACCCAGGAAAAGTAACTGAGAAACACACACCTGCTCCTCATGTTCCCAAGGATGTGTCCCCCACTTGTGATTATTAATGAACCTTGTGTTCATGTTATTCTCTGATAGCAGAGCTCCTACAGCCTATAAAACAGCCCTGCTGTCTGCAGTCAGCCATAGTGAAACCTGAAGCAACGATGAAGATTCTTCTGCTCGCCGTGTCACTGGGCTTCGCTGGTAAACGTGTCCCACTTCCTTTCTTTCCCTTGGCTCTCTCGAGTTTCCTCTCACTCTTTCTGCTCCTCCTCTCAAAGTCTTTCCCAGCCTGTCTCTCCTACTCGCTGTCTCTCCTTCTCTCTCTGTCTCACTCTCAGTCTCTCTCACCCTCTGTCTCTCACTAGCTGTCTCTCTCTCTGTCTCTCCCTCTCTCTCACTCGGTGTCTCTCTCTCTCTCTGTCTCTCCCTCTCTCTCACTCGCTCTCTCTCTCACTCACAGTCTCTCTCTGTCTTTCTCACTCGCTGTCTCTCTCTCTCTCTCTCTCCCTCTCCCTCTCACTCTGTCTCTCACTCTCTGTCTCTGTCTCTCTTACTCTCAGTCTCTCTCACTCGCTGTCTCTCTCTCTGTCTCTCCCTCTCTCTCACTCGCTGTCTCTCTCTCTCACTCACGGTCTCTCTCTGTCTCTCTCACTCACTGTCTCTCTCTCACTCTGTCTCTCCCTCTCACTCTGTCTCTCTCTCTCTCTGTCTCTCCCTCTCACTCTGTCTCTCTCTCTCTCTGCCTCTCCCACTTACTGTCTCTCTCTGTCTCTCACTCTCTGTCTCACTCTCACTCTCTGTCTCTCTCACTCTCTGTCTCCCCCCTCTCTCTTGCTTGCTGTCTGTCTCTCTCTGTCTCTCCCTCCCTCTCACTCACTGTCTCTCTGTCTATCTCACACTCTGTCGCTCCTCTCTCTGTTTATCTCAATCACTGTCTCTCTCTGTCTCACTCTCACTCTCTGTCTCTCATTCGTTGTCTCCCCCTCTCTGTCTCTCTCTATCTCTGTCCAACTCTCTCACTCGCTGTCTCTCTCTCTCTCTCTCTCTCACTGTCTCTCTCTCTCTCTCTCACTGTCTCTCTCTCTCTCTCACTGTCTCTCTCTCTCTCTCTCTCTCTCTCTCTCTCTCTCTCTCTCTCTCTGTCTCTCTCTCTCTCTGTCTCTCCCTCTCTCTCTGTCTGTGTCCCCCTCTCTCTGTCTCTTCGTCTCTCTCATTCACTGTCTCTCTCTGTCTCTCACTCTGTCTCTCACTTGCTGTCTCCCCCTCTCTCTCTGTCTCTTTTGCTCGCTGTCTCTCTCTCTCTGTCTCTCCCTCTCTTTCACTCACTGTCTCTCTCAGTCTCTTTCACGCTGTCTCTCTCCCTCTCGCTCTGTCTGTCTCACTCACCATTTCTCTCTGTCTTTCACTCTCTGTCTCACTCTCACTCTGTCTCTCTCTGTCTCGCACTCACTGTCTCCCCCTCTCTCTGTCTCTCTCACTCACTGTCTCTCTGTCTCTCCCTCTATCTCACTAACTGTCTCTCTCTGTGTCTCTCACTGTCTCTCTTTCTCTCTGTCTCTCCCTCTCTCTCTGTCTCTCTCACTCGCTGTCTCTCTCTCTCTGTCTGTCTCTGTCTTTCTCTATGTCTCTCTCACTCTCTGTCTCTCCCTCTCTATCTTTCCCTCTCTGTCTCTCTCACTCTTTGTCTCTGTGTCTCTCTTACTCACTGTCTCTCTGTGTCTCTCTCTCTGTCTGTCTCTCCCTCTGTCTCTGCTGCTTGTCCCTCCATTAACTCCGGTGTTTAATGGTGGTCTCTCATCTATTGGTACCACAGCTGCGGCCCCTCGCGATGACGACAAGATTGTTGGTGGATATGAGTGTGTGAAGCACTCAGTGCCCTGGATTGTCTCTCTCAACGTGGGATGGCACATGTGTGGGGGATCTCTGATCCACCCCGAATGGGTGGTCTCCGCCGGTCATTGCTATCAGAGGCAAGTACTGAGGGCTCTGCGTGAAAAGAGGTTAAACTGAATAACAATAGCTGAAAGATAATGTGGGGATGTATGAGGTTCTTCATTTTGATAAGTGAATTCAGAAAAGTCGAATATCTTGAAACATAGAAATGTTGATGTTGAAAGAGGCAAGATCCCACTGTTCAAGGAGCACAAAGAAAGCAAACAACATGTTGTCCTTTATTGCAAGGGGATTGAAGTACAGGAATAAACAGGTCTTGCTGCAATTGTACAAGGCTTTGGGGAGACTGTATCCATAACACAGCGCCTAGTTCTGGTCTCCAAAACCTCACTGCCCCATACCCAAACTCACAGCAACTCCTGTTCCCTCATCAGCCTCTGTTGCTCGCTGACTAACGTTGGCTCCCAGTCTGCAACTCATTAACTCTAAAATTCTCATCCTTGCTTTCAAACCAATACATGATCACTTGCCCGCTCCGTACGTACCCCTCTCCATACCCTACAACCCTCCCTATCTCTGTAACCTCCTCCAGCCCCAAAGACCCTCCCTATCTCTGTAACCTCCTCCAACCCCTACAACACTCCCTATCTCTGTAACCTCTTCCAGCCCCTACAACCCTCCCTATCTCTGTAACCTCCTCCATTCCCAAAACCCCCCTTCTCTGTTACCTCCTCCAGCCCCTACAACCTTCCCTAGTTCTGTAATCTCATCAAGCCCAACAATCCTCCCTATATCTGTAATCTCCTCCAGCTCCTACACCCTTCCCTTTCTCTGTAAACACCTCCAGCCCCTACAACCCTCCCTATCTCTGTAACCCCCTACAACCCTATCTCTGTAACCTCCTCCAGCCCCTACAACCCTCCCTATCTCCGTTAACCTCGTCCATCCCTACAACCCTCCCTATCTCTTTAACATCCTCCAGCCCCTACAACCCTCCCTATCTCTGTAACCTCCTCCAGCCCCTACAACCCTCCCTATCTCTGTAACCTCCTCCAGCCCCTACAACCCTCCCTATCCCTGTAACCTGCTCCATTTGTGGCCTCTCAAGCAACCTCAGATTTTGCTGGCTCCTGTGTGGGATTCAGGAATACAGGGGGAAAGAAAATAACTTTTCCTCTAAACAGTAGTGGGGTGGAATTATGAGACCCACACACAAATACCCCTCCACCCCGAAGACCTTCAGATGATAAACTGTTTGATGTATTGACACTTAATTGGGAGTTAAGGGACTGAGGGATATTCAGAAAGGGCTGTGAACTGGGACTTAACATTTACCATTGGCAACAAAAATGGAGGATGGGCCCAAGAGGCCTCTCTTCCTGTCTTCCCAAGTGGTCACGAGCCCTTCTCATTGCCCTGTGGAAAACAGACTAGCATTCCCTTTACTGTCATTCCAAGCCCAGGAAGCTGACAGGAAACAGCCGAGTTAGCGCTGCCCGCCAATGGGCTGAAGCAAGATGGCCACCGGTCAAGCACAGTCACGCTCTAAGCTGGTTCTCTATCTTATTCCTAGTGGTATCCAGGTGCGTCTGGGGGAGCACGACATCACGGCCAGAGAGGGCACCGAGCAATTCATTAGAGCCGCCAGAGTCATCAGACACCCCGGGTTTAACTACCGCACCCTGGACAACGACATCATGCTGATCAAACTGTCCAAACCTGCCACACTCAACAGCAACGTGGGGACCATCGCCCTGCCGAGAAGCTGTGCCTCTACCGGGGAATATTGCCTGGTATCCGGCTGGGGATACACTGAGTCCCACGGTAAGGGGCAGAGAGGGAGATGACTTGATCCGAGTCTCTGCGAGTGCTCGCTGGGGGTGTGTGGGAGGGAGGTCAGGGTTTAGCAATGTGCCGGAAGATGAAGCTCTTACACTGAGCTGTACCGAGAGCAATAATCCCAGAGGGTCTTCAGTAAACAGGCCGACATTTATCAGCAAAGAACGTTCCTCACCTTGAATGCGGCCGGCGTCTCTTCCTGTTGATGTAGCGCAAACTCCCGTCTCTCTCGAGCGCCTCGTGCCTTCACCCGACCCATTACCCTGACACCCAGCGCATGTCGACCTCCAGCTAAATGCCGCAGCTGCTTGGCTGTGCACAGAAAGATCCCACAAAAGCTCTGACGTTCATCTGCTCTCGGTCGGGATGGGGTGGTGAGGTGGGGGTGGGGTGTGCTAACGTTGGTCCAGCGAGGTTGTTATGGAAACGCGCGATCGGACGTTGGAAGTGAGAATGGGCAGCGTCGAATGTTTTGACCCCCCACATGGGTGGTGGATCAGTTCGCACGCCCTCTAACCTCTGACCTTTCATTCTGATTTAGTGGTCAGCGGGGACCAGCTGCAGTGCCTGGATGCGCCAGTTCTCAGCAATGCCGCTTGTGAACGTTCCTACACGGGGATGATCACCAACAACATGATATGCATCGGTTATCTGGATGGCGGGAAGGATTCTTGCCAGGTACGGGCCCTTGGACAATACAGGACAGCCCAGGGGAACCCCCGCTCCCTATCATGGGGGGGAGGGTGGTAAAGGCGGTAAGAGCGGGGCTCAACTGGATTGCTCGCTGGGAGAGCCAGCATGCACAGGATGGACCGAATGGCCCTCCCTCCTGAACCACGTGCTGCGCATTCAGGGCCCGGTCAGCCACAGAGCCAAGTCTGGGGTCACCCAGAGTGGCAACATTTTATGTTGGGGGGAGGGCAGGAAGGATGTGCTGGCCCTGGAGAGGGTCCAGAGGTGGTTCACGAGAACGATCCCAGGAATGAAAGGCTTAACATATGAGGAACGTTTGAGATCTCTGGGTCTATACTCAATGGAGTTTAAAAGGATGAGGGGGGATCTGATTGAAACTTACAGAATACTGAAAGGCCTGGATAGAGTGGATGTGGGGAAGATGTTTCCATTAGTAGGAGAGACTAGGACCCGAGGGCACAGCCTCAAGAGTAAAGGGAAGACCTTTTAGAACAGAGATGAGGAGAAATTTCTTTAGCCTGAGAGTGGTGAATCTATGGAAATCGTTGCTATAGAAGGCTGTGGAGGCCAGGTCATCGAGTGTATTTAAGACCGAGATAGATAGGGTCTTGATAGGTAAGCATATCAAAGGTTACAGGGAGAAAGCGGGAGAAGGGGGTTGAGAAACTTATCAGCCATGATTGAATGGCGGAGCAGACTCGATGGGCTGAATGGCCTAATTTCTGCTCCTATGTCTTATGGTCTTAAGGGTTCATGCCAGTGTTGTATGGGCCTATACTGCCTTGGGTTTAGGAGAATGAGATCTGAGCTCATTGATACACAGAAAATTTTCAGGGGGTGAGGCAGGGTCGATGCTGAGAGGCTGTTTGCCCTCCGCACACACCCCCACCCCAGTTCCCTCAAACCACACCCCCGGCCGGAGAATCTCAAATTCGGGAGTGGGCACAGTCTCCGGAGAAGTGGACTGAAATGAGGAGAAATTTCTTCAATTGGAGGGTTTGAGAACTTTGGAATTCTCTCCTCCCCACCAGAGAGCGGTGGGTGCTCAGTCGTTGAGTCTATTCAACACTTGAGCTCGAGAGATTTTTGGACACTAGGGCTGTGGAGGCCGGGTCATGATTGTATTTAAGACTGAGATAGATAGGTTCTTGATTGGTAAGGGGATCAAAGGTTACGGGGAGAAGGCGGGACAATGGAGTTGAGACACTTATCAGCCATGACTGAATAGCGGAGCAGACTCGATGGGCCGAATGGCCTAATTTCTGCTCCAATGTCTTATTGTCTTGTGGGGTGAGGGGAGGGCGGGGGATGGGGTGTGGAGCGGGGGGGGATGGGGTGTGGAGGGGTGGCAAACAACTGAATGAACATCAGTGAAGCTACATAAGTAAACAAACAGGCTTTAGCCGTTTGAACGAATGGTTTAGATCGACAGACACACTGACATCGATGTAGGTTTCCATGTATTTACACATCCGGCTGTCCCAAAATTTCCAATTGTATCCTTCAATTCTGCGAAGTGTTTACAGGCTTCCACACCAGCCTGACCATTCCAGAACTGCGGAGCAGTAAATAACATGAAAGAACATAGTTTAGTTGAGCCCACTCATCAATTGTCGTAGAAACCCACCCTGGCTCAATAATGCCCTCTGTGTGTGTGGGGGGGGCGGGGGGGGTGGTGTGCGGGACAGGTAAACTCTGCCCTCCTTACCCAGTCTGGCCTACATGTGAATCCAGGCCCACAGCCATGTGGTTGTCTCTTAACTGCCCCTCTGAAATGGGCGAGCGAGACACTCAGTTAAAGGGGGCAATTAAGGATGGGGGGGGGGAGCGGGGATGAATGTCTGTCAATGTCTGCATCAGGTGAAATGATGAACATTAAAACAATGAAAGTCAACGTCATAATAATCTCCCTTTTCAGGTCACAAATCGAGAATTATAAGTGAGGAATTTTTATTGCACAGAATTCATTTTGGATAGGTAACTGTCGATGTGGGTTTGGGTGGGGGCGTGGTGAGGTGCTGAGGTGGGGGTGTGTGCAAGGCTGAAGGTTCACCGAGGGCACCGAATACTCTTGTACCAGCCCTGTCTGTGATTACAGGCGGGACGTAACCCCGGACTCACCCTCTGGCCCCAGGAGGGGCAGGTGGCCAGCTGCCTGGTGCTCTCAATAGGTGGCGATGTCTCGGGATGTTGGTCAGTGCAATGAGCAGATTGAATTCCAAACCAACACCCACTCTCTTTCCCCCCCACCCCTCCCCCCCCCACCCCCACCCCACCCCAAAACCATTCACAACACTTGGTGGTACGTTGAGTGAAACTTGGATGAGCTGATCGAGGGTCTTGTTACTCCATCCAACAGCACAACTGTGCTAATTGGATATGCTACCCCTACAGGTATCCATGTCTGCATTCCAGTGCCAGACAGTAACTTTGTGCTACTCCCTCCCTATCTCTGTACCCTCCTCCAGCCCCTACAACCCTCCCTATCTCTGTACCCTCCTCCAGCCCCTACAACCCTCCCTATCTCTGTAACCTCCTCCATCCCCTACAACACCCCCTATCTCTGTAACCTCCTCCAGCCCCTACAACCCTCCCTATCTCTGTAACCTCCTCCAGCCCCTACAACCCTCCCTATCTCTGTAACCTCCTCCAGCCCCTACAACTTTTCCTATCTCTGCAACCTCCTCTGGCCTCTACAACCCTCCCTATCTCTGCAACCTCTTCTGGCCTCTACAACCCTCTCTATCTCTGTAACCTCCTCCAGCCCCTACAACGTTTCCTTTCTCTGCAACCTCCTCTGGCCTCTACAACCCTCCCTATCTCTGCAACCTCTTCTGGCCTCTACAACCCTCCCTATCTCTGTAACCTCCTCTGGCCCCTACAACCCTCCCTATCTCTGCAACCTCTTCTGGCCTCTACAAGCCTCCCTATCTCTGCAACATCCTCTGGCCTCTACAACCCTCCCTGTCGCTGTAACCTCCTCCAGTCCCTACAACCCTCCCTATCTCTGTAACCTCCTCCAGCCCCTATAACCCTCCGAGATCTCTGCGCTCCTCCAATTCCGGCCTCTTCACCATTCCCCGATTCCCATCGCTCCACCATTGGTGGCCCTGCCTTCAGCTGCCTGGGGCCCTAAGGTGTAGAATTCCCTCCCTGAACCTCTCCACCTCTCTCTGTCTCTCTCTTGTTCACGTGCTCTCTCTCTCTCTCTCTCTCTCCTTCTTTAATACGCTCCAGCCTTTTTGACCGAGCTTTTGATCACCCATCCCTGATATTTCCTTTCGGGTCTCCATGTCAAATGTTGTCTGATTAACGTAGCTGTGAAGCTTCTTGGGGATGTTTTACTATGATACAGGCTCTATACAAAAGCAAAGTGAACCGGGGGAAGCTGTGCCATGTGAGGTTGGCCAATATTCGGCGTGGTTGAATGTTTGCGGTAAGTACGCGGGTTTCGAACTGTCTTTAAGCGCTGACCTCACCATGCGGAGCTGCTGATGGATTTGATGTGCTGTTCTTCCACAGGGAGACTCCGGTGGTCCCGTCGTGTGTAATGGAGTGCTCCAGGGCATCGTGTCCTGGGGGTACGGCTGTGCGGACAGAGGCTACCCCGGAGTCTACACCAAGGTCTGCAATTACGTGTCCTGGATCCAGGACACCATCGCTGCAAACTGAGGTCATCACTTGGCATGGGAGAGCCCTCCGAGTTAATATGGTGCTGAATAATTCTCTGCTCCGCGTCCAAGGCCTGACCTTTCTGTACCAGCTCATGTTATGAATCAATAAAATAAATTGCAAAAATACACCACACTTTGTCTTTTCCAGTCTGAGGAACTCCCACCTTCAATGTTCTCCCCTCCCCTTGATCGCATCAACTTGGCTCCTGTTCGCTTGAGTTTACTAACCGAGCGGTTGAAGATGATCAAAGGATTCGATAGGGTCGATAGAGAGAAACTATCTCCTCTGGTGGGGGTGGAACGAGTCCAGAACAAGGGGGCAGAACGTTAAAATTCGAGCCAGACTGTTCAGGGGGTGATATCACGAAGCACTCCTTCACACAACGGGGAGTGGAAATCTGGAACTCTCTTCCACCCACCCCCCCCCCCCACCCCACACCCCACACCCCCCCACCCCTCACCGCAACCCCCCCCCCCCCCCCCCCCCCCCACCCCACTGCACAAAGAAAAAGGGGCTGGGGATGTTGAAGGGTTCAGTTGGAACCGAGCTGAGGTGTAGATCAGCCGAGATCTGATTGAACAGCAGGTGAGGGGCCGAATAGCCTCCTCCCCTGCTTCCTCAGGGATGCTATCAGCTGAACTGTGACCGATTTTGAAATGGTCGCAGCGAGAGCTGGTATATTAAGAGCAAGCCTCAGAGGAATTCTGCACGCTTTGCCTGAGGCAGGGTTTACTGCATCCTTGAGAGAAAGCTGGCTCAATACTTGAATTCGAGGAAGACACAGGGATAAGAGGAGAGGTCAGACGGTTGGGGGTGGGTGTGGGGAGGCAGTGGGATCAGTGTCACAAAGACCATCGCCATGGCTCTCTCCCCTGGTCTAAGCGTCCCTGCTTCAGACAGGCTCCTACAAAACTCCCATTGTTCCCGCTTCCTTTACCAGGTGGGTAGACTGTGCAGGGTGGCAATTGAACTGCAGTAGGCCTCGCGACTGAGAGCCATCCTGTCCTGAGCCAACAGTCT
Source organism: Carcharodon carcharias (assembly GCF_017639515.1). Taxonomy (NCBI): domain Eukaryota; kingdom Metazoa; phylum Chordata; class Chondrichthyes; order Lamniformes; family Lamnidae; genus Carcharodon; species Carcharodon carcharias. Next base: position 2,727,625 of record NC_054495.1, on the reverse strand, counting down.
CGTTGCCGCCAAACGTGGACAATGCGGCGATGGCTCCGGGGGTGGGGAGGGAGCAGGATGAGAATGAGCCACATGTACGCATCTACAACCCCTCTCTGAAACCTGCAGCAAAGCTGCATGCAATTATTCAGTGACAGCCACTTTGCACACAGCAAGATCCCACAGCATATTTGACTTGTCCGACACCAACATGGTCGCCTCTTAACTGCCCTCTGATGTGGAGTCCTGAGACGGATTAAACCACCACCAGCAGTTCAAGAAGGCAGCTCACCACCACTTTCTCCGGGGCCGCTAAGGCTGGACATTAAAACGTCGGCCTTGCCAACGATCCCCATATGAACTTTATTATTGTTTTAAAGTTCTCAAGCCAGATGTCAGGTCATGACCTCCTGACTCTGGATTCTATGGGCTGAACCAATCTTGGGGAAATTAATCTCTCCCAAGCTGAGCTATAGCAACGGGATAGTCAAATGGGCAGATAAGTGGCAGATGGAATTTAACCCTGAAAAGTGTGAGGTGATACACTCTGGAAGGAGTAATTTGACAAGGAAGTATTCAATGAACGGCATGGCACTAGGAAGTTCTGAGGAACAAAGGGAACTTGGCGTGTGTGTCCATAGATCTCTGAAGGCAGAGGGGCATGTTAGTGGGGTGGTGAAAAAGGCATATGGGACACTTGCCTTTATCAATCGAGGCATAGATGACAGAAGTAGGGAGGTCATGTTGGAGTTGTATAGAACCTTAGTGAGGCCACAGCTGGAGTACTGTGTGCAGTTCTGGTCGCCATATTATAGGAAGGATGTGATTGCGCTGCAGGGGGTGCAGAGGAGATTCACCAGGATGTTGCCTGGGATGAAACATTTCAATATAAAAACAAAAAACTGTGGATGCTGGAAATCCAAAACAAAAACAGAATTACCTGGAAAAACTCAGCAGGTCTAGCAGCATCGGCGGAGAAGAAGAGTTGACCCACCACTGAACATCAAGCCATTGTTTCCAGGAATGTCACTGACCTCATCTCCTCTGGGGATCTTCCTCCCACAGCTTCCAACCTGACAGTCGCCCAACCTCGGACAGCCCGCTTCTACCTCCTACCCAAAATCCACAAACAGAACTGTCCCGGTAGACCGATCGTATCAGCTTGCTCCTGCCCCACGGAACTCATTTTTTATCTTGACTCCCTTCTCTCTCCCCTTGTCCAGTCCCTTCCCACCTACATTCATTCCTCTAACACCTTACGTCACATCAACAATTTCCAGTTCCCTGGCCCCAACCGCTTCCTCTTCACCATGGACATCCAATCCCTCTACACCTCCATCCCCCACCAGGATGGTCTGAGGGCCCTTAGTTTCTTCCTCGAACAGAGGCCCAAACAATCCCCATCCACCACTACTCTCCTCCATCTGGCTGAACTTGTTCTCACGCTGAACAATTTCTCCTTCAACTCCTCTCACTTCCTCCAAATAAAAGGTGTGGCTATGGGTACCCACATGGGCCCCAGCTATGTCTGTCTCTTTATGGGGTATGTGGAACATTCCTTGTTCCAGTCCTACTCCGGCCCCCTTCCACAACACTTTCTCCGGTACATCGATGATTACTTCGGTGCTGCTTCATGCTCTCGTCGGGACTTGGAAAAATGTATTAATTTTGCTTCCAATCTCCACCCCTCCATCATTTTCCCGTCCATCTCTGACACTTCCCTTCCCTTCCTTGACCTCTCTGTCTCAATCTCTGGTGATAGACTGTCCACCAATATCCATTACAAGCCTACCGACTCCCACAGCTACCTCGACTACAGCTCCTCACACCCCGCTTCCTGTAAGGACTCCATCCCATTCTCTCAGCTTCTTTGCCTCCGTCGCATCTGTTCTGATGATGCTACCTTCAAAATCAGTTCCTCTGACACGTCCTCCTTCTTTCTTAACCCAGGTTTTCCACCCACGGTTGTTGACAGGGCCCTCAACCGTGTCCGGCCCATCTCCCGCGCATCCACCCTCACGCCTTCTCCTCCTTCCCAGAAACATGATAGGGTCCCCCTTGTCCTCACTTATCACCCCACCAGCCTCCGCATTCAAAGGATCATCCTCCGCCATTTCCGCCAACTCCAGCATGATGCCACCACCAAACACATCTTCCCTTCACTCCCCCGGCGGCATTTCGTAGGGATCGTTCCCTCCGGGACACCCTGGCCAACTCCTCCATTAACCCCTACTCCTCAACCCCCACCTATGGCACCTCTCCATGCCCACGCAAAAGACGCAACACCTGCCCCTTCACTTCCTCTCTCCTCACCATCCAAGGGCCCAAATATTCCATTCAAGGGAAGCAGCATATCACTTGCATTTCCCCCAACTTTGTCTACTGTATTCGTTGCTCCCAATGTGGTCTCCTCTACATTGGAGAGGCCAAACGCAGACTGGACGACCGCTTTGCAGAACACCTGCGGTCTGTCCACAAGAATGACCCAAACCTCCCTGTTGCTTGCCATTTTAACACTCCACCCTGCTCTCTTGCCCACATGTCTGTCCTTGGCTTGCTGCATTGTTCCAGTGAAGCCCAACACAAACTGGAGGAACAGCACCTCATCTTCCGACTAGGCACTTTACAGCCTTCCAGACTGAATATTGAATTCAACAACTTTAGATCTTGACCTCCCTCCTCCATCCCCAACCCCTTTCTGTTTCTTCCCCCTACCTTTTGTTTTTTCCAATAATTAATGTAGATTTTTCTTTTCCCACCTATTTCCATTATTTTTAAATGTTTTATGCCCTGCTAGCCTTTCCACCCCACCCCCACTAGAGCTGTACCTTGAGTGCCCTACCATCCATTCTTCATTAGCACATTTGTTTAGATAATATCACTACCTTCAACACCTGTGTTCTTTTGTCTGTGACATCTTTTGATTATCTGCTCCTATCACTGCTTGCTTGTCCCTACAACCACACCACCCCCCCACTTCTCTCCCCCCCAACCTTAAACCAGCTTATATTTCACCCCTTTCCTAAGATTCACTCAGTTTTGTTGAAGGGTCATGAGGACTCAAAACGTCAACTCTTTTCTTCTCCACTGATGCTGCCAGACCTGCTGAGTTTTTCCAGGTAATTCAGTTTTTGTTATGAAACATTTTAAGTTATGATGAGAAGTTGGATAGACTTGGGTTGTTTTCGTTGGAGCAGAGAAGACTGAAGGGCGACCTGATCGAGGTGTACAAGATTGTGAGGGGCATGGACAGGATGGATAGGGTGCAGCTGTTCCCCTTAGTTGAAGGGTCAGTCACAAGGGGGCATAAGTTCAAGGTGAGGGGCAGGAGGTTTAGGGGGGATGTGAGGAAAAACCTTTTTACCCAGAGGGTGGTGACGGACTGGAATTCACTGGGAGGGTAGTGGAGGTGGGTTACATCACATCTTTTAAAAAGTACTTAGATGAACACTTGGCACATTATAATATTCAAGGCTATGGGCCAAGTGCTGGTAAATGGGATTAGGTAGGTAGGTCAGGTGTTTGTCACGTGTTGGTGCAGACTCGAGCCGAAGGACCTCTTCTGCCCTGTGTGATTTGCAATGCTTCTCGAACTGGTGGTGAGGTGGGAGAGTGACTGACCTTGACATCAAGGCAGCATTTGACTCAGGAAGGCCCTAGCAAAACTGGAGTCGATGGGAATCAGGGGGAAAACTCTCCGCTGGTTGGATTCATGCCTAGCACAAAGGAAGGTGGTTGTGGTTGTTGGAGGTCAGTCACCTCAGCTCCAGGACATCACCACAGGAGTTCCCCAGGGTAGTGTCCTCGACCCAACCATCTTTAGCTGCTCCATCAATGACCTTCCTTCCATCATAAGGTCAGAAGTGGGGATGTTGGCTATGATTGTGCAATGTTCAGCACCATTCGTGACTCCTCAGATACTGAAGTAGTCCATGTATAAATGCAGCAAGACCTGGACAATATCCAGGCTTGGGCTGACAAGTGGCAAGTAACATTTACACCACACAAGTGCCATCTTCAACAAGAGAGAATCTGATCATCCCTCCTTGACATTCAATGGCATTACCATCATTGAATCTCCCACTATCAGCATCCTGGGGGCTACCATTGACCAGAAACTGAAGAAGACCAGCTATTTCAATACTGTGGCTACAAGAGCAGGTCAGAGGCTGGGAATCCTGTGGCGATTAACTCAACTCCTAACTTCCCAAAGCCTGTCCACCATCTACAAGGCACAAGTCAGGAGTGTGATGGAATACTCCCCACTTGCCTGGATGAGTGCAGCGCCTACAACACTCAAGAAGCTCGACACCGTCAAAGCAGCCCCGCTTAATTGGCACCCCATCAACATTCACTTCCTCCCCCACTGACGCACAGTAGCAGCAGTGTGTGTACCATCCACAAGGAGCACTGCAGCAACTCATCAAGACTCCTTCAACAGCACCTTCCAAACTACGATCTCTCCCACCTAGAAGGACAAGGGCAGCAGACGGATGGGAAGACCACCACCTGGAAGTTCCCCTCCAAGTCACTCACCATCCTGACTTGGAAATATATCGGCCATTCCTTCACTGTCATTGGGTCAAAATCCTGGAACTCCCTCCCTAACAGCACTGTGGATGTACCTACACCACAGGGACTGCAGCGGTTCAAGGAGGCAGCTCACCACCACCTCCTCAAGGGGACAATTAGGGATGGGCAATAAATGCTGGCCCAGCCAGTGATGCCCACATTCTGTGAAAGAATGAAAAACATGGTAAGGATGGCTAGCTCAGTATGGGCCGACAAATATATCCAGGAAAATTCAAATAAATTACAGGGCTAATTTTAAATGTGAAGGGGGTTAAGGCTGCCAGAGTGTCTGACCGGATAAAGTGCGACAATTACAGGAGGGCAAGATCAGACCGAAGGATCCCAGGAGACACGAGAGAGAGAGAATCACACATTGCGGGTTTAATATTATACAGTTTTTATAAGTGAGCCAGATCTCTGAGTGACCAAGAGTCGTGCCCAGGTTCATGCCCGAGGTTGTCAGCGATACCCAGAAGATCAAGTGCAATGGGAATGCAATCCCAGATATGTCCCCGGGCAGCCTGAAATGGTTGATGGTCCCCGGGAGGGGAAGGGCTGGGTGCAGGGAAGCGACTGCAATCCATTGCCTTGCCTTCTGTCCCAGCTAGGCCGCACTGGAGGCCTGGGATTCGCCTGTGCCCGAGGTCCCCTTCCGCGCCACCTCCTCCCTGTAGCCCTTCAGCAGCTGATTGACCAGGGTCTTCTCGTTGGCTCCCGGGCGCCCGGCGATGAGGGGCGGCAGAGGGTTGCGTCTGTACTCGATGGCCGCCATTTTGGCGCTGTCCTTCTCACGGGTCGGGATCTGCACCATCCGAACGTAACTCCCCTGGTGGTCCTGGAATCGCGGAGCCAGGACCTGGAACAGCTTCGGGATGAGATCTTTTTCCTGACGGGAGGATAGAGACAGGTTTATTCCCAGGAACACGCCACTCAGCACACACCTCACCCCACACACTGGCCTAAAATAAAGACTTCCTTCGCAGTGTCAGTCATGGTTCAGTGTGTTCAATGCTCGCTCTCTGACTCGCTCTCCCTCTCTCTCTTGCTCTCGCACCGGAGTCAGAAAGTCGTGGTTTCAAATCCCGCTCGAGACTCGAGTCCTGCAAACCGAGACGATGCAGTGAATGCCACACTGTCGGAGGGCAAGAGCCCGGGGGGGGGGGGGCGCACTGCCGGAGGGCAAGAGCCGGGGGAGGGGCCACACTGTCGAAAGGGTAAGACTGGGGTGGGGGTGGGGGCACTGTGCTGTCGGAGGGTAAGACCAGGGTGGGGGTGGGGCTGGGGGCACTGCGCTGTCGGAGGGTAAGACTGGGGTGGGGGTGGGGACACTGTGCTGTCGGAGGGCAAGACCGGGGTGGGGTGGGGGCACTGTGCTGTCGGAGGGTAAGACCGGGGTGGGGGTGGGGCTGGGGACACTGCGCTGTCGAGAGGGTAAGACCGGGGTGGGGGTGGGGACACTGCGCTGTCGGAGGGCAAGACCGGGGTGGGGGTGGGGGCACTGTGCTGTCGGAGGGTAAGACCGGGGTGGGGGTGGGGCTGGGGGCACTGCGCTGTCGGAGGGTAAGACCAGGGTGGGGGTGGGGCTGGGGGCACTGCGCTGTCGGAGGGTAAGACCGGGGTGGGGGTGGGGCTGGGGGCACTGCGCTGTCGGAGGGTAAGACTGGGGTGGGGGTGGGGACACTGTGCTGTCGGAGGGCAAGACCGGGGTGGGGGTGGGGGCACTGTGCTGTCGGAGGGTAAGACCGGGGTGGGGGGTGGGGCTGGGGCACTGCGCTGTCGAGAGGGTAAGACCGGGGTGGGGGTGGGGACACTGCGCTGTCGGAGGGCAAGACCGGGGTGGGGGTGGGGGCACTGTGCTGTCGGAGGGTAAGACCGGGGTGGGGGTGGGGCTGGGGGCACTGCGCTGTCGGAGGGCAAGACCGGGGTGGGGGTGGGGGCACTGCGCTGTCGAGAGGGTAAAACCGGGGTGGGGGTGGGGGTGGGGGTGGGGGTGGGGGCACTGTGCTGTCGAGAGGGTAAGACTGGGGTGGGGCTGGGGGCACTGCGCTGTCGGAGGGCAAGACCGGGGTGGGGGTGGGGGCACTGCGCTGTCGAGAGGGTAAAACCGGGGTGGGGGTGGGGGCACTGTGCTGTCGAGAGGGTAAGACTGGGGTGGGGCTGGGGGCACTGCGCTGTCGGAGGGCAAGACCGGGGTGGGGGTGGGGGCACTGCGCTGTCGGAGGGCAAGACCGGGGTGGGGGTGGGGGCACTGCGCTGTCGGAGGGCAAGACCGGGGTGGGGGTGGGGGCACTGCGCTGTCGAGAGGGCCAGTCTTCAATATGTGGCCTTAAACTAAGTCCCAAGCTGCTGCCTCAGTGGAAATAAACAATCCCACAGGCAGTATTTGGAAGAGCAGCAGAGCAAGATCCCACCCCCCCCCCCCCCCCCCCACCCCCAACGCCCCATCCACCCAGTGTCCCACACCTATCACCATCTCACTAAATAAGAAAACAGACAATCGGGCTTTATGGTCCCATTGCTGTTTGCGGGAGCTTGCTGTGCACAAACTGTCAGCCCCAGTGACCACGGAAAAATCCTTCGTCGACTTGTGAGGCTGCTTCAGGGAATCCTGACTCCGCTCAAAGTCCCGCTTGCTTCAATCCAAGTCTGAATCAAGAGCGGGGACGGCCCAGCCACTGACACGCACGGGGCTTTCGAATTTCCCACGGTGCGTGGAACTTACCCCGGGTGGTCAGCAGCCTGGGGCTGCCCCGTGCTCCTGCACGTGGCTGTGGGACAGGGTGGAGAGAGAGCGTCCTCCGGCTGAAACCCGTCACAACCCAGCCTTCGGAACGCGCTCTGCCTGGGTAAATGGAGTGGCGTGCGGCTGACCCTCCAGGTGCGGCGTCACACCCCCTCACGGCCTCTCGAACGGAGCCGGCAGGGATAATCCACCCTGGCGGCTGCGTTTCGGTGAAGGCTCGTCACCGTCACCATCGAGGAAAGCACGGCAGCCATTTTGCGCGCAGGAAGCTCCCGCGCGAGGGCGATACTGACCGTCAGCCAGAAGTCAGCCATCTTCATGGCTCTGTCATCCGTGTCACCCCGCTTCGCATAGTCCACCAGCTAGAAAGCAAAACGGGAGGTCAGTTGACATTCGCAAACTCCCTCTCTCTCTCTCCCTCGCAGAAAGAGGCCACTCAGCCCATCAGCCCCACCCTCGCTCTGCCCCACAGCAATCCCAGAACTGATCCCGCTCTCTTGCACTCCCCCCATTTCGAAGCGCTTGACTAATTTCCTCCGCTCTCAGGCGCAATGGCCTCGACTTCAATCGCCTCGAAGCACCTTCAGTTCACGTGGAGAGACTGGAGAATCGGGGACTGTTCTCCTTTGAACAGGGAAGGTTGAGGGGGTGATTTATTAAAGTCATTAACTCACTCAGCACAGGAGGAGGCCATTCAGCCCATCGTGCCTCTATTGGCTCTGAAAGAGGTCGCTAATTAGTCTCACGGCGCCACCCACTCCTGCGCTCTCCCCATATCCCTGGAAATATTTCCCCTTGGAGTATTTCTCCAATACCCACTTTTGAAAGTTCCTATTGAATCTGCTTCCACCGCCCTTTCAGGCAGCGCCTTCCAGATCACAACAACTCGCTGTGTCAAAATAAAATTCTGCTCATCTCCCTCTCTGGTTCTTTTCCCGATTCTCTTCAATCTGAGTCCCTCTGGTTACCGACCCTCCTGCCACTGGAAACCTTTATTTACCCTACTTTAAATAAGACACTCATAATGCTACACGCCTGAGTTCTCTGTAACCTCCTGCAGCCCCTACAGCCCTCCCTATTTCTGTAACCTCCTCCAGCCCTGACAACCCTCCCTATCTCTGTAAGCTCCTCCAGCCCCTACAACCCTCCCTATCTCTGTAACCTCCTCCAGCCCCTACAACCCTCCCTATCTCTATAACCTCCTCCAGCCCTTACAACTCTCCCTATCTCTGTACCTCCTCCAGCCTCTACAACCTTCCCTATCTCTGTAACCTCCTGCATACCTACAACCCTCCCTATCTCTGTAACCTCCTCCAGTGCCTACAACTCTCCCTATCTCTGTAACCTCCTCCAGCCTCTACAACCCTCATCTCTGTAACCTCCTCCAGTGCGTACAACCCTCCCTATCTCTATAACCTCCTCCAGCCCCTACATCCCTATCTCTGTTACCTCCTCCAGCCCCCACAACCCTATTTCTGTAACCTCCTCCAGCCCCTACAACCCTCCCTATCTGTAACCTCCTCCAACCCCTACAGCCCTCCCTATCTCTGTAACCTCCTCCAGTGCGTACAACCCTCCCTATCTCTGTAACCCCTTCCAGCCCCTACAACCCTCCCTATCTCTGATCTCTGTAACCTCCTCCAGCCCCTACAACACTCCCTATCTCAGTAACCTCCTCCAGCCTCTACAACACTCCCTATCTCTGTAACCTCCTCCAGCCCCTATAACCCTCCCTATCTCTGTAACTTCCTCCAGCCCCTACAACCCTCCCTATCTCTGTAACCTCCTCCAGCCTCTATAATCCTCCCTATCTCTGTAACTTCCTGCAGCCCCTACAACCCTCCCTATCTCTGTAACCTCCTCCAGCCCCTACAACCCTCCCTATCTCTGTAACCTCCTCCAGTGCCTACAACCCTCCATATCTCTGTAACCTCCTCCAGCCCCTACAAGCCTCCCTATCTCTGTAATCTCCTCCAGCCCCTACACTCCTCCCTATCTCTGTAACCTCCTCCAGTGCCTACAACCCTCCATATCTCTGTAACCTCTTCCAGCCCCTACAACCCTCCCTATCTCTGTAACCTCCTCCAGTGCCTACAACCCTCCATATCTCTGTAACCTCTTCCAGCCCCTACAACCCTCCCTATCTCTGTAACCTCCTCCAGTGCCTACAACCCTCCACATCTCTGTAACCTCCTCCAGCCCCTACAATCCTCCCTATCTCTGTAACCTCCCCCAGCCCCTACAACCCTCCGAGATCTCTGCTCTCCTCCAATTCCGGCCTCTTGACCATCCCCCGATTCCCATCGCTCCACCTTTGGCGGCCATGCCTTCAGCTGCCTGGGGCCCTGAGCTCTGGAATTCCCTCCCTAAACCTCTCCATCGTCGCAACACCCCATTTCTCTCTCTTCCTCCTCCTTAAGATGTTCCTCAAAAGCCTCCCTCTTTGACCGAGCTTTTTTGTCACCTGTCCCTAATATCTCCTTCTGTGACTCGGGGTTAAATTTTGTTTGATAATCGCTCCGGTGAAGCTTTTTGGGATGTTTTACTAATTCAAGGTACTAGAGGAATACCGTGTCGTTGTTGGGAGGGGAGGAGAGCAGCTGAAGTCTGTGCACACCGCAGGGCATCTGGAGATGAACAAGGGGAGGGATTTGTTACCTTCTCAGCGTAGGGTTTCATCTCGTCAGCTCGTGCCAGTGTGGTTTCAATCCTCTCGTGCCGGACTAACGCAGTCACGAGGTTCCGTAACATATTGATGCGGGATTGGGGCCCGAGGCCCATCCGACGGGCAACCTTGCCATGGCTGATCCACAGGGCAGTGGTGAGACGCATCTTTCCAAGGGGTTGGGGGTTCTGTGGGAAGGGGTTGTGGGGGGGAGAGAGGTCAACAAACAATCACAGCATCAGGAGAGGAGGGCAGGCGTGTCCCGATCGCAGGCTCAGGCAATCAGCGCACCCAGACCCAGAGTGACCAGTGCCCCCCCAGGACCCAGACCCAGAGTGACCAGTGCCCCCCCAGCACCCAGACCCAGAGTGACCAGTGACCCCCCCAGCACCCAGAGTCACCAGTGCCCCCCCAGCACCCAGAGTCACCAGTGCCCCCCACCCAGCACCCAGTCCCAGAGTGACCAGTGCCCCCCAGCACCCAGAGTGACCAGAGCCGCCCAGCACCGAGACCCAGAGTGACCAGTGCCCCTCAGCACCGAGACCCAGGGTGTCCAGTGCCCCCCAGCACCCAGTGCCTCCCAGCACCCAGAGTGACCAGTGCCCCCCAGCACCCCCCAGCACCCAGACCCAAAGTGACCAGTGCCCCCCAGCACCCAGAGTGACCAGTGCCCCCCACCCAGCACCCAGTCCCAGAGTGACCAGTGCCCCCCAGCACCCAGAGTGACCAGTGCTGCCCAGCACCCAGAGTGACCAGTGCTCCCCAGTACCTAGAGTGACCAGTGCCGCCCAGCATCAAGACCCAGAGTGACCAGTGCCCCCTAGCACCGAGACCCAGGGTGACCAGTGCCCCCCAGCACCCAGAGTGACCAGTGCCCCCCAGCACCCAGTCCCAGAGTGACCAGTGCCGCCCAGCACCCAGTCTCAGAGTGACCAGTGCCGCCCAGCACCCAGTCTCAGAGTGACCAGTGCCACCCAGCACCCAGTCTCAGAGTGACCAGTGCCACCCAGCACCCAGTCTCAGAGTGACCAGTGCCACCCAGGACCCAGGCCCATAGTGATCAGTGCCCTTCAGCACCGAGACCCAAAGTGACCAGTGCCCCCCAGCACCCAGTCCCAGAGTGACCAATGCCCCTCAGCACCCAGAGTGACCAGTGCCCCCCCAGGACCCAGTCCCAGAGTGACCAGTGCTGCCCAGCACCGAGACCCAGAGTGACCAGTGACCCTCAGGACCCAGTCCCAGAGTGACCACTGCACCCCCTCTCCTTGGAAGAAGTCCCAGAGTGACCGCTATTCCCCGGACCAGTACCAGAGGGGCTAGTGCCCCTCACCGCACAGACCCAGAGTGACCAGTGACCCCAGCGCCCAGTATGATCATCCCCCACAACAGGAACCAGTCCCACACTGATCACCAACCCTCCCCCAAAACCAGTGCCACACTGAACACCATCCCCCAAAACCAGTCGCACACTGATCACCAACCCCTGCAAAACCAGTCCCACAATGATCACCAACCCACCCCCACCAAAACCAGTCGCACACCGATCACCATCCCCCAAAACCAGTCGCACACTGATCACCATCCTCCAAAACCAGTCGCACACTGATCACCATCCCCCAAAACCAGTCGCACACTGATCACCATCCCCCAAAACCAGTCCCACACTGATCACCATCCCACCACAAAACCAGTCCCATATTGATCACCAACCCCCCAAAACCAGTCCCACACTGAGCACCAATCCCCCACTCAAAACCAGTCCCACACTGATCACCAACCTCCCCAAAACCTGTCCCACACTGATCACCATCCCACCACAAAACCAGTCCCAAACTGATCACCATCACCCACCCAATACCAGTTCCACACTTATCACCATCCCCCAAAACCAGTCCCACACTGATCATCATCCCCCCACAAAACCAGTCCCCATATTGATTATGAGTTGAACTTCTGAGATAGCCAAGCCAAGAGGAAGAGAGAGAGCGAGAGATTTAAATGCAGGACCCCAGAGTGAAAGAACATTGGAAGCAGGGGATTTCTGGCCTAGTGACACGTGTGTTGAGCTGAGAATCCACCAGCCCTGGGGACGGTTGGGGGGAGATTGGAAGGGACGCGGGGGTGGGGGGGGTTGGCCCAAGAAATGTCAGCCCAAAGAGGTAACATCTTTGACCCAGGAGCCAGGCCGAGGGGTTTAATCTCCCAGGTGAATGTTTACAGAGAGTATCGTGGGTGTCAGAGTTTCAGTAACTGTTCATTGTAATTTTTGTTTCTGAACCAGGTGTAAGTTTAATAAATGGAGGCTGATCCGGGGCCTAGTCTCCCGAGGCCGAACCTGCGCCTTGATTCGCCCCCCCACCTCCCCCGGCGGGATTTACCTCCGGTTCTGTCCGCACCCGAGGCCCAGGCTGAGGATCTTCACCCGCGGGTCCCCCCCCCCACCCCCCACCTCGGGCGGGTTTTCTCCCTCTTTGTGTTTGGACCGGATCTCACCCGCCGCTTCACCGCCGCCCGGGCGCCGCCATCTTAGCCCCGCGAGCTCTAACCCCGCCCCCGCGCGCCGCGCCCCGCCCCCGCCCCCCGGGCTAACCCCGCCCCTGCGCGCTCCGACTCCGCCCCCCCCCCCCCCCGGGGCCGATCCCTCTCCCCGTCCTCCCCCCAACGTCCTCCCTCTCCCCCCCACATCCACCCCCCCCATGTCCTCCCCCTCCCACCGACGTCCTCTCACCCACGTCCTCCCCCTCCCCCCAACGTCCTCCCCCTCCCCCCTCACGTCCTCCCCCCTCCCACCGACGTCCTCCCCCCCCCAACGTCCTCCCCCTCCCCCTCCCCCCACCCCCTCCCCCCAACGTCCTCCCCCTCCCCCCTCACGTCCTCCCCCAACGTCCTCCCTCTCCCCCCCACATCCACCCCCCCCATGTCCTCCCCCTCCCACCGACGTCCTCTCACCCACGTCCTCCCCCTCCCCCCTCACGTCCTCCCCCTCCCCCCTCACGTCCTCCCCCCTCCCACCGACGTCCTCCCCCCCCAACGTCCTCCCCCTCCCCCTCCCCCCACCCCCTCCCCCCAACGTCCTCCCCCTCCCCCCTCACGTCCTCCCCCAACGTCCTCCCCCTCCCCCACCCCCTCCCCCCACGTCCTCCCCCCAACGTCCTCCCCCTCCCCCTCCCCCCACCCCCTCCCCCCAATGTCCTCCCCCTCCCCCTCCCCCCACGTCCTCCCCCCAACGTCCTCCCCCTCCCCCTCCCCCCAACGTCCTCCCCCAACGTCCTCCCCCAAACGTCCTCCCCCAAACGTCCTCCCCCACCCCCTCCCCCCACGTCCTCCCCCCAACGTCCTCCCCCTCCCCCTCCCCCCACGTCCTCCCCCCAACGTCCTCCCCCTCCCCCTCCCCCCACGTCCTCCCCCCAACGTCCTCCCCCTCCCCCTCCCCCCACCCCCTCCCCCCAATGTCCTCCCCCTCCCCCTCCCCGCACCCCCTCCCCCCAACGTCCTCCCCCTCCCCCTCCCCCCACGTCCTCCCCCCAACGTCCTCCCCCTCCCCCTCCCCCCACGTCCTCCCCCCAACGTCCTCCCCCTCCCCCTCCCCCCACGTCCTCCCCCCAACGTCCTCCCCCTCCCCCTCCCCCCACGTCCTCCCCCAAACGTCCTCCCCCTCCCCCTCCCCCCACGTCCTCCCCCAAACGTCCTCCCCCTCCCCCTCCCCCCACCCCCCTCCCCCCAATGTCCTCCCCCTCCCCCCTCACGTCCTCCCCCTCCCACCGACGTCCTCCCCCCCACGTCCTCCCCCCCACGTCCTCCCCCTCCCCCTCCCCCCACGTCCTCCCCCCCCACCCCCTCCCCCAACGTCCTCCCCCTCCCCCTCCCCCCACGTCCTCCCCCCCACGTCCTCCCCCTCCCCCCTCCCCCCACGTCCTCCCCCCCACCCCCTCCCCCAACGTCCTCCCCCTCCCACCGACGTCCTCCCCCCCACGTCCTCCCCCTCCCCCTCCCCCAACGTCCTCCCCCTCCCCCTCCCCCCCACGTCCTCCCCCCCACGTCCTCCCCCTCCCCCTCCCCCCACGTCCTCCCCCCCCACCCCCTCCCCCCAACGTCCTCCCCCCAACGTCCTCCCCCTCCCCCTCCCCCCCACGTCCTCCCCCTTCCGTCCTCCCCCCCAACGTCCTCCCCCTTCCCCTCCCCCCACGTCCTCCCCCCCCACGTCCTCCCCCCAACGTCCTCGTCCTCCCCCCAACGTCCTCCCCCTCCCTCCCACGTCCTCCCACCCCACGTCCTCCCCTTCCGGCCCCCGTCCTCCCTATCGTGGGTGGGGGGGGAGAGGAAATGGGTGGCAGGATGGGGTGAGAGAAAGGTTAATAAAGGATACAATATTCTGGTTCTTTATTAATAGGTGCAGAGAGTACTTTTTTTTTGCAAAAATATACTTTATTCATAAATCTTCAAAAACATTTCGAACCATTTCAAATCACCATTACAAAAATACAGTCAGGTTCAACTTTTACAACATGAATCACAAGGTGTATCAGAACAAGCAATGAATATTTCAATAATTGGCAGACATTCATTTTAATCTGTACAGCTTGAGGGGCTCTTTACAGTTCCCAGCCCCCCAGTGCACTGTGTCAGAAAGGTCTTAGGCAGCGACCCTTCCCCATTGCGCCTTTGTGGCAGCTGCCCCAAGCTTAACTGTGTCCCTCAGCACGTAGTCCTGGACCTTGGAATGTGCCAGTCTGCAACACTCGGTCGGGGACAACTCTTCGCGCTGGAAAACCAACAAGTTTCGGGCAGACCAAAGAGCGTCTTTCACCGAGTTGATGATCCTCCAGCTGCAGTTGATGTTTGTCTCGGTGTGTGTCCCTGGGAACAGCCCGTAGAGCACAGAGTCCTGTGTCACAGAACTGCTCAGGATGAACCTCGACAGGTGCAGAGAGTACAACAGCGGGGAGGTTATGTTAAACTTGTATACAACACACATTCGTCCTCAACCAGAGCACTGTGTCCAGCTCTGGGCACCACACTTTAGGAAGGATGTGAAGGCATTACAGAGGAGGCAGAAAAGATTCACGAGAACGGTTCCAGGGATGAGGAACTTCAGCTATGTGGATACATTGGAGAAGGTAGAACTGTTCTCCGTGGAGAGGACAAGATTGAGAAGAGATTTGATAGAGGTGTTAATAATCATGAGCGTGGGTAGGGAGAAACAGTTCCCATTGGTAGAACGGTCAAGAACAAGAGGGCTTGGGTTTATGGCAATTAAATTGGTTCGATTAACTAATTAAATTAATTCGCAAAAGAGGCAATGGTGACATGAGAAAAAGGATTTATGCAGCAAGTGTGGAATGCACTGCCTGAGGGTGTGATGGGGGCAGATTCATTTGAGGCAGTCAAGAGCGATTTCAGTTATTATCTGAAAAGGAAGAATGGACAGGGTTATGTTGGGGAGGGGGGGTGGCAGGGAGTGACACAAGGTGAATTGCTCACCCGGAGAGCCAGCATGGACATGATGGGCCAAATGGCCTCCTTCTGTTCTGTAGTCATTCTGCGGTAGATGAAATGACTGGTTGCCACAGGAAGGTGGCAGAGTGGGAATGTCGACTGGACTAGTAATGCCGAAACCCCTGACCATTGCCCATGAGAGAAGGAATTCTGTCGACATGTGACATGAAACCCAGAGTAATGTAATGTTTTTTTTTACTCATTCATAGGATGTGAGCTTCACTGGCTGGGCCAGCATTTATTGCCCATCCCTAATTGCCCCTTGAGAAGATGCTGGTGAGCTGCCTCCTTGAACTGCTGCAGTCCATGTGGTGTAGGTACGCCCACAGTACTGTTAGGGAGGGAGTTACAGGATTTTGACCCAGTGACAGTGAAGGAACAGCCGATATATTTCCAAGTTTCCATTAGAAACTTCCAGGGCAAGTACTCCCAGGACCAGGGGTTAGATACAGAGTAAAGCTCCCTCTACACTGTCACCATCAAACACTCCCAGGGCAGGTACAGCACAGGGTTAGATACAGAGTAAAGCTCCCTCTACACTGTCACGATCAAACCATCCCAGGGCAGGTACAGCACGGGGTTAGATACAAAGTAATGCTCCCTCTACACTGTCCCCGTCAAACCATCCCAGGGCAGGTACAGCACGGGGTTAGATACAAAGTAATGCTCCCTCTACACTGTCCCCATCAAACCATCCCAGGGCAGGTACAGCACGGGGTTAGATACAAAGTAATGCTCCCTCTACACTGTCCCCATCAAACACTCCCAGGACAGGTACAGCACGGGGTTAGATTCGGAGTAATGGCCCCTCTACACTGTCCCCATCAAACACACTCAGGACAGGTACAGCACGGGGTTAGATACAGAGTAAAGCTCCCTCTACACTGTCCCCATCAAACACTCCCAGGACAGGTACAGCACGGGGTTAGATACAGAGTAAAGCTCCCTCTACACTGTCCCCATCAAACACTCCCAGGACAGGTACAGCACAGGGTTAGATACAGAGTAAAGACCCCTCTACTCGGTCCCATTCAAACACTCCCAGGACAGGTACAGCATGGGCTTAGATACAGAGTAAAGCTCAATCTACACTGTCCCCATCAAACACTCCCAGGACAGGTGCAGCACGGGGTTAGATACAGAGTAAAGACCCCTCTACACTGTCCCCATCAAACATTCCCAGGACATGTAAGGCACGTGGTTAGATACAGAGTAAAGATCCCTCTACACTGTCCCCATCAAACACTCCCAGGAAAGGTACAGAACAGGGGTAGATACAGAGTAAAGACCCCTCTACACTGTCCCATTCAAACACTCCCAGGACAGGTACAGCACAGCGTTAGATACAGAGTAAAGCTCCTTCTACACTGTCCCCATCAAACACTCCCAGGAAAGGTACAGAACAGGGGTAGATACAGAGTAAAGCTCCTTCTACACTGTCCCCATCAAACACTCCCAGGACACATACAGCACGGGGTTAGATACAGAGTAAAGCTCAATCTACACTGTCGCCATCAAACACTCCCAGGACAGGTACAGCACGGGGTTAGATACAGAGTAAAGCTCCCTCTACACTACTGTCAAACGCTCCCACTAGTGGAAGTAGGATGGAACTACAGGGTGAAAAATTGCATCAGCTGTTCCTGTTATTTAAGTAGGGTTTTATAATGGTAACATTGACAGAATCCCTCACAAACACTCACACATGGACTCTCACACTGATTGACTCACACGCACACACTCTCACACACACAGATTGACATACATACTGTCAAATCACTCCCACACACACCCTCACACTCTCACACACATACCAACACACACTCTTTCGCAAACACTGACGCACTCTCACACTGGCTCATATTCACACACTCTCACACGCACACAGACACTCTCACACGCACAGAGTGGCACTCCCATCCTAACAGGACAGTGAGTGTGCCTACACCACATGAACTTCAGCATTTCAAGAAGATTCAGCGGCGATTAAAGACTAGCAATAAATGCTGGCTTGGCCAGTAATGCCCACATCCCATGATCAAATGAAGACAAGTCACACACAATCACCCTCAAACACATGCCTTTACACACACTCTCCACACACTCACCCTCAAACACTTGCCTTTACACACACACTCTCCACACACTCACCCTCAAACACATGCCTTTACACACTCACTCTCCACACACTCACCCTCAAACACATGCCTTTACACACATACACTCACCTTCAAACACATGCCTTTACACACACACTCTCCACACACTCACCCTCAAACACATGCCTTTACACACACACTCTCCACACACTCACCCTCAAACACATGCCTTTAAACACACACTCTCCACACACTCACCCTCAAACACATGCCTTTACACACACACTCTCCACACACTCACCCTCAAACACATGCCTTTACACACACACTCTCCACACACTCACCCTCAAACACATGCCTTTAAACACACACTCTCCACACACTCACCCTCAAACACATGCCTTTACACACACACTCACCCTCAAACACATGCCTTTACACACACACACACTCACCGTCAAACACATGCCTTTACACACACACACTCTCCACACACTCACCGTCAAACACATGCCTTTACACACACACACTCACCCTCAAACACATGCCTTTACACACACACTCTCCACACACTCACCCTCAAACACATGCCTTTACACACACACTCTCCACACACTCACCCTCAAACACATGACTTTACACACACACTCACCCTCAAACACATGCCTTTACACACACACACTCACCCTCAAACACATGCCTTTACACACACACACTCTCCACACACTCACCGTCAAACACATGCCTTTACACACACACACTCTCCACACACTCACCGTCAAACACATGCCTTTACACACACACACTCACCCTCAAACACATGCCTTTACACACACACTCTCCACACACTCACCCTCAAACACATGCCTTTACACACACACTCTCCACACACTCACCCTCAAACACATGCCTTTACACACACACTCTCCACACACTCACCCTCAAACACATGCCTTTACACACACACACTCTTCACACACTCACCCTCAAACACATGCCTTTACACACTCACACTCACCCTCAAACACATGCCTTTACACACACACACTCACCCTCAAACACATGCCTTTACACACTCACTATCCACACACTCACCCTCAAACACATGCCTTTACACACACACACCCTCAAACACATGCCTTTACACACACACACTCTTCACACACTCACCCTCAAACACATGCCTTTACACACTCACACACTCACCCTCAAACACATGCCTTTACACACTCAGTATCCACACACTCACCCTCAAACACATGCCTTTACACACACACACCCTCAAACACATGCCTTTACACACACACACTCTTCACACACTCACCCTCAAACACATGTCTTTACACACACACACTCACCCTCAGACACGTCTTTACACACACACTCTCTGATGTATGCACTCATATACACATACGTACACATGCCCCAACTCTCACAAACTCTAAAACCTGCGCAATTAGATATATATACCTGAAAATCTTGTTCAGAAATAACCAAATGTGTTTGAAAGTGTGTGACTGTGATGAGTACGTATCTGAACAATCTGTGGCTTTATCTCACTTTTAAAATGATAAAATTAGTTTCGTTGGGTCTGGATTCTGTCCAGTCTGCACAGATGCGCACAAACTCAGGCTGTGTGTCTTTCTCTGCTCTCTAGGTAGATATAGCAGCAGCTAGTGCCTCCGTTCAGTGATCTATTTGACCTATAGAACCACCGCTGTGTGTTCACTGTGGCTCTGTGGGTGCCTCAAGCCTATGATTCAGGAAGTCATGTGTTCAAGTCCCACTCCAGAGACAAGAGCTCCATAATCCAGATTGATACTTGCAGTGCCAGTACTGAGGGAGTGCTGCACTGACAGATGGTCACTGCTGAGGGAGTGCTGCGCTGACAGAGGGTCACTGCTGAGGGAGTGCTGCGCTGACAGAGGGTCACTGCTGAGGGAGTGCTGCGCTGACAGAGGGTCACTGCTGAGGGAGTGCTGCGCTGACAGAGGGTCACTGCTGAGGGAGTGCTGCGCTGACAGAGGGTCACTGCTGAGGGAGTGCTGCACTGACAGAGGGTCAGTACTGAGGGAGTGCTGCACCGTCAGAGGGTCAGTGCTGAGGGAGTGCTGCACCATTCGAAGTGCTGCTTTTCAGGCAATAGATTGAATAGGCCTCTACCTGCCCTTTCAGGTCCATGTAAACAATCCCACGGCCACTATTTGGAAGAAGAGCAGGGGTGAGTTCTGCTCTGGTGTCCTGGGGCCAAAAGTTATCCCTCAAACAACATCATTTAAAATAGACAGACGATTGGGCTCAGATTATATGATAATCACATGGGCATTTTAAGTGTTTTGATGCCTGATTAAACCACAGGAGCCCCACCTTTATGGTTTTTCTTAGACACCTGCTGGCTCGGAGTCAGCCATTCGGCCCATCGGGCCTGTGCTGGCTCTTCGAAGGATCTATCCAACTAGCCCCCACTCTCTCCCCCACTGCTCTTTCCCCCACAGCCCTGCAAATTTTCCCCCTTCCAGTATTTATCCAACTCCCCCTTTTGGAAGCTCTTGTTGAATCTGCTTCCTGCCCCCTTTCAGGCAGCGCCTTCCAGATCACAACAGCAATTCATGTTGGAGTTTTGTGTTGAACTAGCGTTGGTTTTTGGTTGAATGGAGATGGTCAAAGGCCCACATTGCTGTGAGAAACTGCATACAGAGAAAAGTCATGGATCTGAAACAGTGTCTCAAAACCTTATCTCTTCTTCCTGGTACAAAGAGGAAGAGAATGTAAGTGCAGATCACATGTGACTACCCTGTTGTGGCTTCCAGTTGTTGACACACTCTGCCCTCAAGCAAACAGTTTTTTAAGATTCTTTCAAAGGATGTGGGCACCATTGGCAAGGCCTGCATTTGTTAACCAAGCCCTTGAGAAGGTAGTGGTGAGCTGCCTTCTTGAACCTCTGCAGTCCATGTGGTGTAGGTACACCCACAGTGCTGTTAGGGAGGGATCCAGGATTATGACCCAGCGACAGTGAAGGAACGGCTAATATGTTTCCAAGTCAGGATGGTGAGTGGCTTGGAGGGGAACTTCCAGGAGGTGGTCTTCCCATCTGTCTGTTGCCCTTGTCCTTCTAGCAGTAGAGGTCGTGGGTTTGGAAGGTGCTGTAGAAGGAGCCTTGGTGAGTTGCTTCAGTGCATCTTGTAGATGGTACACACGCTGCAGCTACTGTGCTTTGGTGGTGGAGGGAGTGAATGTTTGTGGATGTGGTGCCAATCAAGAGGGGCTGCTTTGTCCTGGATGGTGTTGAGCTTCTTGAATGTTGTGGGAGATGCACTCATCCAGGGCAAGTGGAGAGTATTCCATCACACTCCTGACGTGTGCCTCGTAGACTATGGACATGTTTTGGGGAATCAGGAGGTGAGTTACCAGCCATTGGATTCCCAGTCTCTGACCTGCTCTTGTAGCCACAGCATTTATATGGCTAGTCCAGTTCAGTTTCTGGTCAATGGTATGCGCCCCAGGATGTTGATAGTGGGGGATTCAGCGATGGTGAGGCCATTGAGCATCAAGGGGCGATGGTTGGATTCCCCCTTGACGCTTTTGCTCGGATCCTCTGTCTTGTTGCAGACCCAGAGGCAGTCCCGCATGCCGTGTCCAGAGTTAGTGGGTCCCCAGATGGTGTTGTCTCCCCGAATATTTACAGCAAATCCCCAAAATACTTGCAAGCACTAAAACCACCGCACCTCCCTTTGCCTCAACGGGAACAAAATCACCTCGACTCAAGTTGGTGCCTGGCCCTTTAAAGCACCCTTCTAATGCTCTGGCACACGCATGACACACGCATGGCCCATCAATGGCAGCACCCCTCCCAGCATGGGGCCTCTCACAGGCTGCGTCTGACATGGCTGGTTCCACTGTGGACCTTAGAGTGCACACCGGTGGTACCACACAGCCCCATATCACAGCACTTGGCTTGAGGTCTTAGGTTAAAAGGAGAGGTTACACAAACTCGGAATTTAGAGGGTTAAGGGGGGATTTGATCAAAGTTTTGAAGATATTAAGGGGTCGATAGAGAGAAACTATTTCTGCTGGTTGGGGGGAGTCTGGGATTTGGGGGCAGAGTCTAAAAATGAGAGGCCGACATTTCAGGAGTGAAATGAGGAAACATTTCTACACACAAAGGGTGGGGGAAGTTTGGAATTCTCTTCCCCAAATGGCAATAGATCAATTGTTAATTTTATATCTGAGAGATTGATAGACTTTTGTTATCCAAAGAGATTAATTGATATGGGGCAAAGAAGGGTGTGTGGAGTTAGGTCACAGATCAGCCAGGATTTTACTGAAAGGAGGAACAGGCTCGAGGGGCTGAATGGCCTCCTCCTCTTCCTAAGATCTAATGCTCCAAGGAAAAAACGACTTCTACACTGTCCCCACCAAACACTCCCAGGACAGGTACAGCACGGGGTTAGATACAGAGTAAAGCCCCCTCTACACTGTCCCCATCAAACACTCCCAGGACAGGTACAGCATGGGGTTAGATACGGAGTGAAGCTCCCTCTACACTGCCCCCATCAAACACTCCCAGGACAGGTACAACACGGGGTTAGATACAGAGTAAAGCTCCCTCTACACTGTCCCCATCAAACACTCCCAGGAAGGTACAGCACGGAGTTAGATACAGAGTAAAGCTCCCTCTACACTGTCCCCATCAAACACTCCCAGGAAGGTACAGCACGGGGTTAGATACAGAGTAAAGCTCCCTCTACACTGTCCCCATCAAACACTCCCAGGTCAGTGTTTGTCACAGAGTGAAGCTGGATCATGTGCGCTGCTGGGGGTTAAGATAGGACAGGGAGCGGTGTGATGCCTCCTGTGGCTGGCTGGTCCCAGCGAATCACCGAGCCTGCTCGGAAAAGGGTGCCCGGAGTTTACCCCTGGAGCTGTACACCAGTACGGAGCAGGAGGAGGGGTGTTGGCCTTCCTACCTCCATTGGACGTGTTCCCTCAATCTCCCTCTCTCTCCCTCCAGCGTTGTCACTGTGTCAGTGATCTAGGGAGGATTTGCAGAGATGGAGGTCGGGGAGGTCGGTGGGCGGGGGCACCAAGAGAGGGAGTGAACTCGACAGCCTATTCGGAAATACTATGTGCTTCTGGCTGACAGTGCGCACACAGGTGAAAGATAAGAACTCAGAGGTGCTCGATTTCTAGAAATTTCCATGCACCTCCTCAAGCACACTTCCCGCCACAGGCTGCTAGTCTTTGAAGTTTGCAGACGATGCGTTTTTTATTCGAGACTTGCTCTGATGTGCCACTGGGACAGTCCCTTTTTCAGATCTGTGAGTCAATGTTTGACACAGGTCAGCGAGTCCTGGTGTCTTCAGGAGGAAGAGGAGGAGGACAGAAGATTCATCCTGAGCCTCATCTTCCTCGACGGCCTCTCTGAACATGGCACACTCCATGTGCAGTGTTCCCTTACAGCCCCGGGCCGATACTTCCCCACACTTACATCCACCTGGACTGCAAAGGGACTTGGGAGTCCTAGTCCAGGATTCTCTTAAGGTTAACTTGCAGGTTGAGTCGGTAGTTAGAAAGGCAAATGCAATGTTGGCATTTATTTCGAGAGGACTAGAATATAAAAGCAGGGATGTGCTGCTGAGACTTTATAAGGCTCTGGTCAGACCACATTTAGAATATTGTGAGCAATTTTGGGCCCCATATCGCAGGAAGGATGTGCTGGACCTGGAGACGGTCCAGAGGAGGTTTACGAGAACGATCCCAGGAATGAAAGGCTTAACATATGAGGAACGTTTGAGGACTCTGGGTCTATACTCAGTGGAGTTTAGAAGGATGAGGGGGGATCTGATTGAAACTTACAGAATACTGAAAGGCCTGGATAGAGTGGACGTGGGGAAGATGTTTCCATTAGTATGAGAGACTAGGACCCGAGGGCACAGCCTCAGAGTAAAGAGAAGATCTTTTAGAACGGAGATGAGGAGAAACTTCTTTAGCCAGAGAGTGGTGAATCAATGGAATTCATTGCCACAGAAGGCTGTGGAGGCCAGGTCATGAGTGTATTTAAGAGCGAGATAGATAGGTTCTTGATTGGTAAGGGAATCAAAGGTTATGGGGAGAATGGGGTTGAGAAACTTATCAGCCATGATTGAATGGCGGCGCAGACCCGATGGGCCGACTGGCCTAATTTCCACTCCTGTGTCTTATGGTCTTATGGAAACATCCAATCACCGTGTCTCCCTTGCCCACAGTAGAAGTCCCAAAAGAAACCCCTTGTCACACATCAACAACCTGCACTTAACACCTTTAACAGAATTGAACGCCCCAAAGTGCTTCACAGGAACGATTATCAAATAACATTTGACCCCAAGCGGCAAAGGAGATATTAGGGACAGGTGACCAGAGGTTCAGTCAAAGAGAGAGAGACAGAGAGAGGTGGAGAGGTTTAGGGAGGGAATTCCAGAGTTTAGGGCCCCAGGCAGCTGAAGGCAGGGCCACCAATGGTGGAGCGATGGAAATCAGGGAATGGTCAAGAGGCCAGAATTGGAGTAGCGTAGGGATCTCGGAGGGTTGTAGGGGCTGGAGGAAGTTACAGATATAGGGAGGGTTGTAGGGGCTGGAGGATGTTACAGAGAAATGGAAGGTTGTAAGGGCTGGAGGTACTTACAGAAAAGGAGGGGTGTAAGGGCTGAGGGGAGTTACAGAGATAGGGAGGGTTGTAAGGGCTGGAGGAGGTTACCGAGATAGGGAGGGTTGTCAGGGCTGAAGGAGGTTACAGAGATAGCGAGGGTTGTAGTGGCTGGAGGAGGATCTGAGGAGGCCTTGGAGAGATTTGGAAACAAGGATCAGAATTTTAAAGTTAAGTTGTTGCTAGCAGGGTCCGGGTCGGAGGGCTGCATAAGGTGCAAGGCACTGTGGCCCTGGGGGACCAGGACTCATTGACCAGAAGTTAATGTCGCTCCTGTCCTGCAGGATATTACAGTCCCACCAGACTGAATGGAGATTTATATGGCTCGCCACATCCGCTGGGGGTGGAGGACACACAGCGGTGCGACCGTAAAATCTTGGCTTTTATCTTACATGGGGGCTCTCATCTTCCAGACCGAGCAGTGTTAGAGATTCAGTGCGGAAAGACCGGATTTTGTTTTTAAAACAAAGTCAAAATCGTCGGCCTAACGGTACCGAATTTGTTTTGTGAAGCGGTTCTCTCAGGTTAGTTTCACCGACAGTCGCTGCGCTGAGCCCTCCCGCTCTTCGGGCAGCTTCATGGTTCCCAATTTTTGTTTGAAAGCCGGCCACAAAGCCTGGCAGCTGCCCGTAGGTCATCAGCCACCGCTCACAAGAACGTGGCATGCCTGCGATCGCGATCGAAATGTAACGGGAAAGGGCCAAACGAGGTGAAATGGATGCAGGAATATTGGTTTAAACGTTACTTTGGGTAAAGTCACGGTGAGACGTATTTTAACCAGTGGGGGAAGGAGAGGGGAGTGGGGTGGTTGCGGTGGACCAGGGTGGCTCTCAAAAGCAGCCAAGTTAACTCCCTTTGCAACAGAGGTGAATTTACTGAGCAGAAATACACACACACACACCCCCCCAAAAACGACATTTTATATTCCTTGCTCTGACACCAGCACTTAAGCCATAAAACTAGCTCCAACAAGTAAACAGCAAAAGAGACGTGCACTACGCAAGGCCCCAAGTTTAGTTATCTTGCTGCAGCAGTACCTTGACGAAGCCAAGCAACATTGACAAACGAGACTGTAAGATCGAGTCCCGTTCCAGGAACAAATTCAAAATAATATTCCCTAGAAATTGAACTTTCTTTAGAAATTTCTTTCCACCAAATGTAAGGTACAAATGGGCATCTTCAACAGCACCCTTGCTTGTCCAACCCCAAAATTCACTTTAAATATCTCACCCAAACCTGAATCTTCAGATTCGTTAGGGAGAGCCATTAAATTGACTTCCGATCCATCCTGGATCAAGCGAATCTCAATCTGGGATTCAGGAAATATCCACTTTGCTACTTGATGGATATCCTTGTTTACTTAGTCACTTTCACAATTCTTCCATTCGACAACCAATATAGCTGCTGGATTCTCTCCTAGAAATAAGCACTGGTTATCAACTCCTTTCGATATTTATTTAGCTCTGCGAATTATACTCTTTTATAACCGCCAGATCGTATGCTTACTTCTTAAAATAAATATGTGTATTCTTAAAAATTAAATTGTCTCACTCAGTGAACCCAACTCCTATCCTCTTAATGGTGGGCACATATTTACTGAGGGCATTAACCCAAGAGCCTGTGATTGGAGGAGCAGCAAGGGTGGGAGAGGGGGAGCCTGTGATTGGAGGAGCAGCAAGGGTGGGAGAGGGGGAGCCTGTGATTGGAGGAGCAGCAAGGGTGGGAGAGGGGGAGCCTGTGATTGGAGGAGATTGAGCAGTTCTTCTGGCATTCCCGCTGGAAACCATGTGGGAGTCTTTCAGCTGCACTGAACGATTGGTGACCACATCTTCCAGGAGGCCAAGGTGGTGAAACAGAAAATGAAAGAACAGGAGGGAGCCTCAGTCAGTAATGAGGCTGGAGCAGAGAGAAGGCCCCAGGGGGACGGAGACAGGGACATGGGGTGGGGGGGGGGGGGGGCAGGGACATTGGGGGGGGGGCAGGGACAGGGACAGGGACATGGGGGGGGACAGGGACATGGGGGGGTGACAGGGACATGGGGGGAGACAGGGACAGGGACATGGGGGGGGTGGACAGGGACATGGTGGGGGTGGACAGGGACATGCGGGGTTGCCCATGCAGAGCAGGGCCCAGGGGAGAAGGACCCAGGGGAGCAGGGACATGGGGGAGCAGAGCAGGGCCGGGGGAAGAGACCTGGTGGAGCAGACTTGGAGCAGTGATTCCTGGGGAGCTGGCACTCAAGCCAGGCTGGAAATGGCTGGATGTCTGCATCTACTGCATGAGCCAATCCCAGGGAACTGGAACTTTGCTTCCAGTGATGCTGGGTTATCTTGAGCAATGCGAGTGAGTGTTATATCAGTGTGTCTGGTGAGGGAGGAGGGAGCTTAGGCAGCAGCAAGTGAATGGGACTGTCCCCTCCGTCTCTCCCTGCCTCTTTCCCTTCTACAACTCTCCAATAATGGAACAATGTGAGCTGTTGCATGGAGACCATGATTCTTTTCCATACAGGACAGGTAGTGGGAAATATATTAAACAAAACCTGAGAGGCCTTCTTGCAATCTCAGTTGCGAATATTGACTCTTTCACCCAAACATGAGCCAACTGTCATCCTGTGCTACAATGTACAGAAGGTGTGATGAGACATCAACAAAATCAGTCTCATCGTTGGCACAAATAACAAATGGGATATTTCCTGTCACGTTAACAAGAGTGCACGATGCTGTTTAAGTAGAATTTGTACACTCTGGTTTGTTTAATAGTCACTGTGGGATCACCTATAAGACCAGGACAAACTAACACTGCTTATATCGTTGCTGCTCATTATCTTACAAACATAGGATATAGGAGCAGGAGGAGGCCATTCGGCCCCTCGAGTCTGCTCTGCCATTCAATAAGATCACGGCTGATCTCCTTGTGTTTCGAGTTCCACATTCCCATCTACCCCCGATAACCTTTGACTTCCTTGGCAAACAAGAATCTATCTATCCAGCCCCAGCCGTGTATTCACTATACCCCATGACCTTCCCCTCTCCGACGCTGAACTTTCAGTGCTCAGCAAAGGACTTAGTTTCATACCTCTACGCCCTCACCTCAATGAAGTTTGGGCTCGGCACGATGCTGAACTCTTCTTCCGCCGTCTTCGTCTCCGTGTTTACTTCTTTGGGCAGGAGTCCTCTCCCCATTCAATGGATCCTTTCACCCACCTCCAATATTCTCCCTCCACCTGGACCCCTCCCTCTGGATTCTTACCTTCTCTTGATATTTTCATTGAGAACTGTCGGCACGACATTAGTCGTCTCAATTTCTCTGCTCCTCTCACCCATTCTAACCTGTGTCTCTCTGAACTTACTGCATTCCATTCCCTCGGGTCCAACCCTAACATTGTCATCAAACCCGCTGACAAGACTGGTGCTGTTGTTGTCTGGCGCACTGACCTCTACCTCGCGGAGGCTGAGCGTCAACTCGCAGACACTTCCTCCTACCTTTCCGTGCACCATGACCCCACCACTGAACATCAAGCCATTGTTTCCAGGACTGTCACTGACCTCATCTCCTCTGGAGATCTTCCTCCCACAGCTTCCAACCTGATAGTCGCCCAACCTCGGATGGCCCGCTTCTAACTCCTACCCAAAATCCACAAACAGAACTGTCCTGGTAGACCGATCGTGTCAGCTTGCTCCTACCCCACTGAACTCATTTCTCGTTATCTTGACTCCCTTCTCTCTCCCCTTGTCCAGTCCCTTCCCACCTACATCTGTGATTCCTCTGACACCTTAGGTCACATCAACAATTTCCAGTTCCCTGGCCCCAACCGCTTCCTCTTCACCATGGACGTCCAATCCCTCTACACCTCCATCCCCCACCAGGATGGTCTGAGGGCCCTTAGCTTCTTCCTCGAACAGAGGCCCGAACAATCCCCATCCACCACTACTCTCCTCCGTCTGGCTGAACTTGTTCTCACACTGAACAATTTCAACTTCAACTCCTCTCACTTCCTCCAAATAAAAGGTGTGACTATGGGCCCCAGCTATGCCTGTCTCTTTATGGGGTATGTGGAACATTCCTTGTTCCAGTCCTACTCGGGCCGCCTTCCACAACTCTTTCTCCGGTGCATCGATGATTACTTCGGTGCTGCTTCATGCTCTCGTCGGGACTTGGAAAAATTTATTAATTTTGCTTCCAATCTCCACCCCTCCATCATTTTCACGTGGTCCATCTCTGACACTTCCCTTCCCTTCCTTGACCTCTCTGTCTCAATCTCTGGTGATAGACTGTCCACCAATATCCATTACAAGCCTACCGACTCCCACAGCTACCTTGACTACAGCTCCTCTCACCCTGCTTCCTGTAAGGACTCCATCCCATTCTCTCAGTTCCTTCGCCTCTGTCGCATCTGTTCTGATGATGCTACCTTCAAAAACAGTTCCTCTGACATGTCCTCCTTCTTCCTTAACTGAGGTTTTCCACCCACGGTTGTTGACAGGGCCCTCAACCGTGTCCGACCCATCTCCCGCGCATCCGCCCTCACACCTTCTCCTCCCTCCCAGAAACATGATAGGGTCCCCCTTGTCCTCACTTATCACCCCACCAGCCTCCGCATTCAAAGGATCATCCTCCGCCACTTCCGCCAACTCCAGCATGATGCCACCACCAAACACATCTTCCCTTCATCCCCCTGTCAGCATTCCGTAGGGATCGTTCCCTCCGGGACACCCTGGTCCACTCCTCCATCACCCCTACTCCTCAACCCCCACCTATGGCACCACCCCATGCCCAAGCAAAAGATGTAACACCTGCCCCTTCACTTCCTCTCTCCTCACCATCCAAGGGCCCAAACACTCCTTTCAAGTGAAGCAGCATTTCACTTGCATTTCCCCCAACTTTGTCTACTGTATTCGTTGCTCCCAATGTGGTCTCCTCTACATTGGAGAGGCCAAACGCAGACTGGACGACCGCTTTGCAGAACACCTGCGGTCTGTCCGCAAGAATGACCCAAACCTCCCTGTTGCTTGCCATTTTAACACTCCACCCTGCTCTCTTGCCCACATGTCTGCACTTGGCTTGCTGCATTGTTCCAGTGAAGCCCAACGCAAAGTGGAGGAACAGCACCTCATCTTCCGACTAGGCACTTTACAGCCCAAAACAAAAACAGAATTACCTGGAAAAACTCAGCAGGTCTGGCAGCATCGGCGGAGAAGAAAAGAGTTGACGTTTCGAGTCCTCATGACCCTTCGACAGAACTTGAGTTCGAGTCCAGGAAAGAGCTGAAATATAAGCTGGTTTAAGGTGTGTGTGTGGGGGGCGGAGAGATAGAGAGACAGAGAGGTGGAGGGGGTTGGTGTGGTTGTAGCGACAAACAAGCAGTGATAGAAGCAGATCATCAAAAGATGTCAACAACAATAGTACAATAGAACACATAGGTGTTAAAGATAAAGTTGGTGATATTATCTAAACGAATGTGCTAATTAAGAATGGATGGTAGGGCACTTAAGGTATAGCTCTAGTGGGTTTTTTTTTTATTTTATATAATGGAAATAGGTGGGAAAAGGAAAATCTTTATAATTTATTGGGAAAAAAAAAGAGAAGGGGGAAACAGAAAGGGGGTGGGGATGGGGGAGGGGACTCACGACCTAAAGTTGTTGAATTCAATATTCAGTCCGGAAGGCTGTAAAGTCCCTAGTCGGAAGATGAGGTGTTGTTCCTCCAGTTTGCGTTGGGCTTCACTGGAACAATGCAGCAAGCCAAGGACAGACATGTGGGCAAGAGAGCAGGGTGGAGTGTTAAAATGGCAAGCGACAGGGAGGTTTGGGTCATTCTTGCGGACAGACCGCAGGTGTTCTGCAAAGCGGTCGCCCAGTTTACGTTTGGTCTCTCCAATGTAGAGGAGACCACATTGGGAGCAACGAATGCAGTAGACTAAGTTGGGGGAAATGCAAGTGAAATGCTGCTTCACTTGAAAGGAGTGTTTGGGTCCTTGGACGGTGAGGAGAGAGGAAGTGAAGGGGCAGGTGTTGCATCTTTTGCGTGGGCAAGGGGTTGTGCCATAGGAGGGGGTTGAGGAGTAGGGGGTGATGGAGGAGTGGACCAGGGTGTCCCGGAGGGAGCGATCCCTACGGAATGCCGATAAGGGGGGTGAAGGGAAGATGTGTTTGGTAGTGGCATCATGCTGGAGTTGGCGGAAATGACGGAGGATGATCCTTTGAATGCGGAGGCTGGTGGGGTGATAAGTGAGGACAAGGGGGACCCTATCATGTTTCTGGGAGGGAGGAGAAGGAGTGAGGGCGGATGCGCGGGAGATGGGCCGGACACGGTTGAGGGCCCTGTCAACGACCGTGGGTGGAAAACCTCGGTTAAGGAAGAAGGAGGACATGTCAGAGGAACTGTTTTTGAATGTAGCATCATCGGAACAGATGCGACGGAGGCGAAGGAACTTTACAGCCTTCTGGACTGAATATTGAATTCAACAACTTTTGGTCCTGAACTCCCTCTTCCTTCCCCACCCCCTTTCTGTTTCTTCCCCCTTCCTTTTGTTTTTTCCAATAATTTATATAGATTTTTCATTTCCCACCTATTTCCATTATTTTTAAATCTTTTATGCTCCCCCCACCCCCACTAGAGCTATACTTTGAGTGCCCTACCATCCATTCTTAATTAGCACATTCGTTTAGATAATATCACCAACTTCAACACCTGTGCTCTTTTGTTCTTTTGTCTGTGACATCTTTTGATAATCTGCTTCTATCACTGCTTGTTTGTCCCTACAACCACACTACCCCCCTCCACTTCTCCCCCCCCACCCAACAAACCCCCCCCCCCACCCCCCCCCCACCCCCCCCCCCCCCCCCCCCCCCCCCCCCCACACCCCCCACACACACACACACCTTAATCCAGCTTATATTTCACCCCTTCCTTGGATTCACCTAGTTCTGTCGAAGGGTCATGAGGACTCGAAACGTCAACTCTTTTCTTCTCCGCCGATACTGCCAGACCTGCTGAGTTTTTCCAGCTAATTCTGTTTTTGTTTTGGATTTCCAGCATCCACAGTTTTTTGTTTTTATTTTTAAGAATCTATCTCTCTCCACCTTAAAAATATTCCGTGACCCCCACCTCCACCACCTCCTGAGGCAGAGAGTTCCAAAGTCGCACAACCCTCTGGGGGAAAAAAATACCTCCTTATCTCTGTCCTGAAAGGGCGACCCCTAATTTTAAACCAGTGCCCCCCCTAGTTCTAGACTCACCCACAAGAGAAAACTTCCTTTCCGCATCCACCTTGTCAAGGCCATTCAGGATCTTGTAAATTTCAATCAAATCACCCCTCACTCTTCTAAACTAAAGCCCAGTATGTCTAACCTTTCTTCATAATGATCCACGCCTCATATATATCGGATAACATCTGTAACCAGATATCAGCCACAGGTGTCATCATTTCACGAGGATCCTATTGTGATTGCGAAATAGGTTGGTGAGTCTTAAAATGGGCAAAATGTATCATACATGACTGAGGGCGCGGATTAATGTTGGGGGCTGAGGGAGATGGGGTATAAGGGGCCAAGAAATGGGAGGAGCACCGGGGCGCATGATTTGTCTCTCTGGCCCTGGTTGCTGGGCTGGGAGCCAGTGTAGGAATGCGGGCGACCTAAGGGGAACAGGACTTGCTGTGAGGCGAGACAGGGGAAGCAGAGTTTTGGATCAGCTCACTCAGGAGTGAATTTGGAAACATTGAGTCTGGAGTTAACGAAGACGTGGATGAGGGCTTCAGCAGCTGATGAGCTGAGACAAGGGCGGAGTCTGGCGACGTCACCGAGGTGGAATTTTAGGGTAAATCGGGGGAGTGTGCAAACGGAAAGATTAACAGCAGTACGAGCACAGAGACAAAACTTGGTTTGAAAAGCGTGGACAGGAAAGACATCAAAAATCAGGAAAGGTAACGGCTCGTCAATTGATCCCAGAGAAGATCAGGGGATTGTTCCTGAGTCACTGATGGGATGTGGTCATTCTCAGCACTGGTACACTCCCCTGGGATCCCCTGTAAATACTGGGACACTCCCCAGAGACCCCATGTAAATACTGACACACTCCCTGGGGACCCTCTGTAAATACTGGCACACTCCCCGGGGACCCCCTATAAATGCGGGCACACTCCCCGGGGACCCCCTGTAAATACTGGGACAATCCTCAGAGACCCAGTGTAAATACTGATACACTCCCCGGGGACTCCCTGTAAATACTGACACAGTCCCCGGGGACTCCCTGTAAATACTGACGCACACCCCTGGGATTCCCCCGGTAAATACTGACACACTCCCCGGGGATTCCCCCTGTAAATACTGACACGCTCCCATGGACCCCCTGTAAATATTGACACACTCCCCGGGGATTCCCCCTGTAAATACTGACACACTCCCGTGGACCCCCTGTAAATACTGACACAATTCCCAGGAGCTCCTGTAAACACAGACACACTCCCCAGAGAACCCGTGTAAATACTGATACACTACCCGGGGACCCCCCTGTAAATAAAGACACACTCCCCGGGGACCCCCTGTAAATACTGACACACTCCCCAGAGACCCCCGTGTAGATACTGACACACTCCCCGGAGACCACCCGAGTAAATACTGACACACTCCCCGTGGATCCCCTGTAAATACTGACCCACTCCCTGGGGACCCCCTGTAAATACTGACACACTCTTCGAGTACCTGTGAAGGAGCGGAGCGGCTGTATAAAGAGTGGGAGATTACCTGTGAGGGAGTGGAGAGGCTGTATAAAGAACGGGAGATTACCTGTGAGGGAGCAGAGCGGCTGTATAAAGCGCAGGAGTTTACCTGTGAGGGAGTGGAGCGGCTGTATAAAGAGCGGGGGTTTACCTGTGAGGGAGTGGAGCGACTGTATAAAGAGCGGGAGGTTACCTGTGAGGGAGTGGAGCGGCTGTATAAAGAACGGGAGATTACCTGTGAGGGAGTGGAGCGACTGTATAAAGAGCGGAGGTTAACTGTGAGGGAGTGGAGCGGCTGTATAAAGAGCTGGGGTTTACCTGTGAGGGAGTCAATAATAATCTCTCATCAAGAAGAATTATAAATAATCTGAGCAAACATTCATTAGTGTCCTTTTATCACAAATCCATTTGTTAGTATGAACAACACATTTAAATTATTCAACAAGGAAAGAAACACACAAATATATTTTAGATTAACCTGGGAATATTACTTGCATGAGTAGCCTATTTGTGCAAGTTCAATCCAAATCTTACCTGTGAGAGAGTGGAGCGACTGTATAAAGAGCGGGGGTTTACCTGTGAGGGAGCGGAGCGGGTGTATAAAGAGCAGGGGTTTACCTGTGAGGGAGTGGAGTGGCTGTATAAAGAGTGGGAGATTACCTGTGAGGGAGCGGAGCGACTGTATAAAGAGCGGGGGTTTACCTGTGAGGGAGTGGAGCGGCTGTATAAACAGCGGGGGTTTACCTGTGAGGGAGTGGAGCGGCTGTATAAAGAGTGGGAGATTACCTGTGAAGGAGCGGGGTGGCTGTATAAAGAGCGGGGGTTTACCTGTGAGGGAGTGGAGTGGCTGTATAAAGAGCAGGGGTTTACCTGTGAGGGAGTGGAGCGGCTGTATAAAGAGCAGGAGGTTACCTGTGAGGGAGTGGAGCGGCTGTATAAAGAGCAGGGGTTTACCTGTGAGGGAGTGGAGAGGCTGTATAAAGAGCGGGGGTTTACCTGTGAGGGAGCAGAGCGGCTGTATAAAGAGCGGGGGTTTACCTGTGAGGGAGTGCAGCGACTGTATAAAGAGCGGGAGGTTACCAGTGAGGGAGTGGAGCGACAGTATAAAGAACGGGAGATTACCTGTGAGGGAGTGGAGCGACTGTATAAAGAGCGGAGGTTAACTGTGAGGGAGTGGAGCGGTTGTATAAAGAGCCGGGGTTTACCTGTGAGGGAGTCAATAATAATCTCTCATCAAGAAGAATTATAAATAATCTGAGCAAACATTCATTAGTGTCCTTTTATCACAAATCCATTTGTTAGTATGAACAACACATTTAAATTATTCAACAAGGAAAGAAACACACAAATATATTTTAGATTAACCTGGGAATATTACTTGCATGAGTAGCCTATTTGTGCAAGTTCAATCCAAATCTTACCTGTGAGAGAGTGGAGCGACTGTATAAAGAGCGGGGGTTTACCTGTGAGGGAGTGGAGCGGGTGTATAAAGAGCAGGGGTTTACCTGTGAGGGAGCGGAGCGGCTGTATAAAGAGCAGGGGTTTACCTGTGAGGGAGTGGAGCGGCTGTATAAAGAGTGGGAGATTACCTGTGAGGGAGTGGAGCGGCTGTATAAAGAGTGGGAGATTACCTGTGAGGGAGCAGAGCGGGTGTATAAAGAGCGGGGGTTTACCTGTGAGGGAGTGGAGCGGGTGTATAAAGAGTGGGAGATTACCTGTGAGGGAGTGGAGCGGGTGTATAAAGAGTGGGAGATTACCTGTGAGGGAGTGGAGTGGCTGTATAAAGAGTGGGAGATTACCTGTGAGGGAGCAGAGCGGGTGTATAAAGAGCGGGGGTTTACCTGTGAGGGAGCGGAGCGGCTGTATAAAGAGCGGGGGTTTACCTGTGAGGGAGTGGAGCGGCTGTATAAAGAGCAGGGGTTTACCTGTGAGGGAGCGGAGCGGCTGTATAAACAGCGGGGGTTTACCTGTGAGAGAGCGGAGCGGGTGTATAAAGAGCGGGGGTTTACCTGTGAGGGAGTGGAGCGGGTGTATAAAGAGTGGGAGATTACCTGTGAGGGAGTGGAGTGGCTGTATAAAGAGTGGGAGATTACCTGTGAGGGAGTGGAGCGGCTGTATAAAGAGCGGGGGTTTACCTGTGAGGGAGTGGAGCGGCTGTATAAAGAGTGGGGGTTTACCTGTGAGAGAGTGGAGCGACTGTATAAAGAGCGGGGGTTTACCTGTGAGGGAGTGGAGCGGCTGTATAAAGAGCAGGGGTTTACCTGTGAGGGAGCGAAGTGGCTGTATAAAGAGTGGGAGATTACCTGTGAGGGAGCGGAGTGGCTGTATAAAGAGCGGGTGTTTACCTGTGAGAGAGCGGAGCGGCTGTATAAAGAGCATGGGTTTACCTGTGAGGGAGTGGAGTGGCTGTATAAAGAGCGGGAGGTTACCTGTGAGGGAGTGGAGCGGCTGTATAAAGAGCGGGAGGTTACCTGTGAGGGAGTGGAGCGGGTGTATAAAGAGCGGGGGTTTACCTGTGAGGGAGCGGAGCGGCTGTATAAAGAGCATGGGTTTACCTGTGAGGGAGTGGAGCGGCTGTATAAACAGCGGGAGGTTACCTGTGAGGGAGTGGAGCGGGTGTATAAAGAGCGGGAGGTTACCTGTGAGGGAGCGGAGCGGTTGTATAAAGAGCGGGGGTTTACCTCTGAGGGAGCAGGGTGACTGTATAAAGAGCGGGAGGTTACCTGTGAGGGAGCGGAGCGGGTGTATAAAGAGCGGGGGTTTACCTCTGAGGGAGCAGGGTGACTGTATAAAGAGCGGGAGGTTACCTGTGAGGGAGCGGAGCGGGTGTATAAAGAGTGGGAGGTTACCTGTGAGGGAGCGGAGCGGGTGTATAAAGAGCAGGAGGTTACCTGTGAGGGAGTGGAGCGGCTGTATAAAGAGCAGGGGTTTACCTGTGAGGGAGTGGAGCGGCTGTATAAACAGCGGGGGTTTACCTGTGAGGGAGTGGAGCGGGTGTATAAAGAGCGGGGGTTTACCTGTGAGGGAGCGGAGCGGGTGTATAAAGAGCAGGGGTTTACCTGTGAGGGAGCAGGGTGACTGTATAAAGAGTGGGAGATTACCTGTGAGGGAGCGGAGCGACTGTATAAAGAGCAGGGGTTTACCTGTGAGGGAGCGGAGCGGGTGTATAAAGAGTGGGAGGTTACCTGTGAGGGAGCGGAGCGGTTGTATAAAGAGCGGGGGTTTACCTCTGAGGGAGTGGAGCGGCTGTATAAAGAGCAGGGGTTTACCTGTGAGAGAGTGGAGCGACTGTATAAAGAGCAGGGGTTTACCTGTGAGGGAGTGGAGCGGGTGTATAAAGAGCGGGGGTTTACCTGTGAGGGAGCGGAGCGGGTGTATAAAGAGCGGGGGTTTACCTGTGAGGGAGTGGAGCGGCTGTATAAAGAGCAGGGGTTTACCTGTGAGGGAGTGGAGCGGGTGTATAAAGAGTGGGAGATTACCTGTGAGGGAGCGGAGCGGCTGTATAAATAGCAGGAGTTTACCTGTGAGGGAGCGGGGTGGCTGTATAAAGAGCGGGGGTTTACCTGTGAGGGAGTGGAGCGGCTGTATAAAGAGCAGGGGTTTACCTGTGAGGGAGTGGAGCGGCTGTATAAAGAGCAAGAGGTTACCTGTGAGGGAGCGGAGCGGCTGTATAATGAGTGGGAGATTGCCTGTGAGGGAGTGGAGCGGCTGTATAAAGAGCAGGGGTTTACCTGTGAGGGAGTGGAGCGGGTGTATAAAGAGTGGGAGGTTACCTGTGAGGGAGCGGAGCGACTGTATAAAGAGCGGGGGTTTACCTGTGAGGGAGCGGAGCGACTGTATAAAGAGCAGGTGTTTACCTGTGAGAAAGCAGAGCGGGTGTATAAAGAGCGGGGGTTTACCTGTGAGGGAACGGAGCGACTGTATAAAGAGCGGGGGTTTACCTGTGAGGGAGCGGAGCGACTGTATAAAGAGCAGGTGTTTACCTGTGAGAAAGCAGAGCGGGTGTATAAAGAGCGGGAGGTTACCTGTGAGGGAGTGGAGCGGGTGTATAAAGAGCAGGGGTTTACCTGTGAGGGAGTGGAGCGGCTGTATAAAGAGTGGGAGATTACCTGTGAGGGAGCGGAGCGGCTGTATAAAGAGTGGGAGGTTACCTGTGAGGGAGCGGAGCAGCTGTATAAAGAGCGGGGGTTTACCTGTGAGGGAGCAGAGTGGGTGTATGAAGAGTGGGAGGTTACCTGTGAGGGAGTGGAGCGACTGTATAAAGAGCTGGGGTTTACCTGTGAGGGAGTCAATAATAATCTCTCATCAAGAAGAATCGTAAATAATCTGAGCAAACATTAATTAGTGTCCTTTTATCACAAATCCATTTGTTAGTATGAACAACACATTTAAATTATTCAACAAGGAAAGAAACACACAAATATATTTTAGATTAACCTGGGAATATTACTTGCATGAGTAGCCTATTTGTGCAAGTTCAATCCAAACCTTACCTGTGAGAGAGTGGAGCGACTGTATAAAGAGCGGGGGTTTACCTGTGAGGGAGCGGAGCGGCTGTATAAAGAGCAGGGGTTTACCTGTGAGGGAGTGGAGTGGCTGTATAAAGAGCGGGGGTTTACCTGTGAGGGAGCGGAGCGGCTGTATAAAGAGCAGGGGTTTACCTGTGAGGGAGTGGAGTGGCTGTATAAAGAGCGGGGGTTTACCTGTGAGGGAGCGGAGCGGGTGTATAAAGAGCGGGGGTTTACCTGTGAGGGAGCGGAGCGACTGTATAAAGAGCGGGTGTTTACCTGTGAGGGAGTGGAGTGGCTGTATAAAGAGTGGGAGATTACCTGTGAGGGAGTGGAGCGGCTGTATAAAGAGCGGGTGTTTACCTGTGAGGGAGTGGAGCGGCTGTATAAAGAGCGGGTGTTTACCTGTGAGAGAGCGGAGCGGCTGTATAAAGAGCATGGGTTTACCTGTGAGGGAGTGGAGCGGCTGTATAAACAGCGGGGGTTTACCTGTGAGGGAGTGGAGCGGGTGTATAAAGAGTGGGAGATTACGTGTGAGGGAGCGGAGCGACTGTATAAAGAGCAGGGGTTTACCTGTGAGGGAGCGGAGCGGGTGTATAAAGAGCGGGAGGTTACCTGTGAGGGAGTGGAGCGGGTGTATAAAGAGTGGGAGATTACGTGTGAGGGAGCGGAGCGACTGTATAAAGAGCAGGGGTTTACCTGTGAGGGAGTGGAGCGGGTGTATAAAGAGTGGGAGATTACGTGTGAGGGAGCGGAGCGACTGTATAAAGAGCGGGTGTTTACCTGTGAGGGAGTGGAGCGGGTGTATAAAGAGCAGGGGTTTACCTCTGAGGGAGCAGGGTGACTGTATAAAGAGTGGGAGATTACCTGTGAGGGAGCGGGGTGGCTGTATAAAGAGCGGGGGTTTACCTGTGAGGGAGCGGAGCGGCTGTATAAAGAGCAGGAGTTTACCTGTGAGGGAGTGGAGTGGCTGTATAAAGAGTGGGAGATTGCCTGTGAGGGAGTGGAGCGGCTGTATAAAGAGCAGGGGTTTACCTGTGAGGGAGCGGAGCGGCTGTATAAAGAGTGGGAGGTTACCTGTGAGGGAGCGGAGCGACTGTATAAAGAGCGGGGGTTTACCTGTGAGGGAGTGGAGCGACTGTATAAAGAGCAGGGGTTTACCTGTGAGGGAGTGGAGCGGGTGTATAAAGAGCAGGGGTTTACCTGTGAGGGAGCGGAGCGGCTGTATAAAGAGTGGGAGATTACCTGTGAGGGAGCGGAGCAGCTGTATAAAGAGCGGGTGTTTACCTGTGAGGGAGCGGAGTGGGTGTATAAAGTGCGAGGGTTTACCTCTGAGGGAGCAGGGTGACTGTATGAAGAGCGGGAGGTTACCTGTGAGGGAGCGGAGCGGCTGTATAAAGAGCGGGGGTTTACCTGTGAGGGAGCGGAGCGGGTGTATAAAGAGTGGGAGGTTACCTGTGAGGGAGCGGAGCGACTGTATAAAGAGCGGGGGTTTACCTGTGAGGGAGTGGAGTGGCTGTATAAAGAGTGGGAGGTTACCTGTGAGGGAGCGGAACGACTGTATAAAGAGTGGGGGTTTACCTGTGAGGGAGCAGGGTGACTGTATAAAGAGCAGGAGATTACCTGTGAGGGAGCGGAGCGACTGTATAAAGAGCGGGTGTTTACCTGTGAGGGAGTGGAGCGGCTGTATAAAGAGTGGGAGGTTACCTGTGCGGGAGCGGAGCAGCTGTATAAAGAGCGGGAGGTTACCTCTGAGGGAGCAGGGTGACTGTATAAAGAGTGGGAGGTTACCTGTGAGGGAGCAGAGCGGGTGTATAAAGAGTGGGAGGTTACCTGTGAGGGAGCGGAGCGGGTGTATAAAGAGTGGGAGATTACCTGTGAGGGAGTGGAGCGACTGTATAAAGAGCGGGAGGTTACCTGTGAGGGAGCGGAGCGGGTGTATAAAGAGCGGGAGATTACCTGTGAGGGAGCGGAGCGGCTGTATAAAGAGCGGGAGATTACCTGTGAGGGAGCGGAGCGACTGTATAAAGAGCAGGGGTTTACCTGTGAGGGAGCGGAGCAGCTGTATAAAGAGCGGATGTTAACTGTGAGGGAGCGGAGCGACTGTATAAAGAGCAGGGGTTTACCTGTGAGGGAGCGGAGCGACTGTATAAAGAGCGGGGGTTTACCTGTGAGGGAGCAGGGTGACTGTATAAAGAGCGGGAGATTACCTGTGAGGGAGCGGAGCGACTGTATAAAGAACGGGCGATTACCTGTGAGGGAGCGGAGCGACTGTATAAAGAGCGGGAGATTACCTGTGAGGGAGCGGAGCGACTGTATGAAAAGCGAAGCGGAGGTTACCTGTGAGGGCGCCAATTCTTACCCGGACACCCAGCGGCGCTGGAATATGAAAGGAGTGACATCCGGACAAGGGAGGGAGCTGACTGATAGGTGGTGGGTAAGTTGTTTTTTTCCACTTTAATGCGACATTACAGAAGGGCAGTGTCTCAGCATTCGTTTTGTTTTAAGAAAAACTAAATTGTTGTCCACTTGGCTTAAATTTAAGGAAATAGTCTTTGAATTAAAAACAAATGACAAGTATGGCAAGGGAGCTCAGCCCCGTGTGTTGTCCAGCCTGCAACATGTGGGAATTCTTAGACACGCTTTGCAGTCTGGATGGCCCCATGTGCAGGAAATGGCACCGGCTTCAGCAGCTTGAGCAATGGATTTCAGAGCTTAGGCCTTAGCTGGAGACACAGCGGCGTATCCGCAAGGACGAGGGTTAGGTGGAGAGCCCATTTTTAAGATGCGGTCACTCCGCAGCTTAAGGAAGCGCAGTGAGAGAGGGAATGGGTGACCAGCAGTCAGAAGAAAGGGAGGCAGGCAGATAGTCAGGCAAGCCCCAGAGTGCATCTCACTCAAGAGCCGTTCTTCTGTGTTGGAAAACAGTGAGGGTGAATGTTCCTCTGGAGGCAAGTTCACAGCACTGTGGGTGGCTCAGTTGCACAAGGGGTGAGGAGTAAGAGTGCGAGAGCAACAGTGGTAGGAGACTCAATAGCAAGGGGTGAAGACAGCCACTTCTACGGCCGTAGATGTGACTCCAGGATGGTGTGTTACCTCCCTGGTGCTAGGGTCAAGGATGTCCCAGGACAGCTGTAGGGTCTTCTGAAGGGGGAGAGCAAACAGTCAGAAATCGTGGTTCACATTAGTACCAGCGACATAGGTAGAAAGAGGGATGAGGTCCAGCAACAAGAATTTAGGGAGCTCGGTAGCAGATTAAAAAGCAGGACCTCATTGACTGTAATCTCTGGATTATTCCCTGTGCCACATGCTAGTGAGTATAGGAGTAGGAGGATAGAGAGGATGAATGCGAGGCTGAAGAGATGGTGCAGGAGGGAGGGTTTTAGTTTCCTGGATCACTGGGTCTGTTTCTGGGGTCGGTGGCACCTGTACAAGTCAGGCGGGTTGCACCTGAACCGGAATGGGACCAACATCCTTGCGGGGAGGTTTGCTAATGCTGTTGGGGAGGCGGTGTTTAAACTAATTAGGCAGGCGGATGGGATACTGAAGCTATTAATGTATATAATATTATTGGAAAATATTTTTCTTTTCAGATAGAGATTTAGTCTGCTGGAGTGTCTTAATTGGATTAAAGCCAGCTAGTCTGGGTGTATGGATGGGTACTAGCTTTGATATGTAAGAGAGATAGCGTGTATTTGCATTTTTTGAATAGAGCATTCAAGAAGGCATGTGAAATCTGAAACAAAACCAGAATTACCTGGAAAAACGCAGCAGGTCTGGCAGCATCGGCGGAGAAGAAAAGAGTTGACGTTTCTGAAACCTAGCTAGCAGAGACCAAGCAATATGTTTATATCACTAGTAGAATTGGTACTATGAAAGGGATTTTATTGCTAGAAGAGGCTGGTGATACAATGAGAATTTACATTCAATGAGCTGGGCTGAGTATGAGGAGAGCAGTTTTGTGTGTGGGGGACAGAGGCAATGTAAGATCAAAGTAGCTGTAAGTCTACAACTGTCTCCACAGGAACCAAAGTGAATGGAACCTCATTTTGAATTCATAAGTTGAAAATGCTTTGCCTGGTGTTTGGTTCAGTCTATGAGTTGCTGTTGCCTTAATGGAGATTAGTTTGGGAATTTGTTAAAAGTTATGATTGTAGTAATTTTTAGCCACGTGAAAAATGTAACTTGTGTAAATTAATAAAATGTTTCCTTTAGTTTAATATAAAGCCTCTCAAGAACTGGTAGTCTGATTCCTGAATTTAGAGCTGCATCTCAAACATGCAAAGACAGTTATTTAAATTTTCCCTTTGGAATTTTTAAATAACTCGGCTTTACTGAAAGGCTGGGTCACAACAGATGCAGAGTGGACGGACAGTAGGGGGTGATGCACAGCCAAATGTAGAAGAGGAACTAAGTCAATCTGGAAGGCAGAGCAAATATGGACCTGTTAAGGCACAAGGGAATAATGCAAGGTTGAGTTGCATGTATTTTAATGCAAGGAGTCTTACAAGTAAGGCAGATGAATCGAGGGCATTGATTAACACATGGGAATATGATATTGTTGCTATCACAGAGACATGGCTGAGGGAAGGGCAGGACTGGCAGCTCAATATTTCAGGGTATAGAATCTTCAAGCGTGACAGCAGTGTTGGGGGGGTGGGTGTAAAAGTGGAGGTGGCATTGCCCTATTGATCAAGGGGTCAATTACTGCAGTAAGGAGGGATGGTATCTTAGAAGGTTATTCAAATGAGGCTGTATCGGTAGAACTTAAAAACAAAAAGGGGGCAATCACTTTGCTGGGAGTGTACCATAGCCCTCCAAACAGTCACGGGGAGATAGAGGAGCAGATGTGTAGGCAAATCTCAGAGAAGTGTAAAAATAATAGGGTAATAATCGTAAAGGATTTCAACTTTCCCAATACTAACTGTGATAGTCTTAATGTGAAAGGCTTAGAGGGGACAGAATTCTTAAAGTGCATCCAGGAGGGCTTTTCGAGCCAACACGTAGAAAGCCCTACAAGAGAAGGGGCAGTACTGGACCTAATCTTAGGGAATGAAGCAGGGCAAGTGTTAGAAGTGTCAGTGGGGGAGCATTTCAGAGATAGTGACCAAAACTCTGTAATATTTAGGGTAGTTATGGAAAAGGACAAAGATGGACCGGAAATAAAGGTCCTGAATTGGAGGAAGGCTGATTTCAATATGATAAGGCAGAATTTGGCCAAAGTGGACTGGAAGCAGCTACTTGTAGGAAAGTCTACATCAGACCAGTGGGAGTCATTCAAAAAGGAAATAGTGAGAATTCAGGGCCAACATGTTCCCGTAAAGATGAAGGGTAGGATCAATAAGTCAAGGGAACCCTGGATGTCAAGGGGTATAGAGGATTGGATAAGGGATATAACGGGAGACTTATGGTGGTTACAGGGGGCTGATAACAGCAGAAGCCCTAGAGGAGTATAGAAAGTTTAGGGGGATACTTTAAAAAGTAACTAGGAGAGTGAAGAGGGGACATAAAAAAACACTGGCAGGCAAGATAAAGGAAAATCCCAAGGCATTTTATAAATATATTAATGGCAAGAGGATAACCAGGGAAAGAGTAGGGCCCATTAGGGACCAAAGTGGCAATTTGTGCGCAGAGCCG
The DNA here is from genome assembly GCF_017639515.1 of Carcharodon carcharias. Classification (NCBI taxonomy): domain Eukaryota; kingdom Metazoa; phylum Chordata; class Chondrichthyes; order Lamniformes; family Lamnidae; genus Carcharodon; species Carcharodon carcharias. The sequence goes on along the minus strand of NC_054495.1, from coordinate 2,684,525 downwards.
GAGAATGTTAGGCAGGTTTTGAATGATTACTTTTCATCGGTGTTCACTATGGAGAAGGATGATGTAGGTGTAGAAATCAGGGAAGGAGGACTGTGATATACTTGAACAAATTAGCATTGAAAGGGAGAATGTATTAGCAGAAGGTATTAAAAGTGGATAAATCCCCAGGCCCAGATGAGATGTATCCCAGGCTCCTATGTGAGGCAAGGGAGGAGATTGCAGGGACTCTGACGCTAATTTTCAAATCCTCTCTGGCCACAGGAGAGGTGCCAGAGGACTGGAGGACAGCGAATATGGTACAATTACTCAAGAAGGGTAGTGGGGATAAACCAGGTAATTACAGGCCAGTGAGTCTAACATCAGTGGTAGGGAAACTATTGGAAAAAATTCTGAGGGACTGGATTAATCTCCATTTGGAGAGGCAGGGATTAATCAGGGATAGTCAGCATGTCTTTGTCACAGGGAGATCATGTCTAACAAATTTGATTGAATTTTTCAAGGAGGTGACTAGTGGTATAAATGAGGGAGTGTAGTTGATGTAATCTACCTGGACTTCAGTAAGGCTTTTGAAAAGGTCTCGCATGGGAGAATGGTCAGAAGGTAAGAGCCCATGGGATCCAGGGCAATTTGGCAAATTGGATCCAAAATTGGCTGAGTGGCAGGAGGCAGAGAGTAATGGTCGAAGGTTGTTTTTGCGATTGGAGTGGTGTATTGCAGGGATTGGTGCTGGGACCCTTGATGTTTGTAGTGTACATTAATGGCTTAGACGTGAATATAGTAGGTATGATCGGTAAGTTCTCAGATGACATTAAAATTGGTGGTGTCATAAAGAGTGAGGAGGAAAGCCTTAGATTACAGGATGATATAAATGGGCTGGTCAGATGGGCAGAGCAGTGGCAAATGGAATTTAATCCTGAGAAGTGTGAGATGATGCATCTTGGGAGGGATAACACAGCAAGGGAGAACACAATGAATGGTAGGACCCTAGGAAGTACAGAGAATCAGAAGGATCTTGGTGTATATGTTCATAGATCCCTGAAGGCAGCAGCACAGATAGATGAGGTGGTTAAGAAGGTGTATGGGATACTTGCCTTTATTAGCCGAGGCATAGAATATAAGAGCTGGGAGGCTGCGTTGGAGCTGTATAAAACACTAGTCAGGCCACAGCTGGAGTATTGTGTGCAGTTCTGGTCGCCACACTATAGGGAGGATGTGATTACATTCAAGACAGCGCAGAGCAGATTCACCAGGATGTTACCTGGACTGGAGCATTTCAGCTATGAAGAGAGACTGGATGGGCTGGGGTTGTTTTCCTTAGAGCAGAGAAGGCTGAGGAGGAACCTGATAGAAGTATACAAAATTATGATAGGTAGATAGGAAGAAACTTTTCCCCTTAGCGGAGGTGCCAATACCCAGGGGGCATAGATTTAAGGTAAGGGGCAAGAGGTTTAGAGGGGATTTGAGGAAAAATGTTTTCACCCAGAGGGTGGTTGGAGTCTGGAACTCACTGCCTGAGTGGGTGGGAGAGACAGGAACTCTCACAACATTTGATAAGTATTTAGATGAGCACTTGAAATGCCATAGCACACAGGGCTACGGGCCAAGGGCTGGAAAATAGGATTAGAATAGAGGGGTGCTTGATGGCCAGCACAGACACGATGGGCCGAAGGGCCTGTTTCTTTGCAGCATAACTCCACACTGACATACTCCCTAGGGGACCCCCTTGTATATACTGACACACTCACCGGGGGGCCCCCTGTAAATACTGACACACTCCCCAGGGACCCCCCTGTAAATATTGACACACTCCCCGGGGAGCCCCCTGTAAATATTGACACACTCCCCAAGGAACAATCATCTCAGCTCCAGTACATCACTGCAGGAGATCCCCAGGGTAGTGTCCTCGGCCCAACCATCTTCAGCTGCTTCATCAATGACCTTCCTTCCATCGTAAGGTCAGAAGTGGGGATGTTCATTGATGATTGCACAATGTTCAGCACCATTCGCAACTCCTCAGATACTGAAGCAGTCCATGTCCAAATGCAGCAAGACCGGGACAATATCCAGGCTTGGGCTGACAAGTGGCAAGTAACATTCACGCCACACAAGTGCCAGGCAATGACCATCTCCAACAAGACAGAATCCAACCATTGGCCCTTGATGTTCAATGGCATCACCATCACTGAATCCCCCACTATCAACATCCTGGGGGGTTACCATTGACCAGAAACTGAACTGGATTAGCCATATAAATACTGTGGCTACAAAAGCAGGTCAGAGGCTGGGAATCCTGTGGACAGTAACTCACCTCCTGACTCCCCAAAGCCTGTCCACCATCTACAAGGCACAAGTCAGGAGTGTGATGGAATAATCCCCACTTGCCTGGATGAGTGCAGCTCCCACAACACTCAAGGAGCTCAACACCATCCAGGGCAAAGCAGCCCTGCTTGATTGGCACCCCACAAACATTCACTCCCTCCACCACCGACGCACAGTAGCAGCAGTGTGTGTACCATCTACAAGATGCACTGCAGCAACTCACCAAGGCTCCTTAGACAGAGCCTTCCAAACACATGACCACCACCACCTAGAAGGACCAGGGCAGCAGATAGATGGGAACACCACCACCTGGAAGTTCCCCTCCAAGTCACTCACCATCCTGACTTGGAAATATATCAGCCGTTCCTTCACTGTCGCTGGGTCAAAATCCTGGAACTCCCTTCCTAACAGCACTGTGGGTGTACCTACACCACACGGACTGCAGTGGTTCAAGAAGGCAGCTTATCACCACCTTCTCAAGGGAGCAATTAGGGATGGGCAATAAGTGCTGGGCCCAGCCAGCGAAGCCCACATCCTGCGAATGAACAAAAAGAATACTGACATGTTCCTAGATTCTCGCTGTAAACCCAGAAATGAATTATTCTGGCCGCTCCCCGCTGTTCTGCCAGGTAACCACAGAATCACACAGTGCAGAAGAGGCCCTTCAGCCCATCAAGTCTGCACCAACACATGAGAAATACCTGACCTACCTACCTTGGCCCATAGCCTTGGATTCAAGGGTCGTGGTCATTAACAGTGGCTGGGATTCTATGGTCCCAGTGCGGCCTGTCTACTCCCAGTGGACGCGGTGAGGCATTTAAACCTCTGATCAGTTCGGCAGGACCATAATATTCCCTCCGGGCGGAAGGGCACGTAAACCCCTGGCCAATGCCTTTCAGACGATCGCTGTCTGGACTCGGGCATGGCCGAGCCATGTCCACTCGGTCCGCTTCAGCCACTCAGGAGCCGAGGGTAGAGAGATCACACTGACAATGCTCCGAGCTTTGCAGACATCACCCTCTGCTTTGGCAAGCCCCTGAGCGCACTCTGCAAATCCCTTGCCACAACAAACAGCCTGCAATCTGCCTGGTACTCTGCTGTACGGTCCTAGATTAAACAAGAGATAAGACAGCATCCTCTGAGAGATGTGTATCTCAACAGAAACAAAAACCTGTGAGATCCGTCCACAGCTTGCCTGCATTGATAGTTCCTGTCCCGGTCTTGCTCTCTCAGGTACCGAGATAGGTGCGAATCACATCCGCTCCATACTTAAAGGTCAAATTATTTTATACCCCACCACATATTTACTCATCTTGGGTCTTAGATTTGTTAGTAAGATTATTTTCTCCCCCAATTTCCAGATGTACTATTAACCATAGTAGAGTCTTACAGCACAGAAAGTGGCCAGCCGGCCCATCATGCCTTTACTAGCCCTTTAAAAGAGCCATCCAATTGGTCCCACTCTCTCCCGTGCTCTCCCCTTAACCCAGCAAATATTTTCCCCTCAAATACAATTTTAATCTTTGGGGGAGGTGGGGTTGGTACAGGGTGCAAGAGCAGAGAGACTGAGGGGAGTTTGAGCACACATCTTTGGAGGTGGCAGATCATTTTTTAAAAATTCATTCGCGGGATGTGGGCGTCGCTGGCTGGGCCCAGCATTTATTGCCCAACCCTAATTGCCCCTTGAGAAGGTGGTGGTGAACTGCCTTCTTGAACCATTGCAGTCCCTTTGGTGTAGGTATACCCACTGTGCTGTTAGGGAGGGAGATCCAGCAACAGTGAAGGAACAGCTGATAGATTTCCAAATCAGGATGGTGAGTGACTTGGAGGGGAACTTCCAGGTGGTGGTGTTCCCATGTGTCTGCTGCCCTTGTCCTTCTTGATGGGTCATGGGTTTGGAAGGTGCTGTCGAAGATGCTGTGCATCTTGTAGATGGTACACACTGCTGCTACTGTGCAACGGTGGTGGAGGGAGTGAATGTTTCTGGATAGGGTGCCAAGGAAGTGGGGCTGTTTTGTCCTGGATGGTGTCGAACTTCTTGAGTGTTGTGGGAGTTACACTCATCCAGGGCAAGTGGAGAGTATTCCATCAGACACTCCTGACTTGTGCCTTGCAGATGGTGGTCAGGCTTTGGGGAATCAGGAGTAAGTCATGAATAAAGCACATGGAACACTGGGCTTTATAAGCAGACACATAGAATGCAAAAGTCAGAAGCTGTGTTAAACCTTTCATGAAATGTTGGTTCAGTTTCAGCTGCAGGATGGTGTCCAATTGGCAGCCACCTTCAAAGGGTCAGCCCAGGCATGATGGGCCGAATGGCCCCCCTTTGTACTGTACTCTTCTAACCCCCTTTCCCTGTGAGAGGGGAGACAGCAGAGTGTTGCCCAGTTCAGTGATTGAAGCGGAAAGCAGCCATCGCATCTCCGATGTCTTATCTTCCATCGATAACCCAAACAGCATTCAGAAGTTGAGGTTTGGCCTGTCTCCTTGACTGAGATTTGCATTCTCGTAATGATTTCACAAGTCAAGATTGGAGATCAAATCAGCAAAAACACCCAAAAGCTCTGAGAGTCACAACCCCGGGCCTTCATTTCATCGCCAAACCCAAGCTCGAGACGGTTTCTCCAATTCAGTTTTCAATCTCAGTGAGAGGTCTAGTGCTTAAAAGTATAGCTGATTGTGCTGCTGAAGCAGCGAGTAGCGGCCAGCGATTGCTTTTCAGACTGCAGGAAGGTTAATCACGGGGTCCTGCGTCTGTATTAATGCCCTCGGTGGACTGGGCACCATTTCAAAAACCTGCTCGTGATGCCAAACTCGGATGTGTTGTGAACTGCGAGGAGGATAGGACTAAACTTCATAAGGACGTAGACAGGTTGGTGGGATGCGCGGACACCCGGAAGTGAGTGATTCATTTTAACGCGATATGGAATAAGGGGTACAATTCTAAAGGGAGGGCAGGAGCAGAGGAACCTGGGTGCATATCTGCATAAATCATTGAAGGTGGCAGGACAGGTTGGGGGAGCAGTTGATAAAATCTACAGCATCCTGGACTTTATTAATAGGAACACAGAGCATAAGAGCAAGGAGGTTATGTTAAACCTGCATAAAACACTGGTTCAACCTCAACTAGAGTATTGTGTCCAGTTCTGGGCATCGCACTTTAGGGAGGATGTGAAGGTATTGGAGACAGGGCAGAAAAGATTCACGAGAATGGCTCCTGGGATGAGGAACTTCAGTTCCGTGGATAGATTGGGGATGCTGGGACTGTTCTCCTTGGAGAAGAGAAGGTTGCGAGGAGATTGGATCGAGGTGTTCAAAATCAGGAGGGGCCTGGATGGATTTGACAGGGAGAGACTGTTCCCAATGGGGGAAGGATCGAGAACCAGAGGGACACCGGTTTAAGGGGATTGGCAAAAGAAGCAACGGAGACATGAGGAGAAACTTTTTCACGCGGCGAGTGGTTAGGACCTGGAATACGCTGCGTGGGAGCATGGGGGAGGCAGGTTCAATCGAGGCTTTCAAAAGAGAATCGGATCCTTCTCTGAAGAGGGAGTGGCACTGACTGAGACGCTCTAGCATAGAGCCAGAACAGATACAATGGGCCAAATGGCCTCCTTCTGAGTGTCAGCCAGTTAAGAACTTTGGGAAGGAACCAGATAAGATGGCATTGTCTTCTACATATAAAAGAGGCTGATCCGATTCTGGATAAATCACACACACCCGCAGCCTGAGCTGCATGGGTTAAGGATAGGCAGTAAGTCAGATCCAAGGGCTGGTGCAACCACTGGGTGGAATAGGTGGTCGCCCAAGGTATTAAGATTTTGGTGGGGGAGGGGGGGGTGGGTTGGCTGGGGTGGGGGAGGGGGTTGGGTTGGCTGGGGAGGGGGGGAGGGGCAGTCGCTGCCCACTCCAATGCACACGCGTATCAGGAGCACCTTCCTCTTTCCCTCCACAAACGCACTGACCATCCAATCACTTGAGTTCGGGGGCGGAGCTTTTTGTCCGTGGCACCGCCCCCCCCTCCCCCATTGTGACACCGAGTCAGCTGCTGGGGCGCTGCCCTTCGGCCCTAATCACTCGGTGACCTGCGGCTGATGAGCAAGGGGGTCTTGCGTTCTTCTGCTCTCTGCAGCTCAAAGCCAAGGTAGCAGCTTCCAAAATGGAGGGATCTGGGAATTAATAGAAGGTGAAGCGGGAGAATGGAAAAGGGCAGGAGGGGAGGGGGAGGGGGCGGAGGGGGGAGGAGGGGAGGGGGAGGAGGTGAGGGGGGGGTGGGGAGGGGTTTCCTGACAGACCAGGGGTAAGGTATGGCCATGAGAGCATAGACCAAGATCCCTCGAGTCACCCAGGGCCTCAGAGCGGGACTGACGGGTATGTAGAACTTTTACCCACGTACTTTCTGCAACTAAAACAAAAATACCTGGAACAAACTCAGCAGGTCTGGCAGCATCTGCGGAGAGGAGCACAGTTAAACAGTTTCGAATCCGAATGACCCCCTTCAACAGAGCTGAGGTACCTTCTGCCATCTGAGCACCCTGGCACGGTGCTGCCAAAACCGGCGACCTCAGCCGATCGGTAAAGCTCCCGCCGATCTCGCGGTGATTTGGGCGTTGAGGTTTCACGAGTGATGAAGGGAGAGGGGCGCAGCGGGGCCTGCCCACCTGGTGAACCCGGTTACGGCAGGTGGGATGGTAGATGCCAAGCTGCCCGAATCCCAAAGAGAAACCCGAAGCAGCTGCCACTGATATTTTTTGGGGAATTTGTCCTTATTTCAAGATGCGGAGCTTTGAATTTAGTAAATATAAGGCCACCGACTCATATATGTTCCTTACAAAACTAAATTAAACCTTTATTAATAGAAGAAATGATTTCAAGCACATACATAGATCTACAAATTACTACTATGATAACTTCTAAATCCCCGAATTAATCTGAACCCCACTTACACCTCTGTTAAGGCAACAGTGAGACACACAGATTTTAAAAGGCCCAGGCAAAGTAACACACAATAGCCTAAACAGTCGAATTCAAAGTCAGTTTTTCTTAGCTGGAATTCCTTGTAGACATTAGCCTGAGGCTTAAATGCCGAAGGCTTTTCACACTTGTTAGATCCTAGAATTCCTACTCTTACACACAGCCTTCACTCCTTTGTGCATATTTTTCCCTTTGAATGCAAATTCCCATTATTTCACTTTGGACATTTACCTCTCTAGTAATAAAATCTAACATAGTACCAATTTTTCCCTAAAAATTCGGCGATTTGGGGGCGGGGCCCACTTGCTGACACGAAAATGACGGGGGATGATGTCGGGTGGAACCCCCGATGTCACTCTGCCCCATTTAAATATTCAGGAAGGTGGGCAGGCAGCGAAATCAGCTGTCCACCCGCCAACCTGTCAATGGCCAATTGAGGCCATTGACACAGTAGTTGAACCAATTAAAGGCCCTGCCCGTCCAACCTTAAGACGGCCAGGCCAGAAGCCCCAGCGGGCTTCAGAAAAAGCATGAAACCTCACCCACTGGCGGAATGAGGTTCCATGTCTGTTTTTAAAAAGTTTAATAAAGTTTCTGTGCTATTTATTAACATGCCCCATCTCATGTGACACTGTCACATGAGGGGGACACGTTAATAATTGTTTTATTTTTCTCTTTTTGAAGTTAATAAACTTTTCACCAATCTCCATGAGGCAGCACTTAGTCTCAGGGAGCAGTGCGCTCTATCGCGCGCATGCATTAAAGAGTGCACTGTGACAGTGGGGGAAACCCTCCCCCTCGCACAGGGAGCCCATAGCACTTCCCATCGGGCAGGCTGCTGGACAGGCCTTAATTGGCCCGCCCACTTAAAATGGCGGCGGGGCCTGTTTCGGCGGCAACGATCGGCTGCCCGCCTGCCGCTGAACTAGTGGGGCCCACCCCCCCATCAAGGGCAAAATTCTGCCCAGTATTTCTTAATTTCTCCTGGCTAGATATAATACTTCACTCCCTGTTTTGAATTCAAATTAGCCTGGTTTATTTAAAAGTGCAAATTTACCTACTTAACATTTCAAACCTAGCTTATCTTCTATTACCTCAACCCTCCCTATCTCTGTAAGATCCTCCAGCCCCTACAACCCTCCCTCTCTCTGTAACCTCCTCCAGCCCCTACAACCCTCCCTATCTCTGTAACCTCCTCCAGCCCCTACAGCCCTCCCTATCTCTGTAACCTCCTCCAGCCCCTACAACCCTCCCTATCTCTGTAACCTCCTCCAGCTCCTACAACCCTCCCTATCTCTGTATCATCCTCCAGCCCCTACAACCCTCCCTATCTCTGTAACCTCCTCCAGCCCCTACAACCCTCCCTATCTCTGTATCCTCCTCCAGCCCCTACAACCCTCCCTATCTCTGTAACCTCCTCCAGCCCCTACAACCCTGCCAATCTCTGTAACCTCCTCCAGCCTCCACAACCCTCCTTATTTCTGTAACCTCTTCCAGTCCCATCAACCCTGCCTGTCTCTGTAACCTTCTCCGGCCTCTACAACCCTCCCCTATCTTCCAGTCCCATCAACCCTGCCTGTCTCTGTAACCTTCTCCGGCCTCTACAACCCTCCCTATCTCTGTAACCTCCTCCAGCCTCTACAACCCTCCCTATCTCTGTAACCTCCTCCAGCCTCTACAACCCTCCCTATTTCTGTAACCTCCTCCAGCGCCATCAACCCTGCCTGTCTCTGTAACCTCCTCTGGCCTCTACAACCCTCCCTATCTCTGTAACCTCCTCCAGCCTCTACAACCCTCCCTATCTCTGTAACCTCTTCCAGCCCCTACAACCCTCCCTATCTCTGTAACCTCCTCCAGCCCCTACAACCCTCCCTATCTCTGTAACCTCCTCCAGCCCCTTCAACCCTCCCTGTCTCTGTAACTCCCTGCAGCCCATTCAACCCTCCCTATCTCTGTAACCTCCTCCGGCCTCTACAACCCTGTTTATCTCTGTAACCTCCTCCAGCCCCTACAACCCTGTCTCTCCCTCTAATGTAATGGCACCAATTACTCACAAGAGATTGTGTAAACCTGTTCTGGGCTTATTAATTAAGACTAGGCGCATGAGAATATTATTACATAGGTTTCAAGTTTAAAGACATCAGCTGCAGGGCTGTGCATGTGCACTCTGCTCAAAGGCAAAAGTGAAACTACGACTGGATTGCATGACACACTTCCCTTCTAGTGATGTCACGCTGCTACCCCTTAAAAACATATTGCAAGCAGTTGCAACCCAAGCCACTTGTGTTTGCGTGTTCCTGTGATTAGCTATGCTGATTTAGAATCAATTTTTGGCTGGGTCGGGCACCATGCATAAAATAGCTCTCCCCACCTTCCCAACACCAGCCTTGCTGGGAATGCTGAGGGACTGTGGATTGCCCTGGCTTGGGAAGGCTTTTCGAGATTTATCGGACCCATGCTGCCGGAACACTTTTAATGTCTTTTTCATATCCAAAACACCGTGGGCAGGATTTTGCATGTTGGTAGGGGGTCATTCCACAAATTTGGTTTGGGGGGGGGGGGAAGGGGGGGGGGGGGGGGGGGGGGGCGGGGGGCGTGTCCTGTCATGCCCCAACACCCCACCCCCACCCTCACCCCCACCCCCACACATTATGGGGATCAGACACCCAGCAGTGATTGAACCCCAATTGGCCAATTGATGGACCGAATCAGTCTCGCCATCCAATCAAGGAGGGCGGGTGGGTTTTGGAGAGCCAATAGGAGCTGCAGACTGGTGCTGCAGGTAAGGCAGAGAGAGGGCCTCTCCACCTTCTCGCAGACATTCAAAACATCTGAGTTTTAAAAATTAACCCTAGCTGCACCACCCCCCCCACCCCCCGGCCAACTAACACCCCCCCCCCCAACAATGGCAGAGGAGGGGGGAATCTCCTCCATAGGCCACGGCCAAGTAGGCAGTGAGGGCCTCAGAGCCTGCCTGGAGTGCTGCTTCCTTCCCCCACCCCCACCACAACCCACCAGGGAGGCTTGCTCCCTCCCCCGTAACCCCACTCCCACCCCTCAGTCAGTCTGTTGCTAGGCAACCAGCCTGTTTCCACTGCCACCAGTTGGGCCTAGATCACAACTGGCTCTCTGGAGACCTCTATTAAAAATGCTTACACCTGACGCTCGACAATGTTGACAAAATGGCACCAGGGTTCCAGCCCTGAACATGTTGTAATAGAAAACGGAACTAAAGAGGACCACTTACCTCCTACTTAACACGCCGCATTAGCTCATGGAGGATTGTACGCTTGTGATGGCGTTGATGGGTTTGAGCTGAACTGTAAAAGAAACAGTGCGAATTTTGAGCCATTTTTCACTCCGGGGGTGCGATGCTGAGGGAGTGCTACACGTCCAGCGGGCCTGTCCCGCGGATGGGGCCGAGGCTCTGTTTGCCTGCTCAAGTGGGCGTCAACGGTGCCATGGTCACTATTTCAAATCAGGGAGTCCTCCACCGCCACCCCCACCACACCCGCCCCCCCCCCCCTCACCCCCTCCCTGTGCCCTGGTCTAAGATTTACCTCACCACCAACAATGTGCAAAAAAATACCCAAACCATCTGCAGATTTATCACATTGCCCTGTGTGGGAACTTGCTGTGCACAAATTGGCCTCAGCAGCCAAAAGGACTTCGTGAACGGCGCAGCAATTTGGGACATCCTTCGGTGGTGAAAGCTGCTTGAGAGAAACTCGTTTCTCTATCGTCTGTCGAGATGGAGGGGCTGTCCTTCAATGAAATCAAGGCAAAAAAACCTTCCCCACCACAACCATTTCTTTTCAGACAATTCATTTATCGCCTGCTGTGAAACCAGCCTATTACATGACAGCAGTTTCCTGCTCTCTTGCTTAGATAGCTGTCACCTAGAGAAGCAACAGCAATTTTAAATAGAAGGAAAAATATCATCAAGATACATCGATGGAATTTGATTTTTTTGAGATGGTAAGTGGCAACTCTCTTAATTGACTGCAATTTGTAATCTTCATAACTTGAAGAATTGTTTTTTTTAAAAAGCAAATATTTTCACTTTGTGTAGCTTCTTTTGATGCCGCTGGATTCTATTTGGTAACAGTTCTCCTGAATTTTGAGATCCCAGTTTACAAATCTCCTTGTGGAAAGCAAAAATTAACCGAAAGCAACATTTAAATGATTGAGTGTGAAAGACATGGGGGTTTTAAGTAAACTTACAAGCATTCTGAAAGTAATCCTGCAACAGTTTTCAATTTCTCACTGACTGCATTTTCAGTTTATTGCTTTTATTCATCCGATTAATATTTTATTCACATCTCCGCTTGGCTTAGTCGCATTTTTGCAGTGTTAGAATTTCATAATGTTTGTATAATTAACAGTCCCATCCCTGGGTACTGGGCATGTGATAATTCACCTTCTGCTCATATTCCTGGCTGTTGGCCCACCTTCTCCCCATATCCCCCAATCCCACCTACTTACCTTCTCCCCATATCCCCCAATCCCACCTACTTACCTTCTCCCCATATCCCCCAATCCCACCTACTTACCTTCTCCCCATATCATTCAATTCAGCCTGCCCACATTCTCTCCATATACCCCAATCCCACATACTAACCCTCTCTGCATATCCCCCATCCCTCTTAGCAAACTTCTCCCCATATCCCCCAATCCCACCTGCCAACTTTCTCCCCATATCCCCCAATCCCACCTACTTACCTTCTCCCCATATCACTCAGTCCAGCCTGCCCTCATTTTCCCATATACCCCAATCCCACTACTAACCTTCTCCCCGTATCCCCCAATCCCACATGCCAACCTTCTCCCCATATCCTCTGAACCCACCTCCCAACCTTCTCCCCATATCCCCCGAACCCACCTCCCAACCTTCTCCCCATATCATTCAATCCCACCTACTAACCTTCTCCCCGTATCCCCCAATCCCACCTACCCACCTTCTCCCCATATCCCTCAATCCCTTCTACCCACCTTCAGCCCATATCCCCCATCCCACCTATCCACCTTCTCCCCATGACCCTCCATCCCATGTACCCACCATCTCCCAATATCCCACAATCCCACCTACCCACTTCCCCATATCCCTCCATCCAATATACCCACCTTCTCCCCATATCGCACAATTCCCACCTACCCACAATCCTCACTTACCCACCCACTCCCCATACCCCACAATCCTAACTTACCCACAATCCACACATGTCCGTCTTCTCCTCATATCCTTAAATCCCACATTCTCCCCATATCTCTCAATCCCACCTTCTCCCCATATCCCTCCTCTCTCTCTCTCTCTCTCTCCAAAACTGTCTCTACTTGCCCCTTCCATCTTGTTCACCATCTCTCCTCTCACTCCACAGCTTCCAACTCTTAACCACTGCCCCTAAAACACTCAGGAATCTGTTTGCAGTGTAGAACCTAATGTTTACGTCCCCAAAATATTGTCCCCAAGCTCCTCAGTGACCTTCAAAAATAACGAATGGGGTGAGCAGGATCACACTGACAAGAATCATAATCTGTCACCTTCACCGTTCAGTCTGTCTTGGCTGAGTATCCTTGAATCCCAATTCCAAAAATCAATCCTTTCTATGGAATTATTTAATTGCCTGGAATGCTTGTACAGTTTTGGCCTCCTTACCTAAGGAAGGATACATCGCCTTAGACGGTGGAGGGAGGGGGTGTAAGGATGGTTCACCAGACTGATTCCAGGATGAGGAGGGTGTTCGAGGAGGAGAAATTGAGTAGAGTGAGCTGATATTCCCTAGAGGAGAACAATGTGACCTCATTGAAACATTGATGTGGTGTGAAGAACTCATTGACAGGTATAACATCCTGAGAGGGCTTGACAGGGTCAATGCTGGGAGACTGTTTCCTTCCCCCGGCTGGAGTTTCCAGAACTTCTGGGGGTGAGGGGGTGGGGGGGGCAGTCACAGCCTCAGGATAAGGGGTTGGCCATTTTAGTCTGAAAGGGGGTGCAAACCCTTCACTAGGGGGGGGCTGTGAATCTTTGGAATTCTCTCCCCCAGAGAGCCGTAGGTGCTCAGTCGTTGAGTATGTTCAAGACTGAGATCGAGAGATTTTTGGGTACGAAGGGAATCGAGGGGTAGGGCAGGACGTTGTGGTTGAGATAGATCAGCCAAGGTTGTGTTGATTGCGGGAGCAGGCCCGAGGGGCTGAATGGCCTCCTCCTGCTCCTACCTCTGATGTCCTTATGACATTACAAGCTTGACACAGTGTGGCTGACTCTTAAATGCCCTCCGAGCAAGGGCAATTAGGGATGGGCAATGAATGGTTGGTCTAGCCAGCAAAGTAAATAAAAATGCTCTGAGAATGTTGCTGAGTTAATAGAAATATTTGCCAGGCTGGAGTCGGTGACTCAGCTCTGCAGTAAACACAAACAACTTATTCAAACATACCCTGAACATAAGGGAACAAGCAAACAGGAAGTCACAATGGCCTCAGAGTGTAATTCGGCAATCTTTCCTAAACAGACGTACGTCAAGATTACTCAAGAGGCTTTGAGCTTTGAAGATACGTTGAAATTATCAGTAAAAGCTTCTGACCCGGCCAACACCGATTAGAACCTGCTCAGGCCTCCTCAGTCCCAGTACTGTGTTCAGCCCTGGACACAACACACCGGTGGGAGAACGTCAAGGCTCGGAGGGGGTGCAGAGGGAATCTGAAAAGAAAGATGCTGCATCGATACAGCGTCTCTCACGACCGCTGGATGTCCCGTGCGACAAATCAGGAGCAGGAGGAGGCCATTCAGCCCCTCAAGCCTGCTCCACCAGTCCAATAAGATCATGGGTGATCCCATTGTGATTCGATTTCCAGATTCCCATCTACTCCCGATAACCTTTGAATCCCTTGCCTAACAAGAATCTATTCAGTGACCCGCACCTCCACCATCACCTGAGGCAGAGAGTTCCAAAGTCACACAACCATCTGAGAGAAAAAAATTCTCCTCATCTCCGTCCTCAAAGGGCAACTGCTAATCTTAAATCAGTGCTCCCCTAGTTCTGGACTCAGCCACAAGAGGAAGCATACTCTCAAGGTGCTTCATACCCAATGAGGCACTATCGTAACTTACGAAATGCCCCAGCCAATTTTCACGCAGCAAGATCCCGCGTGTGATGATGATGCAGATCATCTGTTTTTAGTGATGTTCGTTGTGGGATATGTATTGGCCCCAGGACACCGGGTAGACCTCCCCCCACCCCTCCTCTTCTTTCAAATAGTGGCCAAGGGATCTTTTACACCCACCTGAGAGGGCAGGCAGGGGCCTTGGTTTAATGCCTCAGCTGGAAGACAGCACTTCCGACAGTGCGGCACTCCCTCAGTACTGACCCTCCGACAGTGTGGCACCCCCTCAGTACTGACCCTTCACCAATGCAGCATTCCCTCAGTACTGAGCCTCCGACAGTATGGCATTCCCTCAGTACTGACCCTCTGACAGTGCAGCACTCCCTCAGTACTGACCCTCCGACAGTGTGGCACTCCCTCAGTACTGACCCTCTGACAGTGCAGCACTCCCTCAGTACTGACCCTCTGACAGTGCAGCACTTCCTCAGTACTGACCTCTGACAGTGCAGCACTCCCTCAGCACTGACCCTCTGACAGTGCAGCACTCCCACTGTACTGCACTGGAGTGTCAGCCTGAATCGCTGTTTTCAAGCTTGGGAGTGGGACTTGAATTTTGTGACTCAGAGGCAAGCATGCAACCAACTGAGACATGGCTGATTT
This sequence comes from Carcharodon carcharias, assembly GCF_017639515.1. NCBI lineage: Eukaryota > Metazoa > Chordata > Chondrichthyes > Lamniformes > Lamnidae > Carcharodon > Carcharodon carcharias. Next base: position 2,669,471 of record NC_054495.1, on the reverse strand, counting down.
ACACTACCAGGGATCAGGGACTTCAGTTCATGTGGAGAGACTGGAGAAGCTGCGATTGTTCTCCTTAGAGCAGAGAAGGTTAAGGGGGAGATTGAATCGAGATGTTCAAAATCATGAGGGGTTTGGATAGAGTCAATAAGGAGAAACTGTTTCCAGTGGCAGGAGGGTCGGTAACCAGAGGGACTCAGATTGAAGAGAATCGGGAAAAGACCCAGAGGGGGAGATGAGGGGAATTTTATTTTGACACAGCGAGTTGTTGTGATCTGGAAGGCGCTGCCTGAAAGGGCGGTGGAAGCAGATTCAATAGGAACTTTCAAAAGGGGAATTGGAGAAATACTCCAAGGGGAAAAATTTGCAAGGATATGGGGGAAAGAGCAGGGGGGGAGGGTGGGGACCAATTGGATGGCTCATTCAAAGAGCCAGCCCAGGCATGAAGGGCCGAATGGCCTGCTTCTAGGCTGTGAGATGGTATGATTCTATCACGTCTTGTCTTGGGCCGTCCCCAGTCACATTTCTGGAGCTACGAAACAGGGGTGTAATCTTCACAACCCAAGAGGGCACAGTTCAGAACTGTTGTGTTTGTTGTGGAGCCTGGAATGCAGAAGAGACGACAGCCCCTTCTGCTCCTTCATGCTGTTGTATTCTGAAATGAGGAACCAGTTCTACGGTAAATGGAGCTGCGGGTTAACTGTTATAGGAAGGTGAAACGCAGCGCGGAGAGGTGTGAAAAACCACGATCTTATGAAGCAGATATGAGTCTGCTGATTGTTAAGAAACTCAAAGTGGAACCTTTACCAGCAGCAGTTGGGTGTCATTTGAGAGTTCGGGGAGGGGGTGGGGGCCATAGCAGAAAACCTTCCACTCTCAAAACCTCAAAACCCCCTCACCCTCACCCTCCCCCCCCAACCCCCGCTCCCTGCTCCACTGGTCCTGAGTCACACAACCCAGGAAACCCCCTACCGCCCAAAGCCCATTATCCCATTCGCTGGCCTCAGCATTTAAAGAGTTGCGTTTCAAGCCTTTTAACTGAGCCCTCAAGCAATCCCCACAAACGCCAGCCCGTAAGCCTCCCGAAGGGTTTGTTCGAGGTGGACAGTAAATGAAGAGCGGGAGGAAGACTGGCCTTTCACCATCCTCAGGCTGGGCCACACTGGTCACAGACCAATAGCGGCCTTCTCCAAGTCCCATACCCGCAACTCCCCCCCCCCACCCCCCCCCCCCCCCCCCCCCCCCCCCCACTCCCCGCCAACCCTCGACAGAGAAAAGACAGAGGGGGTCCCAGTTGAATTTAGTGAGGTTGATTGAGGGATAAATCTCGGCCCCAGGACACCGGGGAGAACTCAACCCCACCCCCCTCCCCCGGCTCCAGCCCCCCTTCTCTTCTTCCAATTAACGGGCCGCGAGGTCTTCAACATCCAGCCGAGGAGGCAGAGGGGTCCTTGGTTTAATGTCCCAACAGAAAGCTAGCACCTCTGACAGTGCGGCAGTCCCTCAGCACCAATACAGTGTAAAGGGATCTTTACTCTGTGTCTAACCCCGTGCTGTACCTGTCCTGGGAGTGTTTGATTGGGACAGTGTAGAGGGAGCTTTACTCTGTATCTAACCCGTGCTGTACCTGTCCAGGGAGTGTTTGATGGGGACAGTGTAAAGGGATCTTTGCTCTGTATCTAACCCCGTGCTGTACCTCTCCTGGGAGTGTTTGATGGGGACAGTGTAGAGGGAGCTTTACTCTGTATCTAACCCCATACTGTAGCTGCCCTGGGAGTTTTTGATGGGGACAGTGTAGAGGGAGCTTTACTTTGTATCTAACCCCATACTATAGCTAAAACAAAAACAGAATTACCTGGAAAAACTCAGCAGGTCTGGCAGCATCGGCGGAGAAGAAAAGAGTTGACGTTTCGAGTCCTCATGACCCTTCGACAGAACTTGAGTTCGAGTCCAGGAAAGAGCTGAAATATAAGCTGGTTTAAGGTGTGTGTGTGGGGGGCGGAGAGATAGAGAGACAGAGAGGTGGAGGGGGTTGGTGTGGTTGTAGCGACAAACAAGCAGTGATAGAAGCAGATCATCAAAAGATGTCAACAACAATACTACAATAGAACACATAGGTGTTAAAGTTAAAGTTGGTGATATTATCTAAACGAATGTGCTAATTAAGAATGGATGGTAGGGCACTCAAGGTATAGCTCTAGTGGGTTTTTTTTTTTTTTTTTTTTATTTTTTTTTTTATTTTTTTTTTTATTTTATATAATGGAAATAGGTGGGAAAAGGAAAATCTTTATAATTTATTGGGAAAAAAAAGAAGGGGGAAACAGAAAGGGGGTGGGGATGGGGGAGGGGACTCACGACCTAAAGTTGTTGAATTCAATATTCAGTCCGGAAGGCTGTAAAGTCCCTAGTCGGAAGATGAGGTGTTGTTCCTCCAGTTTGCGTTGGGCTTCACTGGAACAATGCAGCAAGCCAAGGACAGACATGTGGGCAAGAGAGCAGGGTGGAGTGTTAAAATGGCAAGCGACAGGGAGGTTTGGGTCATTCTTGCGGACAGACCGCAGGTGTTCTGAAAAGCGGTCGCCCAGTTTACGTTTGGTCTCTCCAATGTAGAGGAGACCACATTGGGAGCAACGAATGCAGTAGACTAAGTTGGGGGAAATGCAAGTGAAATGCTGCTTCACTTGAAAGGAGTGTTTGGGTCCTTGGACGGTGAGGAGAGAGGAAGTGAAGGGGCAGGTGTTGCATCTTTTGCGTGGGCAAGGGGTTGTGCCATAGGAGGGGGTTGAGGAGTAGGGGGTGATGGAGGAGTGGACCAGGGTGTCCCGGAGGGAGCGATCCCTACGGAATGCCGATAAGGGGGGTGAAGGGAAGATGTGTTTGGTAGTGGCATCATGCTGGAGTTGGCGGAAATGGCGGAGGATGATCCTTTGAATGCGGAGGCTGGTGGGGTGATAAGTGAGGACAAGGGGGACCCTATCATGTTTCTGGGAGGGAGGAGAAGGAGTGAGGGCGGATGCGCGGGAGATGGGCCGGACACGGTTGAGGGCCCTGTCAACGACCGTGGGTGGAAAACCTCGGTTAAGGAAGAAGGAGGACATGTCAGAGGAACTGTTTTTGAATGTAGCATCATCGGAACAGATGCGACGGAGGCGAAGGAACTGAGAGAATGGGATGGAGTCCTTACAGGAAGTGGGGTGTGAGGAGCTGTAGTCGAGATAGCTGTGGGTGTCGGTGGGTTTGTAATGGATATTGGTGGACAGTCTATCACCAGAGATTGAGACAGAGAGGTCAAGGAAGGGAAGGGAAGTGTCAGAGATGGACCACGTGAAAATGATGGAGGGGTGGAGATTGGAAGCAAAATTAATAAATTTTTCCAAGTCCTGACGAGAGCATGAAGCAGCACCGAAATAATCATCGATGTACCGGAGAAAGAGTTGTGGAAGGGGGCCGGAGTAGGACTGCAACAAGGAATGTTCCACATACCCCATAAAGAGACAGGCATAGCTGGGGCCCATGCGGGTACCCATAGCCACACCTTTTATTTGGAGGAAGTGAGAGGAGTTGAAGGAGAAATTGTTCAGCGTGAGAACAAGTTCAGCCAGACGGAGGAGAGTAGTGGTGGATGGGGATTGTTCGGGCCTCTGTTCGAGGAAGAAGCTAAGGGCCCTCAGACCATCCTGGTGGGGGATGGAGGTGTAGAGGGATTGGACGTCCATGGTGAAGAGGAAGCGGTAGGGGCCAGGGAACTGGAAATTGTTGATGTGACGTAAGGTGTCAGAGGAATCACGGATGTAGGTGGGAAGGGACTGGACAAGGGGAGAGAGAAGGGAGTCAAGATAACGAGAAATGAGTTCTGTGGGGCAGGAGCAAGCTGAGACGATCGGTCTACCGGGGCAGTTCTGTTTGTGGATTTTGGGTAGGAGATAGAAGCGGGCCGTCCGAGGTTGGGCAACTATCAGGTTGGAAGCTGTGGGAGGGAGATCCCCAGAGGAGATGAGGTCAGTGACAGTCCTGGAAACAATGGCTTGATGTTCAGTGGTGGGGTCATGGTCCAGGGAGAGGTAGGAGGAAGTGTCTGCGAGTTGACGCTCAGCCTCCGCGTGGTAGAGGTCAGTGCGCCAGACAACAACAGCACCACCCTTGTCAGCGGGTTTGATGACAATGTCAGGGTTGGACCTGAGAGAATGGAGTGCAGTAAGTTCAGAGAGAGACAGGTTAGAATGGGTGAGAGGAGCAGAGAAATTGAGACGACTAATGTCCCGCCGACAGTTCTCAATGAAAAGATCGAGAGAAGGTAAGAATCCAGAGGGAGGGGTCCAGGTGGAGGGAGAATATTGAAGATGGGTAAAAGGATCCGTTGAACTGGGAGAGGACTCCTGCCCAAAGAAGTGAGCCCGGAGACGAAGACGGCGGAAGAAGAGTTCAGTATCATGCCGAGCCCGAAATTCATTGAGGTGAGGGCGTAAGGGTATGAAACTAAGTCCTTTGCTGAGCACTGAACGTTCAGCATCGGAGAGGGGAAGGTCAGGGGGTATAGTGAATACACGGCTGGGGTTGGGATTGGAAGATGGGGTGGGGACGGAGGGACAGGCAGGGGTGGAGGGTCCTAGATGGGTGTTGGTGTCGATGAGTTGCTGGAGCTTGCGTTCCTTAGCACTTGAGAGAAAGAGAAAAAGTTTCTTGTTGAGGCGTCGGATGAGCCGAAGGATAAAATGAAACTGGGGGCACGCGCAGCTTTGAAAAAGGGTACGGCGGTGCTGCTGGAGGGAGAGGTCGAGTGTGTTCATATGGCGGCGCATGGCACTGAGAGTGGATTTCAGAATGTGACGGGAACAGCAGTCCGAGAAACGTTTTATGTCCCGGAGATACCTGTAATCCTGGGTGGGTTCGAAACATGAGGGGTGGAATTTCAGTTGAAATCCATGTGGGGTAAGTCGGAGACGGAGACAGTCACTGAGAAAGGAGATATGGCTGTGAAAGCGGGTTTTAGTAAACACCTTGTCAAACACTAGGAGAGAAATGGAAAGCAATGAAGGTGAACAAGGCAACAGAGAAATCCGGAAATCTTGTCGCAGAGAGGAACAGAACTTCTTCAAGGAGGTAGGCATTTCTTGAAGAGCAGTGGCAGTCAATTAAACACAGAGATAAAAACAAAAAAACTGCGGATGCTGGAAATCCAAAACAAAAACAGAATTACCTGGAAAAACTCAGCAGGTCTGGCAGCATCGGCGGAGAAGAAAAGAGTTGACGTTTCGAGTCCTCATGACCCTTCGACAGAACTTGAGTTCGAGTCCAGGAAAGAGCTGAAATATAAGCTGGTTTAAGGTGTGTGTGTGGGGGGCGGAGAGATAGAGAGACAGAGAGGTGGAGGGGGTTGGTGTGGTTGTAGCGACAAACAAGCAGTGATAGAAGCAGATCATCAAAAGATGTCAACAACAATACTACAATAGAACACATAGGTGTTAAAGTTAAAGTTGGTGATATTATCTAAACGAATGTGCTAATTAAGAATGGATGGTAGGGCACTCAAGGTATAGCTCTAGTGGGTTTTTTTTTTTTTTTTTTTATTTTTTTTTTTATTTTATATAATGGAAATAGGTGGGAAAAGGAAAATCTTTATAATTTATTGGGAAAAAAAAGAAGGGGGAAACAGAAAGGGGGTGGGGATGGGGGAGGGGACTCACGACCTAAAGTTGTTGAATTCAATATTCAGTCCGGAAGGCTGTAAAGTCCCTAGTCGGAAGATGAGGTGTTGTTCCTCCAGTTTGCGTTGGGCTTCACTGGAACAATGCAGCAAGCCAAGGACAGACATGTGGGCAAGAGAGCAGGGTGGAGTGTTAAAATGGCAAGCGACAGGGAGGTTTGGGTCATTCTTGCGGACAGACCGCAGGTGTTCTGAAAAGCGGTCGCCCAGTTTACGTTTGGTCTCTCCAATGTAGAGGAGACCACATTGGGAGCAACGAATGCAGTAGACTAAGTTGGGGGAAATGCAAGTGAAATGCTGCTTCACTTGAAAGGAGTGTTTGGGTCCTTGGACGGTGAGGAGAGAGGAAGTGAAGGGGCAGGTGTTGCATCTTTTGCGTGGGCAAACCTGCTGAGTTTTTCCAGGTAATTCTGTTTTTGTTTTGGATTTCCAGCATCCGCAGTTTTTTTGTTTTTATCTCTGTGTTTAATTGACTGCCACTGCTCTTCAAGAAATGCCTACCTCCTTGAAGAAGTTCTGTTCCTCTCTGCGACAAGATTTCCGGATTTCTCTGTTGCCTTGTTCACCTTCATTGCTTTCCATTTCTCTCCTAGTGTTTGACAAGGTGTTTACTAAAACCCGCTTTCACAGCCATATCTCCTTTCTCAGTGACTGTCTCCGTCTCCGACTTACCCCACATGGATTTCAACTGAAATTCCACCCCTCATGTTTCGAACCCACCCAGGATTACAGGTATCTCCGGGACATAAAACGTTTCTCGGACTGCTGTTCCCGTCACATTCTGAAATCCACTCTCAGTGCCATGCGCCGCCATATGAACACACTCGACCTCTCCCTCCAGCAGCACCGCCGTACCCTTTTTCAAAGCTGCGCGTGCCCCCAGTTTCATTTTATCCTTCGGCTCATCCGACGCCTCAACAAGAAACTTTTTCTCTTTCTCTCAAGTGCTAAGGAACGCAAGCTCCAGCAACTCATCGACACCAACACCCATCTAGGACCCTCCACCCCTGCCTGTCCCTCCGTCCCCACCCCATCTTCCAATCCCAACCCCAGCCGTGTATTCACTATACCCCCTGACCTTCCCCTCTCCGATGCTGAACGTTCAGTGCTCAGCAAAGGACTTAGTTTCATACCCTTACGCCCTCACCTCAATGAATTTCGGGCTCGGCATGATACTGAACTCTTCTTCCGCCGTCTTCGTCTCCGGGCTCACTTCTTTGGGCAGGAGTCCTCTCCCAGTTCAACGGATCCTTTTACCCATCTTCAATATTCTCCCTCCACCTGGACCCCTCCCTCTGGATTCTTACCTTCTCTCGATCTTTTCATTGAGAACTGTCGGCGGGACATTAGTCGTCTCAATTTCTCTGCTCCTCTCACCCATTCTAACCTGTCTCTCTCTGAACTTACTGCACTCCATTCTCTCAGGTCCAACCCTGACATTGTCATCAAACCCGCTGACAAGGGTGGTGCTGTTGTTGTCTGGCGCACTGACCTCTACCACGCGGAGGCTGAGCGTCAACTCGCAGACACTTCCTCCTACCTCTCCCTGGACCATGACCCCACCACTGAACATCAAGCCATTGTTTCCAGGACTGTCACTGACCTCATCTCCTCTGGGGATCTCCCTCCCACAGCTTCCAACCTGATAGTTGCCCAACCTCGGACGGCCCGCTTCTATCTCCTACCCAAAATCCACAAACAGAACTGCCCCGGTAGACCGATCGTCTCAGCTTGCTCCTGCCCCACAGAACTCATTTCTCGTTATCTTGACTCCCTTCTCTCTCCCCTTGTCCAGTCCCTTCCCACCTACATCCGTGATTCCTCTGACACCTTACGTCACATCAACAATTTCCAGTTCCCTGGCCCCTACCGCTTCCTCTTCACCATGGACGTCCAATCCCTCTACACCTCCATCCCCCACCAGGATGGTCTGAGGGCCCTTAGCTTCTTCCTCGAACAGAGGCCCGAACAATCCCCATCCACCACTACTCTCCTCCGTCTGGCTGAACTTGTTCTCACGCTGAACAATTTCTCCTTCAACTCCTCTCACTTCCTCCAAATAAAAGGTGTGGCTATGGGTACCCGCATGGGCCCCAGCTATGCCTGTCTCTTTATGGGGTATGTGGAACATTCCTTGTTGCAGTCCTACTCCGGCCCCCTTCCACAACTCTTTCTCCGGTACATCGATGATTATTTCGGTGCTGCTTCATGCTCTCGTCAGGACTTGGAAAAATTTATTAATTTTGCTTCCAATCTCCACCCCTCCATCATTTTCACGTGGTCCATCTCTGACACTTCCCTTCCCTTCCTTGACCTCTCTGTCTCAATCTCTGGTGATAGACTGTCCACCAATATCCATTACAAACCCACCGACACCCACAGCTATCTCGACTACAGCTCCTCACACCCCACTTCCTGTAAGGACTCCATCCCATTCTCTCAGTTCCTTCGCCTCCGTCGCATCTGTTCCGATGATGCTACATTCAAAAACAGTTCCTCTGACATGTCCTCCTTCTTCCTTAACCGAGGTTTTCCACCCACGGTCGTTGACAGGGCCCTCAACCGTGTCCGGCCCATCTCCCGCGCATCCGCCCTCACTCCTTCTCCTCCCTCCCAGAAACATGATAGGGTCCCCCTTGTCCTCACTTATCACCCCACCAGCCTCCGCATTCAAAGGATCATCCTCCGCCATTTCCGCCAACTCCAGCATGATGCCACTACCAAACACATCTTCCCTTCACCCCCCTTATCGGCATTCCGTAGGGATCGCTCCCTCCGGGACACCCTGGTCCACTCCTCCATCACCCCCTACTCCTCAACCCCCTCCTATGGCACAACCCCTTGCCCACGCAAAAGATGCAACACCTGCCCCTTCACTTCCTCTCTCCTCACCGTCCAAGGACCCAAACACTCCTTTCAAGTGAAGCAGCATTTCACTTGCATTTCCCCCAACTTAGTCTACTGCATTCGTTGCTCCCAATGTGGTCTCCTCTACATTGGAGAGACCAAACGTAAACTGGGCGACCGCTTTTCAGAACACCTGCGGTCTGTCCGCAAGAATGACCCAAACCTCCCTGTCGCTTGCCATTTTAACACTCCACCCTGCTCTCTTGCCCACATGTCTGTCCTTGGCTTGCTGCATTGTTCCAGTGAAGCCCAACGCAAACTGGAGGAACAACACCTCATCTTCCGACTAGGGACTTTACAGCCTTCCGGACTGAATATTGAATTCAACAACTTTAGGTCGTGAGTCCCCTCCCCCATCCCCACCCCCTTTCTGTTTCCCCCTTCTTTTTTTTCCCAATAAATTATAAAGATTTTCCTTTTCCCACCTATTTCCATTATATAAAATAAAAAAAAAAAAAAAAATAAAAAAAAAAAAAAACCCACTAGAGCTATACCTTGAGTGCCCTACCATCCATTCTTAATTAGCACATTCGTTTAGATAATATCACCAACTTTAACTTTAACACCTATGTGTTCTATTGTAGTATTGTTGTTGACATCTTTTGATGATCTGCTTCTATCACTGCTTGTTTGTCGCTACAACCACACCAACCCCCTCCACCTCTCTGTCTCTCTATCTCTCCGCCCCCCACACACACACCTTAAACCAGCTTATATTTCAGCTCTTTCCTGGACTCGAACTCAAGTTCTGTCGAAGGGTCATGAGGACTCGAAACGTCAACTCTTTTCTTCTCCGCCGATGCTGCCAGACCTGCTGAGTTTTTCCAGGTAATTCTGTTTTTGTTTTGGATTTCCAGCATCCGCAGTTTTTTTGTTTTTATCCCATACTATAGCTGCCCTGGGAGTTTTTGATGGGGACAGTGTAGAGGGAGATTTACTCTGTATCTAACTTGTGCAGCACTCCTTCAGTACTGACCCTCCAACAGTGCAGCACTCCCTCAGTACTGACCCTCTGACAGTGCAGCACTCCCTCAGTACTGACCCTCTGACAGTGCAGCACTCCCTCAGTACTGACCCTCTGACATTTCAGCACTCCCTCAGTACTGACCCTCTGACAGTGCAGCACTCCCTCAGTACTGACCCTCCAACAGTGCAGTGTTCCCTCAGTACTGACCCTCCGACAGTGCAGCTCTCCCTCAGTACTGACCCTCTGACAGTGCAGCTCTCCCTCAGTACTGAACCTCCGACAGTGCACTGTTTCCTCAGGACTGACCCTTGGTGTCCTTCAATTAGTGAGTTAGGGGATTAGAGGGAAGGACTTCGATGGGAGTGTTAGGGGATTAGAAGATTGGTGTTCAATGGGAGAGTTAGAGGATTAGTGAGATGGCCTTGGGTGGGAGAGTTAATACCTTTTAGCCTATTTCGATCCCTTCCCCACACCCCACCCCCACTAGAGCTATCTGTACGCTGCTCATCCTGCTTTCTACCCTTAATGTCACCTATTATCACATTCCTTAGATAATATCACCACCTTCAACACCTCTTTGTCCTTTTGTCTGTGACATCTTTTGGCTATTTCCATCTATCACTAACCTTCTATTCAGCTCTACCTGTCCCACCACACCCTCCTTAAACCAATTTGTATTTCACCTCTTTTCTATTTTTCCTTAGTTCTGTTGAAGGGCCATATGGACTCAAAACGTTAACTGTTTTCCTCTCCACAGATGCTGTCAGACCTGCTGAGTTTTTCTAGGTATTTTTATTTTTGTGTAGGGGATTAGAGGGATGGTCTTTGATGGGAGAGTTAGGGGATTAGAGGGATGGTCTTTGATGGGAGAGTTAGGGGATTAGAGGGATGGTCTTTGATGGGAGAGTTAGGAGTTTAGAGGGATGGTCTTGGATGGGAGAGTTAGGGGATTAGAGGGATGGTCTTTGATGGGAGAGTTAGGGGATTAGAGGGATGGTCATCGATGGGACAGTTAGGGGATTAGAGGGATGGTCTTTGATGGGAGAGTTAGGGGATTAGAGGGATGGTCTTTGATGGGAGAGTTAGGGGATTAGAGGGATGGTCTTTGATGGGAGAGTTAGGGGATTAGAGGGATGGTCTTTGATGGGAGAGTTAGGGGATTAGAGGGATGGTCTTTGATGGGAGAGTTAGGGGATTAGAGGGATGGTCTTTGATGGGAGAGTTAGGGGATTAGAGGGATGGTCTTTGATGGGAGAGTTAGGGGATTAGAGGGATGGTCTTTGATGGGAGAGTTAGGGGATTAGAGGGATGGTTTTGGATGGAAAAGTTAGGGGATTAGAGGGATGGTCTTCAATGGGAGAGTTAGGGGACTAGAGGGATGGTCTTGGATGGGAGAGTTAGGGGATTAGAGGGATGGTCTTTGATGGGAGAGTTAGGGGATTAGAGAGATGGTCTTCAATGGGAGAGTTAGGGGATTAGAGGGATGGTCTTGGATGGGAGAGTTAGGGGATTAGAGGGATGGTCTTGGATGAGAGATTTAGGGGATTAGAGGGATGGTCTTTGATGGGAGAGTTAGGGGATTAGTGGGATGGTCTTTGATGGGAGAGTTAGGGGATTAGAGAGATGGTCTTTGATGGGAGAGTTAGGGGATTAGAGGGATGGTCTTTGATAGGAGAGTTAGGGGTCTAGGCAAAGGTCTTCGATGGATATTTAGGGAACGAGTGGGATGGGCTTTTGGAATCATATACAATGGTGCAATATATTTGCATGATTTCCTCTATGCAGTGTTTCTTTCATCAGTGGCATCAATCAATTCAGTATGAGTAGGTTTACACTGCTTAAAATATCAATCAGGCAAATCAAATAAAAATCTGCAAGTCATTCTCTGGCCAATCGTGCCAGACATAATTTCTAACTCAAATCTAATCTCCTGCAGCTGTTATCGTGGTTTCAACTCTGTGATTTTGTTAAGAAGTTTGCGATATTTTCAAACTCTGCTTCCTCTTTCATTCTCTGATCATATGATTAAATATTGCTCTCCAATCAGTACAAAACAGTCAAAGGCTCAGTGATATAAATATCTCTGTAACCTCCTCCAGACCTCTCAACCCTCCCTATCTCTGTAACCTCCTCCAGTCCCTACAACCCTTCCTCTCTCTGTAACCTCCTCCTGCCCCTACAACCCTCCCTATCTCTGTAACCTCCTCCAGCCCCTACAACCCTCCCTATCTCTGTAACCTCCTCCAGCTCCTACAACCCTCCCTATCTCTGTAACCTCCTCCAGTCCCTACAACCCTCCCTATCTCTGTAACCTCCTCCAGTCCCTACAACCCTCCCTAGCTCTGGAACCTCCTCCAGCCCCTCGGACCCTCTCTATCTCTGTAACCTCCTCCAGTCCCTACAACCCTCCCTATCTCTGTAACCTCCTCCAGCCCTCACATCCCTCCCTATCTCTGTAATCTCCTCCAGCCCTCACATCCCTCCCTATCTCTGTAATCTCCTCCAGCCCTCACATCCCTCCCTATCACTGTAACTGGAAGGGTGCTTTTCTGAATGGAGAGCTGTGACTAGTGGAGTTCCACAGGGATCAGTGCTGGGACGTTTGCTGTCTGTAGTATACATAAATGATTTGGAGGAAAATTTAACTGGGCTAATTAGTAAGTTTACAGACGAGACTAAGGTTGGAGGAGCTGCAGATAGTTAAGAGGATTGTCAAAGGATACAACGGGATATAGATCGGTTGAGACTTGGGTGGAGAAATGGCAGATGGAGTTTAATCCAGACAAATGCGAGGTAATGCATTTTGGAAGGTCTAATACAGGCAGGAATTACACAGTAAATGGCAGAAGCCTTAAGTGCATCGACGGACAGAGGAATCTGGGTGTATAGGTCCACAGGTCACTGAAAGTGGCAATGCAGGTGGATAAGGTAGTCAGGAAGGTATATGGCATGCTTGCCTTCATTGGCAGGGGTATTGAGTATAAAAGCAGGGAAGTCATGCTGCAGCTGTATAGAACCTTGGTTAGGCCACACTTGGAATATTGCGTGCAATTCTGGTCACCACGTTACCAGAAGGACATGGAGGCATTGGAGAGGGTGCAGAGGAGGTTTACCAGGATGCTGCCTGGTCTGGAGGTTATTAGCTATGAGGAGAGGTTGGAGAAACTCGGATTGTTCTCACTAGAGTGACAGAGATTGAGGGGTGACTTGATAGAAGTTTACAGAATTATGAGTGGCATTGACAGAGTAGATGGTCAGAAGCTTTTTCCCAGTGTGGAAGAGTCAATTACTAGGGGACATAGATTTAAGGTGAGAGGAGAAAACTATAGAGGAAATGTGCGGGGCAAATTTTTTTATGCAGAGGGTAGTGAGTGTCTGGAATTCACTGCCAGAGGAGGTGGTGGAAGCAGATACGATAGTGATGTTTAAGAGGCAGCTTGACAAGTACATGAATAGGATGGGAATAGAGGGATACGGACCCCGGAAGTGCAAAATGTTTTAGTTGACGGGCAATATGATCGGCGCAGGCTTGGAGGGCCGAAGGGCCTGTTCCTGTGCTGTACTTTTCTTTGTTCTTTGTTCTCTTTGTAAACTCCTCCAGCCCCTACAACCCTCTCTATCTCTGTAACCTCCTCCAGCCCCTTCAACCCTCCCTATCTCTGTAACCTCCTCCAGCCCCTACAACCCTCCCTATCTCTGTAACCTCCTCCAGCCCCGAAAACCCTCCCTATCTCTGTAACCTCCTCCAGCCCCTACATTCCTATCTATCTCTGTAACCTCCTCCAGCCCCTTCAACCCTCCCTATCTCTGTAACCTCCTCCAGCCCCTCCAACCCTGCCTATCACTGCAACCTTTTCCAGCCCCTACAACCCTCCCTTTCTCTGTAACGTACTCCAGCCCATAAAATCCTCCCGATCTCTGTAACCCCCTCCAGCCCCTACAACCTTCCCTATCTCTGTAACCTTCTCCAGCCCCTACAACCCTCCTTATCTCTCTAACTTCCTCCAGCACCTTACATCCCTCCCTATTTAAGTAATCTCCTCTAGCCCATACAATGCTCCTTATCTCTGTAATCTCATCCAGCCCCTACAACTCTCCCTATCTCTGTAACCTCCTCCAGCCCTTACAACCTTCCCTATCTCTGTAACCTCCTCCAACTCCTTCAAACCTCCATATCTCTGTAATCTCCTCCAACCCCTACAACCCTCCCTATCTATGAAACCTCCTCCAGCCGCTACAACCCTGCCTATCACTGTAACCTCCTCCAGCCCCTACAACCCTCCCTATCTCTGTAACCTCCTCCAGCCCCTTCAACCCTCCCTATGTCTGTAATCTCCTCCAGCCCCTACAACCCTCCCTATCTCTGTAATCTACTCTAACCCTCACATCTTTCCCTATCTCTGTAATCTCCTCCAGCCCTCACATCCCTCCCTATCTCTGTAACCTCCTTCAGCCCCTACAAACCTCCCAATCACTGTAACCTCCACCAGCCGCTAAACCCTCCCTATCTCTGTAACCTCCACCAGCCCCTAAACCCTCCCTATCTCTGTAACCTCCTCCAGCCCCTACAACCCTCCCTATCTCTGTAACCTCCTCCAACCACTACAACCCTCCTTATCTCTCTAAATTCCTCCAGCACCTTACATCCCTCCCTATTTTAGTAATCTCCTCTAGCCCATACAATGCTCCCTATCTCTGTAATCTCATCCAGTCCCTACAAACTTCCCTATCTCTGTAACCTCCTCCAGCCCCTGCAACCCTCCCTGTCTCTGTAACCTCCTTCAGCCCCTACAACCCTCCCTATCTCTGTAACCTCCTCCAGCCCCTACAACCCTCCCTATCTGTGTAACCTCCTCCAGCCCCTACAACCTTCTCTATCTCTGTAACCTCCTCCAGCCCCTTCAACCCTCCCTATCTCTGTAACCTCCTCCAGCCCCTACAACCCTCCCTATCTCTTTAACCTCTTCCAGTCCCTACAACCCTCCGCGATCTCTGCTCTCCTCCAATTCCGGCCTCTTGACCATCACCCGATTCCCATCGCTCCACCATTGGTGGCAGCGCCTTCAGCTGCCTGGGGCCCTGAGCTCTGGCCTTCCCTCCCTAAACCAGGAGCCTCCCCCTCTCCCTCTCTCTCTTTCTCTCCATCTTTAAGATGCTCCTTAAAGCTGCCTGCTGTGACCGATGTTTTAGTCACCTGTCCCTGATATGTGGCTCTGTGTTAACGCTTTATTTGACTTCATTCCTAAGTGGTACCTGGGACATTTTGAGAGACTTTCATTCCTATAGCGCCTTTCACCATCTCAGGATGCCCCAAAGCAACTTAAAGCCAATGAAGTACATTCCTTAAGGTGAAGGCGCTGTTGTGATGTCAGAAACAAAGCAGCCAGTTAGCGCACAGCAAGATCCCACAAATAGCACTGTGAAAATGATGCAGATCATCTGTTTTTGGTGATATTGTTTGAGGGACAGAGGGGAGAACTCCCCCCTGCTCACCGTACAAACAG
Organism: Carcharodon carcharias; assembly: GCF_017639515.1. Taxonomy (NCBI): domain Eukaryota; kingdom Metazoa; phylum Chordata; class Chondrichthyes; order Lamniformes; family Lamnidae; genus Carcharodon; species Carcharodon carcharias. Next base: position 2,654,401 of record NC_054495.1, on the reverse strand, counting down.
TGGATTATTTATATCCACTCACCAACAGTGCAGCACTCCCTCGGTACTGACCCTCCGACAGTGCAGCACTCCCTCCGTACTGACCGTCCGACAGTGCAGCACTCCCTCAGTACTCACCCTCAGAAAGTGCAGCACTCCCTCAGTACTGACCCTCCGACTGTGCAGCACTCCCTCGGTACTGACCCTCCGACAGTACAGCACTCCCTCAGTACTGACCGTCCGACAGTGCAGCACTCCCTCAGTACTCACCCTCAGAAAGTGCAGCACTCCCTCAGTACTGACCCTCCGACTGTGCAGCACTCCCTCGGTACTGACCCTCCGACAGTGCAGCACTCCCTCAGTACTGACCGTCCGACAGTGCAGCACTCCCTCAGTACTCACCCTCAGAAAGTGCAGCACTCCCTCAGTACTGACCCTCCGACAGTGCAGCACTCCCTCAGTACTGACCGTCCGACAGTGCAGCACTCCCTCAGTACTCACCCTCAGAAAGTGCAGCACTCCCTCAGTGCTGACCCTCCGACAGTGCAGCACTCCCTCAGTACTGTCCCTCCAACAGTGTAGCACTTCCTCAGTACTGTTCCTCCAACAGTGCAGTACTCCTTCAGTACTGGCCCTCCAACAGTGCAGCGCTCCCTCAGTACTGACCCACTGACAGTGCAGCAATCCCTCAATACTGACCCTCCAACGGCGCAGCACTCCCTCAGTTCTGACCCCCCAACAGTGCAGCACTCCCTCAGTACTGATCCTCTGACAGTGCAACTTTCCCTCAGTACTGACCCTCCGACAATGCAGCACTCCCTCAGAACTGACGCTCTGACAGTGCAGCACTCCCTCAGTACTGACGCTCTGACAGTGCAGCGCTCCCTCAGTACTGTCCCTCCAACAGTGTAGCACTTCCTCAGTACTGACACTCCAACAGTGCAGCACTTCCTCAGTACTGACACTCCAACAGTGCAGTGCTTCCTCAGTACTGTTCCTCCAACAGTGAAGCAATCCTTCAGTACTGGCCCTCCAACGGTGCAGCACTTCCTCCATACTGACCCTTAGACATTGCACACTCCCTCAATACTGACACTCCAACAGTGCAGCACTCCCTCAGTACTGACACCCCAACAGTGCAAAACTCCCTCAGTGCTGTCTCTCCAACAGTGCAACATTCCCTCAGTACTGTCCCTCCAACAGTGCAGTACTACCTCCGTACTGCCATCCGACAGTGCAGCACTCCCTCAGTACTGACCCTCCGACAGTGCAGCACTCCCTCAGCACTAACCCTCTGACAGTGCAGCGCTCCCTCAGTACTGAACCTCCGACAGTGCAGCACTCCTTCAGTACTGACCCTCCGACAGTGCAGCACTCCCTCAGTACTGACCCTCCGACAGTGCAGCACTCCCTCAGTACTGACCCTCTGACAGTGCAGCACTCCCTCAGTACTGACCCTCCGACAGTGCAGCACTCCCTCGGTACTGACCCTCCGACAGTGCAGCACTCCCTCAGTACTGACTGTCCGACAGTGCAGCACTCCCTCAGTACTCACCCTCAGAAAGTGCAGCACTCCCTCAGTACTGACCCTCCGACAGTGCAGCACTCCCTCAGTACTGACCCTCCGACAGTGCTGCACTCCCTCAGTACTGACCCTCAAAAAGTACAGCACTCCCTCAGTGCTGACCCTCCGACAGTGCAGCACTCCCTCAGTACTGTCCCTCCAACAGTGTAGCACTTCCTCAGTACTGTTCCTCCAACAGTGCAGTACTCCTTCAGTACTGGCCCTCCAACAGTGCAGCGGTCCCTCAGTACTGACCCACCGACAGTGCAGCAATCCCTCAATACTGACCCTCCAACGGCGCAGCACTCCCTCAGTTCTGACCCCCCAACAGTGCAGCACTCCCTCAGTACTGATCCTCTGACAGTGCAACTTTCCCTCAGTACTGACCCTCCGACAATGCAGCACTCCCTCAGAACTGACGCTCTGACAGTGCAGCACTCCCTCAGTACTGACGCTCTGACAGTGCAGCGCTCCCTCAGTACTGTCCCTCCAACAGTGTAGCACTTCCTCAGTACTGTCCCTCCAACAGTGTAGCACTTCCTCAGTACTGACACTCCAACAGTGCAGCACTTCCTCAGTACTGTTCCTCCAACAGTGAAGCAATCCTTCAGTACTGGCCCTCCAACAGTGCAGCACTTCCTCCATACTGACCCTTAGACATTGCACACTCCCTCAATACTGACACTCCAACAGTGCAGCACTCCCTCAGTACTGACACCCCAACAGTGCAAAACTCCCTCAGTGCTGTCTCTCCAACAGTGCAACATTCCCTCAGTACTGTCCCTCCAACAGTGCAGTACTACCTCCGTACTGCCATCCGACAGTGCAGCACTCCCTCAGTACTGACCCTCCGACAGTGCAGCACTCCCTCAGCACTAACCCTCTGACAGTGCAGCGCTCCCTCAGTACTGACCCTCTGACAGTGCAGCGCTCCCTCAGTACTGAACCTCCGACAGTGCAGCACTCCTTCAGTACTGACCCTCCGACAGTGCAGCACTCCCTCAGTACTGACCCTCCGACAGTGCAGCACTCCCTCAGCACTAACCCTCTGACAGTGCAGCGCTTCCTCAGTACTGACCCTCCGACAGGGCAGCACTCCCTCAGTACTGACCCTCCGACAGTGCAGCACTCCCTCAGTACTGACCCTCTGACAGTGCAGCACTCCCTCAGTACTGACCCTCCGGCAGTGCAGCAACCCCTCAGGGACTCCCATACTCTCACATTGAGTGAGAGCAGGCATTTTTTTTTTTTTTTTGGATTATTCACAGCCTTTTACACAGTAAGACATGTTTTAATTTGATATGGTAAATCCGAGTTTCGAAACAGGAAGTGGAGGCTGACTGACTGAAACCAAGACTGCTTCTCAGCCAGAAGGTGTGAACTCCACAGGTGCTGACTTGCACAAACCTTCTGCTTGCAGTTTTAAATATATTAATACTTAAGTGCTATTTTGAGTTGACTTATGCAACTCCTGGTTTCTTCATTGACAAAGCCTTCAGAAAGGGAAAAAAAACCTCCAATTCTCCATTGGCTTTCAGTCCCTCCCAACATCCCAAAGTGCTTCACAAGTGAGTCCTGTTGCTTTTATTACACAGGTAACAAGGCAGTCTCCCCCTTCCTCAACTTCCTAACCCTCAGCCTGCCCCTCCCTCAGCCTCCCCCTCCCTCAGCCTCCCCCAGCCTCCTCCTCCCTCAGCCTCCCCCTCCCTCAGGCTCCTCCTTGCTCAGTCTGCCCCCCTCGGCCTCCCCCTCACCCCCTTTGATCAGAGAAACATGGGGCAGAATGAATTAAGGCCTGTCCAGCGGCCTGCCTGATGGGAAGCGCTATGGGCTCCCTGTGTGGGCAGAGGGGTGGTGGGGGTTTGGTGGGGGGGGTGGTGGTGATCCCCGACTGCCAGAGAGCGCACATTTCCCTGAGGCAAATTGCTGCCTCAGGGAGATCACTGAAAGGCAGTAAAACATGAAAAATAGAAACGCTTAACAATCGCCCACACATTCCCCCTCATGTGAATATGTCACAGGAGATGCGGGCGTGACAATGAAACGCGCAAAAACCTATATCACAATGTTTTAATTCCGATGTGAAACCTCACCCCCCCCCGCAACTGGAGGTTTGTAAAAACAAAGTCACCTACCGGTTGGGCCTGTGCTCCGAGCCGAAGCTCGCACGGGCCCCCTCAAAATCCCGCTCGATTGGTGAGTTCGTGGCCTGAACGAGGCCTCTTGTTAATGGCGGGGCCAATGTCCCACTGCTGAGCGCGGAAGCGCTGACCGAACTATCACCAGGCCACGCGCTGACCTCAGGATGCTCAGGCGACATTTTAAGCACTGACGGGCGGGGTCCACCACCCAGACGCCAGCCTGAAGATTCTGCCCCATAATGTTTCCTGCACCCTGGAAAACTTGTGCTTTTTTTAGACTTCTCCAACCACCACCCCCCCCTGCCCACCCACCACCCACAACCCCTCACCACCACCCCCACCACCCCCGCCCCCCCCCAACCCCCCCGGCACCCTGCGCACATATACACACACAAAGGCACACGCACTCACACACACTCTCACACTCACACGCAGACACGCACACACAGACACACACACACACACGCACAGACACACACACACGCACTCACACTCACACGCAGACACGCACACACACACACACAGTCACACACACACACACACGCACTCACACTCACACGCAGACACGCACAGACACACACACGCACAGACACACACACACAGACACACACACACACACGCACACACACACGCACACACGCACTCACACTCACATGCAGACACGCACACACACACATGCGCACAGACACACACACACGCACTCACACTCACACGCAGACACGCACACACACACACACACACAGTCACACACACACACGCACTCACACTCACACGCAGACATGCACACACACACACGCACAGACACACACACACACACACGCACTCACACTCACACGCAGACACGCACACACACACACACACGCACAGACACACACCCACGCACAGACACACACACACAGACACACACACATACGCACTCTCTCACACACACACACACACACACACACACGCACGCACACACATTCTCACACGAGCACACATTCGCACGCACACACAGACACACGCACGCACACACACACGCACACATTCTCACACATGCACACACTCTCACACACGCACACACAGCCACACGCACATACAGACGGACACACGCAAACACAGTCGCATGCACACACACAAGCACACAGACACGCGTACACACACACGCACACACACGCACACGCACGTACACACGCACACTGGTGTGTGTGAGAGAGTGTGTGTGTGTGTGTGAGAGAGAGTGTATGTGTGATTGTGTGAGTGAGTGAGGTTGTCTGTGCGTGTGTGAAAGAGTGTGCGTGTGTCCGTGTGAGTGTGTGTGTGAGATTGTGAGAGTGTTCATGTGTGTGCGTGTGAGAGTGGGTGAGTGAGTGTGTTTGTTGTCACAGAGAGAGTCTGTGTGCATGTGTGTGTGTGGATGTGTGAGTGTGTACGAGAGAGTGAGTGTGTATGTGCATGTGTGTGTGTGCTGTGAGAGTGTGAGTGTGTACAAGAGAGTGAATGTGTGGACGTGAGAGTGTGTATGAGAGAGTATGTGTTTACAAGAGAGTGTGTGTGTGAGTGTCTGTGTGCGTATGAGAGAGTGAGTGACTCAATGTGTGAGTGAGTGTGTTTGTGTGTGTAAGTGTGTGTGTGTGAGTGTGTGTGAGAGAGAGTCTGTGTGTATGTATGAGTGTGTGTGTGAATAAGTTAGTGCGAGTGTGTGTGTGTGTGTGTGTGTGTGTGCAAGCACGTATGTGTGTGTGAGAGAGTGGGCGTGTGTGTGTGAGAGAAAGTGCCCGTGAGTGTGAGCATATGTGTGCAAGAGAGTGTGTGTGTGCATGTGCACGAGAGAGTGTGTACAAGAGAGTGTGTGTGTGTGAGTGAGATAGTGTGTGCATGTCTGTATGTGTGTGAGAGAGAGTGAGTGGGTGTGCACGCACGTGTGAGTGTGTGTGAGTAAGAGTGTGTGTGCACGTGTGTGTGTGTGTGCATGCGTACATGTGTCTGTGTGTGAGAGAGAGTGTGTGCGTAGTGAGAGTGTTTGTAAGAGACTGTGAACGTGTGTGTCCGAGAGAGTGTGTGTGTGTGCGTGTGAGTGTATGTGCATGTGTGAGTGTGAGTCCCACACACACACACTCTTTTGCACATACACAAACACACTCACTCACTCACCCACTCTCTCTCACACACACACACAACACACACTCACACACACACAGAGAGCTCATAAATAAAGTCACAGAAAATTGCCATCACTGAACATAAGTGTGAGAACACAGACTGGAAATGAATGGCTATTTCTGTGCTTCCCCTTGCTATGTGGTTTTTGTGCCATTGTGAGTAATTCTTCTTTGCCTCTGGATTATCAGCAAACATACAATCAAACCGAACGATGGTTCAGCGGCAAGGAGAGTCCAGAACATTTCGCAAAGAATGCGTCTGCATTTCTGTAGTGCCTTGCACAGCCTCAGCACATCCCATTGTGCCTCCCAGCCAATGAAGGGCTTTCTGAAATGTGGTGACTGTTAGAATGCAGGGCAGGCAGCAGCCAAATTGCACACAACAAGCTCCCACAAATAGCCATGTGCTGGAGAAGGCTGTGGCTCAGTGGACAGGACTCTTACCTGACAAGTTTACAGGTCCACATCCCACTCCAGGGTCTAACAACAAGAATTAAGGCTGACACTGTCAGAGGGTCAGTACTGAGGGAGTGCTGCACTGTCAGAGGGTCAGTACTGAGGGAGTGCTGCACTGTCAGAGGGTCAGTACTGAGGGAGTGCTGCACTGTGAGAGGGTCAGTACTGAGGGAGCGCTGCACTGTGAGAGGGTCAGTACTGAGGGAGTGCTGCACTGTCAGAGGGTCAGTTTTGAGGGAGTGCTGCACTGTCAGAGGGTCAGTACTGAGGGAGCGCTGCACTGTCGGAGGGTCAGTACTGAGGGAGTGCTGCACTGTCGGAGGGTCAGTACTGAGGGAGTGCTGCACTGTCAAAGTGTCAGTACTAAGGGAGTGCCGCACTGTCAGAGGGTCAGTACTGAGGGAGTGCCGCACTGTCGGAGGAGCAGTACTGAGGGAGTGCTGCACTGTCGGAGTGTCAGTACTGAGGGAGTGCTCCACTGTTGGTGGGTCAGTACTGAGGGAGTGCTGCATTGTCGGAGGGTCAGTACTGAGGGAGTGCTGCACTGTTGGAGTGTCAGTACTGAGGGAGTGCTGCACTGTCGGAGTGTCAGTACCGAGGGAGTGCTGCACTGTCAGAGGGTCAGTGCTGAGGGAATGCTGCATTGTCGGAGGGTCAGTACTGAGGGAGTGCTGCACTGTCGGAGGGTCAGTACTGAGGGAGTGTTGCACTGTCGGAGTGTCAGTACTGAGGGAGTGCTGCACTGTTGGTGGGTCAGTACTGAGGGAGTGCTGCATTGTCGGAGGGTCAGTACTGAGGGAGTGCTGCACTGTTGGAGGGTCAGTACTGAGGGAGTGCTGCACTGTCGGAGGGTCAGTACTGAGGGAGTGCTGCATTGTCGGAGGGTCAGTACTGAGGGAGTGCTGCAGTGTCAGAGGGTCAGTACTGAGGGAGTGCTGCAGTGTCAGAGGGTCAGTACTGAGGGAGCGCTGCACTGTTGGAGGGTCAGTACTGAGGGAGTGCTGCAGTGTCAGAAGGTCAGTACTGAGGGAGTGCTGCACTGTCAAAGTGTCAGTACTGAGGGAGTGCCGCACTGTCAGAGGGTCAGTACTGAGGGAGTGCCGCACTGTCGGAGGAGCAGTACTGAGGGAGTGCTGCACTGTCGGAGTGTCAGTACTGAGGGAGTGCTCCACTGTTGGTGGGTCAGTACTGAGGGAGTGCTGCATTGTCGGAGGGTCAGTACTGAGGGAGTGCTGCACTGTTGGAGTGTCAGTACTGAGGGAGTGCTGCACTGTCGGAGTGTCAGTACCGAGGGAGTGCTGCACTGTCAGAGGGTCAGTGCTGAGGGAATGCTGCATTGTCGGAGGGTCAGTACTGAGGGAGTGCTGCACTGTCGGAGGGTCAGTACTGAGGGAGTGCTGCACTGTCGGAGTGTCAGTACTGAGGGAGTGCTGCACTGTTGGTGGGTCAGTACTGAGGGAGTGCTGCATTGTCGGAGGGTCAGTACTGAGGGAGTGCTGCACTGTTGGAGGGTCAGTACTGAGGGAGTGCTGCACTGTCGGAGGGTCAGTACTGAGGGAGTGCTGCATTGTCGGAGGGTCAGTACTGAGGGAGTGCTGCAGTGTCAGAGGGTCAGTACTGAGGGAGTGCTGCAGTGTCAGAGGGTCAGTACTGAGGGAGCGCTGCACTGTTGGAGGGTCAGTACTGAGGGAGTGCTGCAGTGTCAGAAGGTCAGTACTGAGGGAGTGCTGCACTGTCAGAGGGTCAGTACTGAGGGAGTGCTGCAGTGTCAGAGGGTCAGTACTGAGGGAGCGCTGCACTGTTGGAGGTTCAGTACTGAGGGAGAGCTGCACTGTCAGAGGGTCAGTACTGAGGGAGTGCTGCACTGTCAGAGGGTCAGTACTGAGGGAGCGCTGCACTGTCAGAGGGTCAGTACAGAGGGAGTGCTGCATTGTCGGAGGGTCAGTACTGAGGGAGTGCTGCAGTGTCAGAGGGTCAGTACTGAGGGAGTGCTGCAGTGTCAGAGGGTCAGTACTGAGGGAGCGCTGCACTGTTGGAGGGTCAGTACTGAGGGAGAGCTGCACTGTCAGAGGGTCAGTACTGAGGGAGAGCTGCACTGTCAGAGGGTCAGTACTGAGGGAGTGCTGCACTGTCAGAGGGTCAGTACTGAGGGAGTGCTGCACTGTCGGAGGGTCAGTACTGAGGGAGTGCTGCACTGTCAGAGGGTCAATACTGAGGGAGTGCTGCATTGTCGGAGGGTCAGTACTGAGGGAGTGCTGTCTTTCAGATGAGATATTAAACTGGGGCCCAAATTTCCTCTTTGGGTGGGTGTAAAGGATTACATGGCTCTGATGCGAAGAGCAGCACGTTGGGTTCCCCGTTGCAAATCGGAACAAATAAAAAGCCCCGGAAAGCCCACCGCGGGACAGGCAGCCTCTGTGGAGAGCGGCAGCGTCAACGTCCCAGGTCAATGACCCCTTTGTCAGAGCTGAGGCGTCCTGGGTCACTATTTACTCCCTCAACCAACATCACAGCCCATATAATAAAAACAAAACAGGTGAACTGATCACGTCGCTGGTCGTGGGATCTTGCTGTGCGCCAACCGCCTGCAGCCTTTCCTACATCCCGAGAGCGAGCGTGCTTCAGGAGGGTCTTGCACCCGCGTTGGGTTGTGCCCGCCGGTCGCGTGAGGGCCCTGGATCGACGCGGGTCTCCCTCTCCGCCTGTTATTTCAGCAACACGCATCCACTTGCCTTTTCAACCATGTCCCGCCACGTGTGGGGACGTTTAATTCCGCCGAGGGGGGCATTCTTCCCATCGACATCAGAGACCGGTTTCGGGCGACCCTCAGCCTCGATACGGGTCATGGACTGAAATTCCCGATTGCCGGCGGGGTGTGTGTGTGTGCTCTTTGACTAATCTAAGTTCATCCCCTTGATTCTCTTGCAGGGTTACTCTGACTTCAACTTATCTCTGCTTTACAACCTCACCTCCGACTACTTCCAGAATTACAGCTACGATCCGTGCGACAAGGACACCATCTGCACCGTCCAGCCCTGCGATGGCATCAGCAGCTGGGCGTTCCAGCGCGTCTTTATACCCGTCTTCTACTGGGCCGTCTTCCTGGTCGGGCTGATGGGGAACGGCCTGGTGATGCTGGCCCTCACCAGGCATCTGCGAGCCCTGGCGGTCACCGACACCTACATCCTGCACTTGGCCATGGCTGACCTCCTGCTGGTGTTGGGCATGCCCTTCTGGGCGTTCGAAGCAACCCTGGGCTGGGCCTTCGGAGTCGTCACCTGCAAGGTAGTGGGGGCCTTGTACAACATCAGCTTCTACAGCAGCATCTACCTCCTGGGCTGCATCAGCTTCGACCGGTACCTCTCCATAGTGCACGCCGTCCACATGTACAGGAGGCGCAAGCCAGGGAGGGCTTGCCTCAGCTGCTTTGTGGTGTGGCTGGTCTGTGTCGTTTTGGCCATCCCTGACTTTGTGTACCTCAGGCCCATACAGAACAATGGCTCTGCCAGGTGTGCCCATGACTATGGGGCAAAGGCGTCCAAGGCTTGGATCGTGGCTATGCGCTTTTTCTACCACGTCACCGGCTTCCTGATGCCCCTGACAATCATGGCCTACTGCTACCTCAACATCATCCTGACCCTCCGGCAGTCCCACAACTACCAGCGCCGCAAGGAGTGCCGGGCCATCAAGCTCATCACCGTGGTGGTGCTGGTCTTCTTCGTCTGCTGGACCCCGTACAACGTGGTGATGTTCCTGGAGACCCTGCACCGGCTGGGGGCCATCCAGCGAGACTGCGGCCTGGAAGAGCGCATCGACACCAGCTACTCCCTCACCAGCTGCCTGGGGAACCTGCACTGCTGCCTCAACCCCTTCCTGTACGCCTTCGTCGGGGTCAAGTTCAGGAGTCAGCTGCTGGAGGCCCTGCGGGTGGCCAGCTGCCTCGGCGGCGATTTCGTCAAGCAGGGCCGGCGCCACTCCATCGTGGCTGTCTCGGACTCGGGGGACACTTCCTACTCTGGGTTCTGAGCGCCCACCCCAGCCCCGCTCCCGCAACCCCAACGTGGGAGGGAGTTGGGAGTCAGTGGGGAGGAACGGGGTGGGGTGGGGTGGGGTGGGGGGGAGGGTTTGGTTTCCTAACGGGTACGGACAGCTTCACCAGTTTGATGCTGGGAGGATGAGGGTCTTCACTTCATGCGGAGGGACTGGGGAAGCTGGGATTGTTCTCCTTAGAGCAGAGAAGGTTAAAGGGGGAGATTGAATCGAGGCGTTCAGAATCGCGAGGGGTTTGGATAGAGTCAATGAGGAGAAAGTGTTTCCAGTGGCAGGAGGGTCGGTAACCAGAGGGACTCAGATTGAAGAGAATCGGGAAAAGACCCAGAGGGGGAGATGAGGGGAATTTTATTTTGACACAGCGAGTTGTTGTGATCTGGAAGGCGCTGCCTGAAAGGGCGGTGGAAGCAGATTCAATAGCAACTTTCAAAAGAGGGAATCGAATAAATACTTGAAGGGGGAAAATTTGCAGAGCGATGGGGCAAAGAGCAGGGGGGTTAGACAGTGACAGACCTGTCCGCACCAGTACTGTACCCCAGTGTTATACAGTGACAGACCTGTCCCCACCAGTACTGTACCCCAGTGTTATACAGTGACAGACCTGTCCCCACCAGTACTGTACCCCAGTGTTATACAGTGACTAACCTGTCCCCACCAACACTGTACCCCAGTGTTACACAGTGACAGACCCACCCCCACCAGTACTGTACCCCAGTGTTATACAGTGACTAACCTGTCCCCACCAACACTGTACCCCAGTGTTACACAGTGACAGACCTGTCCCCACCAGTACTGTACCCCAGTTTTAAACATTGACAGACCTGCCCCCACCAGTCCTGTACCCCAGTGTTATACAGCGACAGACCTGTTCCCACCAGTACTGTTACCCCAGTGTTATACAGTGACAGACCTGTCCCCCCAGTACTGTACCCCAGTGTTATACAGCAACAGACCTGTCCCCACCAGTACTGTACCCCAATGTTATACAGCGACAGACCTGTCCCCACCAGTACTGTACCCCAGTGTTATACAGCGACAGACCTGTCCCCACCAGTACTGTACCCCAGTGTTATACAGCGACAGACCTGTCCCCACTAGTGCTGTACCCCAGTGCTTTGCAGTGACAGGCTCGTGCCCACCAGTACTGTACCTCACTGTTATACAGTGACAGACCTGTCCCCACCAGTACTGTACCCCAATGTTATACAGTGACAGACCTGTCCCCACCAGTACTGTATCCCAGTGTTATACAGTGACAGACCCGTCCCCACCAGTACTGTACCCCAGTGTTTTACAGTGACAGACCCGTCCCCACCAGTCCCGTACCCCAGTGTTATACAGTGACAGACCCGTCCCCACCAGTACTGTACCCCAGTGTTATACAGTGACAGACCTGACCCACCAGTACTGTATCCCAGTGTTATACAGTGACTAACCTGTCCCCACCAGTACTGTACCCCAGTGGTACACAGTGACAGACCTGTCCCTACCAGCACTGTACCCCAGTGTTATACAGCGACAGACCTGTCCCCACCAGTACTGTACCCCAATGTTATACAGTGACAGACCTGCCCCAACAGTACTGTACCCCAGTGTTACACAGAGACTGACCTGTACCCTGCAGCACTGTACCCCAATGTTATGCAGTGACAGGCTCGTCCCCACCAGTACTGTACCCCAGTGTTATACAGTGACAGACCCGTCCCCACCAGTACTGTACCCCAGTGTTACACAGTGACAGACCTGTCCCCACCAGTACTGTACCCCAGTGTTACACAGAGATTGACCGGTACCCAGCAGCACTGTACCCTGGTGTTACACAGAGACTGACCGGTACCCAGCAGCACTGTACCCCCGGTGTTACACAGAGACTGACCGGTACCCAGTAGCACTGTACCCCCAGTGTTACACAGAGACTGACTGGTACCCAGCAGCACCGTACCCCAGTGTTACACAGAGACTGACCGGTACCCAGCAGCACTGTACCCCAGTGTTACTCAGAGACTGACCGGTACCCAGCAGTACTGTACCCCGGTGTTACACAGAGACTGACCGGTACCCAGCTGCACTGTACCCCAGTGTTACACAGAGACTGACCGGTACCCAGCAGTACTGTACCCCAGTGTTACACAGAGACTGACCGATACCCAGCAGTACTGTACCCCAGTGTTACACAGAGACTGACCGATACCCACCAGTACTGTACCCTGGTGTTACACAGAGACTGACCGATACCCAGCAGCACTGTACCCCAGTGTTACACAGAGACTGACCGGTACCCCGTAGCGCTGTACCCTAATGTTACACAGAGACTGACCGGTACCCCGCAGCACTGTACCCTAGTGTTACACAGAGACTGACCGGTACCCAGCAGTACTGTACCCTAGTGTTACACAGAGATTGACCGGTACCCAGCAGCACTGTACCCTGGTGTTACACAGAGACTGACCGGTACCCAGCAGCACTGAACCCCAGTGTTACACAGAGACTGACCGATACCCAGCAGCACTGTACCCCAGTGTTACACAGAGACTGACCGGTACCCAGCAGCACTGTACCCCAGTGTTACACAGAGACTGACCGGTACCCAGCAGCACTGTACCCTGGTGTTACACAGAGACTGACTGGTACCCAGCAGCACTCTACCCCAGTGTTACACAGAGACTGACCGGTACCCCGCAGCACTGTACTTATTTCTTTGCAGACAGAAATTTCCTCGGAACAGATAAAAATTTGCAAGAAGATCAGGCCATTCAGCCCCTCAATCCTGCCCTGCTGTTCCATCAGATCGTGGCTGAACTGAATCCTTTCTCCATTCACCCACCTTTGATCCATATGCCTTCATCCCCTTATCCCAAAAGAAATTCCATCAATCGCAGTTTCAATATCTTCAAGCAACCCTCCCATTCCCAGCCCTGACAGCTTGTGGGGGAAGGGGAGAGAGTTCCAGATTTCCACTCCCCTTTGTGTGAAGACGTGCTTCCTGACATCACCCCCTGAACGGCTCAAGTTTTAAGGAACTGCTTTATCTGTCTGCACCCTATCAAATCCTTTAAGCATTTTAAATATCTTGCTTTGATCGCCTCTCACCCTTCTCCAGGGAATACAAGGCAGAGTTATGATACCGTTCCCCATCATTTAACTTACCGCGTCCCATTATCAATCTACGGAGTTAACTGGTCCATCCCTGTGTCCAAATATCCCAGGAAAATTCAAAGACCTGATGTTGTCCCCCCTATTAAGAGATAGGTTTCACATCACACACAACCGCATAATGTTAAATTATGTCTCTCATTAACTCCAGTTTAAAGTGAGGCCACTCACTGTTGTAAGATGGAAGCAAAATACTGCGGATGCTGGAAATCCAAAACAAAATCAGAAAACGCTGGAGAGACTGAGCGGGGTCTGGCAGCGTCGCTGGGGAGGAACAGAGTTGATGTGTCGAGTCCGTGTGACCCTTTTTCAGAGATAGAAATAGAAGTGCAATGCAAATTGCATCGCCCTGAAGAAGGGTCATACGGGCTCGAAATGTTAACCCTGTTGCTCGTCCCAACAGACGCTGCCAACCCTGCTGGCAGGTTTCCAGCATTTTCTGTTTTGGCTTCACTTCGTATCATAGTTCAATTTCACATAGAGTTCTTTTCTGGGCAGGGGGTATACGTAGAGGAATGTAATTCTTATCCTCTTTCTAAACGTCTGACAGATTTGAAAATACGAAAAAAAGGAGAGACTTGCATAAGAGACTTTAGTGCCTTTCACTTTCTGAGAACGCCCCAGAGCACCTCACAGCCAATGAAAAGCTTCCTTTGAACTGTAGTCATTGTTTCAATGAAGGAATTGTTCGCAATTGCCTCGTTAAAGATTGCAAGGTTGCATTTGATTGTGTATCCTTCCACTGCCAAGGCAGCTGTAAGCAGAAGCAGTCTGGGGTCACTTGGAGGCTAATTGCCATGACTGAGGGAAAGGATGGAATCCTGTGCATTTATGTAGCATCTTTCAGAGGGCGTCTCAGAGCAACTTCACAGTTAATGACAAAGTGCAACCTCACAGTTTGCTGGGGAAGACCTTCCAGCCAATTTGTAGGTTGCCGCATGCTTGTAAATCCCTGCCTCCACCTCAGAAGTGGTCAGCAGAAAATGGCCAGTTTTCCTTTTTTATTTTAGACATGTTTCCCGCCACCCTTCACACCCACCCTCACACCCACCCCACAAAGATGCAAGTTATTGACTGTTGTCCCTCCTGTCGTTGCTCATTGTGGTTGCATGTATATAATATTGCAAACCAAGAAGGTGCCAACTTTGCAAATATTTGCTTAGACTCATTTAAATTACAAACGTTTCTTTGTAGCCTGTTTTAAAGAATCTGGCTTGCAGATTGCTGTTAATTTTTGTTAGCGGAATAATCCCTTGCTTCAGGATGTTCACCTATTTAGTTATAACATAATTTAAGCGGGATTAGACCGTGAGTGACAATCACACACAAAACACCTTATAGCTGAAGCAACTTATGTAAGATAATAGCTTATCTGTACAGAAGTCAGTACTGATATTTTTGGATTGAGAATGTATTTTGCGTGTTGGAGGTTAACACATGGTTTAGGTTAGATCATTTGGACCATTTGGTGGGACTGGTACAGGCTCAAGTAATATCAAAGGTTTTAATTTCAGAAACGTCAAAGCTTTGGTGGGAAGAGAAACTCTAGCTCGCTTGAAGCCACCTTTCTGAACTGCAGCCATTATCAACCTGTGAAGGTGTGATGTTTATATGACCCTGCAAAAGGCCGTCCCTTCACTGCCGCCTGGGACTCCCTCCCTACCCGCACTGTCTGGGCGTACCCACACCACAAGGGCTGCAGCGGTTCAAGAAGGCAGCTCGCCACCGCCTCCTCAGGGCCAGTTAGGGATGGGGCAACAAAGGCTGGCCCAGCCAGAGACAGCCCACATTCTGCCAATTTTTTAAAAAAATCATCTTCTCTTCCACATAAGACATTCCAACGACGTGTATTCGGTGCCTTTTCGTGTCATAGCACATGATGCATAATGTTCACAGAACACACACAGGGCATCCAGTTGAAGTTTTGCAAAGGGTGCAGTTGGCACAAATTGTGGCCAAAATTGCAGTAGTTTTAATCATTTCTTATTTCCACTCAAGCTGACCTGTATATCGCCTAAGCGAACACGGGCCTGCAAATCAAGGCTTAATTGTACATTTTTCTAAGCAGGTTTCGCCGTAACTATACCCCCACCCCCCAACTACTTAGCAGCAATAACTTGGTGATGTTTGGTTACCATAGCAGGAAATGAATCGCTCGCAATTAAATTTGCATTTTCAATCTCAGCTTCCACCCCACTAGCAGTGAGTCACGCGATTTTAAAAGGGTTGGAGTTTGATGCGGAACCCCTTTGTTAGTCACATGGGGTTACAGGATTCAGGCTCCAAGGAGAATAAATAGAATATCTATTCGGATGCTTTTAAAACGGATCCATTCACGTTCCTTGCTCCTAAAAGAAGCTATTAGATTTTCATCTCTTCTTTGAAAAATTACAAATGACTGTAATTAGCGGAAAAGATGATTAATTCGACTGGGGGGGGCGGGAGGGGGGGCATGGCCAGATTTGTAGGCGGGGCCAGTTTCTAACCCAATGCTCCTTAAACCAGCGCCAAAGATGGCAGAAACTCGATTTGCGCCAGAGGCAACACGGGCCTTGGAAATTCCATCACCTTTCGCTCTGGTTTTGGTGATCAGGGCTCAGTAATGAAGGTTAAAAAAAAAAAATATTCGACCAAACTCTCAGCCCTTACGTCAACAATCTGAGGATTGGTAGCCCATCGGGGCATATAAACAGGCTTGACTTTCAATAATTCTTTGTCGTTCCGCACTGAGAACATGCCCGGGTTGGTTCGTGCTTCAAAGACCCGATAGATATCCGCCAAATGAGTATATAGATGCGGGACTTCTTTTTTCCCAAATGTATACTTTATTCGTAAAGTTTGTAAAAGTACATTCCAACACATTCCAGAAAGTGCAATAATAATCAACCTTTAACTGTACAGTGTGTGGCACTGCTCTCAATACAATTGCAATATTCTTGATATTTACGATATACAATCCATAGAAAATGCTTGTAATTTTTATCATTATTAATAAAAAATTAACCAATTGATTTACCTCTGGCCTCCGATCTTACCTCCAGCCAGCCAACGCCCAGCAGGCGCTCTTCCTGCCCTTCAGGGTGGGTAAGCATATTCAGTCGTTTGCTGATGTCAGAGGATCTTAGTTATGCGTTACCGAGGGCCGGTTTCAGTTCTTGCTCCTGAACGTTTTCGAGCTCGTCCACATAGTCTTTGGTTAAGTCGAGCATTCCAAACTGGCACTGCTCAAAGGGGGAAAGAAGAACGAGAATTCCTGGGACACCAAGGGAGGGTTAAAGTCAGCTCAAACTGTCCTTATTATTTCTCTTCAATGATGTACTTCTGTAACCTGCGATGATTTGAAATCAGCACTCCCTCGTTGTAATACTCCATATTTTGATAACCCAATGTGACTCACTGCTTCACGTGTGGACTCTATGACCAAGTCGTCTGGGTGCCAGACTACAGGAAAGGATGTGAACACCTTGGAGAGAGTGCAGAGGAGGTTTACAAGAATGGTTCCAGGGATGAGAAGCTTCAGCTATGAGGATAGATGGGAGAGGTTGGGACTGTTCTCCTTGGAGAGGAGAAGGCTGAGAGGATATTTGATGGGGGTGTTCAAAATTCATGAGGGGACTGGACAGAGTAGACAGGGAGAAACTGGCTCCGATTCCTAAAAGGATCAAGGACAAGACGGCACAGGTTTAAAAATGACTTGCAAAAGAAGCAAATGCGAGGTGAAGAAAAGCTTTCTCACACAGCGAGTGGCTCGGGTCTGGAATGCACTGCCTGGAAGTGTGGTGGAGGCAGGTTCAACTGAGGCTACTCAAAGAGGGCATTAGATGATTATTTGAATAGAAACAATGTACAGGGGCTCAGGGAAAAGGCAGGGCAATGGCACTAGGTCATAATGCTCATTTGGAGAGCTGGTGCAGACACAATGGGCCGAATGGCCTCCTTCTGTGCCATAATAATTCAGTGATTCAACTCTGGGTGTGGGGACGCTTAACTCTGTATCTCCTCCCCTTCCAGTCGCAGAGAGAGTGTCCCTGCTTTTCAGCAATCACACTGTCCTCTATAAAACTAATCATGTCCACAGGTTCCTGTTTTCCCTTCATCAGCTTCAGATGGTTTTGAGCGATTTCAGGACATCATGTAAACATGCTAAAAGCGAACGAAAGAGCAAAAATTGGCCCAGGACCTTTTGCAAACAACAGGATATGCTAAAGTGGCTCACGTCCAGTGAAGGACATTTTCTTGAAGGACAGTCACTGTTGTAATGTAGGAAATGCAGCAGCCAATATGCGCACAGCAAGCTCCCACAAACAGCAGTGAGGTACTGACTGAGTAATCTGCTCTTTTGTGATGTTGGTTGAGGGATAAATATTGGCCCCTGGATATCGGGCAGAACTCCCCCACTGCTCTTCTTCCAAACAGTGGCCGTGTCTCTCACACCCACCCGAGAGGGCAGACAGGGGTCACGGCTCAAATTCTCATTAGAAGACACCACTTCCAACAGAATGGCACTCCCTAGGTACTGTTCCTCAGACAGTGCAGCAATCCCTCAGGACTGTCCCTCGAATAGTGCAGCAATCCCTCAGTACTGACCCTCCGACAGTGCAGCACTCCCTCAGGACTGCCCCTCGAATAGTGCAGCACTCCCTCAGTACTGACACTCCAACAGTGCAGCACTCCCTCAGTACTGACCCTCCGACAGTGCAGCACTCCCTCAGTACTGAGCCCCTGACAGTGCAGCACTCCCTCAGTACTGACCCCCTGACAGTGCAACACTCCCTCAGTACTGACCCTCTGACAGTGCAGCACTCGCTCAGTACTGACCCTCCGACAGTGCAGCAATACCTTCGTACTGAACTTCCAACAGCACAGCACTGCCTCAGTACTGACTCTATGACAGTGCAGCACTCCCTCAGTACTGACCCTCTGACAGTGCAGAACTTCCTCAGCACCGACCCTCCGATAGTGAAGCATTCCTTCAGTACTGACCCTCCGATAGTGTATCACTCCTTCAGTACTGCCCCTCAGACAGTGCAACACTCCCTCAATACTGACCCTTAAAGAAGGCTACCCTCCCTCAGTACTGACCCTCCAACAGTGCTGCACTCCCTCAGTACTGACGCCCTGACAGTGCAGCGCTCCCTCAATACTGACCCTCTGACAGTGCAGCACTCCCTCAGATATAAAAACAAAAAACTGCGGATGCTGGAAATCCAAAACAAAAACAGAATCACCTGGAAAAACTCAGCAGGTCTGGCAGCATCGGCGGGGAAGAAAAGAGTTGACGTTTCGAGTCCTCATGACCCTTCAACAGAACTGATTTTTCTTTACAAGGAGAGTGGTGAAATATAAGCTGGTTTAAGGGGGGATAGCGGTGGGGGTGCGGGGAGAGAAGTGGAGGGGGGTGTGTGGTTGTTGGGACAAGCAAGCAGTAATAGAAGCAGATCATCAAAAGATGTCACAGACAAAAGAACAAAAGAACACAGAGGTGTTGAAGTTGGTGATATCTAAACAAATGTGCTAATTAAGAATCGATGGTAGGGCACTCAAGGTATAGCTCTATCGGGGGTGGGGGGAGCATAAAAGATTTAAAAATAATGGAAATAGGTGGGAAAAGAAAAATCTATATTTTCCAGCACGATGCCACCACCAAACACATCTTCACTTCACCACCCCTGTCGGTATTCCATAGGGACCGTTCCCTCCGGGACACCCTGGTCCACTCCTCCACCCCCTACTCCTCAACCCCCACCTACAACACCTCCCCATGCCCACGCAAAAGATGCAACACCTGCCCCTTCACTTCCTCTCTCCTCACCGTCCAAGGGCCCAAACACTCCTTTCAAGTGAAGCAGCATTTCACTTGGATTTCCCCCAACTTAGTCTACTGCATTTGTTGCTCCCAATGTGGTCTCCTCTACATTGGAGAGACCAAACGTAAACTGGGTGACCGCTTTGCAGAACACCTGCGGTCTGTCCGCAAGAATGACCCAAACCTCCCTGTCGCTTGCCATTTTAACACTCCACCCTGCTCTCTTGCCCACATGTCTGTCCTTGGCTTGCTGCATTGTTCCAGTGAAGCCCACGCAAACTGGAGGAACAGCACCTCATCTTCCGACTAGGCACTTTACAGCCTTCCGGACTGAATATTGAATTCAACAACTTTAGATCTTGAGCTCCCTCCTCCATCCCCACCCCCTTTCTGTTTCTTCCTCCTTCCTTTTGTTTTTTTCCAATAATTTATATAGATTTTTCATTTCCCACCTATTTCCATTATTTTTAAATCTTTTATGCTCCCCCCACCCCCACTAGAGCTGTACCTTGAGTGCCCTACCATCCATTCTTAATTAGCACATTCGTTTAGATAATATCACCAACTTCAACACCTCTGTGTTCTTTTGTTCTTTTGTCTGTGACATCTTTTGATTATCTGCTCCTATCACTGCTTGCTTATCCCTACAACAACACCACCCCCCTCCACTTCTCTCCGCCCCCTCCCCCTCCCCACCTTAAACCAGCTTATATTTCACCCCTCTCCTTGTAAAGAAAAATCAGTTCTGTTGAAGGGTCATGAGGACTCGAAACGTCAACTCTTTTCTTCTCCGCAGATGCTGCCAGACCTGCTGAGTTTTTCCAGGTAATTCTGTTTTCGTTCAGCACTCCCTCAGTACTGACGCCCTGACAGTGCAGCACTCCCTCAGTACTGACCCTCCAACAGTGCAGCACTCCCTCAGTACTGACCCTCAGGCAGTGCAGCACTTTCTCAGTACTGACCCTCCGACAGTGCAGCGCTCCCTCAGTACTGACCCTACGACAGTGCAGCGCTCCCTCAGTACTGACCCTCCGACAGTGCAGCGCTCCCTCAGTACTGACCCTCAGGCAGTGCAGCACTCCCTCAGTACTGACCCTCCACCAGTGCAGTGTTCCCTCAGTATGACCCTCCAACAGTGCAGCACTCCCTCAGTACTGACCCTCCGACAGTGCAGCACTCCCTCAGTACTGACCCTCCGACGATGCAGCACTCCCTCAGTCCTGACCCTCCGACAGTGCAGCACTCCCTCAGTACTGACCCTCCGACGATGCAGCACTCCCTCAGTCCTGACCCTCCGACAGTGCAGCACTCCCTCAGTACTGACCCTCTGACAGTGCAGCGATCCCTCAGTATTGATCCTCTGACAGTGCAGCACTCCCTCAGTACTGACCCTCTGACAGTGCAGCGATCCCTCAGTACTGACCCTCCAATGGTGCAGCACTCCCTCAGTACTGACCCTCCGACAATGCAGCACTCCCTCAGTACTGACCCTCTGACAGTGCAACACACCCTCAGTACCGACCCTCCGACAGTGCAGCACTCCCTCAGTACTGATCCTCCGACAGCGCAGCATTCCCTTAGTACAACCCTCCAACAGTGCAGCACTCCCTCAGTACTGACCCTCCGACAGTGCAGCACTCCCTCAGTACTGAACCTCCAACAGCGCAGCACTCCCTCAGTACTGACCCTCCAACAGTGCAGCACTCCCTCAGTACTGACCCTCTGACAGTGCAGCGATCCCTCAGTACTGACCCTCCAATGGTGCAGCACTCCCTCAGTACTGACCCTCTGACAGTGCAGCACTCCCTCAGTACTGACCCTCCGACAATGCAGCGCTCCCTCAGTACTGACCCTCTGACAGTGCAGCATTCCCTCAGTACTGACCCTCTGACAGTGCAGCACCCCCTCAGTACTGACCCTCCGACAATGCAGTGCTCCCTCAGTACTGACCCTCCGACAGTGCAGCACTCTTTGGTTATCGAACATAAAACCTTCGCAATTTCAAAACTTCCAACCCAATGAGAGCCTCACTGAAGCGACTGGTAAGCCTCTGTTTCCCCTTTTCAATGACAGGCTGACGGGAAATAACGACTTGAAACCCCCGCCACAAAAAAGTGAACTTTTGCACGTCCGCTGCATAATTTATCTGTCTGTCTGCTCGAAGAGGTGCAAGTGTCCGTCCCTCAACTCTCTCAGCCTCACCTGTACATGTTGCACTCTCCTGAGACACAAATTCCTGACACTTAGATTTCCCGTTCTGTATTGAAGTCTGACACTCGAGATAAAATAAACTGGGGAGATGATCTCTACCCGCCCCCAGTTCCAACACCCCCCCCAGGTTTTATTTATCTGCTTCCACTTTGAATCATAAAATCTTTAATATCTGCAGTGAGCCCATTCAGCCCATCGAGCCTGACCCTGTGCTAGCTCCACCCATGGGGGGAGGGCAGGGTCTCTGCTCTGAAGCCAGCTCCCCGCCCTTTCAACAAAATCCTGCATTTATATAGCGCCTTTCATCTCGTGAAACATCCAGAGGTGATTCGCAGGTGACCTAACAGGTAAACTTTGATCCCAAGCCACACAGGGAGATATTAGAGACAGGTGGCCAAATGCTCGATCTTATGGAGCGTCTTTAAGGACAAGAGAGAGAGAGAGTTGGAGAGGATTAGGGAGGGAATTCCAGAGCTTAGGGTCCCAGGCAGCTGAAGGCACAGCCACCAGTGGTGGAGCGATGTAAATCGGGGGGGGGAGGGGGGGGGGATACACGAGGGGGCGGAACTGGGGGCGGGTAGAGATCATCTCCCCAGTTTATTTTATCTCGAGTGTCAGACTTCAATACAGAACGGGAAATCTAAGTTTCAGGAATTTGTGTCTCAGGAGAGTGCAACATGTACAGGTGAGGCTGAGAGAGTTGAGGGACGGACACTTGCACCTCTTCGAGCAGACAGACAGATAAATTATGCAGCGGACGTGCAAAAGTTCACTTTTTTGTGGCGGGGGTTTCAAGTCGTTATTTCCTGTTGTTGTTTACGGTTTAAAGAATTCTGTTTCCATTCCATTTTCAGCTCGAACTTGTAGTTAGTGTTCACAGAGCTCGGCAGCTTACCTATTCGTTGGGTGTGCTGTTTGCACCCTCTCGTGGTCAGATATTACACGAGTAACTGGGATGTGTACAAGTGTTTGAATGTCTATGTGTTTGTGTGTATGCTTGAGCGTTTGTGTGTGTGTGAGTGCATAAGATTGTTTGTGTGTGTATGAGTGTGTGTGTATATGTGAGTAAGTGTACATGAGTGTGTGTGTGTGAGTGTGAATGTGTAGGTGTAATTGTGTGTGAGTATGAGTGTTTGTGTGTATGAGTGTTTGTGTGAATGTGTAAGAGTGTTTGTATGTGTGTGTGTCTGTTAAGAGTGTGTACGTCTGTGAGTGTGTGTGTATATGACTGTGGATGAGTGTGCATGAGTATTTGTGTCTGAGTGTGCATGAGTGTGTCTGAGTGTGCATGAGTATTTGTGTCTGAATGTGTAAGAGTGTTTGAGTGTGTGTGTATGAGTGTTTGTGTGTGTGTGTGTATGTGTGTATTTGTGTGTGAGTGAAGAGTGCAGGAGGACATGCCAGGAGCAGCACCACGCATACTTAACAATGAGCAGTCAACCTGGTGAAGCTATAACACAGGACTACTTGAGTGCCAAACAGCATAAGCAGCAAGTGATAGACAGGGCTAAGTGGATCAATGGATCAGATCTAAACTCTGCAGTCCTGCCACATCCAATCGCGTCTGGTGGTGGACAATTAAACAACTTGCTGGAGGATGAGATTCCACGAATATTTCCATCCTCAATGATGGGGGAGCCCAGCATATCAGTGCAAAAGATAAGGCTGAAGCATTTGCTACAATCTTCAGTCAGAAGTGCTGAGTGGATGATCCATCTCAGCCTCCTCCAGAAGTCCCCAGCATCACAGATACCAGTCTTCAGCCAATTCGATTCATATCAAGAAATGGCTGAAGGCACTGGATACTGCAAAGGCTATGGGCCCTGACAATATTCTGGCAATAGTACTGAAGACTTGTGCTCCAGAACTTGCCGCACCCCTAGCCAAGCTGTTCCAGTACAGCTACAACACTGGCATCTACCCGGCTATGTGGGAAATTACCCAGGTATGTCCTGTACACAAAAAGCAGGACAAATCCAACCCGGCCAATTACAGCCCCATCAGTCTACTCTCCATCATCTGTAAAGTGATGGAAGGGGTCATCAACAGTGCTATCAAGTGGCACTTGCTTAGAAATAATCGGCTCAGACTCCCAGTTTGGGTTCCACCAGGGTCATTCAACTCCTGACCTCATTACAGCCTTGGTTCAAACATGGACAAAAGAGCTGAATTCCCGAGGTGAGGTGAGAGTGACTGCCCTTGACATCAAGGCAGCATTTGACCGAGTGTGGCATCCAGGAGCCCTAGCAAAACTGGACTCAATGGGAATCAGGGGGAAAACTCTCCACTGGTTGGAGTGATACCGAGCACAAAGGAAGCTGGTTGTGGCTGTTGGAGGTCAGTCAACTCAGCTCCAGGACATCACTGCAGGAGTTCCTCAGGGTAGTGTCCTCGGCCCAACCATCTTCAGCTGCTTCATCAATGATCTTCCTTCCATCATAATGTCAGAAGTGGGGATGTTCACTGATGATTGCACAATGTTCAGCACCATTTGCGACTCCTCAGATACTGAAGCAGTCCATGTCCAAATGCAGCAAGACCTGGACAATATCCAGGCTTGAGCTGACAAGTGGCAAGTAACACTCACGCCACACGAGTTCCAGGCAATGCCCATCTCCAACAACAGAGAATCTAACCATCACCCCTTGACATTCAATGGCATTACCATCACTGAATCCCCCACTATCAACATCCTGGGGGTTACCATTGACCAGAAACTGAACTGGACTAGCCATATAAATACTGTGGCTACAAAAGCAGATCAGAGGCTGGGAATCCTGCGGAGAATAACTCACCTCCTGACTCCCCAAAGCTGTGCACCATCTACAAGGCACAAGTCAGGAGTGTTATAGAATACTCCCCACTTGCCTGGATGAGTGCAGCTCCCACAACACTTAAGAAGGTCAACACCATCCAGGACAAAGCAGCCCCACTTGATTGGCACCACATCCACAAACATTCACTCCCTCCAGCACCGACACACAGTAGCAGCAGTGTGTACCATCTACAGGATGCACTGCAGGAATTCACCAAGGGTCCTTAGACAGCACCTTCCAAACCCATGACTGCTACCATCTAGAAGGATACAGGCAGCAAATAAATGGGAACACCACTGCCTGGAAATTCCCCTCCAAGTCACTCACCATCCTGACTTGGAAATCTATTGGCCCTTCCTTCACTGTCGCTGGGTCAAAATCCTGGAGCTCCCTCCCTAACAGCACTGTGTACCTACACCACAGGGACTGCAGCGGTTCAAGAAGGCAGCTCACCAGCACCTTCTCAAGCGCAATTAGGAATGGGCAATAAATGCTGGCCCAGCCAGCGACGCCCACATCCTGTGAATGAATAAAAAAAGTGTTTACTAAGTGTTTGTATGTGTGTTGGTGCATGTGAGGTATGTGTTTGCATATGAGTGCTTGTGTGTGAGCGTGTGTATGTGAATGTTTGTATGTGTGTGTGTTTGAGTGTATGTGTGTCAGTGTTTGTGTGCGTGTATCACCCTCCGACAGTGCAGTGCTCTCTCAGGAGTGGGAGAAGTTGGGACTGTTCTCCTGAGAGGAGAGAAGGCTGAGAGGAGATTTGATAGAGGTGTTCAAAATCATGAGGGGCCTGGACAGAGTGGATCAGGAGAAACTGTTCCCATTAGTGGAAGGATCGAGAACTGGAGGGACACAGATTTAAGGTGATTGGCAACAGAAGAAACGGTGACTTGAGGAGAAACTTTTTCATGTAGCAAGTGATTAGGATCTGGAATGCCCGAGAGTGTGGGGGAGGCAGATTCATCCACAGCTTTCGAAGGGGAATCGGATCATTATCTGAAGAGGAAGAATGTGCAGGCTTACGGGAAGAAGGTGGGCTGTATGGCCTCCTCTGCATTGCAAACGCTCTGTGATTCTTCGACCAGATCTTAGCAATTTAACCAGAAAATAGGAAGGCTACATTCGAATCGACGAGTTCGTGTTAATCTGTGGCTAAATCTCTGCTGACGCATTCCATTGGCAGATATTGTGCAATGGGGTTGGGGGTTGAGTTGGGGGGGGTGGGGGGGGCTTGTTGGGGGGAGTGGTTTCTGTTGGAGGCCCTTTTTATTGGCCAAGCTACTTTTGGCTTTTACCTCGTTCCTCATCTTAATTTTCAGTTTTGCAAGATTGGAAAGCTGGAGTTTTTCACCCCCAATTATTCATTCTGGCGACACAGGCCCAGCATTTATAGCTCATCCTCAGAGAATTCAATAGCTTGCTCGGGCAGTTTATGACATGAAATACACTGCATAGGTACAGGTAACTGTTAAGAGTCAACCACATCGCGGTGGGCCTGGAGTTACATGTAGGCCAGACTGGGTAAGGAGGGCAGATTTCCCTCCCTAAAGGCACATGAGTGATACAACAATCGATGATAGTTCTATGGTCACCATGACTGAAACTGGCTTTTCAATTCCTGATTTATTAACTGAATTTAAAGTCCACCAGCTGCCCTGGTGGGATTTGAACTCACGTCCCAGAGACCGATCTAACGAACCATCGCAGTGCTACCTCCATTGCAAGTACATTCGTCCTCAGATGCGGGGAGCCAGTCTGGACTGTGGGTGAGGTGTCACCAGAGCCCTGGACAGTTGTAGCATGAATTCCCTGTGCGCAGGGGCCTCCAGCGAGAGGCCTGAGACCCCACACACTGCTCAAGGGCAGTAGCCAACCTGGGTGGGAGGAGGGTAATCTCTCGCTTGCCTGTCCGTCAGAGAAGGGGAGAGATTGGCTGTGACTCTCAATGCTGCAACCACCACGCACAGATTAACAAAGGGTGGGAAGTGTGAACCCCACCCTCGCCAGACCTGAATATCCTACCACCGCTTGCCAACTTGGGCTGGTAAATAGCTGATAGGGCATACGAAACATTGGTCAGATATTGTGGCACAGTTTGAAGTTGTTTGTGCAGAGCAAGAGAGAGAGAGAAACCAGAAAATGACAAAGGGGTGGTGCAAAGGTGTGAAAAATATCACATCCTGTTGAAGATAATTTGAAAAAACATCTTTTAACATGAATTGTCAGTTCCTTTTCCTGAGTCAAAAACAAAAATAGCTGGAAAGACTCAGCAGGACTGACAGCATCTGCGGAGAGACACACAGTTAACGTTTTGAGTCTGTATGACCCTTCATCAGAACTGAGGAAGTATAGAAATGAGGTGAAATATAAGCTGGTTGAGGGGGCTGGGACAGGTAGAGCTGGATGGAGGGCCAGTGATAGATGGAGGCAAAGGAGAGATTGCCAAAGATGTCATAGACAAAAGGACAAAGGGGTGGTGGTATTAGCTAAAGGATGCGCTAATGGTGACATTAAGGGTAGAAAGCAGGATAAACAAGGTACAGATAGCCTTAGCGGGGGTGGGGTGGGGGGAAGGGATCGAAATAGGCTAAAATGTAGGGATAAAACAATGGATGGGAATAGATTTAAAAATAATGGAAATGGGTGGGAAAAGAAAAATATACTTTAAAAATTATGAATTATTGGAAAAAGGGGGATCGGAAAGGGGGTGGGGATGGAGGAGAGAGTTCATGATCTAAAGTTGTTGAAGTCAATATTCAGTCCGGAAGGCTGTAAAGTGCCTAGTTGGAAGATGAGGTGCTGTTCCTCCAGTTTGCGTTGGGCTTCACTGGAACAATGCAGCAGGCCAAGGACGGACATGTGGGCATGAGAGCAGGGTGGAGTGTTGAAATGGCAAGCGACAGGGGGGTCTGGATGATGCTTGCGGACAGACCGAAGGTGTTCTGCAAAGCGGTCACCCAGTCTGCGTTTGGTCTCTCCAATGTAGAGGAAACCGCATTGGGAGCAGCGAATGCAGTAGACTAAATTGAGGGAAGTGCAAGTGAAATGCTGCTTCACTTGAAAGGAGTGTTTGGGCCCTTGGACGGTGAGGAGAGAGGAAATGAAGGGGCAGGTGTTGCACCTTCTGTGTTTGCATGGGAAGGTGCCATGGGAGGGGGTTGAGATGTAGGGTGTGATGGAGGAGTGGACCAGGGTGTCCCGGAGGGAGCGATCCCTGCGGAATACCGATAGGGGGGTGAAGGGAAGATGTGTTTGGTGGTGGCATCATGCTGGAGTTGGCGGAAATGGCGGAGGATGATCCTTTGAAAGCGGAGGCTGGTGGGGTGATAAGTGAGGACAAGGGGGACCCTATCATGTTTCTGGGAGGGAGAGGAAGGTGTGAGGGCGGATGCGTGGGAGATGGGCCGGACACGGCTGAGGGCCCTGTCAACCATCGTTGGTTAAGGAAGAAGGAAGACATGTCAGAGGAACTGTTTTGGAAAGTGGCATCATCAGAATAGATGTGACGGAGGCTTTATCTGAGTGTTGTTTTCCCTTTGAGCTCCCCATACATTTGCTTGCGATGATTGGCTGGAGATGCCGGTTTGCAGAAGGGAGACAGTTAATTCCAGAGAGCAGGAACTTTAACCCCGAGGTTAAGATAAAGGCAAAAGACTGCAGATGCTGGAAACGCAAAACGAAAACAAAAAGTACTGGAAAAACTCAACAGGTCTTGACAGCGACTGGAGAGAGAAAGGCTGAGTTAACGTTTCAAGTCCGTAATGACTCTTCTTCAGAGCTGAAGGAGCAGACTCCACCAGCTCTGAAGAGAAATACGGACTCGAAACGTTAGCTCTGCCTTTCTCTCCCCAGATGCTGCCAGATGTGTACAAAGCCCTGGCTAGACCACAACAGGAGTCACTGTGAACAGGTCCGGGCCCCAAAGCTTGGGTGTGACCTGGGAGGGAGAGCAGTGTCAGAGCGAGACTGGGGCTCCCAAGGGTTACATTAGGAGGTGGGATTAGACGGACCCTCCCTTGTATTCCCTGGAATTTAGAAGGTTAAGGGAGGTGGGGGGTGGGTGAGATTTGATGGAAGCTATCAAGATATTAAGGGGAACAGATAGATGTCGATAGAGAGAAACTATTTCCGCTGGTTGTGAGGGGGAGCCTTAGAGTCTGAATTTTACATGCTACCAGTGGGCATGATTTTTGCAGTGGTGGGGTGAGGAGGGGGGGGAGCATGTAAAACGCAGTAGGTAACCACCCCACCCATCCCCCAACCTTACCCCTGTAATACAGGAGGGAGGGGGGTGCTGGTTAAGGAGAGGGGGGGAGAGAGCAGCGAGATCGGTACCCACCCACCATGTTGAAATGAATAACGGAGGGTCAGTGAGGTTTGTAACCAGGCCGGCTGCCCACACCAGAAAATATTTGGTGTGGTCAGCAGAGCAGGAGAGGGCATTTAAACTTAAATGTTGTGCAGGGGGCGAGGGGGGTGTTCGCTCTTTGGGTCTACCCTCAGCCAATCGTGAGGTTCCCCCCCCCTTTAGACTGAATGCCCCCTTCCATCCTACCCGCCCCCTCCCTTAAACCCTCCCCCTCCCCCTCTCTGCAACCCCCCCTCTCTAACGCTCCCAAGCCCTCACCATCCAAGACCCCCACCCACCCCGCCACCCCTCCCCCTCCCCCTCGGGAGTTATCTGCCCCTGGTTGGGGGGGGGGGGGCGGGGTCCATGGGTGGCCCTTGACCACCCCCCCCTTCTTTCCCCACAGACTGATGGAGCTGCCGGCCAACCCGATTGGCTGGCAGCTCCGGGGGAGGGGGGGGTGGGGCGGGACATCCTCCCCGATGAGGGGCAGGAGTCCCACTCGGCCCTCATTAGTCCGCCCCGCGGGGTTTTATGGCTGGGGGGGTGGGGGGGGGGGGGGTGGTGGAGGTGTGGGGCAGGTAGGGCGACCTGGTTTCCACTCGGTGGGGGGGGGAGAGAGAGGGGCAGAGGGGATGCTGTCTGCCACCCCTCCCCTCCCCCAACCCTGCATCCCACCCTCGGACTGGGAGGCGGAGCTTAAGGATGAGAGGCAGGCCACTCCAGAGTGGAAAAGGGTGGCAGGAGTTTGGGACTGGATCCCACGTCCGATTTTTGATGCCTATTTGAAGACAATTACACTCTCCAATCCAGCAATTACCACATGGGCCAGTTGAAGAGAAGTTACAATCCCCGATCACACAGCAACCACAGAGACTCAGGCTTCCTTGTAACCGGTTTTATTCAAGCACATGCAAGGGAGCTGCAATCATTCCTAAGAACGAAGACCCAGCTCCCAGGTTGATTACATTTCATTACTTTTGTACTTTTTTCTTATCATAATACATTTGAGTACATTTGAATACATCCAATCGGTAACCGGCACACCGGTTCCATACTAACTCTATCCTATTGAGTACATAAACATCTGATTTTGCTAACCAATTATTCTAAAGGACGTATACATAATTATATTACCCAATCAAAATTAAAACACGTACGCAAAGACCTTGGTTCCCACAACGCAAGACTGTTTGTGATTCATCAAATCTCACTCTTTGTCTGTTGTATGTCTTCCCACATCTAAGCAAAAACCATCTTCCCCTTTCCTATGTGAGAGGGGAGTACACATAATCTAACTTATGTCATACTTGTGTCTCCAGTCTGACTCTCAAGGCTGTGCAATGTTCATCTGGTAATTTTCCACTCTCAATATGTTTAGCAGCCATGTCTGCCTGGAGATTTTAAGGGTTTTCAGTAAATTCTTACATTGTTCTCTTTTAACGTTTTTAATTTCCCCCTAACAGCCCCCCCTTTTGGCTCTTGGCAAAGCCCAAGCTGGCCACACCTTAAGTTGAGAATTCCTTTTCTGGTCCTTCGGGTGTCCAGTCATCCAGACCGCCAGAGGAATCCTAAACCACCTGGTTGCATAACATAACCTTCCCTTCCCT
The DNA here is from genome assembly GCF_017639515.1 of Carcharodon carcharias. NCBI lineage: Eukaryota > Metazoa > Chordata > Chondrichthyes > Lamniformes > Lamnidae > Carcharodon > Carcharodon carcharias. The sequence goes on along the minus strand of NC_054495.1, from coordinate 2,624,123 downwards.
TGTCTTTTCCCTTGAAATATGCACAGGCCGGGGAACTGATGCGCACCTTTGGTTTGTTACTGTCTGTGCCTGGAGAGTCCCATTCCAGGTTTTACGTTGGTAGCAGCAGAGTCCAATAGCCCATAAGAGCATGATTCCTGTGGCCATCGTCATACCCATTCTAACAATCTCCCACCAATTCATCAATCTTCCTCAAACCTATAGCTGTTCAGGAAAGCCCTGTTTGGATGATGTTCTTGAGGAATGGCCATGATAAGTTTTATAACTCCATCCTCCCCTCCACCTTGAGGTAGCATAATTACCAATTCCTGCCGCTCCCTGTGTAAATTTATGAGGTTTAATTGGTAAACTGACTCAAACGTGTGTTCGGGAATTGTCCCGAACCTGATATCTTCAATGTCGGATTTTACCCCATCAATTAGATCTCGTGCTAGCATATCGCATGCCCTACCTGTGGCTGTGTCTATTATCCCATCTGTGGTCTGCCTAAGGATCTGTAGCAGACCATCTCCTTGTAGATCCATGGATGTCAGGGTATGTTCTGTCCCGTGCGCACTGTAGTATAACCCTCGAGCAGTCTCAGCAGCCACCCAGGAGGTATAATCATTTCAGTCATAGATCTGACCTGAATTAAGCATGGAATTGGCATTCCCAAATAGCCCTCCGATGTCTCCTTGTATACTTCTTTTTAACCTAACCTGTGCTTTTGCTGTAATTCCCGGGACAATTCAAAATTTATAGTCTTTAACTATCCTCTTCAGTTGGCTTCTAGCCCATTTTATGGAATTCTGGTGGCTGTGGCAAGTGGTATGTAACACTGACAGGAGTCCTAAGATATTGTATGTTACTTCCAAGGAGACCATAGTTACATCATGTAATAGTGGTTTTGACTTTCCTATCCTGACGATCCCATCTCTGGGGGGACTTACTATTTCTGGACATTGAGTGAGTCTTTGATATTCACATGTAGTCAAGGTAAAACATCATGTATCATAACAATCATGCCTATCTATTACATATTTACATGTTTCTTGACAATATTGTCCATCAAGACCCAGTTCCCAAACAAAGGGAGTTAGGTCTGTCCATCCAGCTATCACATTAATCTCTTGATACATCCAAAAGCTTGTTGATGAAAAACTGGTAGGGGGCATGTATATTCTCCATCTCCCATACCACCAACCCAGTCCAGTTCTATTGCCATAAATCCCAATTATTGTTACCCCGCCACTCCTGTCTATGCTTATGCTTAGTGAGGTGTTACTGGGTGTGTATTTCCTGCTGAGGTGTATCCTCAAAAGTGCATTCATCAGTTTATCATTGTCTTTACCCTTGGGTAAGTACCACCATCCCATGAAGTTCCCGTTGTTACACTCGAGTGGTGTCAATCGAACTGGCTGCCTGGTGCTGTTAAATGTAAAGTACTCTTCCAACTCTTTGTGTGATCACACGTGGGGGTCCTGTTCCCAATTGTTCGTTTGATGTGTCCGTGTAGTGACTTGATCCGTAGTCCAGGTGTTGGGCTTTCTCATCCATTCCCCACTTCCTCCTTGGGGAAGTAGTGCGTACTGCCCAGGGTGAAGGCAGGTGTCATTATTGACTTTGATTGCTGGGGCTTCCCATACCAGCGCTGACACACCCATAGCCAGGATCACGGGCGGACCTGTGGAAACTTTAACATTGGCTCCCGTTGTCCGGATTACCGCTTGGTGATTCAACATATATCTTTAACTGTGTGGAATGCCTCCATTTATTTCCCATTTTCATATCTACAAGTGCACACATATCACCTGTCATAATTACCTGGTATGGTTCATGCAACCTGGGGCAAACCCAGTTCGCTCAGGGCTCACCCTGACCATCACCTTATTACCCACTTGGGGGGTCCATTGTTGCTCTTTGGATTTGCCTGTTTCCATATCCTTAGTCATCTGTCAGTCCCTAACTTCCTCTCTCAGCTCATGTAATTGCTTACTTAATTCCCTTACATAGTTCCTATTCTTCCTTTCAGTGCCCTACACCTCCTCCTCCTACTATAATGCCTTCAGGTAATTGCATGGCCCTTCCTGTTATCATTTTAATGGGGTGAACCTGGTAGTCCTATTTGGGGTAGCCCTAAGGTGTATCAGAATGCTGGGCAATACGGTGCGGCCCAGCTGTTCCCTGTCTCCTGAATTGCTTTCACTATAGATGTTTTAAAGTTCAGTTCATCCTTTCCACCATCCCTGAGCTCGGCAGGTGATTGGGAATGTGGAACTTCTGTTTAACCTCCATAAGTTTAGACACTTCTTTAATGACTGTCCCTGTGAAATGAGTTCCCTGATCTGAATCCATCTAGGTAGGCACCCCCACTCCTTCCAATTTACTCCCTCCTGCTGCTGTCTCATGTCGGACCTCAATTCCTTAAACAACTCTACAGTGCACCTTCTTATTGTATCTTTCAATGGCTCAGTATCTTCAATTCCAGTGGCGATTCTCTCTGGGAGTCGCTTAACTCTGCCTATCATCATGCTGTTAATCCTGTGGTCTTTTTGTAGCTCGCAGGCACAGTAATATAGTCAGTAATATAGGTATTTTGCCTTTTCCCAGCTTTCCCTTTACTTGTATCCATCTTGTGGTGAATTGTTGTTCAGTATTATTTCTCCTTACTCTTCAATTGCCTCAACTACAGATTCCGAATAGTTTTACCTCTATGTTTCTTTCCCCCTGACCACGATCATCCTACGATTCTCTTGAGGTCAGTTTCTCTTTTGTTTTGATCATTTTAAATGTTTCCCTACTCTTTAGGCCATATTAGCTATTCCATGTCAATGGGGATCTCTGTCTCTAGATCTTTGCTTATCTCCCCCTGTGCGGTTCCAATGTCTCAGTTGATGGCCAGATTATCAAATTCAGTTCCTTTACAACAGTTTGTACATTATGTCCTCTTTCCTTAACTCTTTCTTCTGCCCTTAATCCTTTCCTCGTACCATTTTACACATGCAACAGCTACCATCTTATCTTGTTCAGGTTGTCTGGAGAGACTTTACAGTCCAATAAAATATTCTCGTAACAGTTTTAAAACAGAAATCAGGCATTGACATGTTTTGCTTCCTTATCTTCTTCTCAAACGACATCTTATTATCTCAAAAGTAACCCACTAAATTATTACCTGGAAAAACTCAGCAGGTCTGGCAGCATCGGCGAGTCCTCGAAACGTCAACTCTTTTCTTCTCCGCCGATGCTGCCAGACCTGCTGAGTTTTTCCAGGTAATTCTGTTTTTGTCTTGGATTTCCAGCATTCGCAGTTTTTTGTTTTTACCCAAGAAAATATGTCTGAATTTTTTTTAGCATTATCCCAGATTCATTAACTCAGCCAAAAATTGGATTTCTGCCAAACTTTGTCAAGATCTTGAGTTTAGCTTCATATTTTGGGAACAGACTTTACAAATATAAAATCTGGCAGCATTTGAATTAGTGCTAATTGTTGTCAAACCTTTTAAACTGAAAATTCTCTTTTGAGAACTTTATCAAAGGCCAAACCTCAAAATGTTAAACTTTGTAAGAACTGTAATTTACACTATCAAAATTAAAACAACCTCCTTTTCATGTGTAATGATTTGTATCCAGATTAGAAGCCCCATATGTATATCAACACATTCTTTATCTTTCAATAGCATCCTCATTGTTCAAAGTAACCTGTTAAATTACACTGCACTTTACATCTCAAGATGGACCCAAATTCAAATTACAGTGCTGTTGGAACGCAGATTTCCTTTAATATTTAATTCATCTCTTCAAAAGAAACCCCTTTTTATCCATTGAAACCACCTAGACCATGTGTTTATGTCTTTTGGTTTTTCTAGAATTCTTCCGAATTTCAGGTAATTTTTTTTCCCTTAGAATGTTAGAATACTAACTCGTATGTATCAATCCCAATTGGAAGCTGGTGATGAGGGTTATTTCCTACTAGTCTGCAAGGGGGTGGTACAAGGGTTGGTTCATCTCAAAACCAGGCAAGCGCTGTTTTATCTTTACAATACCTTCAAATTGTGATTTTTGCCAGAAATCTCAACTCAAACCTTTTCCTCAAAGCTTTGGAATGTTTGAGTATACTTTTCCTTTAATCTAATATGGGGCTTTCAACTCTAAAGTGCTGAACTACACTCACATGACAATTTAGGGACAAAAACACATTAAAGCTCACATACAAATGCTTCCTTGCACACAAACAAACATATAGATAAAGGAATGTATTTATATTCCTACAATATTGAACTTAGCTGCAAACAAAACTTCAAGTTGCAGTGGGGGGAATAAAGGGATCTTGGAGGCTCCACCTATAGAGAAAATCAAATTGACTGAAGCTCACATTTCCTCTGGTCCTACCTGTCACTGCTCACTAACTCGCCTAGGGGTACCCCCTTTCTCTCTCTCTCTCTCTTCAGCACAAACAGCTCTTGAAACTTACGTCAATTCATTTCCTTTAAGTTACAAAAATTCAGTAGGGGACATTTCAGAATGAGTACTATAGCTTTGTCAGATTTATCATTAGTCTGAGCTCTCCACCATTCCTTGGAGTGTAACAGTGGGTCTCTCATCTGCCAATCTTGTTTCATTTTACAGATCAGCTTTCTATACTTCCTGGTGAGGAACATGGTTCCTTCACCTCCCCATTCTGCAACGAACTTGAGTTCAGTCTTCTTGGTCATATCCACACACACACACACACACCCACACACACACTAAATGGTCACACACACTAAACCAGCGACCCACAGTCCCCCCGAGATCTGAGTCTCCTGGGACTCAATTGCCCCACACTAAAACAGGGACCCACAGTTCCCCCGAGATCTGAGTCTCCTGGGACTCAATTGCCCCACACTAAAACAGGGACCCACAGTTCCCCCGAGATCTGAGTCTCCTGGGACTCAATTGCCCCACACTAAAACAGGGACCCACAGTTCCCCCGAGATCTGAGTCTCCCAACGCTCAATCATCCCACCTGTCCTCCTGAGTCTCCCGAGCCTAAACATTCGGATAGACCCTATTAGACCTCTGTTCTGGTCTGACTCGAACAACCAGAGAGTAAATTTCAAATGAAAGTACTCACCAGATCATTGTTCCACCTTCACAGAGGTCCGGGTGAATCCTGCTGACTCTGCCAATTGAAGACGGTTACACTCTGCAATCCCGCAATGACCACAGAGACTCAGGCTTCCTTGTAACCGGTTTTATTCAAGCATACACAAGGGAGCCGCAATCATTCCTAAGAATGAAGACCCAGCTCCCAGATTTATTACACTTCATTACTTTTGTACTTTTTTTCTTATCATAATACATTTGAGTACATTTGAACACATCCAATCGGTAACCGGCACACCGGTTCCATACTAACTCTATCCTATTGAGTGCATAAACAGGTGATTTTGCTAACCAATTATTCTAAAGGATGTATACATAATTATATTACCCAACCAAAATTAAAACACCTATGCAAAGACCTTGGTTCTCACAGCTCAAGACTGTTTGTGATTCATCAAAGCCCCCTCTTTGTCCATTGTATGTCTTCCCATATCTAAGCTAAAACCATCTTCCCCTTTCCTATGTGAGAGGGGAATGCACTTAATCTAATTTATGTCATACTTTTGTCTCCAGTCTGGCTCTCAGGGCTGTGCAATGTTCATCTAGTAATTTTCCACTCTCAATATGTTTAGCAGCCATGTCTGCCTGGAGATTTTAAGGGTTTTAAGGGTAAATTCTTACCATGTTCTCTTTTAGCATTTTTTAATTTCCCCCCCAACACAATTGTTAATTTTAACTCCGTGAGATTGGCAGATTTTTGTCATCCAAAGGGATTATGGGACATCGGGCAAAGGCCTGCACTGTGCTGCTTTTCCAGGTGTCACTTTGCCCCTTCCTTCCCTGCCTTCCCCCCTGGGTGGCCTTTAAAGACCCCATGATGCCATTGTCTGAAATTCGGGGAGGGGGGGTAGTTGGAGGGTGGCAGGGTGTGGTTCTTCTTGGAGCCCTGGGGCCCACATTTACCCCTGATACAGGTGGCCTGGATTATTATCACATCGCTGTTTGTGGGATCTTGCTGTGCGCTGCATCTCCTACAGCAGTGACGGGGGGGAGGGGGGGCGGCGGAAGGGGAAAGTCCTTCATTGGCTGTGAAGCGTTTTGAGACGCCGTGTGAGTCGGTGGCAGGTGCTAGAGAAATGCACATCCTCGTTTGGTCCTCAGGTTATTTATACAACACTGGTGATTCATTGTTCTGTGTTTCGGTTGCTATGACAGACTCACCCAGCCACAGTTTGTTCACAGTTTAGGCACTGGGTGAGCTGAAACACATTCAATCAGTTTGACAGTAACCGATGTTTCCCCATTCTCTCTAAACAAGAGGAACAATCAACTATCGATAGCAAGATGCCAAGCACTTTCCAATCCTTCTCCAAATTGGTGAGGGAGAGAATTTCTTTGGTCACACCAAACCTACAACAACAGGCCATCCAGTGACTCAATACCCGGTTAGGATCATTAAAGTAGAAGATATAGAATAGAATGAAAGTAGCAAAGGAGAGAGAGAGAGAGTGAGAGAGGGTGACATAGAGAGAGGGGACAGAGTGGGAGAGGGAGATAATGACAAAGAGAGAGAATGAGAGATAATGAGAGAGAGGGAGAGGGGGAGAGAGAGAGAATGACAGAGAGAGAGAGAGTGACAGAGAGAGAGAGGAAAAGAGAGATCAGCAGGGAGACAGGACAGAGGGAGAGAGAGGACAGAGAGAGAGAGCGACAGTGAGAGACAGAGAGGACACAGAAAGATAGAGGGGCAGAGAGAGAGAGGATGGGGAAAAAGAGCGAACAAGGCAGAGAGAGAGAGAGAGGACAGGAAGAGAGAGAGAGCAAGACAGAGAGACAGAGAGAGAGGACAGGGAGAGAGAGAGACAGAGAGTGAGACAGAGAGAGAGAGAGGGGACAGGAAGAGAGAGAGCAAGACAGAGAGAAAGGACAGGGAGAGAGAGAGACAGAGAGTGAGAGAGAGGGGGGGACAAAGAGAGAGAGAGCAAGACAGAGAGACAGAGAGAAAGGACAGGGAGAGAGAGAGAGACAGAGAGTGAGACAGAGAGAGAGAGAGAGAGGGGGCAGAAAGAGAGAGAGAGAGCAAGACAGAGAGAAAGAGAGAGAGGACAGAGAGAGAGACAGACAAAGAGAGAGAACAGGGATAGAGAGAGACAGAGAGAGTGAGACAGAGAGACAGACACTTAAAGAGAGTAGAGAGAGAGGACTGAGAGAGGAGAGAGGGGGAGAGGGAGATAGGGAAGAGGACAGCGAGAGGAAGAGACTGAAACAAACAGAGGGATATAGAGAGATAGAGAGGTAGAGAGGAGAGGAAATGAGAGACAGCGAGAGAGAGGAAGTGAAAAAAGCAGAGAAAGAGACAGCACACGAAGACTGAAGAGGTCAAAGAGACTTGGAGAGACAGAGAGAGATGAGAGGACAAAGAGGGACAGAGAGTGGAGAGAAAGCGGGCACAGCTGGCGGCCACCCAGAGGTTAACAGCCTGCGTGTGGTCTGAAGGACACGGGTACAGTGCCCAAAGCGTTTCGATACCCTTCGGACACTCTGGCACGATAAGTGCCTGGCAGGGAGCCATGGATTAGTCCAGTCCTCAGGAGCCCCTCTGTCCAAGACGGATGTAAGTTATATTGTTGGCAGCTACATGGGGGAGGGTGAGTCCAGGCAACCTCCTTCGGCCGGTGCAAGTCCCCCAGAGCTAATGAAGGGTCGCTGCCCTGTTCAGTGCTAACACTCTCAAACGTGCCAGTGCTTTCGGAATCATCGAGGGTGACTTATATCCACCGGCCTCTTCACCTGCACCTTATAGAGATGCCCGCAAGTACCCGGGAGAGGAGTGGCACACCGTATTGGTGACCCTCAGCACGTGTGGGCAGAGGTGACTCAGGGAGCCAGGACTCACAGCCGGCTGCCCTCCTGCTCTTGGTTCGAGGGCAGGCGCTGATAGGGCAGGGGCACAGACATGGGGGGCTCTCCCGAGGGCACTCACCACCAGCAGCCTAAAACTTCCCCCCCCCCCTTAACCCCGCCCCCACCCCTCTGCCCTCCCCACTGTGCCCAAGGCTGACCCTGCACAGCCTCAGGTGGCAGTGCCTGGGGCAGGACGCTCCTCAGGGACATCGCCAACCCCGAGGGCACGATTGTGAGGGCAGCCAAAGCCGCCGGGTGCCAGGAGTGCCGTGCGAGGAGCCTCAGGGGAATCGTGCCAGTGTGGGAGGGTCTGGAGACCGGGGGCACGGGCGTAGCCACGCCTCAGGGTGTCCAAGTGCCACTGGGTTGCCTTCACCTTCCTCCTCCTCCTTCGCACTCGAGGAGGCAGAACGTTCACCTCCCTCCTCTGATGCCAGGTCCCCTCCTCTCTGCGTTCCAAGTTGTACAGACACCACCATAACTCCCCAAAGCCTGTCCACCATCTACAAGGCACAAGTCAGGAGTGTGATGGAATACTCCCCACTTGCCCTGGATGAGTGCAGCTCCCACAACACTCAAGAAGCTCGACACCATCCAGGACAAAGCAGCCCCGCTTGATTGACACCCCTTCCACAAACATTCACTCCCTCCACCACCGACGCACAGCAGTAGCTACAAGATGCACTGCAGGAATTCACCAAGGCTCCTTCGACAGCGCCTTCCAAACCCATGACTTCTACCACCTAGAAGGACAAGGGACTAATATTGACCATTAGCCAACATGGCTAAAAGGAAGATGATCTGGATCATTATCACATTGCTGTTTGTGGGAGCTTGCTGTGCACAAATTGACCTTTTCTTTATTCATACATGGGACGTGGGCATCGCTGGCTAGGCCAGCATTTATTGCCCATCCCTAATTGCCCTTGTTCTGAGGGCAATTAGGAGTCAACATCGCTATGGGTCTGGAGTCACATGTACGCCAGATCAGGTAAGGATGGCAGATTTCCTTCCCTGAAGGGACAGAAGTGAACCAGATGGGGTTTTTTTCCGATAATCAGTAATGGTCATCATCAGACTTTTAGTTCCAGGTTCGAACCCGGGGTCCCCCAGATCATTACCCCGGGTCTCTGGAGTACGAGTGGAGTGATGACACCACTTTGTCAGCACCTCCCCCACTTCCTAGGTTACAACAGTGAGCACACTTCATACATATTTCATTGGTCATAGGGCAATGGCTTTGAACCGTCCTGAGGTGGTGAAGGGCGCTATGGAAATGCACCTTTTTTTCTTAGCTCCTGCTCGGTCAATGTTTCACTTGTGACATCTGGAGGAAACCCTTTGGCGATCAGCCTGATTTCCAGGAAGCCGCTAACCTACAGATTTTGTGGGCTGCCCCTGTAAGCTCGCTGGTTAAGCAAAAGAGGTGTGGGTTAGCGCAGCAATGAGTTCATTGGTTTGTCACACCAACACACTTGGTTGATTCAGAAGCCACACCTAACACTCAGGTCTTGAAGTGGTTGCACGGATCCAATGTTTGAAAGTCAAAGAGTCCCCGAAGTATGATTCACACACCAGCCGGAACTACGGAGCTAACGCCCACCTTCCCTCTCAGGTAGATGCTAAAGACCCCTCAGGTATCTGGATACTCTAATGGGGGAGTGGTATTGTAGTAATCCAGAGAGCCAGGGTAATGCTCGAGAGACCTGGGTTCGAATCCCACCACAGGAGATGGTGGAATTTGAATTCAGTAAAAGCCAAATTGTCGATTGTTGTAAAAGACCCCCTGGATCCCTTTAGGGAGGGAAATCTACCATCCTTATCTGGTCTGGCCTACACGTAACTTCAGACCCACAGCAATGTGGTTGACTCTGAAATGGTCGAGCCATTTCGGACTGCTACAAATGAAACTGGGTGGGCCACTCAGCATTGACCAAGGCACCGGAAACAACAGCAGCAAACCCAGCCCTGCAAACTCCTCCTTACCAACATCTGGGGGCTAGTGCCAAAATTGGGAGAGCTGTCTCACAGACTAGTCAAGCAACAGCCTGACATAGTCATCCTCACGGAATCATACATTACAGATAACGTCCCAGACTCCACCATCACCATCCCTGGGTATGTCCTGTCCCACTGGCAGGACAGGTCCAGCAGAGGGGGTGACACAGAGGTAAACAGTCAGGAGAGAATTGCCCTGGGAGTCCTCAACATCAATTCCTGACCCCATGAAGTCTCATGGCATCAGGTCAAACATGGGCAAGGAAACCTCCTGTTGTTTAGCATGTACTGCCCTCCCTCAGCTGATGAATCAGTGCCCCTCCATATTGAACACCACTTGGAAGAATCACTGAGGGTGGCAAGGGCACAGAATGTACTACAGACCAAGCTGGTTGAGTCCTGGAGGACATAGCTGCTAGACTCGGTCTGTGGGAGGTGGTGAGGGAAAAACATACTTGACCTCATCCTCACCAACCTGCCTGTCATAGATGCATCTGCCCATGACAGTATTGGTAAGAGTGACCACCACACAGTCCTTGTGGAGACGAAGTTGCACTTCACAATGAGGATACCCTCCATCGTGTTGTGTGGCACTACCACCGTGCTGAATGTGATAGATTTCAAACAGATCGAGCAACTTAAGACTGGGCATCCATGAGGCACTGTGGGCCATCAGCAACAGCAGAATTGTACTCGAACACAATCTGTAACCTCATGGCCTGTCATATCCCCAACTCTACCATTACCATCAAGCCAGGATATCAGCCCTGGTTCAGTGAAGAGTGCAGGGGGGACATGCCAGGAACAGCACCAGACGTACCTAACAATGAGGTGTTAACCTGGTGAAGCTATAACACAGGACTACTTGTGTGCCAAACAGCATAAGCAGCAAGTGATAGGCAGAGCTAAGCGATCCCACAACCAACGAATCAGGTCTAAGCTCTGCAGTCCTGCCACATCCAGTTGTGAATGGTGATGGACAATTAAACAACTCACTGGAGGAGGAGGCTCCACAAATATCCCCATCCTCAATGATGGGGGAGCCCAGCACATCAATGCAAAGGATAAGGCTGAAGCATTTGCAACAATCTTCAGCCAGAAGTGCTGTGTAGATGATTCATCTTGGCCTCCGGAGGTCCCCAGCATCACAGATGCCAGTCTTCAGCCAATTCGACTCAATCCGGATGATATCATGAAACGGCTGAAGGCACTGGATACTGCAAAGGCTATGGGCCCTGACAACATTCTAGCAATAGTACTGAAGACTTGTGCTCCAGAGCTTGCCGCGCCTCTAGCCAAGCTAGGATCATCAACAGTGCTATCAAGTGACACTTGCTTAGCAATAACCTGCTCACTGATGCCCAGTATGGGTTCTGCCAGGGTCACTCAGCTCCTGACCTCATTACAGCCTTGGTTCAAACATGGACAAAAGAGCTGAATTCCCGAGGTGAGGTGAGAGTGACTGCCCTTGACATCAAGGCAGCATTTGACCGAGTGTGGCATCAAGGAGCCCTAGCAAAACTGGAGCAAAACATCCTGAGTGTTACCATTGACCAGAACTAGCCATATAAATACTGTGGCCACAAGAGCAGGTCAGAAGCTGAGAATCCTGTGGTGAGTAACTCACCTCCTGACTCCCCAAATCCTGTTCACCATCTACAAGGCACAAGTCAGGAGTGTGATGGAATACTCCCCACTTGCCTGGATGAGTGCAGCTCCCACAACACTCAAGGAGCTCAGCACCATCCCGGACAAAGCAGCCCTGCTTGATTGGCACCCCATCCACAAACATTCACTCCCTCCACCACCGCACAGTAGTAGCAGTGTGTGTACCATTTACAAGATGCACTGCAGATGCACTTGCTCCTTCACCAGCACCTTCCAAAACCACAACCACCACCATCTAGAAGGACAAGGGCAGCAGGTAGATGGGAAGACCACCACCTGGAAGTTCCCCTCCAAGCCACTCACCATCCTGACTTGGAAATATATCGGCCGTTCCTTCACTGTCGCTGGGTCAAAATCCTGGAGCTCCCTCCCTAACAGGACTGTGGGTGTACCTACACCACATGGACTGCAGCGGTTCAAGAAGGCAGCTCACCGCCACCTTCTCAAGGGGCAGTTAGGGATGGGCAATAAATACTGGCACAGCCAGCGACGCCCACATCCTGTGAATGAATAAGAAAAAAAATAAGTGGCCTTTAGAGCAGATGAACTTCGATGATTAAAGCTCCCCTGAGCTTCTTCAAAATAGCGGCATTGACAGACAGGGCCTCAGTTTAACATTTCACCCAAACACCGGCACCTTCGACAGGGCAGCACTCCCACAGTACTGTCCCTGTGACAGTGCAGCACTCCCACAGTACTGTCCCTGTGACAGTGCAGCACTCCCTCAGTACTGACCCTGTGACAGTGCAGCACTCCCTCAGTACTGACCCTCTGACAGTGCAGCACTCCCTCAGTACTGACCCTCTGACAGTGCAGCACTCCCTCAGTACTGACCCTCTGACAGTGCAGCACTCCCTCAGTACTGACCCTGTGACAGTGCAGCACTCCCTCAGTACTGACCCTGTGACAGTGCAGCACTCCCTCAGTACTGACCCTCCAACAGTGCAGCACTCCCTCAGAACTGATCCTGCAACAGTGCAGCACTCCCTCAGAATCAGTAATGCAGTATCAACCCAGGTTAAGTAAATCAATTATTAAAAACTATGGAACTAACTCAAGGCAGAGGACAGAAATTTGAGTAAATTTCAGAGGAGTGAACATGTTGACACATCGTCTGCCTCGAATGCTGGAACATGGCTGAGTTTATCTTTTGGCCATTTGGTTTGGGAATGCAATGGAGAGATAAGATGGAGAGGCTAGTGAAATTTTCATCTCGATCTGTTTTTAACTTTTGTATCTTTGATCGTTATTCGCCATCTGCTGAGATCAGGAAATACTTGGTCTAGTTTCCTGTCAGATATTGCGAGTGGAAATAAAAATCTATTTACAGAATGGGAACTGTGGTTAAAAACACTCCACTAACACAACAAAGCTTGATGAATCTGCACTGAACTTCAACCTGATAAATTCAGTATTCAAACCAATTTGTCAGAACAATGAAATAGATAATAAGAGCTGAGAGAGAGGGAGAGAGAGAGGAGGAGAGAGATAGGGAGAGAGAGAGAGAGCGAGAGATGATGGAGAGATAGAGGGAGGGGGAAGAAGAGAACTAGAAAAATGGAAAGAGGGAGAAAGGGGGAAGAGAGAGAGGAGGGAAGAGAGAGAGGAGGGGAGAGACAGGCAGATGGGTGGGGGGAAGAGATAGAAAAATGGAAGCGAGATAGAGGGAGGGGGAAGAAGAGAGCTAGAGTAATGGAGAGGGGGAGAGAGAGGGAGAAGAAAGAGAGGAGGGAAGAGAGAGAGGAGGGGAGAGAGAGACAGATGGTGGGAGAAGAGATAGAGAGATGGGGGGGTGAGATGGAGGGAGGGGGGAAGAAGAGAGCTAGAGAGAATAGGGGAGAGAGAGGCAGATGGTGGGGCAAGAGATAGAGAGATGGGGGTGTGAGTTGGAGGGAGGGGGTAAGAAGACAGCTAGAGAGAGGAGGAGAGAGATAGAGGCAGATGGGTGGGGGGAAGATATAGAGATATGGGAGTGAGATAGAGGGAGGGGGGAAGAAGAGAGCTAGGGAAATGGAGGGGGGAGAGAGAGGCGGGGAGAGAGAAGAAGGGAAGACAGAGACAAAAAGGAGGAAAAGAGTGAGGGAGAAGTGAGGGAGATGAAGGGATAGGGGAGGAATAGAGATAGAGAGAGGAGGGTGAGAGGGAGGAGGGCACGGTGAAAAGAGAGAGAGGAGAGCAAGAAAGTAAAAGAGGGAGAGAGAAAGAGAGAGAGAAAGAGGAGGGGAAGATGGAGGGAAGGGGAAGAGAAATAAACAGGAAGGAAGAGTGATAGAGAGACAAGAAGAGATAGAAAGGGGGAGAGAGGGAATGAGGGAGAGGGAGGAATATTGAGTGAAAAGGGGAGAGGGGAGGCTGATAGAGAGAAAGGACAGACAGGGAGAGTGATAGAGACACACGGAGAGAAGGAAAGGGAGAGAAAGGGAGGGAGAAGGAAAGAGGGAGTGAGTGAGGGGGCAGAGAGAAGAATAGAGTGAGCGTGAGGTGGAGAGGGGGAGAGGGAGTGAGAGAGAGGAGAGAGAGATGGGAGAGAAGGAGAGAGAGAGAGAGAGAATGGAGTGTGTAAGGGAGAGAGGGTGTGAAAAGGAAAGAGAGGGAGAGCCAGAGAGAGGGAGAGAGAAGTAGACAGAGCAAAGGAGAGAGGAAGAGAGAGAGAGAGTGTGTGTGTGATGAGTTGACGGAACAGACAGGTTTCAATGAGAAACAGAGAAACTGTTACAGAGAGTTTTCCAGGTGCTACCTGCTCAACCAGGACTATCGACATGAAGCTCCACCCCTGGGATTGCCCAGGCTTTGGGATCATTGAGAGGAGCCTCCAAGAATGTCATGTGTCTCCTGATTGACATCAGGAGAGGCTATTCCTTCAGTTACTACATGTCCTCCCCCTTTTCATTTATTACAGTTTCTATTTACAGGGAAAGGTTTGGACACCCAACAACATATACATATACACAACTACAGGTGATTAAATATTAAGCGTGGAACCATCCCAGATTTGTACCCGAGCGCAATAGCAAGCGGGATAAAGGACGCTTTACCCGCTGGCCGCACTGGTGACCTTTCACACCGTATGGTCCCAAACCCGCCTCATGAATCGGGCGCTCCCAGGAAACAGGCCGTTTCCATGGCGAACGGGCTCTCATTCACCCGCCACGCATGCAGTCACCTTGCCGCTTCGTCACGCCGGACGCCATATTTAATGTCCAGCGGTGGTCAGAGCTTCCAGCCCAGGACCACAGCAAAGAAGACATGGCCCCCGAAAGGCAAGGAGACTGCGGCCCTCGAGCATCTTTTGGACGCTGTAGAGGCCGCTGTGATGTCCTCTACCCCCCGCTCTGGCCGCAGGAGGGGGCAGCTACATCTCCACTCCGGCTAGGTGGGCGATGGCGGTGGTGGTCAGTGCCAATGCTACACTGAAGAGGTCGGCCATCCAATGCAGACAGAGGGTGAATGAACTCACCCGTGCAGCCAGGGTAAGGTAACCATCTCATCACCCTAACCTCACACAGTCGCAAGCCCATCACACGTTCACTGGCGTCTCACTCACTGCCAGCTCAAGGGACATCACCACTCACTCTCCCTCACACACACACACCCCCTCACATCTCCATCTGGCCTCATCTCCTCTGGAGGCTGCCTCTTCAGCCCTCACCCTCTTGAGGCCGCCAGCACAGATCAACATGTGCCCTCCCCCCCACACACACACACACACCCTGGGATACTCCCCCACCTTCCCCAGTACAGCCCTCATCCTGCAGCCTCTTCCCTCACCTGAGGCCACTTCTCCCCCTTCCCCGAGCAAGCCCTCGCCCTGCAGCCTTTGAAAAGCCACCCCAGCTTCATGGCTGGTCTGGTAGGTAGAGACCTGCCCGTGGACTCCCCCCCAACAGTGATGTGGTTCTGTCTGTGAAGCCTGGCACTGACGCCCTCAAGTGCTGCCTGAGTCAAGGTAGGCAAACAAACCTCGAGGTCCCTAGCGAAGTCCGGCCCGCCAAGTGCGTGCCTTACATGTGCTGTTGTGAAACACGTTGGCGTGTTTTCCTGCCAACATGGGCAGACGATCCAACGAGGGGGGACGAGTCCTGCGGGCTGGCCTTATGTTGACATGCTGATGTATTACAGTGCGGTTTCTGATGTCCGATGGCAGGAAATGCGGGACCACCATTGAATCACAAACTGGTTTCGCGACACCGTGGAACCAGTTTCTGCCCTTCTCGCCATATCGTCCGCTCACGCTGCGCCACTGAACACGCCCAACACCGGCAGATGTGGAAAATCCCAGCGGAAGTCTCTCTCTCTCTCATGAATATGGTCCACACGTTGACAGGCGATTTGACCTCCCACTTGCACTGGGAAAGATAAGGGACTAGCCTGGGAGGCAATGGTTCCAGGAACCCAACAAGGGTCCACAGCCGAAATTCCACACGGAAACTGCGGTCTCCCACACTGAATCTGCAAGCTTTGCTCTGGATGTCGTGATTCAATTTTTGATTACCCCGATCCTGCTCTGCCTTCCCCTCTAAGTTTGGAAACGCCAGGCTTATCCTTGTACATCGGCGGAGTTTCATCCATAATTCAACTGCTGCTGAACCCTTAGCCAAACGAGGCAAGAAAGTGGGAAAACCCAGTTTCTAGAGTACCTTCTGATAACCTTCCCATACCACACTTGAAAGTTTGAAGAGCTCTCTCAGCTAAACCATTCGATGAAGGATGATAAGGGGCTGTTTTAATCTGTCAGATTATTTGATCATTCAGATTAACGAGGCTCTGAAACTCGGAGCTGGCGAAGGCTGTGCTGTTATCTGAAACAACGATTTCAGGTAGGCCATGTGCGCTAAAGCAATGACGCAGCGTCTCGATAGTTGCACTCGGTGCTGGCAATTTGACTTTGTACACATCCATCAGGCAACGTCTGTTGCTGCTGACAGTGCTTGACCAAGCTTTCAATGTCACTGTCAAAGCCTAGCCACCAAACATAGCTTCGCGCAAATATTTTCATTTTGGACATGCCTGGATGCGCTCTGTGAATCTCCGTCATGAGTGGTTCTCTACCTCGTGAAGGGAGGACAACTCTCAATCCTCACAACAAGACTCCATCTTGGCAACTTAACTCTGTGTTTCGAGCATGGAATGGCCTCATCTCTTCAGACCCTGGTGAATTTGACCATTCTTGCAATACAAGGTCTCTGACTTTCGACAATATTGGTTCGTCCAGTTTCTAATTTGCTTTGCACACACAGACGAAGAATCCAGGAAATTCAACAGGAGCACAGCTTCTTGTGGCACTGGAGCATGTTCAACGCTATCTGGTAACGGGAGACGACTGAGTGCGTCCGCATCTGCGATATGTAAGCCAGGACGGTACATTATACTCATACGCAGATAATATCAAAGCCCACTGTTGTGTTCTTGCTGAGGCTATTGGAGGAATGGCCTTAACCTCACTGAATAAACCCTTTGAAAGTGAAAGTCACCAAAGTCCCGGAGGACCATAGGCTGCCCTCTGATCAGAGAGAGACGACTGGGGGCGAGTTTAACCTGAGGGTCACCATGCCTCAGGTGAGGGGTGAGGTTGAGAAGGTATGACTTTCATGGCGACCTCAGCTGACACAGGAACTGAACCCATGCAGCTGGCATCACTCCGCATCACAAAGCAGTCGTCCAGCCAACTGAGCTAACCCATCCCCAATAAACCCATTAATAGCTTATGGTCCAACACTATAGTGAAATGTCGTCCATGTAGATACTGGTGGAATTTCTTCACTCCGAATATCACCGATAAACCTTTTTCTAGCTGGGAATAACCCTTCTCGGCTGTGGAGAGGGTTCATGAGATGTAGCCAATGGGTCTTTCTGATCCATTTTCCATTCTATGTGATAACACAGCTCCTACACCATAAGGAGAGGCATCACATGTTAATACCAACCCTCTCGATGGGTGGTAGTGCACCAATAAACACGGGGAATGTAATAGCTTCTTAACTTTCACAAAGGCTTCTTCCTGTTGTGAATTCCACGACCAACCGTGATTCTTTTTTAACAAGTGTAATGATGCTAACATAGTTGATAAGTTCAGCAAGAAGCGGCTATAGGAGTTGATCATACCCAGGAAGGACTTGAGTTCAGTTACATTGGATGGTGAGGGAGCATCTATTATTGCCTGAACTTTCTCTTCTACTGGATGTAAACCCATGGCATCCACCCTGTGACCCAGGTAAATAATTTCTGATGCTTGGAATGTACATTTCTCTTTCTTTAATCATACCCGGCTTCCAAGAATCTCCTTAGTGCCTCCTCCAGGTTTGCCAAGTGTTCGGTCTCAGTTGACCCTGTGATCAGAACATCGTTTAGGTGTACTACCACTCGGGGAAGCCCCTTGCAAAAGTCTCTCCATTATCCTCTGGAAGATAGCACACGCAATGACACTCCAAAGGGTAGGCGATTGTACTGATAAAGAGCCTTGTGCATGTTTATATTCACATATCCTCTCGACATGCTATCCAGTTCTAATTGATGGTCAGCGTGACCCATGTCCAATTTTGTATAGGACTTGCCTCCAGCCAGCTTTGCATATAAGTCGTCTATCCTTGGAATTGGTTATTTATCTAGTTTTGTTGCCTTATTAACAGTTAATTTACAGTCCCCACAAGTCGGTCAGACTTAACCACTGGGACTATGGGTGCTGCCCATTCCGGGAATTGAACAGGTTGGGTGATGCCCCAGCTTTTCTAACCAGCTCAGTTCTGCATCCACCTTCTCCTTTAACACGTGAGGCACAGGCCTGACCTTAATGAAATGTGGTGTCGCCTGAGAATCCCCATATATTTTTTGCTTGCAAGCCTTTTAACTTCCCTTATTCGTCTCGAAATACCCGGTCGTATTGCCTCAGCCATCCAGGAACTTTTCTTCTTCTCCAGTAAAATATTTCAGACCAGTCAAGCCTTGATTTTCTGAAACCAGTCTCAGCCCAGAAGACCAGGTCCTTCTCCTGTCACTATCATCACTGGAAGCTGGGCTGTCTAATGCCTATAAGACACTGGTACTGTGGCGATGCCCTTTACCTGAATAGATTCTCCAGCATATGTCTTCAATTTAGCGGTCGCCTGCTCCAGATTCAGTGGCTGGGGACCTTCAGTTAGCTATTTAAATGTGTTCTCTCCACCCACTGCAGCTGAGGTTCCCATCTCCACCTCCATTATTAGTGGCTTCCCATTAACTTGGATTGTGATGGTGATAGGTTTGGTTTTTACAGCGGTTTACGTTATACAGTGGATAGATGTCGGTGTCGGCAGCTTCAGGCTCTGCTGTAACACGTTGGTTTGCTGCTTTATGGCCTGTTCCAACTTTACCTGGCATTGCCTTACTGGTCACCACATTATAGGAAGGATGTGTTTGCACTGGAGAGGGTGCAGAGGAGATTGACCAGGATGTTGCCTGGGATGAAACATTTTAAGTTATGAAGAGAGGTTGGATAGACTTGGGTTGTTTTCGTTGGAGCAGAGAAGACTGAGGGGCGACCTGATCGAGGTGTACAAGATTATGAGGGGCATGGACAGGGTGGATAGGGAGCAGCTGTTCCCCTTAGTTGAAGGGTCAGTCACAAGGGGGCATAAATTCAAGGTGAGGGGCAGGAGGTTTCGGGGGGATGTGACGAAAAACCTTTTTACCCAGAGGGTGGTGACGGTCTGGAATGCACTGCCTGGGAGGGTGGTGGAGGCAGGTTGCCTCACATCCTTTAAAAAGTACCTGGATGAGCACTTGGCATGTCATAACATTCAAGGCTATGGGCCAAGTGCTGGTAAATGGGGTTAGGTAGGTAGGTCGGGTGTTTGTCGCGTGTCAGTGCAGACTCGATGGGCCGAAGGGCCTCTTCTGCACTGTGAGATTCTGTGATTCTGTGATCTATCTTACAGTAATAATGGCATTCAGCCTCCTTGAATCTGTAGGTGTCCGGTGTGTAGTCGCCCCCACTTCTATCACAGATTAACCTCAGAGCCGCTGCCAAAGTGTCTCTACTCGGCCTTTTCATGTTTCTGATACCGGACATTGTCTCTCGCTTCGACGCTGTTGTCTGGTTTTCACACCACGCTTGGCAGCAGGTTCCCGCCCCACCTGATGGACAGCCAGCGCCATGTCGCGTGCGTTGCAAAGCCTGCTCATCTCACGCAGCACTTTCCACGCGAGGGAGATCCCTAGGGTGCGCTTAAAGTCGATGTCGCCCTCTGGGAGTAAACAGCGCTGGACGGTGTCACCCTCAACCCCACAAACTAATCGGTCCCGCAGCAAATCATTCAACGTGCCCCAGAAGTTGCAGGACTCCATCAACCTGCTTCAACTTCATTACATAGCTGGCGATGGACTCTCCCAGGCGCCCGAGCTCTGGAATTAAATTTAAAACGCTGCATTATTACCGATGGCTCCGGCTGGAAGTGTCTTTTCACAAGGTCCGCTAACTCATTGTCAGGCTTAGAACTGGGCGCGTTCAGGACCGTCAGGGCTGTGGACGAGGCTGTATGTCTTCCTACCACATACACGCAAAAGGATGGCTTTCTGCTTCCCCTCCGCGGTAATTTTGCTTGCTACGAAATAAAGACCAAGGCGCTTGACACACTGGTTCTGGTCTTCCATGGTCACATCATGAGGATCGATTCTGCTGGCATGACTGGTCAGTGGTCTTTTCTCTTATCCTTAAGATTCGATATCCTCGCATTGGCAAGGCGAGAGCTATTTATACTCAACAGGTTTCAACAAGAAACAGGTAAACTTTATGACGGAGAGCTGTTCAGGAGCTACCCCGCTCGATCAAGACTATCGACAGGAAGTCCCACCCCCCTGACCCCACCTCCCCGCCCACCCAGAATCACCCGCGCTTAAGGCCCATTGGTCAGAGCCTCCACGTGACCCCCTGATAGGCAGCAGGAGAGGCTCTACCGTCAGTTGCTACGGTGCGGAAGAGGGAGAGGGAGGAACTCTGCATCCTAACTGCGCGCTTCACTCACACGCTCTTTCTACTCGGTCAAATGTATCACCATCTTTACACACCCCTGTGCTCTCCGTCACAGCTCAGCCCATTTTCACTATCCCAGGGTGAGTAAAGATGGAAAGTAAGGATTTGTAATTCCATTGCGCTGCTTTTTTCAATCAGCTCACTTCAAACATCCCCAATTCTTCAAGGGTTTGTTGTTTGGTTGCTGAGAGGCTGCTTCCCCCACTGGCTCAAGAGTCTAGGAGTGGGAGATTCTAGACTGAAATGAGGAGAAATTTCTTCACTCAGAGGGTTGTGAATCTTAGGAACTCTCTGACCGACATTACACAGAAGGAGGCCATTTGGCCCAACCAGTCCATGTCGGTGTTTATGCTCCACTTGAGCCTCTTTCCTCATCTAAATTGACCTTGTTGGTTTCGTTGGGCACAGCCTGCCCTCTGAAAAAGGTCATTCAAGTCTGATGCCAGAGGTCCAGACCAATGGTCTCAGTGGAGAACACAGTGGGAGTCCTGCACTGTCGGAGGGTCAGTACTGAGGGAGTGCTGCACTGTCAGAGGGTCAGTACTGAGGGAGCGCTGCCCTGTCGGAGGATCAGTACTGAGGGAGTGCTGCACTGTCAGAGGGTCAGTACTGAGGGAGCGCTGCCCTGTCGGAGGATCAGTACTGAGGGAGTGCTGCACTGTCAGAGGGTCAGTACTGAAGGAGTGCTGCGCTGTTGGAGGATCAGTACTGAGGGAGTCCTGCACTGTCAGAGGGTCAGTACTGAGGGAGTGCTGCACTGTTGGAGGATCAGTACTGAGGGAGTGCTGCACTGTCAGAGGGTCAGTACTGAGGGAGTGCTGCACTGTCGGAGGGTCAGTACTGAGGGAGTGCTGCACTGTCAGAGGGTCAGTACTGAGGGAGTGCTGCACTGTTGGAGGGTCAGTACTGAGGGAGTGCTGCGCTGTTGGATGTTCAGTACTGAGGGAGTGCTGCACTGTCGGAGGGTCAGTACTGAGGGAGTGCTGCACTGTTGGAGGGTCAGTACTGAGGGAGTGCTGCACTGTTGGAGGGTCAGTACTGAGGGAACGCTGCGCTGTCGGAGGATCAGTACTGAGGGAGTGCTGCACTGTCAGAAGATCAGTACTGAGGGAGTGCTGTGCTGCCAGAAAGTCAGTACTGTGGAAGCACTGCACTGTCAGAGGGTCAGTATTGCAGGAGTGCTGCACTGTCAGAGTCAGTACTGAGGGAGTGCTGCATTGTGCAGGAGTCAGTGCGGTGGTCAGTGCTGAAGAAGTGCTGCTCTGTCGTGGGTCAGTAGTGAGGGAGGGGTGCACTGTCAGAGGGGCAGGACTGAAGGACTGCTACACTGGCAGAGGGGGGAGCTCTGAGGGAGCACTGCATTGACGGAGGGGCAGTACTGAGAGAAAGCTGCACTGTCAGTCAGTACTGAGGGATGCTGCATTGTTGGAGGGGCAGGAATGAGGCAACACTGAAATGGCAGAGGGTGGGCACCGAGTGACCACTGCATTAACGGAGGGGCAGTACTGAGGGAGTGCTGCACTCTCAGCGGTGCCGTCTTTCAGATGAGACATGAAACCAAGTGACCCACCTGCCCGCTCAGATGGATGCAAAAGGTCCCACAGTACTATTTTAAGAAGAGTATGGGGGTATTATCCTTACTTTCATGTGTCACATTAAACAACATCACTGAAACAGATCACCCTGCTCTTTATCACATTAGAGTTTGTGGAATCTTACTGTGCGCCTGTTTGCTTTCACGTTTCCAAATGACAACAGTGATCACACTGCATAAGCAGTTTACTGGCATAAGGAACTTCGTAACAACAAAACTTCTGCATTTATATCACAGTTTTAATTGTCCAAAATGCTTCACAGGGAGCGATTGTCCAACAAAATTTGACCCAGAACCACGTACGGAGATATCAGGGACAGGCGATCAAAAGCTCAGTCAAAGAGGGAGGTTTTAAGGAGTGTCTTAAAAGAAGAGAGAGTGAGAGAGAGAGAGAGAGAGGGGCGGAGAGATTTAGGGAGGGAATTCCAGAGCTTAGGGCCCCCCAGGCAGCTGAAGGCACGGCCGCCAACAATGGAGCGATGGGAAACGGGGGGGGGACGCTCAAGAGGCCAGAGTTGGAGGAGCGCAGAGATCTTGGAGGGTTGTAGGGGCTGGAGGAGGTTACAGAGATAGGGAGGGGTGTAGGGGCTGGAGAAGGTTACAGAGATAGGGAGGGTTGTAGGGGCTGGAGAAGGTTACAGAGATAGGGAGGGTTGTAGGGGCTGGAGGAGGTTACAAAGATCTCGGCGGATTGTAGGGGCTGGAGGAGGTTACAGAGATAGGGAGGGTTGTAGGGGCTGAAGGAGGTTATAGAGATAGGGAGGGTTGTAGGGGCTGAAGGAGATTACAGACATGGGGAGGGTTGTAGGGGCTGGAGGAGTTTACTGAGATAGGGAGGGTTGTAGGAGCTGGAGGAAGTTACAGAGATAGGGAGGGTTGTAGGGGCCGGAGGAGGTTACAAAGATCTCGGAGGGTTGTAGGGGCTGGAGGAGTTTACTGAGATAGGGAGGGTTGTAGGGGCTGGAGGAGGTTACAGAGATAGGGAGGGTTGTAGGGGCTGGAGGAGGTTACAGGGATAGGGGGAGTTGTAGAGGCTGGAAAAGGTTACAGTGATAGGTGGGGTTTTAGGGCTGGCGGAGGTTACAGAGATAGGGAGGGTTGTAGGGGCTGGAGGAGGTTACAGAGATAGGGAGGGTTGTAGGGGCTGGAGGAGGTTACAGGGATAGGGAGGGTTGTAGGGGCTGGAGGAGGTTACAGAGATAGGGAGGGTTGTAGGGGCTGGAGGAGGTTACAGGGATAGGAGGAGTTGTAGAGGCTGGAAAAGGTTACAGTGATAGGTGGGGTTTTAGGGCTGGCGGAGGTTACAGAGATAGGGAGGGTTGTAGGGGCTGGAGGAGGTTACAGAGATAGGGAGGGTTGTAGGGGCTGGAGGAGGTTACAGGGATAGGAGGAGTTGTAGAGGCTGGAAAAGGTTACAGTGATAGGTGGGGTTTTAGGGCTGGCGGAGGTTACAGAGATAGGAATGGGATGGGGCTCAAGGAGGCATTTGCACACAGAGAGAATTTTAAAATGGAGGCACCACTGGGCCAGGTGCCAATGTAGGTCAGTGAGCAACAGAGGGTGATGGTTAAATGGGACTTGATGTGAGTTAGGATATGGGTTGCAGAATCGAACATGAGGTGACCTGAGCTTGTGAATGGCATTGTATAAATGAAGGTTTCTCTTGTATTGTAGAATTTGGCTATGATATAACTGCAGGATAGACACTCTTGATGACACAGTCAGGCTGCTCACTAACTTCCTTATTTGGGAAGGTTGGGTTATCTCTCTGTAGACACTTTATTGAAAGGCTCAGCATTTTGCCCCTGTTAACATGTGGGGGGGTCGTGGGGGGGTGGGGGGTGGTGCTCAAGACTCAAACTGAGACCCCTGCTGGCTACCCTCTCCCATGGGACCCCCTCCTAAAATGAAATAATAATTTCCTATTCCCACTCCTACAGACCCCCAACAATCCTGTAAGAAACATGTCTTTTTATTTTCTATTTGATTGTCAATTGGTATTGCAATGGCTACAGTTTGAGAGACATGTCCACTGAGGCAGGATGAGAGATATATGCAATGTTGCAGTCCTGGAACAGAGTGTGACATGAAAGACCGGACGGTGCCAGAAAGGAGTCCTGGACCAAGGGAGCTACCTGACAACAGCGTGTTAATTGGCTTCTGACCAAGTGACCAGGGTTTTGTGTGGTAGCAGTGAGCAGAAAGCTCCTGGCCTGCAAAGAGAAAACATCTAAAATCTCTCTTCCTCATATCTCTATAACCTGCTCTCTTTCTGAAAACCCTTGTAAAAAAGAAAAGGGGAAAAACATTGTTACAGACATTGAAAAGCAAGTTCTCAACCAGTGAACTAAATACTGAAAGTGCTGGAAGACCACCTCGTGTCATCAACAAGAACTGAACGGAATTTGAAAGACATCAATCAAAATCAATCCATCAAATCCGTTACTCCGGAATTGGTGCTATTGAACTGTTTTATCCCACTCTTAAAATCCATGTTTTGTATGTCTTATGTGTCTGGTGTATATGTGTGTGTGTATGTTTTTGTATGTGTGTTTGTGTGTGTGTGTGTGTTTATGTATGTGTGTGTGTGTGTGTGTCTGTTTTTGTGTATGTGTGTTTGTGTGTGTGTACGTTTGTGTGTGTGTGTTTTTGTGTGTTTATGTGTTTTGTATATGTGTGTTTTGTGTGTGTGTATGTGTTTGTGTGTGTGTGTGTTTTGTGTGTGTGTGTGTGTGTGTTTGTGTGTGTGTGTGTGTTTTGTGTGTGTATTTGTTTTGTGTGTGTGTTTTGTGTGTGTGTTTGTGTGTGTGTGTTTGTGTGTGTATGTGTGTGTTTGTGTTTTGTGTGTGTGTATGTGTGTATGTGTTTGTGTGTTTTTGTGTTTGTGTGTGTTGTGTGTTTGTATGTATTGTGAGCGTGTTTTTTGTGTTTGTGTGTTGTGTGTTTGTGTGTGTTGTGCGTTTGTATGTATTGTGAGCGTGTGTGTGTTTGTGTTTGTGTATGTGTGTGTGTTTGTGTGTGTGTTTGTATGTGTGTTTTTGTGTGTGTGTTTGTGTGTGTGTTTGTGTGTGTGTGTGTTTTTGTGTGTGTGTTTGTGTGTGTGTGTGTTTTTGTGTTTGTGTGTGTGTTTTGTGTGTGTGTATGTGTGTGTTTGTGTGGGTGTGTTTTTGTGTGTGAGTGTGTTTGTGTGTGTGTTTGTGTGTGTGTTTGTGTGTGTGTTTGTGTGTGTGTTTTTGTGTGTGTGTTTGTGTGTGTGTGTTTTTGTGTTTGTGTGTGTGTTTTGTGTGTGTGTATGTGTGTGTTTGTGTGGGTGTGTTTTTGTGTGTGAGTGTGTTTGTGTGTGTGTTTGTGTGTGTGTTTGTGTGTGTGTTTGTGTGTGTGTTTTTGTGTGTGTGTTTGTGTGTGTGTGTGTTTTTGTGTTTGTGTGTGTGTTTTGTGTGTGTGTATGTGTGTGTTTTTGTGGGTGTGTTTTTGTGTGTGAGTGTGTTTGTGTGTGTGTATGTGTGTACGAATTTAAGAAGGGAGTAGAGTTTAAATTCCAGATTTCAAAATTAGCAGTTCTTTCTTTTGCCACTGATTAACGACAGTTTGTTCAATAAACAGTTGTTTACTGATTAAGTTTACTAACCTGGTGCTCGTATTCTGTTATCCTAGATTAAACAGGTAGAATTGGGGCAATCTGGTGGTTTAATCAAAATTTTTCACATTTGCTGTGGCTGGGGGAGCAATGGGGCTGATATGACAGCGCACTATCCGCAGTGAGGCAGGACAATCCACCAACTCTAAACTGTGCCACTGCACTGCCAGGTGGAATTGAATATCAAAACTGTTGTGACTTACGTGAGGCATAAATATGTGGGGACTTTTGTCACTTTCCTACTTATTGGGACATTGTAACTGTCACGAAGCAGCTGCAGGTTTCGCAAGTCATAAAATCGTTGGACATTAGTAAGTCAACAACATGGGGAGCACATTGCAACAGTTGTGGCAAAAGCAGTTAAAATCTCCCTCAGCTCTAAGCCCATGGGTCCTGGACTCAAATCCCAATCCAGAGATCCAATTCCAAAATCCACACCAACATTCCCAGTATCAGAGCGGGAAGAGCACTGCACTGTCGGAGGGTCAGTACTGAGGGAGTGCTGCACTGTCGGAGGGTCAGTACTGAGGGAGTGCTGCACTGTCGGAGGGTCAGTACTGAGGGAGTGCTGCACTGTCGGAGAGTCAGTACTGAGGGAGTGCTGCACTGTCGGAGGGTCAGTACTGAGGGAGTGCTGCACTGTCGGAGGGTCAGTACTGAGGGAGTGCTGCACTGTCAGAGGGTCAGTACTGAGGGAGTGCTGCACTGTCGGAGGTTCAATACTGAGGGAGTGCTGCACTGTTGGAGGGTCAGTACTGAGGGAGTGCTGCACTGTCGGAGGTCAGTACTGAGGGAGCGCTGCACTGTCGGAGGGTCAGTACTGAGGGAGTGCTGCACTGTCGGAGGGTCAGTACCGAGGGAGTGCTGCACTGTCAGAGGGTCAGTACTGAGGGAGTGCTGCACTGTCGGAGGGTCAGTACTGAGGGAGTGCTGCATTGTCGGAGGTTCAATACTGAGGGAGTGCTGCACTGTTGGAGGGTCAGTACTGAGGGAGTGATGCACTGTCGGAGGTCAGTACTGAGGGAGCGCTGCACTGTCGGAGGGTCAGTACTGAGGGAGTGCTGCACTGTTGGAGGTTCAATACTGAGGGAGGGCTGCACTGTCAGAGGGTCAGTACTGAGGGAGGGCTGCACTGTCGGAGGGTCAATACTGAATGAATGCTGCACTGTCAGAGGGTCAGTACTGAGGGAGTGCTGCACTGTCGGAGGGTCAGTACTGAGGGAGTGCTGCACTGTCAGAGGGTCAGTACTGAGGGAGTGCTGCACTGTCGGAGGTTCAATACTGAGGGATTGCTGCACTGTTGGAGGTCAGTACTGATGGAGTGCTGCACTGTCGGAGGTCAGTACTGAGGGAGCGCTGCACTGTCGGAGGGTCAGTACTGAAAGAGTGCTGCACTGTCAGAGGGTCAGTACTGAGGGAGTGCTGCACTGTCGGAGGTCAGTACTGAGGGAGCGCTGCACTGTCGGAGCGTCAGTACTGAGGGAGTGCTGCACTGTTGGAGGGTCAGTACTGAGGGAGTGCTGCACTGTCGGAGGGTCAGTACTGAAAGAGTGCTGCACTGTCAGAGGGTCAGTACTGAGGGAGTGCTGCACTGTCTGAGAGTCAGTACTGAGGGAGGGCTGCACTGTCGGAGGGTCAGTACTGAGGAAGTGCTGCACTGTCAGAGGGTCAGTACTGAGGGAGTGCTGCACTGTCAGAGGGTCAGTACTGAGGGAGGGCTGCACTGTCGGAGGGTCAGTACTGAGGGAGTGCTGCACTTTCAGAGTGTCAGTACTGAGGGAGTGCTGCACTGTCAGAGTGTCAGTACTGAGGGAGTGCTGCAGTGTTGGAGGGTCAGTACTGAGGGAGTGCTGCACTGTCGGAGGGTCAGTACTGAGGGAGGGCTGCACTGTCGGAGGGTCAGTACTGAGGGAAGGCTGCACTGTCGGAGGGTCAATACTGAATGAATGCTGCACTGTCAGAGGGTCAGTACTGAGGGAGTGCTGCACTGTCGGAGGGTCAGTACTGAGCGAGTGCTGCACAGTCAGAGGGTCAGTACTGAGGGAGTGCTGCACTGTCGGAGGGTCAGTACTGAGGGAGTGCTGCACTGTCGGAGGGTCAGTACTGAGGGAGCGCTGCACTGTCGGAGGGTCAGTACTGAGGAAGTGCTGCACTGTCAGAGGGTCAGTACTGAGGGAGTGCTGCACTGTCAGAGGGTCAGTACTGAGGGAGGGCTGCACTGTCGGAGGGTCAGTACTGAGGGAGTGCTGCATTTTCAGAGTGTCAGTACTGAGGGAGTGCTGCACTGTCAGAGTGTCAGTACTGAGGGAGTGCTGCAGTGTTGGAGGGTCAGTACTGAGGGAGTGCTGCACTGTCGGAGGGTCAGTACTGAGGGAAGGCTGCACTGTCGGAGGGTCAATACTGAATGAATGCTGCACTGTCAGAGGGTCAGTACTGAGGGAGTGCTGCACTGTCGGAGGGTCAGTACTGAGCGAGTGCTGCACAGTCAGAGGGTCAGTACTGAGGGAGTGCTGCACTGTCGGAGGGTCAGTACTGAGGGAGTGCTGCACTGTCGGAGGGTCAGTACTGAGGGAGCGCTGCACTGTCGGAGGGTCAGTACTGAGGAAGACTAGCTTTATATTCTAGATTAATTGATTGGATATGATGTTCTGAGAGCTGCCATTTGAACCAGTGTGCCCAAAGGCAATGGCCTGGGCCCCTGAATTACTAACCCAGCGACATGAACCACTAGACCACCATCTTCCCACAACTACTAGGCCTTGTCCTCATTCCCTTCTCTGTCACTCCTGATAGGTGGTGACCAGGAACATTAAGAATCCATTCTGGGCCCCTGTTAGAACCACGTCTCTTAATGTAAACCCATAAGTGCGAAGCCTTTCTCTGCGTTTGCGAGTTTCGTGAGTGACAATGACGAGGGGAATTTTGTAAGTTGGGATATTGTAACAGCCCCTGAAGCTGTTGGGAGTTTCGTAATTCACAAAGCCGTTAGGGATTTGTAATCTAGCACCACTTTCCAATAAATAAAGCTGCAGCCTTGTGTTGGGACCCTGCAGGATAGTCACTGACTGTAACGCACCACAAGACAATGAGAGCCTGCATCTTCCTGTTGCTGCTCCTTGCTGGAGCCTCTCGGGGTGAGTTTGACACCTTAAACCTGGAGTTCTGTTCATGTACAGGGGCTGCAATGTTAACTTGTTAACCTAGTGTTCAGGGTAAGACATCCCCTGAATCCCAGATGCCCTCAATGCTTATTTTTTACTGTGCCTGCTGGAACAAGTGTCTGCAAAGCTTTCACCACATGTCCTCCTTCTCAGGGTCATTCGTTTAGGGCCTCTGGTATGCTGTCTCTCACTCATGGTGTCTCACGCACTGTTTCTCGCTCACTGTTTCTCATTTTCTCTCTCTGTCCTTTACTCTCTCTCACTCTCACTCACTGTCTCTCTCTCTGTCTCAGTATCTCTCTCTCTCTCTCCCACTCGCTCTGTGTATCACACAGGCTCACTCACTCTCACTCACACAGTCTCACTCTCCCTTACTCTCTCTCCCATTCTCTCTCATACTTTCACAACTTTGTCTCTCGCTCACTCTCTCACTCTCGCACTCATGCTCTCCTTCACTTTCATACTCTCACTTGCTCTCACACTCTCTCACCCGCTCACACATTCTTATCCCCTCTCTCTCACCCCCTCTCTCTCGCTCGACCTCTCTCACCCTCTCTCTTTCTCTCTCTCTTTCACCCTCTCTTTCTCTCTCTTTCACACACTCGTTCTCTGTCTCTCCCTCTCTCATTCACTCTCTCTCTCTCAATCTCTCTCAGTCTCTATCACCCCCTCTCTCTCACACTTTATAATTCACTCCTCTTTCATCTCACCACTCTCTCACCCTCCCTCTCCCAGTCTCTCCCTTACTCAGTCTCTCTCACCCTCTCTCTTTCACCCTTTCTCTTCCTCTAACACTTCTCTCTCACTTTATCTCTCTCTCTCTCTCTCTCTCACCTTCTCTCACTCAGTCTCCCTCTCACTCTCTATCTCAGTCTCAACCTCTCACCCTCCCTCTCACTCTCTCACCCACTCTCTTTCACTCTTTCTCTCTCACTTGCCCCTCTCTCATTCTCTCTCTGTCATTCTCATTCACTCACTCCCTCTCACCCCTCCATTCTCTCTCTCATTTTCCCTCTCACTCACTTTCTCTCAGACTCTCTCAATCTCTCTCATTCACTCACCCTTACTCCCTCTCATCCTCTTTCTCTCTCTCTGTCGTGATCTCTCTCTCCCACCGAATCTCACACTCTGTCTCTCTCATCGCCTTTTCTCTCTCACTTTCTCTCACTCTCACTCACACTCCCTCACACTTTCTGTCTCCCTCAGTCACACACACTCTCCCTCACACTCTCTCTGTCTCCCTCAGTCACACTCACTCTCCCTCACACTCTGTCTCCCTCAGTCACACTCACTCTCCCTCACACTCTCTCTGTCTCCCTCAATCACACACACTCTCCCTCACACTCTCTGTCTCCCTCAGTCACACACACTCTCCCTCACACTCTCTCTGTTTCCCTCAGTCACACACACTCTCCCTCACACTCTCTCTGTCTCCCTCAGTCACACACACTCTCCCTCACACTCTCTCTGTCTCCCTCAGTCACACACACTCTCCCTCACACTCTGTCTCCCTCAGTCACACACGCTCTCCCTCACACTCTCTCTGTCTCCCTCAGTCACACACACTCTCCCTCACACTCTCTCTGTCTCCCTCAGTCACACACACTCTCCCTTACACTTTCTCTGTCTCCCTCAGTCACACACACTCTCCCTCACACTCTGTCTCCCTCAGTCACACACGCTCTCCCTCACACTCTCTCTGTCTCCCTCAATCACACACACTCTCCCTCACACTCTCTCTGTCTCACTCAGTAACACTCACTCTCCCTCACACTCCCTCTGTCTCCCTCAGTCATACACACTCTCCCTCACACTCTGTCCCCCTCAGTCACACACGCTCTCCCTCACACTCTCTCTGTCCCCCTCACTCACACACTCTCCCTCATACTCTCTCTGTCTCCTTCAGTCACACACACTCTCCCTCACACTCTCCCTGTCTCCCTCAGTCACACACGCTCTCCCACACACTCTGTCCCCCTCAGTCACACTCACTCTCCCTCACACTCTCTCTGTCTACCTCAGTCACACACGCTCTCCCTCACACTCTGTACCCCTCAGTCACACACACTCTCCCTCACACTCTCTCTGTTTCCCTCAGTCACACACACTCTCCCTCACACTCTCTCTGTCTCCCTCAGTCACACACACTCTCCCTCACACTCTCTCTGTCTCCCTCAGTCACACACACTCTCCCTCACACTCTGTCTCCCTCAGTCACACACGCTCTCCCTCACACTCTCTCTGTCTCCCTCAGTCACACACACTCTCCCTCACACTCTCTCTGTCTCCCTCAGTCACACACACTCTCCCTTACACTCTCTCTGTCTCCCTCAGTCACACACACTCTCCCTCACACTCTGTCTCCCTCAGTCACACACGCTCTCCCTCACACTCTCTCTGTCTACCTCAGTCACACACACTCTCCCTCACACTCTGTCTCCCTCAGTCACACACACTCTCCCTTACACTCTCTCTGTCTCCCTCAGTCACACACACTCTCCATCACACTCTCTCTGTCCCCCTCAGTCACACACACTCTCCCTCACACTCTCTCTGTCTCCCTCAGTCACACACACTCTCCCTCACACTCTCTCTGTCTCCCTCAGTCACACACACTCTCCCTCACACTGTCTCCTTCAGTCACACACACTCTCCCTTATACTCTCTCTGTCTCCCTCAGTCACACACACTCTCCCTCACACTCTCTCTGTCCCCCTCAGTCACACACACTCTCCCTCACACTCTCTCTGTCTCCCTCAGTCACACACACTCTCCCTCACACTCTCTCTGTCTCCCTCAGTCACACACACTCTCCCTCACACTCTCTCTGTCTCCCTCAGTCACACACACTCTCCCTCACACTCTCTCTGTCTCCCTCAGTCACACACACTCTCCCTCACACTCTGTCTGCCTCACTCACACACACTCTCCCTCACACGCTCCCTGTCTACCTCAGTCACACACGCTCTCCCTCACACTCTGTCCCCCTCAGTCACACACACTCTCCCTCACACTCTGTCTCCCTCAGTCACACACGCTCTCCCTCACACTCTCTCTGTCTCCCTCAGTCACACTCACTCTCCCTCACACTCTCTCTGTCTCCCTCAGTCACACTCACTCTCCCTCACACTCTCTCTGTCTCCCTCAATCACACACACTCTCCCTCACACTCTCTGTCTCACTCAGTAACACTCACTCTCCCTCATACTCTCTCTGTCTCCTTCAGTCACACACACTCTCCCTCACACTCTCTCTGTCTCCCTCAGTCACACACACTCTCCCTCACACTCTCTCTGTCTCCCTCAGTCACACACGCTCTCCCACACACTCTGTCCCCCTCAGTCACACTCACTCTCCCTCACACTCTCTCTGTCTCCCTCAGTCACACACGCTCTCCCTCACACTCTGTACCCCTCAGTCACACACACTCTCCCTCACACTCTCTCTGTTTCCCTCAGTCACACACACTCTCCCTCACACTCTCTCTGTCTCCCTCAGTCACACACACTCTCCCTCACACTCTCTCTGTCTCCCTCAGTCACACACACTCTCCCTCACACTCTGTCTCCCTCAGTCACACACGCTCTCCCTCACACTCTCTCTGTCTCCCTCAGTCACACACACTCTCCCTCACACTCTCTCTGTCTCCCTCAGTCACACACACTCTCCCTTACACTCTCTCTGTCTCCCTCAGTCACACACACTCTCCCTCACACTCTGTCTCCCTCAGTCACACACGCTCTCCCTCACACTCTCTCTGTCTACCTCAGTCACACACACTCTCCCTCACACTCTGTCTCCCTCAGTCACACACACTCTCCCTTACACTCTCTCTGTCTCCCTCAGTCACACACACTCTCCCTCACACTCTCTCTGTCCCCCTCAGTCACACACACTCTCCCTCACACTCTCTCTGTCTCCCTCAGTCACACACACTCTCCCTCACACTCTCTCTGTCTCCCTCAGTCACACACACTCTCCCTCACACTGTCTCCTTCAGTCACACACACTCTCCCTTATACTCTCTCTGTCTCCCTCAGTCACACACACTCTCCCTCACACTCTCTCTGTCCCCCTCAGTCACACACACTCTCCCTCACACTCTCTCTGTCTCCCTCAGTCACACACACTCTCCCTCACACTCTCTCTGTCTCCCTCAGTCACACACACTCTCCCTCACACTCTCTCTGTCTCCCTCAGTCACACACACTCTCCCTCACACTCTCTCTGTCTCCCTCAGTCACACACACTCTCCCTCACACTCTGTCTGCCTCACTCACACACACTCTCCCTCACACGCTCCCTGTCTACCTCAGTCACACACGCTCTCCCTCACACTCTGTCCCCCTCAGTCACACACACTCTCCCTCACACTCTGTCGCCCTCAGTCACACACGCTCTCCCTCACACTCTCTCTGTCTCCCTCAGTCACACTCACTCTCCCTCACACTCTCTCTGTCTCCCTCAGTCACACTCACTCTCCCTCACACTCTCTCTGTCTCCCTCAATCACACACACTCTCCCTCACACTCTCTGTCTCACTCAGTAACACTCACTCTCCCTCACACTCCCTCTGTCTCCCTCAGTCATACACACTCTCCCTCACACTCTGTCCCCCTCAGTCACACACGCTCTCCCTCACACTCTCTCTGTCCCTCTCACTCACACACTCTCCCTCATACTCTCTCTGTCTCCTTCAGTCACACACACTCTCCCTCACACTCTCTCTGTCTCCCTCAGTCACACACACTCTCCCTCACACTCTCTCTGTCTCCCTCAGTCACACACGCTCTCCCACACACTCTGTCCCCCTCAGTCACACTCACTCTCCCTCACACTCTCTCTGTCTCCCTCAGTCACACACGCTCTCCCTCACACTCTGTACCCCTCAGTCACACACACTCTCCCTCACACTCTCTCTGTTTCCCTCAGTCACACACACTCTCCCTCACACTCTCTCTGTCTCCCTCAGTCACACACACTCTCCCTCACTCTCTCTCTGTCTCCCTCAGTCACACACACTCTCCCTCACACTCTGTCTCCCTCAGTCACACACGCTCTCCCTCACACTCTCTCTGTCTCCCTCAGTCACACACACTCTCCCTTACACTCTCTCTGTCTCCCTCAGTCACACACACTCTCCCTCACACTCTGTCTCCCTCAGTCACACACGCTCTCCCTCACACTCTCTCTGTCCCCCTCACTCACACACACTCTCCCTCACACTCTCTCTGTCTACCTCAGTCACACACACTCTCCCTCACACTCTGTCCCCTCAGTCACACACACTCTCCCTCACACTCTGTCTCCCTCAGTCACACACGCTCTCCCTCACACTCTCTCTGTCCCCCTCACTCACACACACTCTCCCTCACACTCTCTCTGTCTACCTCAGTCACACACACTCTCCCTCACACTCTGTCCCCTCAGTCACACACACTCTCCCTCACACTCTCTCTGTCTCCCTCAGTCACACACACTCTCCCTCACACTCTGTCCCCCTCAGTCACACACACTCTCCCTCACACTCTCTCTGTCTCCCTCAGTCACACACGCTCTCCCTCACACTCTCTCTGTCCCCCTCACTCACACACACTCTCCCTCACACTCTCTCTGTCTACCTCAGTCACACACACTCTCCCTCACACTGTCTCCCTCAGTCACACACACTCTCCCTTACACTCTCTCTGTCTCCCTCAGTCACACACACTCTCCCTTACACTCTCTCTGTCTCCCTCAGTCACACACACTCTCCCTCACACTCTCTCTGTCTCCCTCAGTCACACACACTCTCCCTCACACTCTGTCTCCCTCAGTCACACACACTCTCCCTCACACTCTCTCTGTCTCCCTCAGTCACACACACTCTCCCTCACACTCTCTCTGTCTCCCTCAGTCACACACACTCTCCCTCACACTCTGTCTTCCTCAGTCACACACACTCTCCCTCACACTCTGTCTTCCTCAGTCACACACACTCTCCCTCACACTCTGTCCCCCTCAGTCACACACACTCTCCCTCACACTCTCTCTGTCTCCCTCAGTCACACACACTCTCCCTCACACTCTGTCTCCCTCAGTCACACACGCTCTCCCTCACACTCTGTCCCCCTCAGTCACACACGCTCTCCCTCACACTCTCTCTGTCTCCCTCAGTCACACACACTCTCCCTCACACTCTCTCTGTCTACCTCAGTCACACACGCTCTCCCTCACACTTTCTGTCTCCCTCAGTCACACACGCTCTCCCTCACACTCTCTCTGTCTCCCTCAGTCACACACACTCTCCCTCACACTCTGACCCCTCAGTCACACACACTCTCCCTCACACTCTCTCTGTCTCCCTCAGTCACACTCAATCTCCTTCACACTCTGTCCCCCTCAGTCACACACACTCTCCCTCACACTCTCTCTGTCTCCCTCAGTCACACTCAATCTCCCTCACACTCTGTCCCCCTCAGTCACACACACTCTCCCTCACACTCTCTCTGTCTCCCTCAGTCACACACACTCTTCCTCACACTCTCTCTGTCTCCCTCAGTCACACACACTCTCCCTCACACTCTCTCTGTCCCCCTCACTCACACACACTCTCCCTCACACTCTCTCTGTCTACCTGTCACACACGCTCTCCCTCACACTCTGTCCCCCTCAGTCACACACACTCTCTCTCACACTCTCTCTGTCTCCCTCAGTCACACACACTCTCCCTCACACTCTGTCTCCCTCAGTCACACACGCTCTCCCTCACACTCTGTCCCCCTCAGTCACACACACTCTCCCTCACACTCTCTCTGTCTCCCTAAGTCACACACACTATCCTTCACACTCTCTCTGTCTCTCTCAGTCACACACACTCTCCATCACACTCTCTCTGTCTCCCTCAGTCACACACACTCTCCCTCACACTCTCTCTGTCTCCCTCAGTCACACACACTCTCCCTCACACTCTGTCCCCCTCAGTCACACACATTCTCCCTCACACTCTGTCTCCCTCAGTCACACTCACGCTCCCTCACACTCTCTCTGTCTCCCTCAGTCACACATGCTCTCCCTCATACTCTGTCTCCCTCAGTCACACACGCTCTCCCTCACACTCTGTGTCCGGTGGTGTATGCAGACAATATGGCGTGATCGGTTTTATGACAGCGGGAAGGCAGGTGTCGATTGTCCGTTCAGCCTAACGACAGTGGGCCGCGTTCCCACCAACGGGGTCATTGGGGAGCACATTGTAACACACCAGCTCATCATTAAAGGGCCATCTGGCTAGTCTCTCGGACCCCCACCGGATCGCCCGTCCAATTCGCTGGGAAAGCACGTCAACTTGTTTCACAACAGCACAGAGCACTTGGTGGCCTCCCCTCTGGGGGAACTGGAGGTGAGTGAACAATATCGTTCTGCCGAGGTTACCTGGACTGTCTGTAGCTTTGCAGGCTTCTGGGACCAGGGTGAAATGCCGCCCTAACACAGAGGTGGCTATTGTCGGGGGGGGGGAGGTGGTGTGGGGCTAGTGTCTGGGGGCAAATGCTGCTCAGCCTCGGAAGCGACTGTGGTCAGGGTGTTATGGGCGGGGCAACCGCTGCCCTAGTGTTGGATCCCACGCACAAGAAATCGAGGTGTTTGGGGGGGGGCAGGGCAGGTGCGGGGAGTGGCCAGGCGGTTGGGACTCCTGTATAAACTGACCGTTCCTCTGCAACTGAGACAGATCAGGCGCAGTCACAGTGATGTGATTGGGGTCGGGCTCCTAGCCTGCCCACCCATCTAAGCAACCCAGAGGTACCAAGCGCCCCAGACCTTACCCACACCCATCACCCCCCCCCCGCCATCATAGCCCCCCCCCACCAACCTCACAGAATAGGCTGTGAGTCCGTGGACTCTTTATTGGACTGTGCAGCAGTTGGACTGCACACGTTGTACAATCTCCTCGCCAACGCTGGCCATGGAGCAGTCGCTGCTGGAGGTCACTCACAGCTCCTTGCAACTTCAGTATCCTAGTTTGGACCAGTCTCCCCCATGTCGCAGGTTGACAGGGCAGACATGCAGCGCACTCACCTCTGGCCATCCGAGGGGTGACCAGCGCTCTCCGAGAAACGTCAAAGGGCCCTCACACAGGGCCAGGAAAGGTGCTAAGTTCACCTAGGCTAACCACGTCTCTCTCTCTCTCTTTCATGCTGCAGGAGCATGGAGCCTGGTGACCTAGCTGCATTGCCTGATGGCCGACAGAGAGCGGAGAAGACGGAGGAGAGAGCAGCTGAGGCTCCTGGCTGTGTAAAGGCAGGAGCAGCAACCCCAGGAAGAAGGGACAGCAGGGGCTCCCACACACGCTGCCCAGGGGTGACAGCGAGCCTTGGCTGGTCGGCGCCTAGCGAGACCCAGGGTCTATCGACTGCCTGTTATCCCTGCAGATGACTGAGAACCAGATTTGTGGAGGATGATGACTGCGCATGTCCAGTGACCTGGTCACTCACATCTGCCACTTACTGCAGGGCTTGGTGCCAAGGGGACGTGGAGGGCATCCACTGCCAGTGGCTGTGAGAGTGACCGCGGTGCTCAATTTCTATGTCAGTGGCTCTTTTCAGGGCTCCACAGGTGACCTCTGTGGGGTATCACAAGCCGCCACCCACAAATGCATCCACGAGGTCACGGATGCCATCTTGTCAAGGGCACACAATTTTGTGCAATTAGCCTGGGACCGGGACAGCCAGGATGCGAGGGCCATTGGATTCACCCTGATCTCGGGATTCCCACAGGTGCAGAGTGCGATGGACTGCACTATGTGGCGCTCATGTCTCTGTTGTTACACACAGTGGACTACATCAACCACACTCAGAATGTGCAGCTGGTGTGTGACCACCAGAAACAACTGCAGGCGTGCGCACGGTTTCCAGGGAGTGTCCACGACTCCTACACCCTCAGTTGGTCACCCATCCCTGGAGTCTTCTAGGGCCCACAGAGGCTGCAAGGTTGGCTCCTCAGGGACAAGGGCTACCCGCAGGGGCCGTGGCTGACTACATCCATGCGGCAGCCTCAGACTGCAGCAGAGCGACAGGATAATGAGGCTCATGCTGCAGCTCGCAACTTGGTGGAGGTGACCATCGAGCTGCTGAAGATGTGGTTCCAGTGCCTGGACCGGCCTGGTGGAGCCCTGCAATACAGTCCGCAGAGGGTGTCACGCATCATCATCGTCTGCTGTGCCTTTTACAACCTGGCGCTGCAATGGGGAGAGGAGCTGGCTGAGGAGGAGATGGAGGGAGCTGCACATCTCCTCCGATGAGGATGACGCTGACGGGGATGAGGGTGAGGTGGTCCTCGGAGGAAACAGTGACGGGATGAGGCTCTCGCACTGGCTAAATGAGGCAGGCACACTCAAGAGGCCCTCAGAGCTGCCAGATTTGTGGAGGATGATGACGACATGTGGTGAGGTGTCCCTGTAGATCCTCACAGCGCATTTGTGAATGTTTGACTCTAGTCTGGCTTATGACAGTGCGAATACCCTCTGACAATGCCCCTGTCATGGAGATGCAGTGGAGGCCCTAATAGTCGCACGATTGCAGGAGGATGATGATGACGTGCAGTGAGGCCACTCCATTAATCTTCATATAGCCTCGGAGAATGTCTGACTCCTGTCTGGCTGAGGGCAGCTCGCTTACACTCCATGATCTGTGTCATATCAGAGAGACGCAGCCAAGAAACTTTAGAAGCATTTGTCCGCCTTCAGCACCTGAGCCCTTCAGGAGCTGGTGCACAGTATCATTGGTCACAGATGCTGGTGTGATGGGGACCAAACCCTCCTTAAAGGTGCTGAGGGCACATTGAGAGAATGAGGGAACTCTATGGCACCTGCCCACTACATTCTGGCAGCAATGACCAGCACCGCCGAGGTGCAGGCATCAGTAATGTTTCCAGGGAGTGTGAGGCTGGACCATCACTGGGGTCTGAAGGCTGCACAGAGCACAGGGATAAGGCCCTGGACTGAGACACCTGCCTCTTGTGTGGAAAGGATGGGGTGGATGGTCCCGGTGTGTGCAGCTGCTGATCCTCCTCCTGATGGGTGGCCAAGGGCCCCTGGCTGACTCCTTGAGGTGCAGGGGGAGCTGGAGTGAGATATAGTTGCCCAGCACCCCTCTCATGTGCACACTGTTGGAGGCCAACTATGGCATCAGCGATGGAGTTGAGCCTGCGCAGCAGTGCAGGAGTGACGTCCTAGACTAAGGTCTCCATGAAAGCCGCCATCCTACCAGTGTTGACCTTGATGCATTGGCATGCCGTCGCTATCACCTCAGACTGAAGGCAGACAGACTCCTCCATCGTGCCTTGCAATCTGAGGAGTGCAGTGGACATCCCTTCCTGATGATCCCGTGTTTGCCTTTGCAGCTCCAGCAACTGTGACATGACTGAATCCAGAGGCTCATCATCTGACTCAGACTCAGCAACGTTCAGGTCTCCAGCAGTCCTCTGAATGCCAGACGCCTGGAAAGTCCCTGCCTCCACCTGCTGTGGGTCAGACAGTGCAATGTGCTCACCAGATTGTGATCCCAGGGCTACTCTAAAGCTAGGTCCCACCGAGGTGTGTGTCTCTGCGCTGGTAGAGGGTGTGGGTGAGCGCTGTGATGGGACTTCAGGGAGGGTACCTTCAGATTCCTCTTCAGAGGTTTCTTCAGGCCTTGAGTGGAGGCTCAGGGTCATGGACTCTGTTGGATGTTTCCCAGATGTGCCTGCGGAAGCAAGGTGGGGTGATTAGTGCATGGCAGTGGCCTGTGAAAGGGGACACATCACTCGCTGACATGGTTAGCTGATGGATGCTGCACTGCTGGATCCTCACTTGGTAGAGCAGCACCGATCTCACCGTCAGCACAGGACCGGTCCAGGTCCTCACCGGACAGCTGGATGGCTCTGTTTTCAAAGTCCGTGAGGACCTTGATTTCGGGCAGTCCCCCATTGGTCTGCGACCTCTCTCTCTCTCTCTCTCTTGACCTGTGCCCGTGTGTCCTGCATGGAGAGAGATGGAGAGAGTGCAAGCAGGACACCTGCCGGGCCAGAGGATAAGTATGCCTGGCCTGTGTGGGTGGTGAGTGGCCCCATGGACAGGATGGGGACAACGATGGTGAGCGTGAGAGAGCGAATGGTGATGTCCCTTGCACCAGCAGTGAGTGAGGGCCCTGTGGGTGTGTGATGGGGTTTGTGAGTGTGCGAGTTGGGAGTGATGAAAAGAGTGACTTACCCTGGCGGAACGGAGGAGATCATTCATCCTCTTGGGGCACTGGGCGGCTGTCGTCTTCTGAAGGGCTTTGGCACTGACCACCACTGCCACCGCCTTCCAAGCCCAGGTTGGTGACATTGCTGCCCATCCTGCGGCCAGAGTGGGGGGTACGGGACATCCCGACAGGTCTCCACGGCATCCAGCAGTCGCTCGGGGGACCCGTTGTTGAAGCTGGTGGTGGGGGTGGGGTGGTGGGGCTGCAGTCTTATTCCCTTTGCCAGCCATGTCTCCCGGGCAGCGGTGGTGGAGCTGGAGGCGATGAGCTCTGTGCTTGTGGCTGGACCTTAAACATGGCCCCTGGCGGGTAAATGAGAGCCCTCCTCGCCATGGAAACGGCGTGTTTCCCGGGAGCGGATAGACAAGGAGGCGAGTTCGGGATGACAAGGAGTGAAAGCACGCCATGGCGGCTGACGGGTACAGTTTTACCCACCTGCTCCCACACTTAGTGCAAATCCAGGAAAATTCCACCCTCAATCTGTCTCTCACCTCCGCTTCTCTCTCTCTCCTGAAAACTCTACACATTCTCCTCACTGTAGTATTTGCCTCAGGAATATCGTCCAGCTGTTCACCAATTATTTGGCGAGAACATTGGGGGAAATGGATTGAGGTGTTAGTTACGGCCTCCTTACACCTGACAGACTCTGCACACCAACACCCCCCCACCCCACTATTTCCTAAGCCTTCGGCATCTAAAAGGGTATTTTGTTTTTTATCGGAACGATTATCTTGGTTTTATGACCTTTAATGCCTGAAAACTGCCCTGTGACAAAACACAACTACCGTAACTACTTTAACTGCCTTAAGCCATTTTGCCCTAACTTGGTGTCACCTGGTGTCAGAGTTGTCATTCTGGCTGGAGGCACTCATGGCGGTCCTATCACATGACACCACCCCCCGCCCCCCACCCCCCCTCAACTGCTCCGCCCCCAACCTCCCACTATTGATCACCCAGCATGTCAATCCTCACCCTCCCTCCACCCGGTTGGAAGCGAGCTGACTCTTTGTCACCCGATTGGATGACCCTCAACTGCTATTATTACTAATGAACAAAAGTGTTCGGAAAAATATGAGGAAAGAAAAGTGTCACGACCTGAGTCTTCCAATTGGAATAGCGGCGATGGTTGAGAGAGTCATACATACACATTGATCTCCAGTGCAGTACCAGAGTGGGAAGTGATTTATTTTAATGGTATGTTAATTATTTTGTTAGGATACACATTGTTTAATTAAGTACTTTGAGCGTGTATAACTAGGGTGTTGGGTGTTGGAAAGAGAGGTATGGGACTGAACAAAGCCAATAAAATCTCTCATTAAAGAAGAGCTGTGTTTTGGTTTTGACTTCATCAACCGGCTTGGATTCTATTAGCAAAGAGTATAAATAGGGGACAGCGGGGGCACTGGGCGTTGGAAGGAGAGGCGTGGGACTGAACAAAAGTCAATAAAATCTCTCATTAAAGAACAGCTCTGTGTCTTGGTTTTACTTAACCAACTGGCTTGGATTCAATTAACAACTTACAGTGGAAGACCTATTGGGAGGCTTATATCTAAGACTAAATGTATTCAAAAGCAAACTTATAGAACAACCCCTCCACCTCACCTCAACCCCCACTATCCAAACTCTGACCCCTATCTCCCAACCCCACTCCACCCCATCACAACCATCAACCCCCCATCCCTCCATGCAATCCAACACCCCTCCTTCCACCCTGCCTCCCCACCTTCACCTCACACCTCCATCCTAACCCACAATCCCACCGCCACACTACTCCCTCCCTACTCCACCACTACCTCATTCCCCCATATCCCGGCCATCAGCCTCCACCCCACCAACCAGCACTAAGTTCAGTGATAAAAATATAGAATAAACACCATGTAAACTATTGAGTCCAGTTATAAATAATTTAAAGCAACCATATAAAAACAATCTAAATGGTTTAAAAGGTGAGGAACTGTTAGTTATGTTACTAGATCACATTTACAATGCTTTAAAATGTATTTGCCATTTATTTCATTTTAAGTAGTTATTTTAAAATTAAATTCAAGACATTTCCACATTTACTTACGTTAAATTGAAGGCTATATAAACTCATAAAAGCAATTAAAAAATCTTTCCAAGATTAAAAATTGTTTAAAAATGCTTAAGCACCTTGAAAGGAAACATTCACCTCAACACTGCAAGGTTTCTGGGACTCTAGGGGCACGTGTAGTGCTGCTGACATTAAAGGGACATGGCATTGGTGTTTCTGCACCTCGTCACTACCCCTCATGTCTCTCTGCACTAGCGGCTGCGTCTGCAAACAGGACAAAAAGTCCATAAAACTTGAACACAAAAAGATTAAGTCATGGTTTCAATCAGGGTCAGCAGTGTAGGCCTCAGACTTGCCGCTGACTGGAAAATCTGACCCTGTTTTTTAAAATTCCCGTGTTATTTTTCTCTCGTGCGCTTTCACTCACAGCCTTGTTCCAGACGCCAATCTCCAATTCCTGGAGACTCCATGGCTTGGAGGGTCGGCAACCCCACATCCCATGGAACTCGAGCCTATCCGCCGTTCGATGAGATCATGGCTGATGTGCGGCCTAACTCCAGCTACCCAGCTTTCTCCCATGTCCCTTCATCCCCGTGTCTAACAAAAACCTCCCAGTCTCAGATGAAAACTTAACTATTGACCCAGCATCAATTGCCATTGGGGGAAAAGAGTTCCAGATTTGCACCACCCCTTGTGTGTTTACATTAGACTACATAGGGGATATGGCACAGAAACAGGCCATTCAGCCCAACCAGTCCATGCTCCACTCAAGCCTCCTAACCTTCCTCATCTAAATCTTCGATCGTAACCCTCTATTCTCTTCTCCCTCATATGCTTATCTAGCTTCCCCTCAAACACGTCTGTACTATTCACTTCCTGCTTTCACCCCTGGAAAGTCTGGCTCTAAATTTTCAACTATGTCCCTTAGACCCCACAAGCAGCGGAAATATTT
Organism: Carcharodon carcharias; assembly: GCF_017639515.1. Taxonomy (NCBI): domain Eukaryota; kingdom Metazoa; phylum Chordata; class Chondrichthyes; order Lamniformes; family Lamnidae; genus Carcharodon; species Carcharodon carcharias. Next base: position 2,580,854 of record NC_054495.1, on the reverse strand, counting down.
TTTCCCAATCTACCCTATCAGTTGCGTTTAATGTCTTGAAAACTTCAAACAATTCACCCCTCAATCTTCTAAATTCTAGGAAAGTAGAAGGAAACAGGGCTATTCTTGGGATTGAGGGTCTTGACTTATGAAGAAAGGTGGAGCAGGTTGGGCCTGTACCCATTGGAGTTTAGAAGAATGAGAGGAGACTTTATTGAAACAAATAAGATCCTGAGGGGATTTGATAGGGTGGGATAATAGGAGGATGTTCCCACTTATAGGACTAGTCTGAACTAGGGGACACAGTTTAAGAATAAGAGGCCTACCATTTAAGATGGAGGCGAGGAGAATTTTTTTTCTCTCAGAGGGTTGTTAGTTTGTGGAATTCTCTTCCCCTGAAAGCAGTGGAGGCTGGGTCATTGAATTTATTCGAGGCTGGGTTAGACAGATTTTTCATTGACAAGGGGGTCAAGGGATATAGTGGGGGTGGAGGGCGAGGGATGCAGATGGCAAAGTGGACCAGATCAGCCATGATCTTATTGAATGACAGAGTCGGCTCAAAGGGCTGAATGGCCTACTCCTTACCCAAGTCCCATGTTCCTATGGAATACAATATAGTTTGTGTAACCCATTCAAGGTGATGTGTAATCCATTATCTGTATGGAATCATTCTCTGTCATGGTGAAACATGGGCTTTAACAAGTGACGTCTCTCGTTCTCTCTCTCTCTCTCTCTCTTTATCTTTCTTTTCAGCTCTCGTCTGCAAGCAGGTCTGGGGGCGCATGAAACAAATCGACGCCAGCAATGGTCAGGTGTTTGCAGTAGATTTCGAGGGCAACGTGTACACCAGAATGGCTGAATCCTGGGCCAGAGTGCCAGGGAATCTTAACCACGTCACTGTGGGTGCGGCTGGAGTCTGGGGAGTTAGCAAGGACCAAAAATTTTATCGATTGGTTGACGGATCCTGGGCTGTATTGGCAGGTAAGAGCTCTCCTCTGTCCCTATCCTGCTTGTGGCTACACCTACGAGGAGATCCGCTGTCATGGTGTGTCACACTCGTCTGCCTTGCACTCTCCTCGCACACCCGCTGTAGCTCATCCACAGCCACCCTGTGACGTCCATCATCCAACTACATCCAGGCCGACCCCTCTTGCTTCTGCCCTGCACTTTGACCTCTAGCGGAGATCTCTGTAGCTTCCCAGCTCTGATCTAATGGCACCATCTTTTCTGGATGCCCCTCTTTAGCAGATCCTTTTAGCTCTTCCGATTTCAAGCGCCTCTTCATTTCTCTTTATGGTCTGTAAGCGGAATTTTTAAGCGCACATCTTAGCATCCACATGTCAAAGGCCTGTATTTTCTTCCACCAATCTTCATTTATTGCCCAGGTTTCTGAAGCAGACGGGAAGAGGGATAGAATGTGGCATCTTATGGGTTTTTCCCGTCATTACAAAGCTTGGGTTTCCTTGCTATTAACACACACCTTTCATGTTCACAATATTCCTTCTGTCCAGCCCTTTCCTTCTGATTTCAGCATCACATCTGCCATCTTCTGTCACCATTTGTCCGAAATATGCAAACTTATCTACTTGGGTCCAGCGTGACACCATTCACTTCAATAGTTTCCTCTAATCTATTCCTTCTAGCCGCCACTATTTTTTTGTCTTTTCGATGCTATTACACAATCCATATTCTAAACTTTTAGATTTTTCATGACCCACGATATTCTCTTCTGATTCTGCAAGGACCACAGTGTTGTCAGCACACCGCAAGTTTGTTACATTCTTGCCCCCATTTCCCCCCCCCTGTAATTACAGCTAATTCTCCGAATATCTGTCCTGTGTACAGCTGTAAAAATTTTGGGGACAGCCCACAACCTTCTCGTACTCCTTTCTTCACTAGAAACATGTCTGATTGTTCATCTTCCAGCCTGATGTTCGCCATTTGGTCCCAATATAGGCTCTGGATAAATCTCAGATCTTTACTGTCAATGTCACATTCCAACAGCGCATCAGTTAGCTTTTGGTGATCAGCACATCTGGACGCTTTCTCATAAGTTATGAGGCATAAAAACTGTTTTTGATTACTTCTCTATATTTGTCGAAGATTGTTCTTAGGTTAAATATTCCTGCCCTTGCTCCCGCTCCAGTTCTAAATCCAGACTGTGTAAGCTATTAAACTCATGTAAAATTACTGAGCTAGTTAATAATTCATTTACATATCTTAAAGGGTCTTTATGTCATCTTGATTTCAGGGTGCCCTTTGAGAGATTGACCTGTGGTTTTAAAGACCTGTTCAAAATTTTCCAATTCTTGTCATTTGTCCCATTTTTCATGGGAGCTTGCTATGCACAAATTTGCTGTTGCCTTTCCTAAATTACAGCATTGAATACAGTTTGACAGTGCTTAATTGATGCTTAATTAATTAATTAATCAATTGGAACACTTTGGGATGTGTAAGGCACTATATAAATGCAAGTTCTTTCTTCCTTTCTTGAGCCAAAGCACATCACAATCATCAAACATTCGAAGTTAGGTCATTGTTATAATCATAAAAATGTGAGCTGGAGCATCACAGCATCACCGGTCCTGGCCATAATCTATACTGTGTAACTACCCACCACTTCCTGCATTTTGCTGGACAAATCAGTTGCTTTAATCAGGAAGCTTTGCTGCAGTTTCAGTCATGAGCTCTGTTTGCTGTAGCTCACAGAGACCCTTTTAAAATAGATCCTGTAGGATGTTTGATGTAGTGTGCTGTTTAAATAGACCCTGTAGACAGTTTGCTGTGCTGACTCTATAGGCTGTTTGCTGTTGTGCGATGATTAAATAAAATCTGTAGACTGTTTGATGTGGTGTGCAGATTAAATAGACTCTGTAGACAGTTTGCTGTGGTGTGATGTATAAAAAGACACTGTAGACTGTTTGTTGGATTGAACTATTTAAATGGACTCTGTTTGATGATTAAATAGACTCAGTTTTCTGTAAAAGTGGACTGTTTGCTGTGAGTTCCACCCCCACCTTCAACTCACTGATGCGACATCATGATGTCAATAGAATGCAATCCTCTCATCCAAATGTGCTTCCTCCTGACAGGACTGCTGATGCAAGTCGACGCTGGTGGGGATCAGATTGTGGCCGGGGTTGACAGAAGCAACAATATATTTTGTTCCAACAAGAATGCCACAGTCGCAGCAGCCAGCTTTTCCACCCCAGCTTACAGTCAAATCCACGGCAAGATGAAGTATTACTCCTGTGGACCCCAGACTTGCTGGGGCGTCAACGCTAGGGGCTACATCTACTGCCGATTGCACGTCCACCCAAAGGCCTGCATTGGATTGCATTGGCGGAGGGTATCTGGCAGATTCTTGATGGTTGAGGTTGGAACGGATGGCACTGTCTATGGAATAGGACACACTGGGATGATCTTTCGCAGGTAAGGCACACGGGCAAAGGGTCTTGGCTAAAACCGGTTACTCTGTTCCAAAAATAAACATGTAAGAAGATATTTCTTCCCCTCTGGTTCAGAGCATCATAGAAATGACCAAACATTTGTAGAATGGAAGGAGGCCATTCGGCCCATCGTATCCAGATGGGCCGACAAGCTTCCATCCGATTTAACCCCGCTTTCCAGCTCTTGGTTTTTTTTTTTGCTATTCATTCACGGGGATGCGGGTGTCGCTGGCTGGGCCCAGCATTTATTACCCATCCCTAATTGCCCCTTGAGAAGGTGGTTGGTGAGCTGCCTTCTTGAGCCGCTGCAGTCCATGTGGTGTAGGTACACCCACCGTGCTGTTAGGGAGGGAGTTCCAGGATTTTGACCCAGCGACAGTGAAGGAACAGCCGATATATTTCCAAGTCAGGGTGGTGAGTGGCTCGGAGGGGAACTTGCAGGTGGTGGTGTTCCCCATGTGTCTGCTGCCCTTGTCCTTCTAGATGGTAGCGGTCGTGGGGTTGGAAGATGCCCTGGTGAATTCCTGGTCTGTAGCCTTGGAGGGTTACAGCTTTCCAAGTGCATGCCCAAGTGTTTTTTTTTAAATGAGTTGAGGCATTTCTGTTTCGACCACCCTCTCAGGGAGTGGGTTCCAGATGCCTCCCATCCTCTGGGTGAAAGGATTACGCTTGAACCCTTGCACCCTCCCCGGTGAAATCACATCTCTCCCACAGCAAGTAAGTGGCCAGACTGTGCCCAGCCACCCAGCGGCCAGACTGTGCCCAGCCCTCCAGTGACGAGTCTGTGCCCAGCGCTCCAGTGACGAGTCTGTGCCCAGCCCTCCAGCGACGAGTCTGTGCCCAGCGCTCCAGTGACCAGACTGTGCCCTGCCCTCCAGTGACCAGACTGTGCCCTGCCCTCCAGTGACCAGACTGTGCCCTGCCCTCCAGTGGCCAGACTGTGCCCTGCCCTCCAGTGGCCAGACTGTGCCCTGCCCTCCAGCGACCAGACTGTGCCCAGCCCTCCAGCCGTGGCCTAACCAGCATCTTTGCACAGTGCAATCCCGCACATTCTCTGCCTTGGATTATCAACGATAAAGTTCCCACCCACCTCCTGAACCTCCTGAGCTACCCGTCCAGCCACCGTCAGTGGACTCCAAGGCCCCCCTGTCCCTCCACACCTCTCACGATCCAAATGTTAATCCTCTATCCCCGTGTGTGTGTAAACCTTCCCCGGGCTCATTCCTCTGGATTGAACACCACTTTTCACTCCACCACCCACCAGACCAGCCCGCTGACATCTTCCTGTCGTCTCCAGTTTCCTTCCTCGCTATCAACACATTTTTGTATTATCTGCAAACTTCTTAATTCCACCACCACCCCCCTCACCCCTGCCCCCCCCTCCCCCGCCCTGCATTTTAGCTACTCCTGGGATGTGGCAGTAATTGGCAGGGTTGGTATCTATTGCCCACCCCTGAGTTGCCTCATGAGGCAGAGCTGGGTGGGCCGTCTCCATTGCCCCACTGCTTGGGGGTTTGATACCGCTGGTGGGGGGGTTGGGGCTCACTAGATGACAGCAGGGGCTTGCTAAAGATCACTCCCTCCCTCTCTGGAGTCACACAGAGGCCCACCTCATTTAAGGGATGGCCCGGTCCCTTCCCAAGGGGGCATCAGTGACTTGTCTCTTTCCAACAATCCAATACCTTCGTGGTCACTCCTACGGAGGCCAATTGCTTATTTCCAGATGGGGTGAGTTCAATTCCTCAGCCCTGCCGAAGTTGGATTTGAATTCACGTTCTCTGGACGACTGGCTCAGGACTCAGGTCAGTCCATGAGAAACACCTCACCATGTGACCACAGAAAGGAAAGGTTAAGGGAAGAAACATACCTACTGAAATCAAATGCTCTCACGTCGTCAAACTCATAGGAATGTGCATATGGTCCACTCCCTCTCTCTGACACACAAACACACACTCCCTCTCTCTCACACACACACACACTCCGTCTCACTCACACACACACACACTCCGTCTCACTCACACTCACACACACACACTCCCTCTCTCTCTCTCACACACACACACACACACACACACACACTGCCTCTCTCTCTCACACATACACACACTCCGTTTCACTCACACTCACACACACACACTCCCTCTCTCTCTTTCACACACACACACACTCCCTCTCTCACACACACACACACACACTCCCTCACTCTCTCTCACACACACACACACTCGCAAACTCTCATACACACTCACACACACACTCGCAAACTCTCATACACACACACACACACTCGCAAACTCTCATACACACTCACACACACACACACACACTCACAAACTCTCATACACACTCACACACACTCGCAAACTCTCATACACTCACACACACACTCGCAAACTCTCATACACACCCACACACCCACAAACTCTCGTACACACTCACACACACTCGCAAACTCTCATACATACACACACACTCACAAACTCTCATACACACACACTCGCAAACTCTCATACACACACACACACTCGCAAACTCTCATACACACTCACACACACACAAGTTAAGGGGATTGGTAGAAGGATTAGAGGGGACATAAGGGAAAGCTTTCCCACCCAGAGGGTGGTGGGTGTCTGGAATTCACTGCCTCAGTTGGTGGTTGAGGCTGAAACACTCAACTCATTTAAACTGTACCTGGATCAGCATCTGAAGTGCTGGAACCTGCAAGGCTATGGGCCAGGGGCCGGGAAGAGGATGAACATGAGCAGCTAGTTTCATTTTCCCTTTTTTTGGTTGGAGCAGACATGATGGGCTGAATGGCCTCTTTCTGCACAGTCACTTTTCTGCAGTTCTATGGTTCTACCTCATTCAACCTGTGCGATCACAATGGTGTGCAGTGTGACTGTGAAAAAGGGCTTTATTTACACATACCTGCCTCCCTCCTGATCCACATGTATCCACACTCCAGACACTTCAGTAACGGCAGCCAAGAACTGAGAGTAAAAATCCCAGTGCCATTACTGAGGGAGTGCTGCACTGTCGGAGGGTCAGTACTGAGGGAGTGCTGCACTGTCGGAGGGTCAGTACTGAGGGAGTGCTGCACTGTCAGAGGGTCGGTACTGAGGGAGCGCTGCACTGTCAGAGGGTCAGTACTGAGGGAGTGCTGCACTGTCGGAGGATCAGTACTGAGGGAGTGCTGCACTGTCGGAGGGTCAGTACTGAGGGAGTGCTGCACTGTCGGAGGGTCAGTACTGAGGGAGTGCTGCACTGTCAGAGGGTCGGTCCTGAGGGAGTGCTGCACTGTCGGAGGATCAGTACTGAGGGAGTGCTGCACTGTCGGAGGATCAGTACTGAGGGAGTGCTGCACTGTCGGAGGATCAGTGCTGAGGGACTGCTGCACTGTCAGAGGGTCAGTACTGAGGGAGCGCTGCACTGACAGAGGGTCAGTCCTGAGGGAGTGCTGCACTGTCAGAGGATCAGTATTGGGAGGGTGCCGCCTTGTCTTCCTGATTGGACGATAAACCGAAGCCCATCTGCCTCTCAGATTGACGTAAAACATCCCACAGCCACGCTTGTGAAGAAGAGCAGAGAGGCATTCATCCCGGTATACTGCAGAAAATATTCACCCCTTCATCACTATCACCAAAAAACACATCTGCTGGTTGCAAATTTCATTGCTTTTTGCGGGATCTTGCTCTGTAAATTAGCCGCCACGTTTCCCGACATTACATTAGAGGCTACTGTCAAGTTGTAAAGCGTTTTGTGACATCTTGAGTGAACGGCGCTATGGAAAGTCAACTTCCTTCCTTTGAAACTCTTGGCCCTGACTCCCCGTGTGCAATGCCATGGGAGGCTGGCTGAGGGGCAAGTGAATTATTTGTAATTGTGAAACCCTTGTGCCTTTATTCTGCAGAGTTGGGATCTCTACAACGAAACCCGAAGGGACGAAATGGGTCCTCCTTCACTTCTTGGGCAGGAGGTTCCGGCACGTTTCGGCCGATCTCGGAACTCTCTGGCTGATCGAGACCAAGGGTACCATCATTCGTTGCCACTGAAGTCGTGAGAGTGGCACCAGCACGGAGGAAACCATTTGGCAGAATATTGCAGTTTTGTGAAAGAGAAGTTCCCTCTATCTGTCTATGTCTCCGTGTCTGCTGGATTTTGAATTAAAATGTGGCTCTCATTCCATCTCAGTGAAAGTCATTGCAGCCACAGAATAAATAATGTGTGAAATACACTCATTTTCCCTGTATTTAACCATGTAAACATGTCACGCTGTGATTACACCCTCCAACCACTGGGGACATTCTAGCTGACATCTCCTCCCATCTTGTGTCCCAGGACCATGTGTGCCGCGTGCAAAGGTACTGGGGGCAAGGAGGCTGCAGACGTCTCAAGATGGTCCTTGGTCAGATGGTGACTGGTCAATTTTTGAGACAATGGTGTTTGGTTCTGCCAATCATTAATTTGTTAATTGTGGAAATGATTGAGTTTTACTCTGTATCTAACCCCGTGCTGTACCTGTCCTGGGAGTGTTTGATGGGGACAATGTAGAGGGAGCTTTACTCTGTACCTAACCCTGTGCTCTACCTGCACTGGGAGTGTTTGATGGGGACAATGTAGAGGGAGCTTTACTCTGTATCTAATCCCGTGCTGTACCTGTCCTGGGAGCGTTTGATGGGGACAGTAGAGAGGGAGACCTACTTGGTATCTAACGCTGTGCAGAGGTTGGAGTAAAATGGAGAATGTTCCATTTCCCTGCAGTAACTCACTCTGAATTGTTTATCAAAATCAAAATGTTAAAAGGTATGGAGTTCTGTTGGAGTTTCCTCCAATCCTCCCACTTCAAGAGTGTTGCCTATGCAGAGAGATTGAATAGAATGGGCTTATATTCCCTGGATTCGAGAAGAATGAGGTGACCTCCTTTAAAGACATAAAATCCTATTTGCGCTTCACAGGGTCGACGCTGAGAAGCTGTTCTCCCCAGCCCCCCCGGCTAAAGAGCATCGAACTGGGGGGAGTCACAGTCTCAGGATAAGTGTCCGGCTGTGAGCAGGAGAAATTCCTGCACTCAGACGGCTGTGAATTTATGGAAATCCCTCCCCCAAGGAGCTGGGCATGTTCAGTCGTTGAGTCTATTCAAGACAGAGATCGATTGATTTTTGGGCAATAAGGGTTAGGGCTGGAAAGCGGAGTTCAGCTAGAAGATCAGCCAGGGTTTGGTGAATGGAGAAGCAGGTTCAAGGGGCCAAATGGCCCTCCTGCTCCAATTTCTACTGTTTTTATGTGCAAGCAGCTGAGATTTGATGCAGTAACCTCATGGCCTGTTCTCTCCAATCCCACACGCTGAATGAGTCTTTTGCAAACTGGGCCTCATAATGAGAGCTTAACGGTCATTAAAGCAAGCAGGAAAGTTAACAAATCATTGTATTCAAATATAACAGTGACAAAACTTGAATTCGGATTGCACCTTTAATATTGCAAAATATCCCAAGGACTTTCAGTGGAGTGATTATCAAATAAAATTTGACTGGGAAACATATAAGGAGATATTAGGGACAGATGACCAAAGACTCGGTCAAAGAGAGAGAGGGGGAGGTGGAGAGGTTTAGGGAAGGAGTTCCAGAGCTCAGGGCCCCAGGCAGCTGAAGGCACGGCCGCCAATGGTGGAGCGATGGAAATCGGGGGATGGTCAAGAGGCCGGAATTGGAGGAGCGCAGAGATCTCGGAGGATTTTAGGGGCTGGAGGAGGTTACAGAGATAGGGAGGGTTGAAGGGGCTGAAGGAGGTTACAGAGATAGGGAGGTTGAAGGGGCTGAAGGAGGTTACTGAGATAGGGAGGGTTGTTGGGGCTGAAGGAGGTTACAGAGATAGGGAGGGCTATAGGGGCTGGAGGAGGTTACAGAGGTTGGGAGGGTTGTAAGGACTGGAGGAGGTTATGGAGTTATGGAGGGTTGTAGGGCTGGTGGAGGTTAGAGATGGGTAGGGTTGTAGGGTCTGGAGGAGGTTACAGAGATAGGGAGGGGTGTAGGGCTGGAGGAGGTTACAGAGGTAGGGAGGGTTGTAGGGACTGGAGGAGGTTACAGAGACAGGAAGGGTTGTGGGGCTGAAGGAGGTTACAGAGGTCAGGAGGGTTGTAGAGGCTGGAGGAGGTTATGGAGTTATGGAGGGTTGTAGGGCTGGAGGAGGTTACAGAAATAGGGAGAGTTGTAAGGGTTGGAGGATTTTACATATTTAGGGATGGGTGTCGGGGCTGGAGGTGGCTACAGAGATAGGGAAGGGACTCGAGAATTTTAAAATGGAGGCGTTGCCAGTCCGGGAGCCAATGTAGGTCAGGGAATGACGATGGCGGGGGGGGTGGAGATGATGGGTAAATGGGGTTCGGTGAGGGTCAGGTTTGGACAAGCTGAGGTTGACGGAGGGCGAAACGTGAAGGCTTGAGCAGAGGTTTTGTTGATCAGCGGGACGGGGCTCACTGAGGTAGAAGCCGGCAGGAGGCGGAGGCCTCAATTCCCGAAAGCTGGGAAACGGGGTCGCTCAGAGCTCCGAGGAGGTCCCTCCCTCTCTGCTACTCTGGCGGCTGATCAGTCTGGGCACCTTCAGGGAGCCAATGTCCGCCAAGACGCTCAGCATCTCCCTGCGGAATTTGACGCCGATGAAGGCATAAAGCAGAGGGTTTAGGCAGGAGTGGACCAGCCCGAGGCTCTGGGTGATGGTGCGGCTGATGTCCAGGATATTCAACATGGCACAGTGGGTTTCGATGGCGCCCAACGACTGGAGGGTGTCGACAAAGAGCACGGCGTTGTACGGCAGCCAGCAAGCGACAAAGACCACCACGATGGCGACGATCACCTTCAGGGACTTCTGCCTCTTGAATATGCTGGTGTGCCACAGGGTCCTGAAGATCATGCAGTAGCAATACAACATGGCCGCCACTGGCAAGAAGAAGCCCAGGCAGTGGTGCACCAGCCGCAAAGCCAGCTTCCAGCTCTCCGCGTTCTCCGCCCCAAACAAGTACGTGCAGGCTTTCAGGTCCAAATAGCTGGGCTCGTAAACGTCGCGAAAAATCAGGTCAATGACCGCCAGGAGGACACAGGAGGCCCAGACGATGAGGCAGGCACTGTGGATGTACATGGGCTTGCGTTTCCGGTGTATGTGGATGGCATGGATGATGGCCATGTAGCGGTCGAAGCTGATGCACACCAGGAAGAGGATGCTGCTGTACAGGTTGAGGGCGAAGATGCCGCCGGTTATTTTGCACATGGCGCTGCCAAAGACCCAGCCGCTGATCGCCTCCGTCATCCAGAACGGGAGCGTGAGAACCAGGAGGAAATCTGCCACAGCCAAGTGAAAAATGAAGGTGTCCATGAGGGTTCGGGAGTGTTTATATCGGGCAATAATGAAGATCAACATCCCATTCCCAAACACTCCCAGCAATAGCACAATGGAGTAAATGATAGGTATGAAGAGGCTGTTGAAATGTCCAATCATTATGGGTTTGCAAGGCTGTGCATATAGTAGGGAACTTGGCACAAAATCGGAATAATCCTTTAAAAAAGGAGAGGGCCATTATGTAACAACAATAGTTTGCAGGTTCTGTCAGCTTCAAACAGCTCATTTCATTTTAACTGCTTTACGCTGATCATTTAAATATGGTCCTAGTTCAACATTAACCATAGGTCTCCACAAAAAGGCAGCGAGGTTAAAGCTTGGGTTAGATACAGAGTGCATTTCCCTCTCCACTGTCCCCATCAAACACTCCCAGGGCAGGTACGGAACAGGGTTAGATACAGAGTAAAGCTCCCTCTACACTGTCCCCATCAAATACTCCCAGGACAGGTACAGCATGGGGTTAGATACAGAGTAAAGCTCTCTCTACACTGTCCCCATCAAACACTCCCAGGACAGGTACAGCATGGGGTTAGATACAGAGTAAAGCTCTCTCTACACTGTCCCCATCAAACACTCCCAGGACAGGTACAGCATGGGGTTAGATAGAGAGTAAAGCTCCCTCTACATTGTCCCCATCGAACACTCCCAGGACAGGTACAGCACGGTGTTCGATACAGAGTAAAGCTCCCTCTACACTGTCCCCATCAAACACTCCCAGGACAGGTACAGCACGGGGTTAGATAAAGAGTAAAGCTCCCTCCACACTGTCCCCATCAAACACTCCCAGGACAGGTACAGCATGGGGTTAGATACAGAGTAAAGCTCCCTCTACATTGTCCCCATCGAACACTCCCAGGACAGGTACAGCACAGGGTTAGATACAGAGTAAAGATCCCTCTATACTGTGCCCATCAAACACTCCCAGGACAGGTACAGCACGGGGTTCGATACAGAGTAAAGCTCCCACTACACGGTCCCCGTCAAACACTCCCAGGACAGGTACAGCACGGGGTTAGATACAGAGTAAAGATCACCCTAATTTTGCTCCTTGCTTTCTACATCACTAGAACGCTCTCTGTACAGTACATCCCTCACTGTAAACCTGCCTGTATTATTACTGTGACAAAAGAGACAGTTTTCCATTAACGATTGCTTTATTACACATATATAGAGCATAATGCATTGGAAGGAAACATGTTATACACACATGTTTTACACACATGTTATACACACATGTTATACACTGTGCCATCAACAGCGTTATGAGAACAATCTTATGATAATGCCTGGGGAAGCTTAGATGAATTTTAATAACATATTGCAAAGTCAGAGTGCTTTAGCCAGAGCATTGAATGACTGTTTAACTAAGGAAGGCTTAGGGTGGAAATGGCTCATGTAAAAAGGATAGAAATGTTCTGTTAATGAAGCTCTCTTTATGATTGAGTGCGTAAGTGCTGTCACCTCGCGTGGAACTTCACCACACGTGGACATCGGGATCAATATCCAGTCAGTGCTCCGTTGTCCAGCGTGAACCTGAAAGGCCGCTAAATCGGCCAAGTTTCGTGTGTCTGGTGATGCTTATGAAGAGCTCTCCTATAATTAGTCATTTGGTAGCACAGAACATGAGTATTGCTGAAAAAAGAGACACGTCAAAGCTTTTCACCTTGTGCTCAACAGGACACTTCACAAGAATACCAATATAAGGGGAAAACAACAATTTATACTGCATGTGAAGAGAGTACTGGTTGGTTGGCAAGTGGCACTGCCATGGAGAATGCATCAGTGATGGCGACTGACAGTTAACTGCCAAGCATTGTTTGAAATTTAAACCAGGCAGCTTGACCCTGATTTGTCAAGGCATTGCCTTGACGAATGAGTCTGTGAATGGCTGTCACTTATTTTGTTTAGCTGAAACAGGCATAATACATGTACATGTTCTTTTTGTCTGCAAAGAACAGGGCCCTGTGTACTGTAGCTTCCAGTACACTCAAATGCACTACACTGCAAGGCCAGACTGACAATCTTAAATTGGTTGCCAGCATAATTCTTAGCACATTGGCTAAATAATCCTCAGTATGCTAAGAATTATGCTACGTATATTAGTGCACAGGGCCTTCGTAGACAGAAAACATTGCGCCTGTTTCAGCTAAACAAAATAAGTGACAGCCATTCGCTGACTCATTCCTCAGGGCAAAGTCTTGACTAATCAGAGTCAAGCTGCCTGGTTTAAATTTCAAACAATGCTTGGCAGTTAACTGTCAGTCACCATCACTGGCGCATTCTCCATGGCAACGCCACTTGCCAACCAAACAGCACACTCTTCACACACAGTATAAATTGTTGTTTTCCCCTCATACTGGTATTCCTGCGAGACATCCTGATGAGTGCAAGACAAAAAGCTTAGGCATGTCTCTTCTGTTCTCCTAGAATTATTGAATATACAGCACAGGAAGAGGCCATTCGGTCCATTGTGCCTATGTTGGCTCTTTGAAAGATCTATCCAATTAGTCCCCGCTCTCTCCCCCCCCACCCCCCCTAGGCTCTTTCCCCCACAGCCTTGCAAATTTTTCCCCTTCAAGTATTTATCCAATTCCCCCTTTCGAAAGTTCCTATTGAATCTGTTTCCACCTTTCAGGCAGTGCCTTCCAGATCACAGCAACTCGCTGTGTAAAAAGAAAATTCTCCTCATCTCCCTCTCCTTTGCTTGTCTGGGGTTTGGGCAGAGGGGGGGAGGACAGAATATGAGAGCCTTCATGACCAAATAGCCCATGGTGGGGGGGTCACACATGAGGAATGGGGGCAATTAGCCCATGGATTATCCACCAGGGAATGTAAGTACTTTAGGAAAGGAGGGTGGGCCAGATGGGAGGGTCGGGGAGGGGGGGGAGAGACAGGATGGCATGGGGTGGGGTGGGGTGTGTGAGAACAGTATAGAAATTTGAGCACGATGGAGGTTGAACCTCATTGTGGGGGGGCGGCGGGGGCGAATGAAATTCCTGCAGCTCCAAAAAAAGTTGAGGCGTCTTCCAAAACATCCCCTCTTCAACCAACATCACCAAGTGGAGACGCCAGGTTAACGGTAATGTCGAACAGTAATTCAGAGACCGACGCCTAAGCTGTGGGGGGCCTGGGTTCAGAGCCTGAACGGCTGGTGTCATTTAAATTCAGTTAATAAAATCTGGAATTGGATGCTAGTCTCAGTGATGGAACTATCGTCAATTGGTTGGGGGGGGGTGGGGGGTGTGGTGGGGGAACCCCATCTGGTTCACTAATGCCCTTTGGGGAGGGAAATCTGCCATCCTCACCCGGTCTGGCCTACACATGATTCCGGGTCCACAGTAAACGCGGTTGACTTTTGGCTGCCCCTCCGAAATGGCTGAGCGGGCCACTCAGTTCAAGGGCAATTAGGGACGGGCAACAAATGTTGGCCTTGCCAGCAGCGCCCCACCTCCCATGAAAAGAATAAAGGCAAAAAAATGACAAAGGAAAAGCAGGTTTAACTGGTAAGTCAATTCATTGCTTCTGCGGGTAAGTGGTTTGTCAGATGGTAACGCTTACTGAGAGTCATTGTAAATCACTTGGTGGGAGCTCTGCATGAAGATAAGTACAAGTTCTGTATCTCTCCGGTCTCCGAAGTCTTTGGTTGGAAAGTCAATGGTTGGCTGGATCTTGGACACTCTCTACCATATTGTTGAGTGAGAGGTTGAGGTTTCTGAGTCTGATATGGCGGAGGATGCCCGCTTGCTTTTCCCAGCGTGGCGACTCACCACCAGCTTCTTCTTCAAGCAGCCGATGCCCACCAAGACCCTCACCATCTCATGCCGGAACCTGACCCCGATAAAGGCATAGAGGAGTGGGTTTAAGCAGGAGTGGATGAGCCCGAGGGTCTGGGTGATGGTGCGGCTGATGTCCAGTGTGTTGAACATGGTGCAGGAGGTGCCAATGGTGCCCAGCGACTGGAGGGTGTCGACAAAGAGCACGGTGTTGTACGGCAGCCAGCAGATGATGAAGACCACCACGATGACGATGACAACCTTCAGGGTCTTCTGCCTCTCAAACATCTGGGCATGGCACAGCGTCTTGAAGATCATGCAGTAGCAATACAACATGGCCACCATGGGGACGAAGAAGCCAATAGTGTGGTGGGCAACACGGATGGCCAGTTTCCAGGCACCGGCACTATCTGGATGAAACATGTAGATGCAAACTGTCGAGTTAAGGTAGGTAGAGCGGTACTCCTCACGGAAAATTAGATCAATCATCGCCAGAAGGAGACACAAGGCCCAGACGATGAGGCAGGTGACGTGGATGTAAATGGGCTTGCGCTTCCTGTACATGTGGATGGCATGGACAATGGCCAGGTAGCGGTCGAAGCTGATGCACACCAGGAAGAGGATGCTGCTGTACAGGTTGAGGGCAAAGATGGTGCCAATTAGCTTGCACATGACAGTGCCAAAGACCCAGCCCCTCACCGCCTCCACCGCCCAGAAGGGGAGGGTGAAGGCCAGGAGCACATCCGCTATGGCCAAATGAAGGATGAAGGTGTCTGTGATAGTTCTCCGAGCTCTCTTGTAGCGGCCAAGGATGAGAATCACCAGCATGTTACCGAGAGCACCCAAGAGAAGGACGAGGGAGTACAGGATAGGCACAAAGATGCGAACAAACTTCTCAACTACAATGGGTCTGCAAGGCTGGGCTATAGAAAAGTCAGTTTCAAAATCATCGTAGTTGTAGTACGCCTTTAAAAAAACAGAAAATAAATATTACTTCATGTACTGGGCCTACGTTCCAGTTTTATTCACCTCCTCCATTCCAAGAGATGTTCAACTCTTTCTGGGGAAGGCCCGCTCAGTACCTCACTCAGGAGAACAGTCTCCCGTGTGAGTGTACAACAGGCCGGGACAGTCCATTCCGAGGACAGGTAGCACAGGTATTTCCTCGAGTCTACAAGATTAAGGGGGTGAGCTAACTGACGACTTTAAGATGATAAAAGGATTTGATAGAGTCGATAGTGAGAAACTGTTTCCTCTGGTAGGGTGGGGGGGGGCACAGTCCAGAATAAGGGGGCAGAACCTTCAAATTGGAGCCAAGCCGTTCAGGGGGTGATGTCAGGAAGGATTTCTTCACACTAAGGGGAATCTAGAACTCCCCAATTGATAATTTCAAAACTGGAATTGATAGATCTGTGCTCTGGAAGGGGATTAAAGATTACAGAACCAAAGTGGGTGGATGGAGTTCCAATATAGTTCAGCCACAATCGAATTAAATGCCTGAACAGGCTCAAGGGGCTGAATGGGCCTCCTCAGTACCTATGTTGTTAGGCAGGAGTCTATCAGCAGGTTGTATAGCTGTGTCGGAGGGAGACACCATGAATTATCGGAATAATCATGTTCTCACTCTACACCCATATGCATAAACATACACACACAAACACACACACGCACACAGACACAGATACACGCACACAGACATAGACACACGCACACACAGACATATACATACACACACACACACTCACACACACATAGACACAGACACACACGCATTCACATACAGACTCACAGACACACACACACATACACATAAATACACACACAACACACACACAAATACTTTCTTACACACACACAACACACACACTCACTCACACTCACAACAAACACACTCTCTCTCACACACACACACAAACACACTCTCTCTCTCTCTCTCACACACACACAACAAACACACACACACCCTCTCCCTCTCTCTCACACACACACACACACACACACACACACACACACACACAAATCTGTGCCCAACACAACAACCAGTGCCACTGGTGGAAGGAGTGGAGAAATCAACTTCACAGTTTGCAAAAATAGTTTACAGCTTCAAGATAGCTGATTTTTAATGTACCCAGGGTGCTATCCCCTTTCCCAGCCCAAGCACCACAGCCTGTGGGTGAGACACCCTGGGAACCTCTTGCTCTGTGTGGTTCAGTGTCCTTTGCAGCAAGCTAGTCTTTTTCAAACCGGGTTTAATGGAAATATTCTGGAACTCCAACCATCCCATTTTCACCATATGAACTGGCCATGCATTCTTTTATTCATTCATGGGATGTGGGCGTCAGTGGCTGGGCCAGCATTTATTGCCCATCCTAATTGCCCCTTGAGAAGGTGGTGGTGAGCTGTCCTCTTGAACCGCTGCAGCCCTGTGTGGTGCAGGTACACCCACAGGGCTGTTAAGGAGGGAGTTCCAGGATTTTGACCCAGCGATAATGAAGGAACGGCCGATATATTTCCAAGTCAGGATATGGCTTGGAGGGGAATTTCCAGGTGATGGTCTTCCCATCTATCTGCTGCCCTCGTCCTTCTAGGTGGTAGTGGTCATGGGTTTGGAAGGTGCTGTCTAAGGAGCCTTGGTGAATTCCTGCAGTGCCTCTTGTAGATGGTACACACACTGCTGCTACTATGTGTCGGTGATGGAGGGAGTGAATGTTTGTGGATGTGGTGCCAATTAAGCAGGACTGCTTTGTCCTGGATGGTGTCGAGCTTCTTGAGTGTTGTGGGAGCTGCACTCATCCAGGCAATTGGGGAGTATTCCATCACACTCCTGACTTGTGCCTTGTAGATGGTGGACAGGCTTTGGGGAGTCAGGAGGTGAGTTACTGTCCACAGGATTCCCAGCCTCTGACCTGCTCTTGTAGCCACAGTATTTATATGGCTAGTCCAGTTCAGTTTCTGGTCAATGGTAGCCCCCAGGGTGTTGACCGTGCCATCAGCATCCGTGGTGGCTCAGTGAGTTAATGATACCTTTTTATATCGTGTATTTAAGAAAGTAACATGCCCCAAGGCATTTGTTGACATTATTTGTCTCCAATTCATTGAAGGAGAAATCAGGAAAGATAACCAAAAGCTTGATCAATAGTGTAGGTCCCCAGGAGCAGCTTAAAGGAGAGAGGGAGGGAGGCAGAAAGGCCAAGGAGTTACAGTGAATGATTATAAAACACTGGTTCAGCCTCAACTGGTGTAACGCATCCAGATCTGAGCACCACATTTTAGGGAAGATGTGAAGGCTTTAAAGAGGATGCATAAAATATTCATGAGAATGGTTCCAGGACGAGGAACTTCAGTTCCGTGGACAGATTGGAGAATCTGGGACTGTTACTCCTTGGAGAAGAGGAGGTTGACAGGAGATTTGATCGAGGTGTTCAAAATCATGAGGGGTCCGGGCAGAGTAGTTAGGGAGAATCTATTCCCATGGGTGGAAGGACCGAGAACCAGAGGGGCACAAATTTAAAGCGACTGGCAAAAGACGCAACGGAGACATGAGGAGAGAAGTTTCCACGCAGCGAGTGGTTAGGATCTGGAATGCGCTGCCCGAGACTGTGGAGGAGGCAGATTCAATCGAGGTTTTCCAAAGGGAATTGGATCATTAACTGAAGAGAAAATAATTGCAAGATTAGGGGGAGTTGGACTGGCTGAGTTGCTCTTGCAGAGGGTCAGCACAGACACGATGGGCTGAATGGCCTCCTTCTGTGCTGTAGGCGTTCTATGATCCATCCTGGGGTTCTATGAGAGTTTCAGGGAGTTAAGGCCACAATCAGGTCAGTCATGATCTTATGGAATGGTGGCGCAGGCTCGATGGGCCTAATGGTCCTACTCCCACTCCTATTTCAATGGGCTGAATGGTCTTACTCCTGCTCCTATTTCTTATGCTCGTAAGCATGAAGGGACCGGTGCATAAACTACACGGCTAAGCTCAAGGAGGTCGTAAATCCACCAGACTGGGTACCCTTGGCCCAGCCAGCTGTGTTCGTCTTCAGAAAAGAGGTCGGAGTAGGATCACCAAAATGTGAAGGCCCTTTCTTCTGAATAGGTGAAGAGACTCTTTCACTGATCAAACCTCTGGGTCTGTGATGTTTTTGAGCTGGTTCTATTTCCTGGGACTTCTCGTTCCTTGGACATTCGTTCTTCCGGATGAGGGGGTTTAACTCGTCCTCTGGGCAAGTCCTTAATCTCCGCCCAGTTCTAGGTCAGCTTCTCGTAACATCGGAGGATCCCAGCATGAGACCAAACTAATAACATCTGCTTCAACGCCCCCCACCCACCCCTCCGCTCGGAGGCAGTCGTCTGGGAGGGAGAGTCGGCTTCACCTCAAATCTGGCTCCTCATTATCCTCAAGTATATGGAGCCCCTCGGGAGCAAACAGGAGAGTCCTTGAAATCTCACCAAGAGGTGATGGGATAGAAAGCCCCATATCCGTGTTTGCAGACGACGGAGAGTTAGGCCGCATTGTAAGCAGAGTGGATGGAAGTGTAAGAGTACAAAGAGATATTTATAAAGTGGGTTGGGATAAACTGTGACAAATGGATATCAATGTTGGCAAGTGTGAGGTCATCCGCATCTATAAAGAACAGAACAGGGAGCTTCCTAATGGTGAGAAGCTTGAAGCGATGGAGGTTCAAAGAGGCTTGGGGAGGGTCCGGGTACACGGATCAGTAATTTATTACAAACTGGTACTGAAAGTAATTTAGAAGTCCAATGGAACATTGGCCTTTCTATCTCAAAGACTAGAATGCTAGGGGGTAGGAGTCATGCTTCAGTCTACACAAAGCCCTGGTTAGACCACACCTGGAGTCACTGAGACGCTCTGGGCCCCACACCTTAGGAAGGATGTACTGACCCCGGAGGGAGCGCAGTGTCGATTTACCAGAATGAGGCCAGCACCCCAAGGATTAAATTGTAAGGAGAGATTACACAAACTTGACTTGTATTCCCTGGAATTTAGAAGGTTAAGGGGGGGGATTTGATCAAAGTTTTGAAGATATTAAGGGGAACAGATCGGGGTCGATAGAGAGAAACTATTTCCCCTGGTTTGCGGGGGGAGTCTGGGATTTGGGGGCAGAGTCTAAAAAAGAGAGGCCTACATTTCAGGAGTGAAATGAGGAAACATTTCTACACACAAAGGGTGGGGGATGTTTGGAATTCTCTTCCCCAAATGGCAATAGATCAATTGTTAATTTTAAATCTGAGAGATTGATAGACTGTTGTTATTCAAAGGGATTGATACGGGGCAAAGGCGGTTATGTGGAGTTAGGTCACAGATCAGCTAGAATTTCACTGAACAGAGGAACTGTTGGGTGGGAGCTGGTACCAGGTGAATCTGCGTGAGGGTGAGTCTGCTGTCAGTCAGCCAACACAAAGGCGGCAGTATATCACTGCGCTCGGAATGAAATGTTAGCACAATTTCAGACGACTTTTGATTCAGCGCAAATCAAACCACAGAACAGAGTCCCTGTAACACGGAAAAAGCTGGCACTCAGCTGGTAATCTCACTCAGACGACATCTGCATTGTTAACAAAACTCATCTGCTGTACTTGTTCTGGGAGAGTTTGATGGGGACAGTGTAGAGGGAGCTTTACTCTCTACCTAACCCCGTGCTGTACCTGCCCTGGGAGTGTTTGATGGGGACAGTGTAGAGGGAGCTTTACTCTGTATCTAACCCCGTGCTGTACCTGTCCTGGGAGTGTTTGATGGGGATAGTGTAGAGGGAGCTTTATTCTGTATCTAACCCCGTGCTGTACCTGTCCTGGGAGTGTTTGATGGGGATAGTGTAGAGGGAGTGTTACTCTGTATCTAACTCCGTGCTGTACCTGTCCTGGGAATGTTTGATGGAGACAGTGTAGAGGGAGATTTACTCTGTATCTAACCCCGTGCTGTACCTGTTCTGGGAGTGTTTGATGGGGACAGTGTAGAGGGAGTGTTACTCTGTATCTAACTCCGTGCTGTACCTGTCCTGGGAATGTTTGATGGAGACAGTGTAGAGGGAGATTTACTCTGTATCTAACCCCGTGCTGTACCTGTTCTGGGAGTGTTTGATGGGGACAGTGTAGAGGGAGCGTTACTCTGTATCTAACCCCGTGCTGTACCTGTCCTGGGAGTGTTTGATGGGGATAGTGTAGAGGGAGCTTTACTCTGTATCTCACCCCGTGCTGTACCTGTCCTGGGAGTGTTTGATGGGGACAGTGTAGAGGGAGCTTTACTCTGTATCTAACCCCGTGCTGTACCTGTCCTGGGAGTGTTTGATGGGGACAGTGTAGAGGGAGCATTACTCTGTATCTAACTCCGTGCTGTACCTGTCCTGGGAGTTAACAGCAACATCATTCGCTGCGATGAGTTGAACCAAGTAATAAAGACGAGCATTATATTAAGCAACAAGCCTCTCCCTGGCCAGTTGAGCCTCCGCAGGCTTTGGCAAGAAGTGGAAGTGGGATTGAGGGGGAGAAGCTGGCTCGGTGACATTCATATTTCGGAACAAACGTTGGTTAGAAATTTGATGATGGAGCAAAAATAGATTTCACACGAACCCCACTTGCATCATCAGCAGCTGCTTCCATTCCACGTCACTGTCAGTCCAAGCTAACATTCACGTTCAAGTGTTGAGCAACATGATTGACACTCTTCCCTTCACTCTGTGGGGGTGGGTTGGGGAGGTGTAAGTGGGGGTGGGTTGCCTGTCTGGACACAGAGATTTCACCAGAAGCCACAGCACAGGGAGAGAAACAGACCTTTGCCTCCCTTCTGCCACGGGCAGCCATGGTGTATTGGCGGGGGGTTGGGGGGAGCGAGGTGGAGTGTCCACTGCACCATCTAAACGACTTTGGGTCACGAACATCGACAGCTTTGATCCCCAAATAGTTGCTGGTTCCCTAATTTCCACCCCTGCGGCCATTTCGTGTGCCTCAGTGCCACAAAAGCTCAAGAAAATAGGAGCAGGAGTAGGCCATTCAGCCCGTCGGGGCCTGCTCTGCCAATCAATGCCCTCACGGTTGATCTTGGGCTTCGACTCCATTTTCCCGCCCGCTCCCCATATCCCTTAATTCCCTGAGAGGCCAAAAATCTGTCTATCCCCAGCCGTAAACGTGGTCAGCGATGGGGCATCCACAATGCTGCATGACCTGCTGAATATTTCCAGCATTTTCTGTTTTAACCAGGGCAGGGACCCTATTTGTACTTCGGTGAATGGGAGAGAGAGTCAAATTCCTGATATATATACCAATCAAAGGGGTTCGTTCCTTTGGGAGAGATGGGTGAGACCATTAGCAATAAGGAACTCAGGGATACAGGATCCTGGGCTTTATAAACAGAGCCATAGAACATAAAAACAAGGATGTTATAGTAAAACTTTATAAACCACTGTTTAGGCCTTTGATGGAGGATTATGTCCCATTCTGGGCCCCGCATTTTAGGAAGCCTGTCAAGGACTTGGGGAGGGTGTCGGGGGGTATTTACTAGAATGTTCTCAGGGATGAGGGAGTTCAGTTCACATGGAGAGACTGGAGAAGCTGGGATTGTTCTCCTTAGAGCAGAGACGATTAAGGGAGAGATTGAATCGAGATGTTCCAAATCATGAGGGGTTTGGACAGAGTAAATAAGGAGAAACTGTTTCCAGCGGCAGGAGGGTCAGTGCCAGATGGACACAGGTTGAAGAGAAAAACAGAATTACTTGGAAAAACTCAGCAGGTCTGGCAGCATCGGTGGAGAAGAAAAGAGTTGACGTTTCGAGTCCTCATGACCCAGTTCTGTCGAAGGGTCATGAGGACTCGAAACGTCAACTCTTTTCTTCTCCGCCGATGCTGCCAGACCTGCTGAGTTTTTCCAGGTAATTCTGTTTTTGTTTTGGATTTCCAGCATCCGCAGTTTTTTTGTTTTTATACAGGTTGAAGAGAATCGGGAAAAGAGCCAGAGTAGGGGAGGGGAGATGAGGGGTTTTTTGTTTTACACAGTGAGTTGTGATCTGGAACACGCTGCCTGAAAGGGCGATGGAAGCAGATTCAATAGGAACTTTCAAAAAGGGGAATTGGATAAAAAGTTGAAGGGGAAAAATTTGCAGGGATGTGGGAGAAAGAGCAGGGGAAGGAGTGATGATGTTCCTTGGAACAGTGGCTGTTTTAGTGCTTGGCTGACCGAGATAGGGAACTCGCTCCAGTTTATGAGTAAAAGTTTGCTGAATCCCCTTTTAGCCCTAAGAATGGCATTTGTGGCTCAGTGCAGGTTACAACACACCTGCCTGTGCTCAATGGGGCTGTGGGTTCCAGCCCAGGCCTCCCTACCCTTCATCCTCCCCAACTCCAGCCACTTGAGTGAATAATCCAGCCTGATGCTCCTGGTTGCAGTGCTAAGGGAGTGCATGTTATCAGGGGTGCCACCTTTCAGTTGAGCCATCATACCAAGGCCTCAGTCTGACGCCTTATCTAAAAGATGCCATTCTTACTGTTTGCAGAAGACAAGGCGGGGGAGTTTCCCCTGGGGTCAATGTTTATCCTTCGAACAACTTCACTGAAACAGATTATCTGGTTTATAGCGCATTTCTGTTTGTGGGATCTTGCTGTGCGCAAATTAACGGCAGTGTTTCCTGCGTTGCAACAATGAGCGCACTTCAGAGAAGTTCTTCACTGGCTGTGCAATGATTTGGGATGTTCTGAGGTGATGACGGGCGCTATAGAAATGTAAGTCCTTTCTTCCACTGGGCAGGAACCAAGATGCTAATTTGACCCGATTGTGGCACGATGATGTTGGTGCCTCTCAGTTGGAGGGAACAATAATGGCCAGTGGCTCTATTCCTGATAGCATTCCAGTGGAGGTGAACTTGTGATTGGGTGTCAGTCTGGGAAGCAATGCCTCGCCAGGTCAAATAGCTGACTGCCCAGACTTGTGTCCAGAAATGGGCTCTTGGACATGATTTTGGAGGGTTTCCATATCACCAGTCCATACCTTGATGAGGATTGAATCTTAATAAACCCAAAATAAGTGGAGAGGAGTCCTGAGATTGTGCCACACACCTTAAAGCTAGTATTTGGAATATGCAAGGGCAATACATGCCATGGAGAATTTGTGTGTGTGTATGTGTGTGTGTGTGAGAGAGAGAGAGAGAGAGTGTGTGTGTGTGTGTGTGTGTGTGTGCATGTGTGTGTGTGTGTGCATGTGTGTGTGCGTGTGTGAGAGAGTGTGTGTGTGCGTGTGTGTGTGTGACAATGTGTGCAAGAGAGAGAGTGTGTGTGTGTGTGTGTGTGTGCATGCGTCTTAGAGAGAGTGTGTGTGTGTGCGTGAGGGAAAGCATGTGTGTGCGTGTGTGTGTGCATGTGTGTGAGTGTGTGTGAGTGTGTGTGTGTGTGAGAGAAAGAGTGTGTGCGTTTGTATGTGTGTGTGTATGTGAGAAAGAGAGAGTGCGCGTTTGTGTGTGTGTGGATGTGCGCGAGTGCATGTCTGTGCGCATGTGAGTGTGCACGTGTGTGTGTATGTGTGAGTGCATGTGTATGTGTGTGTGTGTGTGTGTGTGTCTATGTGTGTGTGGGTGAGTGAGAGTGTGTGTGTCTGAGTGTGTGTGTGTGTGTGTGTGTGCGTTTGGAGATTGTAGGACGAAAGTACATGTGAAACCGATGAGGTTGAGGGCTAGAGATTATTGAGTAAAATCCACTTCTGTCTTTCTGTGGTTTCTGCACTATGACCATGGATGTTGTCATGTCAGTGAAATCAGGCAGATTTCACAGACCCTGACCCTAACAATGCACAAAGGGTCATGTTCCCTCAGCCTCTGAGAGATTTACCTACAAACTGCCTGCTCTGAATTAAATTTGAAACCCTGAGAACTCTATTTTTACGGAATTATAGACCAATGCAGCACAGAAAGAGGCCATTCAGCCCATTGTGCCTGTTCCTGCTCTTTGAAAGATCTATCCAATTAGTCCCCACTCTCCCCCTGCTCTTTTCCCCACAGCCCTGCAAATTTTCCCCCTTCAAGTATTTACCCAATTCCCCTTTTTGAAAGTTCCTATTGAATCTGCTTCCACCGCCCTTTCAGGCAGCGCCTTCCAGATCACAGCAACTCGCTGTGTCAAAAAAAATTCCCCTCATCTCACCCTCTGGGTCTTTTCAGATTCTCTTCAATCTGTGTCCCTCTGGTTACCGATCTTCCTGCCACTAGAAACAGTTTCTCCTTATTTACTCTATCCAAACCTTTCATGGTTTTGAACGCCTCAATTCAATCTCCCCCTTAACCTTCTCTGCTCTAAGGCAAACAATCCCAGCTTCTCCAGTCTCTCCACATGAACTGAAGTCCCCTCATATTCCAAACAAATATTGAGTCTCACCCTGTGTATTCAAGCTCCCCATCTGGGCGTCTGTGTGTAACAAGTGCAACTCCAAAGGCTACAAAATCTAGGCCGACACTCCCACTGCAGTGCTGAAGGAGTGCTGCACTGCCAGAGGTCCTGTCTTCCATTAAACCAAGAAGCCATTTATCCTCTCAGGTGGATTCCACGGCCAATAGTTCTTTGACGAGCTGGGGCAGGTTCTCTTCAGGGGTCAAAACCCTCGAACCAACAGCGCCACAAAACTGGTGACATGGGTGCTGTTATCAAGTTGCTGCTGGCGGGATCTTGCTGTGCACAAATTGGCTGCCGCGTTTCCTACATTGCAACGGCGACCACCCTCCAATGAGGTAAAGCCGTGAAGCGCTTTCGCAGCCTGAGGTCGTGAAAGGCGCTGTATAAACTTGTTTCTCTTTGACATTACCAACGGTTGCACAGGGACAAGTTCAGAGGGCAGCAGGGAGATGCTGGGACAGGGCATTTGAAGCAGCATTACTCAGTCTCCAGAAGGTAGTTTGGACAATTCGGCAATCATTTCACACTGAGAGGGGGTTGAGGTGCCCCGGTTTATCTGAAGTAAGGCAACCCAGTGAGATTCTGGAGCACGGTGGGGGGGTCATAACTAATGATTTGGGAGAGTTAAGTATCGATGACAGGAGTCGATGAGGTAACTCGATCTCATAGAGGCTGTGAGCCTGTTAGACTGAAAGCGTTATTCATCTAGGTCAAGCAAGGTGACTCAGTGATGTGAAGAATCGTGGCGGGTCTCTAATTCGTTATCGATAGAGGCATCAGGCTGCACCCATTGAACAGTCATAACTGTTCCTCCCTACATTCGCCTCGTTGTTTGGCTGCAGGTAGCTCAGCTACTTGTACATAGTCCACTCATCCCCGTTACAGCAGGGGGGTGGGGGGGGGGGAATCAATAATTTAAAGTCCAACGATGACCATGAAACCATTGCCAACTGTCTTAAAAACCCATCAAGGAAATCTGTTGTCCTTACCCAGTCTGGCCTACATGGGACTCCAGACCCACAACAATGTGGTTGACTCTTAAATGCCCCCTAATTGCTAGCCAGCGATGCCCACATTCCCAAGAATGAATTTTTAAAAAATGAAGTGTGGATGGAGATAGTGGAAGGGCTTTCCTTAATCTTCCAATCTTCCCTGGACATGGGAAGGTGTCAGAGGATTGGAAAAAGTGATACCCTTATTCAAGAAAGGATGTAAGGGCATTCCTAGAAACTACAGTTTAACAGAAATGGTAGGTGAGGTCTTAGAATCGATAAACAGGGAAATAAATCTTGGAGAAATTGAGTTAATCCCGCATGGATTTATAAATTGCAGATCGTGCTTGACTAATCGAACTGAGTTTTTTGATGAAGTGACTGGGAATGTTGATGAAGGGAATGCAATGGGTATTGTCTCGATAGATTTTAAGAAAGGCCAGGATTTTCCAGTCAGCAGGACCGCAAATTCCTGCCCGAGGTCAACAGGCGGTAAAATTTTCCTTCCCGCCCATGACGATTCCCACCACAGGCGGGACCGGAAGATCCTGGCCAAAGTGCCACATGAAAGGCTGGTTTACGAAATTGAAGTTCGTGGAATAGGAGGATCAGTGTCAGCTTGGATACAAAACTGGAAACAGCGATTCATGGATTGAAAGATGGTAGACAGTGGGTTCCCCAAGGTTCAGTGCAGGGGGAAGTGCTTTTTTTAATGATACATAAATAACTTAGATCTTGGAACACAAAGAAGAACTTCAAAATTTGCCGATGATACCAAATTTGGAGGAGAGGCAAAGAGTGAGGTTGACATGAATTTCCCACAACATGATATATATATATATATTATATATATAAGCTAACAAAATGGGCAGGCGAGTGGCAGGCAGAATTTAATATAGACAAGTTTGAGGTGATGTATTTTGGCAGAAGGGATAGGAAGAGACAATATAAACTTAATGGCACAGCTCTAAAAAGTGTTCGGGGCAGAGTGACCTGGGAGTTCACGTGCATAAATCTTTGAAGCTGCCAGGACAATATTGAGAGAGTGGTTAGAAAAGCATATGGTATCTTGTGCTTCATAAATAGAGGGATTGAGCACAAAAGCAGGGAATTTATGCTGTATCTTTCTAAAACTCTGGTTAATTAGGTCTCAACCACGGTATTGTGTCCAGTCCCCGGTCACTTCACTTTCGGAAGGGTGTGAGTGTCCTTGAGAGGGGGCGGAGGAGATTGACCAGAATGGGTCCAGGGATGAGGGGTTTTAACTACAAGGTTGGGTTGGAGAAGCTGGGGTTGTTCTCCTTGGAGCAAAGGAGATTGAGGGGAGATCTGATCGAGGTGTACAAGATTAGGACAGGTTTATATGCAAACATAGGAAATAGGAGCTGAAGTAGGCCATTTGGCCCCTTGAGCCTGCTCCGCCATTCAATAAGATTGTTTGTGTTTCAATTTCCACATTCCCATGTAACCCCCTGATAACCTTTGATTCCCTTGCCTAACAAGAATCTATCTACATCCACCTTAAACATATTCAATGACCCTACCTCCACCACCTCCTGAGGCAGAGAGTTCCAAAGCCACACAACCCTCTGAGAGAAATAATTCTCCTCATCTCTGTCCTAAAAGGGTGACCCCTAATTTTAAAACAGTGCCCCCGAGTTCTGGACTCACCCACAAGAGGAAACATCCTTTCCACATTCACCTTGTCAAGGCCGTTCAGGATCTTATCTTCAATCAAACCACCCCTCACTCTTCTAAACTGCAGTGGAAACAAGCCCAGTCTGTTCAACCTTTCCTCATAAGACAACCCACTCATTCCAGGTATCAATCTAGTAAACCTCCTCTGAACCGCCTCCAATGCATTTACATCGTTCCTTAAATAAGGACACAATATTCGACATGTGGTCTCACCAATGCTCTGCAACACTGAAGGACAGCATCCTTGCTTTTATGTTCAGTTCCTCTCACAATAAAGGATAGCGTTCCATTAGCCTTCTTAATTACATGCTGCACCTTTTCGTTTAGTCATTTAAGGGATGTGGGTATCGCTGGCTGGGCCCAGCATTTATTGCCCATCCCCAATTGCCCTTGAGAAGGTGGTGGTGAGCTGACTTCCTGAACCACTGCAGTCTGTGTATACTAACCTGCACACTGACTTTTACTGCATACTCGCAGTATACCAACATTTTGTGACTCATGGACTAGAGCACCTAGATCCCTCTGCACCTCAGAATTCTTGCAGTCATTCTCCACTTAAGTAATACTCTGCTTTTTTATTCTTCCTGCCAAAGTGAACAACTTCATATTTTCCACATTATACGGCCAGATTTTTGACCACTCGGTTAACCTATCTGTATCTATCTGCAAACACCTTATGTCCTTTTCACAACATATTTTCCTGTCTATCTTTGCAACTTTAGATAAGAAACACTCTTCCCATTAGCTGAAGGGACAAGGAATAGGGGACTCAGATTTAAGATTTTGGCAAGGAAATGGAGGGTCAAAGTGCGGAAGAACTTTTCACTGCAATGACTGGTAATGAGGACTGTGGGAAGAGTGTTCCTTATCTAAAGTTGCAAAGATAGGCAGGAAAATATGTTGTAAAAAGGAAATAGGGTGTTTGCAGGTGGTGGAAGTGGTGACAAACAATGATTTCAAAATGATGGGCACTTGAGGGAAGTAAACTTGCAGGGTTATGGGGGAGAGCAGGGGAAATGGGACTGACTGGATTGCTCTGCAAAGAGCTGGCATGGACTCGATGGGCCAAAAGGCCACCTTCTACGCTGTAAATGACTCTATGAGTGTGATAATGCACAGGGTATCTGGGGGCATTACAGGATGACAGGGAGCTCTATACATAGGGTAATAGTGAGTGCAATATATATAATGGTTAAGACATAGGCTGTGTTCTTTACAGGGCAGATTAGGAATGGCACCTCTCTCTGTAACCTCCTCCAGCCCCTACAACCCTCCCTATCTCTGTAACCTCCTCCAGCCCCTACACCCCTCCCTATCTCTGTAACCTCCTCCAGCCCCTAAAACCCTCCCTAGCTCTGTAACCTCCTCCAGCCCCTACAACCCTCCCTATCTCTGTAACCTCCTCCAGCCCCGACACCTCTCCCTATCTCTGTAACCTCCTCCAGCCCCACCAACCCTCCCTATCTCTGTAACCTCCTCCAGCCCCTACAATCCTCCCTATCTCTGTAACCTGCTCCAGCCCCTACAACACTCCCTATCTCTGTAACCTCCTCCAGCCCCTACAACCCTCCCTATCTGTGTAACCTCCTCCAGCCCCCTACAACCCTCCCTATCTCTGTAACATCCTCCAACCACTACAACCCTCCCTAGCTCTGCAATCTCCTCCAGCCCCTCCAACCCTCCCTATCTCTCCAACCTCCTCCAGCCCCTACAACACTCCCTATCTCTGTAACCTCCTCCAGTCCCTACAAGTCTCCCTATCACTGTAACCTCCTCCAGCCCCTACAACCCTCTCTATCTCTGTAGCATCCTCCAAGCCCTACAACCCTCCCTATCTCTGCAATCACCTCCAGCCCCTACAACACTCCCTATCTCTGTAACCTCCTTCATCCCCTACAACCCTCCCTATTTCTGTAACCTCCTCCAACCCTCCCTATCTCTGTAACCTCCTCCAGCCCTTACAATCTTCCTTATCTGTGTAACCTCCTCCAGCCCCTACAATCCTCCTTATCTCTGTAACCTCCTCTAGCCCTTACAACCCTCCCTATCTCTGTAACCTACTCCACCAATGACAACCCTCCCTGTCACTGTAATCTCCTCCGGCACCTACAACCCTCCGAAATCTCTGCTCTCCTCCAATTCCGGCCTCTTGAGCATCCCCTGATTCCCATCGCTCCACCATTGGCCGCCATGCCTTCAGCTGCCTGGGGCCCTAAGCTCTGGAATTCCCTTTTAAACCTCCCCTCCTCTCTCTCTCTCTCACTTTCTCCCTTTAAGATGTTCCTTAAAACCTCCCTCTTTGACCGAGCTATTCATGACCAGTCCTAATACTGCCTTATATAGTTTGGTGTCAAATTTTGCTTGTAGCTGTGAAATTGTGACTCAAAAGCTCCCTGCGCTCAGCAGGACTTTTATGAACAATGTGGTGATCTGTGGCGGTGCATAGATATTATCTACACACTTAAAGGAAATTCAGTAGAAACAGTACAAAGTTTATCAGGTAAACAGGAAAGTGTTAAAATGAAACAGCATATAATGTGCAAAGTCATGGACTTCCTTCACCTATTATAACTTAATGAAAATACAGGACCAATAAAGTGTGGCAGGGAGGAGTTGACAACAGAAGGCAGAGCAGCTGGTTCGAAACCAAATTACCAAGAAACTGGGAACTAATTAATACAACTTCAAAATAGCCCAAATTGCCTCAGGGCTTTTCATGTGACATCTGAAGCAACGAGATTCTCGGTAGAGAAGGAATTTGCATTCATATAGCACCTTTCACAATCTCAGGACGTCTGAGGGCGCTTTACAAGACAATGAAGTACTTTTCAAAGCGTCATCTGAATGGCGGCACTGTGGTGTTGGCCTGCGTTCACTGCCTCCATGCAGAGCAGCCCCAACATCACAACATCGTGAACGGTACCATGAGGAGCTCTTATGTTCAAAAATGTGAACAGGGCTGGGGATGCAGGCGATCTTGTGGCGCGGTGGGTAGCGCACCCTGCCTCTGAGCCAGGCGCTCTGGGCTCGAGTCCCACTCCATGACCCTTTTGGCCCAAGGGAAGTGAGTTCATAATATGGCCAAGCCTGCAATTGCTCCGGGGGTACGGGTTCAAATCCCACCACGGCAGCTGGTGGAATTTAAATTCAAATAATTAATAAGTCTGGAACTGAAAGCCAGTCTCAGTCACGGTGATCATGAAACTATCATCGATTGTTGTAAAAACCCATCTGGTTCACTAATGCCCCTTTAGGGAGGGAAATCCGCCCTCCTTCCCCGGTCTGGCCTACATGTGAATCCAGCGACGCAGTTGACTCTTAACTGCCCTCTGAAATGACCTTACAGGCCAACAAGGGCAATTAGGGATGGGCAACAAATGCTCACCCACATCCCATGAAAGAATAAATAAAGAAAAACTTGGACCGCCCCCCCACCACCCCCCGAGTGACCTGTTACTTGTCATCGCCACACTACAGCGGGAGGCCATTTGGTGCTTCTTGACTGTGCTAGCTCTCTCAGATTGGCACTTCGCAGCCTTCCTGACTCAACAACTTCACAACACAATCATTGCACTTTTTAATCAGGCTGCTGTTTACCATTCACACCTCTTCTAGACCTATCTCTTGTATCTTCACCACTTCCTTCAGTCTTGCAAAATCATCCCTTTTATTATTTCATGGCTTCTGGCCTCTGCACAGTCTGTCCTTCCCTCCCCTGTCCCCCCTCACCCTGCATCTGCGTTTGTTTAAAAAATATATATATATTTCTAATAGTTACCAGCTCTGAAGGGACGCAGACCTGAAACAATAACCCGGCTTCTCTCTCCGCTGACACTGCCAGACCAGTGTTTTCTATTTCTCTAA
Source organism: Carcharodon carcharias (assembly GCF_017639515.1). Classification (NCBI taxonomy): domain Eukaryota; kingdom Metazoa; phylum Chordata; class Chondrichthyes; order Lamniformes; family Lamnidae; genus Carcharodon; species Carcharodon carcharias. Next base: position 2,549,330 of record NC_054495.1, on the reverse strand, counting down.
TGGAGCTTTGCTTCATAATTGTACCCAGTCATGTCCCCAGTTTCCCATTTGACATCGCTCGCCCAATTCTGATAACAATGACCATAGGCCTCTGCTTCCCAAGAAGACCGATTTCAATTCTACTCAGCTTCAGGAAGTGCCATCAGGGCCAGCCTGACAGCTTTTGAAAATGCTGAAGGCTTGAGTGACGAATCTGTGGACACATCTGTTCTTGTACATTCACATCCCATTCGCAACTGCCCAAATTTAACTAAGCGAGAGACGATTTCATCACTCTGCACAGAACATGCAACTCAGTAAAGAAGGACATCTGTGTGTCTATCTATAGAACTTCAACGGGTTAGAATTACTCACTACTATCCCTGCCCCAGGTGAGCCTTGTGGCACAGTGGGTAGCATTCCCTTTCTCTGAGCCAGACGCTTGGGGGTTCGAGTCCTGCCCCAAGACTTAATGGCCAAGGAAAATGTGTTTGTAATGCGGCCAAACAGGGTGAATATAAAACTTGCAAATCCTTCCAGCACAGACAGTCAGAGTGGGAGAGATTCCTGGTCAGCCATGTGATGGAGAGAACATTGGAGCCTCTACCATCACTTTCCATAGCTCCAGAACACAATATGCATGGAAGAGTCGACGTTACCACAGCAGCTCAAAGCTCAACTTTAGTGTGGCAAAAACAGACCATTCTGCCCATCTGCTTCAGGCCAGGTTTTATCCTTCACATAAGCCTCTCCATCTTACTCCATCATCATATCCTTCTATTCATTTCGCCCCTATGTATATCTAATTCTCCTCAGATGCATCAATATTGTTCACCTCAACCATTCCCGGAAACTGGGCACCACATGTCCTGTTATCTAAAAGGATGCGCTCCTTTGAACTGCAGATGTGACTCCTACAGCCCTCTCTGTCTCTGTAACCACCTCCAGTCCCTACAACCCTCCCTGTCTCCGTAACCTCCTCCAGCCCCTACAACCCTCTCTATCTCCGTAACCTCCTCCAGCCCCTACAACCCTCCCTATCTCTCTAACTTCCTCCACTCCCTACAACCTTCTCTGTCTCTGTAACCTCCTACAACCCTCCGAGATCTCTGCGCTCCTCCAATTCCGGCCTCTTGACCATCCCCTGATTCCCATCGCTCCACCATTGGTGGCCGTGCCTTCAGCTGCCTGAGGCCCTAAGCTCTGGAATTCCCTCCCTAAACCTCTCCGCCTCTCTCTCTCTCTCTCCTCCTTTAAGACGCTCGTTAAAAACCAGTCTCTTTAAATGAACTTTTGGTCACCTGTCTCTAATATCTCCCTTGCATGGCTCGGGATCCAATATCATCTGATGTACACTGCTGTGAAACAGGTTAGGATGTTTTACTATGCTACCAGTGCTATACCTTGAAGGATTTGGATAGAGTAAATAAGGAGAAACTGTTTCCAGTGACAGGAGGGTCGGTAACCAGACGGACTCAGATTGAAGAGAATCGGGAAAAGAACCAGAGGGGGAGATGAGGAGAATTTTATTTTGACACGCCGAGTTGTCGTGATCTGGGAGGCGCTGCCTGAAAGGGCGACGGAAGCAGATTCAATAGGAACTTTCAAAAGGGGGGAATTGGATAAATACTTGAAGGGGAGAAGTTTGCAGGGATATGGGGGAAAGAGCAGTGGGGTGGGAGTGGGGACTAATTGGATAGATCTTTCAAAGAGCTGGCACAGGCCTGATGGGCTGAAAGGTCTCCTCCTGTGCTGTAAGATTCTGTCGCTCAATAAACTACCTGAATTCCTCAAATGTCTGTTTGCCGAAGCTAACAACAGTCACTTACAGGAATTGTTTCCTGACCAATCAGTCTGCTTCTGTTTGACCTATAACTGTGCAGATTGGGAACATTTCTGAACTGTTCATTTCAAAAGGGCAATATTAAAGCAATCAAGCGTGGCAATCAATATTTGAAATACTAATAATTCTGAACACATTGCTTAAATAATTTTGGCTGATCAATTTGTCCATGCAGAGCTGCATTAATAAGGAGCCTTAGAAGTATTAGTAAATCAGAAATATATAATACCATTTTCATAAGTATAAAGCAAAGGTTTAATTTAATGAAATTGAGGAAAGGTTATTACCTCTGTCATCTCCTGCACTGGTGGCTGGGTTGAATTGTCCATAACTTTAGCTGCTGTGCCCTCAAATCAAATGAGATTACTGGCAGAAATTGAATCGAAAAGCAGATCTGGTTTATTTAAAACCCGTCTCTAACTTCCTGACCACGTGCAGCCAGTGACTCACTGTTGGTCTGAGAGACATCTTAACGTCAAGTTATTTCCCTGCTCAAAAACAGAATTACCTGGAAAAACTCAGCAGGTCTGGCAGCATCGGCGGAGAAGAAAAGAGTTGACGTTTCCCTGCTGACTGGTCTTAACCAAGCAATCGCATTTGCCAACAAAGAGCACCAAATTGTCTGAAATTGTTCAATGAGAACTGTTGAGTTACCTTAACAATTAACTCCTCATAATTAGCTTCACACAAGCACCAGGCAATGACCATATCGACAAGAGACAATCGAAACATCGTCCCTTGACGTTCAATTGCATTACCATCACCGAATCCTACACTATCAACATCCCGGAGGTTACCATTGACCAGAAACTGGACCAGCCATATAAATACAGTGGCTACAAGAGCAGGTCAGAGGCTAGGAATTGTGCGAGGAGTAACTCACCTCCTGACTCCCCAAAGCCTGTCCACCATCTACAAGGCACAAGTCAGGAGTGTGATGAGAATACTCTCCACTTGGCTGGTGAGTGCAGCTCCCACAACACTCAAGAAGCTCGACACCATCCAGGTAAAGCAGCCCCGCTTGATCGACACCCCATCCACAAACATTTACTCCCTCCACCACCGACACACCGTAGCCAGTAGTGTGTACCATCTACAAGATGCACTGCAGCAAAACACTGAGGCACTTTCAACAGGAACTTCTGACGCCACAAAACTCACAGAATCACATTGCAGAAGAGGCCCTTCGGCCCATGGAGTCTGCACCAATATGTGAGAAACACCTGACCTACCTACCTAACCCATAGGTAGCCCATAGCCTTGAATGTTATGACGTGCCAAGTGCTCATCCAGGTACTTTTTAAAGGATGTGAGGCAACCTGCCTCCACCACCCTCCCAGGCAGTGCATTCCAGACCTTCACCAACCTCTGGATAAAAAGCTTTTTCCTCATGCCCCCTAAACCTCATGCCCCTCACCTTGAATTTGTGTCCCCTCATGACTGACCCTTCAACTAAGGGGAACAGCTGCTATCTACTCTGCCCATGCCCTTCATAATCTTGTAAACCTTGATCAGGTCGCCCCTCAGTCTTCTCTGCTCCAACAAAAACAATCTAAGCCTATCTAACCTCTCTTCATAACTTAAATGTTTCATCCCAGGCAACATCCTGGTCAATCTGCTCTGCACCCCTTCCAGTGCAATCACATCCTTCCTATAATGTGGCAACCAGAACTGCACACAGTACTCCAGCTGTGGCCTCACCAAGGTTCTATACAACTCCAACATGACCTCCCTACTTTTGTAATCTATGCCCCGATTGATAAAGGCAAGTGTCCCATATGCCTTTTTCACCACCCCACTAACATGCCCCTCTGTCTTCAGAGATCTATGGACACACACGCCAAGGTCCCTTTGTTCCTCAGAACTTCCTAGTGCCATGCCGTTCACTGAATACTTCCTTGTCAAATTACTCCTTCTAAAGTTTATCACCTCACTTTTCAGGGTTAAATTTCATCTGCCACTTATCTGCCCATTTGACCATCCTGTCTATATCTTCCTGTAGCCCAAGACACTCAACCTCACTGTTAACCACCCGGCCAATCTTGTGTCATCCGCAAACTTACTAATCCTACCCCCCACATAGTCATCTATGTCGTTTATATAAATGGCAAATAATAGGGGACCCAGCACAGATCCCTGTGGTACGCCACTGGACACTGGCTTCCAGTCACTAAAGCATCCTTCTGTCATCACCCTCTGCCTCCTACAACTAAGCTAATTTTGAATCCACCTTATCAAATTACCCTGTATCCCATGTGCATTTGCCTTCTTCATAAGTCTCCCATGTGGGACCTTGTCAAAGGCTTTGTTAAAATCCAAATAAACTACATCAACTGCACTACCCTCATCTAAACACCTGGTCACCTCCTCAAAACATTCAATCAAATTTGTTAGGCATGACCTCCCTCTGACAAAGCCACGCTGACTATCTCTGATCAAACCTTGCCTCTCCAAGTGGAGATAGATTCTCTCCTTCAGAACTTTCTCCAATAGTTTCCCTACCACTGACGTGAGACTCACTGGCCTGTCATTCCCTGGCTTATCTCTACAACCCTTCTTAAATAGCGGAACCACATTAGCGGTTCTCCAGTCTTCTGGCACCACCCCGTGGCCAAAGAGGAATTAAAAATTGGGGTCAGAGCCCCTGCAAACTCCTTCCTTGCCTCCCTCAGCAGTCTGGGACACAAATCATCTGGACCTGGAGATTTGTCTACTTTTAAGCCTGCCAACACCTCCAATACCTTGTCACTCCCTATATCAATTTGCTCAAGAACCTCGCAGTCTCTCTCCTCGAGTTCCATACCTTCATCCTCATTCTCTTGGGTGAAGACAGATGTGAAGTATTTGGTCAACACTCTAACAATGTCCTCTGTGTGTGGGATGATTCATAAAACGTTGCTTAAATTAGCACAAGGAAGCTGGATAATGATAAGATGAAGTGTGTCGATAACACTGAGGGGCTTGGTAGGCCATGTTAAGAAACAGTAGAGTGACACACATGATCGTGTGGGTCAGGAGTCACAGGTAGACCAGACCAAGTAAAAATGGGAGACATAATCTTTGAAAGAACCAAATGGGGTTTTGTGACATTCCGACAGCTTCACAGTCGCTTTTTATGAGATGGGCTTTTTACTTACACATTTTTCAAACCAGGAGACAGAGATTTCAGGTTTTGGGCTGGAGATGCAGGGGGGGATGTGAGGAAGGACTTTTTCCCCACAGCGAGTGAGAGTGACCGGAAGTTCGCTGGGTGGTGGAAGCGGAGATGACGAATGATTTCAAAAGGAAATCAGATGGACAATTGATTTCCCCTTGGTCCCTAATGGGCCCTACTCTTTCTCTTATCCTCTTCCCATTGACATATTTATAGAATATCTTGGGATGGCCCCTGGAACTGACCCTCCACCAGTGCAGCATTCACTCAATACTGACCATCTGACAGTTCAACACACCCTCAGTATGACCCTCCAACAGTGCAGCACGTCCTCAGTACTGACCCTCCAACAGTGCAGCACATCCTCAGTACTGACCCTCCAATAGTGCAGCACGTCCTCAGTACTGACCCTCCAACAGTGCAGCACACCCTCAGTATGACCCTCCAACAGTGCAGCACGTCCTCAGTACTGACCCTCCAACAGTGCAGCACATCCTCAGTACTGACCCTCCAATAGTGCAGCACGTCCTCAGTACTGACTCTCTGACAGTGCAGCACTCCCTCAGTACTGACCCTCCAATAGTGCAGCACGTCCTCAGTACTGACCCTCCAACAGTTCAGCACTCCTTCAGTACTGACCCTCCGACAGTGCAGATCTCACTCAGTACTAACCTCTGATAGTGCAGCGCTTCCTCATTGCTGACCCTCTGACAATGCTGCACTCCCTCAGCACTGACCATCCGACACTTCAGCATACCCTCAGTATGACCCTCCAACACTGCAGCTCTGCCTCAGTACTGACCCTCTGACAGTGCGGCACTCCCTCAGTATGACCCTCCAACACTGCAGCTCTGCCTCAGTACTGACCCTCTGACAGTGCGGCACTCCCTCAGTACTGACCCTTCGAGAGTGTAGCACTCCCTCAGTGCCCAACAACGCAGCAAGTGTATTTCCCTCAATTGTCCATCTGATTTCCTTTTGAAATCATTCGTCATCTCCGCTTCCACCACCCAGCGAGCTCCCGGTCACTCTCACTCGCTGTGGGGAAAAAGTCCTTCCTCACATCACCCCCTGCATCTCCAGCCCAAAACCTGAAATCTCTGTCCCCGGTTTGAAAAATGTGTAAGTAAAAAGTCCATCTCATAAAAAGCGACTATGAAGCTGTCGGAATGTCACAAAACCCCATTTGGTTCATGAATGTCCTTTCGAGGATTATGTCTGCCCAGTTTACTTGGTCCGGTCTAACTGTGACTCCTGACCCACACGATCATGTGTGATTCTCTACTGTTTCTTAACATGGCCTACCAAGCCCCTCAGTGTTATCGACACACTCCATCTTATCATTATCCAGCTTCCTTGTGCTAATTTAAGCAACGTTTTATGAATGATCCCACATCGCACATATAGCATAGAAACTGTCCTTCAGCATACCCAGCTTCCCCTTAAACTCAACAATACTACTCAGCTCGACAACCCCTCCTTGTAATGAGTTCCATATTCTCCCCCCTCCCTGGATAAAGAGGTTTCTCCTGAATTCCCCACTGGATTTATTGGTGACGATCTTATATTGATAGCCCCCTAGTCCTGGTCTCTCCCACACAAGTGGAGGCATCTTCTCTACGTCTACCTGCTCGAAACCCTTTTATCATTTTGAAGACCTCGATCAGTTCACCCCTCAGTCTTCTCTTTTCTAGAGAAACAAGCCCCAGCCTGTTCAACCTTTCCCAATAGTTACAGCCTCTCATTGAACTTAAGACCACAATTGTTAATGAATTGTTTTTGCATCTTCCCCGGAATCTCTACATCCTATTTTATAAATGGAGATCCGAACTATGCAAATGCTCTAAGTGTGGTCCAACCAAGGCATAAGGAGACCATAAAAGTGTACAGTGCACATGGCTGCGCACATTTTTCCAGATATCATCTAATCAAGTGATATGGAGACCAGAATTATGCACGGGGCTCTAAGTGTGGCCTAACCAAGGGATATGGAGGCCTCAACTGTGCACAGTGCTCCAGGTGTGGTCAAAACAAGGTATATGGAGAGCAGAATTGTGCACAGTGCTCCAAGTGTGGTCTAACCAAGGTACACGGAGAGCCAAACTGTGCTCTAAGTGTGATCTACCCAAGGGATACAGAGACCAGAACTGTGAACATTGCTCCAAGTGTGGGCAACCAAGGGGTATGGAGTCCAGAGCTGTGCATAGTGCTACAAGTGCTGGCTAACCAAGTGGTATGAGGACCAGAACTGTGCACAGTCAACCAAGGGGTGTGGAGACCAGAACTGTGTTCAATGCTCCAAGTGTGGTCTAAACAAGGGATATGGAGATTAGAACGGCGCACAATGCTCCAAATGTGATCTAACCAGGGGATATGGTGAACAGAACTGTCCACAGTGCTCCAGATGTGGTCTAACCAAGGTATATGAAGAGCAGAATTGTGCACAGTGCTCCTACTGTGGTCTAACCAAGGGATATAGAGATAGTGTACAGTGTATGTGCACAGCACTCTAAGTGTGGTCTAATCAAGGGATATGGAGACCAGGACAGTGCATAATGATCCAAGTGTGGTCTAACCAAGGTACACAGAGAGCAGAACTGTGCACAGTGCTCCACATGTGGTGTAACCAAGGTATACAGAGAACATAACTGTGCACAGTGCTCTAAGTGTGGTCCAACCAAGGTGTATGGACACCAGAACTATAAACAATGCTCCAAGTGTGGTAGAGCCAAGTGATATGGAGACTAGAACTGTGCACAGTGCTCCAGGTGTGGTCAAACAAGGGGTATGGAGACCAGAACTGTGCACAGTGCACCAAGTGTGGTCAGACTGCGGGATATGAGATCCAGAACTGTGCACAGTGCACCAAGTGTGGTCAGACTGCGGGATATGAGATCCAGAACTGTGCACAGTGCTCCATGTGTGATCTTGCCAATGTATATGGAGACCAGAACTGTGCTCAGTGCTCCAAGTGTGGTCTAACCAAGGTAAATGGAGACCAAAACGGTGCACAGTGCTCTAATTGTGGTCCATCCAAGGTAACTGAAGAGCAGAACTGTGCACAGTGCTCCAAGTGTGGTATAACCAAGGGATATGGAGACCAGAACTGTGTACAGTGCTCCAAGTGTGGTACAACCAAGGGATATGGAGACCAGAACTGTGCACAGTGCTCCAAGTGTGGTCAAACCATGGGATATGAGGTCCAGAACTGTGCAAATTGCTCCAGGTGTGGTCAACTAAGTAGTATGAGGACCAGAACTGTGCACAGTGCTCCATGTGTGATCTTGCCAATGTATATGGAGACCAGAACTGTGCTCAGTGCTCCAAGTGTGGTCTAACCAAGGTAAATGGAGACCAAAACGGTGCACAGTGCTCTAATTGTGGTCCATCCAAGGTAACTGAAGAGCAGAACTGTGCACAGTGCTCCAAGTGTGGTATAACCAAGGGATATGGAGACCAGAACTGTGCCCAGTGCTCCAAGTGTGGTCAAACCATGGGATATGAGGTCCAGAACTGTGCAAATTGCTCCAGGTGTGGTCAACTAAGTAGTATGAGGACCAGAACTGTGCACAGTGCTCCAACCAAGGGGTATGGGGACCAGAACTGCGCACAGTGCTCCAGATGTGGCCCAACCAAGGCGCATGGAGTCTAGATGTTTGCACAGTGCTCCAAGTGTGGTCTAACGAAGGTAGATGGAGACCAGAACTATGCATAGTGCTCCATGAGTGGTCTGACCAAGGTATATGGAGACCAGATGTGTACACGCTGCTCCAAGTGTGGTCTAACCAAGGGATATAGAGGTAGTGTATGTGCAGAGTGCCTAAGTGCAGACTAACCAAGGGATCTGGAGACTAGAAATGTGTACAGTGCACCAGCTGGAGTCAAACCAAGGGATATGGGGAGCAGAACTGTGCAAATTGCCCCAAGTGTGGTGTACCCAAGGTATAAAGAGACCATGACTGTGCAAAGTGTTCCAGATATCATCTAACCAAGGGATATGGAGACCAAAACTTTGCACAGTGCTCCAGGTGTGTTCTAACCAAATGGATATGGAGACCAGAACTATGCACAGTGCTTCCAGTGTGCTCCAACCAAGTGATATGGAGATTAGAACAGTGCACAGTGCTCCAAATTCGATCTAACCAAAGGTATGGAGACCAGAACTGTGCACAGTGCTCCAAGTGTGATCTTGCTAATGCACATGGAGACCAGAATTGTGCTCAGTGCTCCAAGTGTGGTCTAACCAAGGTAAATGGAGACCAAAACGGTGCACAGTGCTCTAAGTGTGGTCCATCCAAGGTATCTGAAGAGCAGAACTGTGCACAGTGCTCCAAGTACGGTCTAACCAAGGGATATGGAGACCAGAACTGTGCACAGTGCTCCAGGTGTGGTCTAACCAAGGGATATGAGGTCGAGAACTGTGCAAATTGCTCCAAGTGTGGTCTAACCAAGGTAAATGGAGACCAAAAGGGTGCACAGTGCTCTAAGTGTGGTCCATCCAAGGTATCTGAAGAGCAGAACTGTGCACAGTGCTCCAAGTGTGGTATAACCAAGGGATATGAGGTCCAGAACTGTGCAAATTGCTCCAAGTGTGGTCTAACCAAGGTATAAGGAGACCATGACTGTACACAGTGTTCCAGATATCATCTAACCAAGGGATATGGAGACCAGAATTGTGCACATTGCTCCAGGAGTGGTCTAACCGAGAGATATGGAGACCAAAACTTTGCACAGTGCTCCAATAGTGGTCCAACCAAGTGATATGTAGATTAGAACAGTGCACAGTACTCCAAATTTGATCTAACCAGGGCGTATGGAGACCAGAACTGTGCACAGTGCTCCCAAGTGTGGTCTAACCAAGGTATATGGAGACCAGAATGGTGCACAGTGCACCAGGTGTGGTCCAACCAAGTGATATGGAGATTAGAACAGTGCACAGTGCTCCAAATTCGATCTAACCAGGGGTATGGAGACCAGAACTGTGCACAGTGCTCTAAGTGTGGTCTAACCGAGGGATATGGAGACCAGAACTGTGTTCAGTGCTCCAAGTGTGGTCTAACCAAGGTAAATGGAGACCAGAACTTTGCACAGTGCTCTAAGTGTGGTCCATCCAAGGTGTCTGAAGAGCAGAACTGTGCACAGTGCTCCAAGTGTGGTCTAACCAAGGGATATGGAGACCAGAACTGTGCACATTGCTCCAGGTGTGGTCAAACCAAGGGATATGAGGTCCAGAACTGTGCAAGTTGCTCCATGTGTGGTCTAACCAAGGTATAAGAGACCATGACTGTGCACATTGTTCCAGATATCACGTAACCAAGGGATATAGAGACCAGAATTGTGCACATTGTTCCAGGTGTGGTCTAACCGAGAGCTATGAAAACCAAAACTTTGCACAGTACTCCAATAGTGGTCCAACCAAGTGATATGAAGATTAGAACAGTGCACAGTACTCCAAATGTGATCTAACCAGGGCGTATGGAGACCAGAACTGTGCACAGTGCTCCAGGTGTGCTCAACCAAGTAGTATCAGGACCAGAACTGTGCACAGTGCTCCAGGTGTGCTCAACCAAGTAGTATGAGGACCAGAACTGTGCATAGTGCTCAAAATGTGATCCAATCAAGGGGTATGGGGACCAGAACTGTGCACAGTGCTCCAGGTGTGATTTCGCCAAGGGATATAGAGATCGGAACAGTACACAGTGCTCCAGGTGTGGTCCAACCAAGGGGTATGGGGACTAGAGCTGTACAAAGTGCTCCAGGTGTGGTCCAACCAAGGTGCTTAGAGTCCAGATGTTTGCACAGTGCTCCAAGTGTGGTCTAACGAAGGTAGATGGAGACCAGAACTATGCATAGTGCTCCATGTGTGGTCTGACCAAGGTATATGGAGACCAGATGTGTACACGCTGCTCCAAGTGTGGTCTAACCAAGGGATATAGAGGTAGTGTATGTGCACAGTGCCCAAGTGCAGACTAACCAAGAGATCTGGAGACCAGAAATGTGCACAGTGCACCAGCTGGAGTCTAACCAAGGCGTATGGGGCCCAGAACTGTGCAAATTGCTCCAAGTGTGGTCTACCCAAGGTATAAGGAGACCATGACTGTGCAAAGTGTTCCAGATACCATCTAACCAAGGGATATGGAGACCAGAATTGTGCACAATGCTCCAGGTGTGGTCTAACCAAATGGATATGGAGACAGAACTATGCACAGTGCTTCAAGTGTGCTCCAACCAAGTGATATGGCGATTAGAACAGTGCACAGTGCTCCAAATTCGATCTAACCAGTGGGTATGGAGACCAGAACTGTGCACAGTGCTCCAAATTCGATCTAACCAAGGGTATGGAGACCAGAACTGTGCACAGTGCTCTAAGTGTGGTCTATCCGAAGGATATGGAGACCAGAACTGTGCACAGTGCTCCATGTGTGATCTTGCTAATGTAAATGGAGACCAGAACTGTGCTCAGTGCTCCAGGTGTGGTCTAACCAAGGTAAATGGAGACCAAAACGGTGCACAGTGCTCTAAGTGTGGTCCATCCAAGGTAACTGAAGAGCAGAACTGTGCACAGTGCTCCAGGTGTGGTCAAACCAAGGGATATGAGGTCCAGAACTGTGCAAATTGCTCCAGGTGTGGTCTAACCAAGGTATAAGAGACCATGACTGTGCACAGTGTTCCAGATATCATCTAACCAAGGGATATGGAGACCAGAACTGTGCACAGTGCTCCAGGTGTGGTCAAACCAAGGGATATGAGGTCCAGAACTGTGCAAATTGCTCCAGGTGTGGTCTAACCAAGGTATAAGAGACCATGACTGTGCACAGTGTTCCAGATATCATCTAACCAAGGGATATGGAGACCAAAACTTTGCACAGTGCTCCAGGTGTGTTCTAACCAAATGGATATGGAGACCAGAACTATGCACAGTGCTTCCAGTGTGCTCCAACCAAGTGATATGGAGATTAGAACAGTGCACAGTGCTCCAAATTCGATCTAACCAAAGGTATGGAGACCAGAACTGTGCACAGTGCTCCAAGTGTGATCTTGCTAATGCACATGGAGACCAGAATTGTGCTCAGTGCTCCAAGTGTGGTCTAACCAAGGTAAATGGAGACCAAAACGGTGCACAGTGCTCTAAGTGTGGTCCATCCAAGGTATCTGAAGAGCAGAACTGTGCACAGTGCTCCAAGTACGGTCTAACCAAGGGATATGGAGACCAGAACTGTGCACAGTGCTCCAGGTGTGGTCTAACCAAGGGATATGAGGTCGAGAACTGTGCAAATTGCTCCAAGTGTGGTCTAACCAAGGTAAATGGAGACCAAAAGGGTGCACAGTGCTCTAAGTGTGGTCCATCCAAGGTATCTGAAGAGCAGAACTGTGCACAGTGCTCCAAGTGTGGTATAACCAAGGGATATGAGGTCCAGAACTGTGCAAATTGCTCCAAGTGTGGTCTAACCAAGGTATAAGGAGACCATGACTGTACACAGTGTTCCAGATATCATCTAACCAAGGGATATGGAGACCAGAATTGCTCCAGGAGTGGTCTAACCGAGAGATATGGAGACCAAAACTTTGCACAGTGCTCCAATAGTGGTCCAACCAAGTGATATGTAGATTAGAACAGTGCACAGTACTCCAAATTTGATCTAACCAGGGCGTATGGAGACCAGAACTGTGCACAGTGCTCCCAAGTGTGGTCTAACCAAGGTATATGGAGACCAGAATGGTGCACAGTGCACCAGGTGTGGTCCAACCAAGTGATATGGAGATTAGAACAGTGCACAGTGCTCCAAATTCGATCTAACCAGGGGTATGGAGACCAGAACTGTGCACAGTGCTCTAAGTGTGGTCTAACCGAGGGATATGGAGACCAGAACTGTGTTCAGTGCTCCAAGTGTGGTCTAACCAAGGTAAATGGAGACCAGAACTTTGCACAGTGCTCTAAGTGTGGTCCATCCAAGGTGTCTGAAGAGCAGAACTGTGCACAGTGCTCCAAGTGTGGTCTAACCAAGGGATATGGAGACCAGAACTGTGCACATTGCTCCAGGTGTGGTCAAACCAAGGGATATGAGGTCCAGAACTGTGCAAGTTGCTCCATGTGTGGTCTAACCAAGGTATAAGAGACCATGACTGTGCACATTGTTCCAGATATCACGTAACCAAGGGATATAGAGACCAGAATTGTGCACATTGTTCCAGGTGTGGTCTAACCGAGAGCTATGAAAACCAAAACTTTGCACAGTACTCCAATAGTGGTCCAACCAAGTGATATGAAGATTAGAACAGTGCACAGTACTCCAAATGTGATCTAACCAGGGCGTATGGAGACCAGAACTGTGCACAGTGCTCCAGGTGTGCTCAACCAAGTAGTATCAGGACCAGAACTGTGCACAGTGCTCCAGGTGTGCTCAACCAAGTAGTATGAGGACCAGAACTGTGCATAGTGCTCAAAATGTGATCCAATCAAGGGGTATGGGGACCAGAACTGTGCACAGTGCTCCAGGTGTGATTTCGCCAAGGGATATAGAGATCGGAACAGTACACAGTGCTCCAGGTGTGGTCCAACCAAGGGGTATGGGGACTAGAGCTGTACAAAGTGCTCCAGGTGTGGTCCAACCAAGGTGCTTAGAGTCCAGATGTTTGCACAGTGCTCCAAGTGTGGTCTAACGAAGGTAGATGGAGACCAGAACTATGCATAGTGCTCCAGGTGTGGTCTGACCAAGGTATATGGAGACCAGATGTGTACACGCTGCTCCAAGTGTGGTCTAACCAAGGGATATAGAGGTAGTGTATGTGCACAGTGCCCAAGTGCAGACTAACCAAGAGATCTGGAGACCAGAAATGTGCACAGTGCACCAGCTGGAGTCTAACCAAGGCGTATGGGGCCCAGAACTGTGCAAATTGCTCCAAGTGTGGTCTACCCAAGGTATAAGGAGACCATGACTGTGCAAAGTGTTCCAGATACCATCTAACCAAGGGATATGGAGACCAGAATTGTGCACAATGCTCCAGGTGTGGTCTAACCAAATGGATATGGAGACAGAACTATGCACAGTGCTTCAAGTGTGCTCCAACCAAGTGATATGGCGATTAGAACAGTGCACAGTGCTCCAAATTCGATCTAACCAGTGGGTATGGAGACCAGAACTGTGCACAGTGCTCTAAGTGTGGTCTAACCGAAGGATATGGAGACCAGAACTGTGCACAGTGCTCCATGTGTGATCTTGCTAATGTAAATGGAGACCAGAACTGTGCTCAGTGCTCCAGGTGTGGTCTAACCAAGGTAAATGGAGACCAAAACGGTGCACAGTGCTCTAAGTGTGGTCCATCCAAGGTAACTGAAGAGCAGAACTGTGCACAGTGCTCCAGGTGTGGTCAAACCAAGGGATATGAGGTCCAGAACTGTGCAAATTGCTCCAGGTGTGGTCTAACCAAGGTATAAGAGACCATGACTGTGCACAGTGTTCCAGATATCATCTAACCAAGGGATATGGAGACCAGAACTGTGCACAGTGCTCCAGGTGTGGTCAAACCAAGGGATATGAGGTCCAGAACTGTGCAAATTGCTCCAGGTGTGGTCTAACCAAGGTATAAGAGACCATGACTGTGCACAGTGTTCCAGATATCATCTAACCAAGGGATATGGAGACCAGAACTGTGCACAGTGCTCCAGGTGTGGTCAAACCAAGGGATATGAGGTCCAGAACTGTGCAAATTGCTCCAGGTGTGGTCTAACCAAGGTATAAGAGACCATGACTGTGCACAGTGTTCCAGATATCATCTAACCAAGGGATATGGAGACCAGAATTGTGCACATTGCTCCAGGTATGGTCTAACTGAGAGATATGGAGACCAAAACTTTGCACAGTGCTCCAATAGTTGTCCAACCAAGTGATATGGAGATTAGAACAGTGCACAGTACTCCAAATGTGATCTAACCAGTGGATATGGGGACCAGAACTGTGCACAGTGCTCCAAGTGTGGTCCAAACAAGTGATATAGAGATTAGAACTGTGCACAGTGCTCCAGGTGTGACATAACCAAGGTATATGGAGACAGAACTGAGCACAGTGCTCCAGGTGTGATCTTGCCAATATATATGGAGACCAGAATAGTGCACAGTGCCCCAGGTGTGGCCTACCCACTGGGTATGGAGACCAGAACTGTGCACAGTGCTCCAGGTGTGGTCTAACTAAGGTGCATGGAGACCAGAACTGTGCACAGTGTTCCAATTATGGTCTAACCATGATATATGGAGACCAGAACTGTGCACAGTGCTCCAAACGTGGTCCTACCAAGGAGTATGGGGACCAGAACTGTGCACAGTGATCTAAGTGTGATCTAACCAGGGGGTATGGAGGCCGGAAGGGTGCACAGTGCTCCAGGTGTGGTCTAACCAAGGTATATGGAGAGCAGAGCTGTGCACAGTGCTCCAAATGTGATCTAGCCAGCAGGTATGGAGACCAGAAGGGTGCACAGTGATCCGGGTGTGGTCTAACTAAGGGATATGGAGACCAGAACAGCGCACAGTGCTCCAGGTGTGGTCTAACCAAGGTATATGGAGACCAGAACTGTGCACAGTGCTCCAAGTGTGGTCTAGCCTCAGGATATGGAGATTGTGTACAGTGTATGTGCACAGTGCTCCCAGTGCGGTCTAAGCTAGGGGTATGAAGATAGTGTACAGTATATGTGCACAGAGCTCAAAGTGCGGTTTAAGTTAGGGGTACGGAGATAGTGTACAGTGTATGTGCACAGTGCTCTGAGTTTGGACTGACCAAGGTGCTGTGCAGGTTTAATCTAACTTCTCCGCATTTCATTTTCGTCCCTCTCGAGGTGAAATCTGGTGTTTGTATGCAAACAAGAAATACTTGCATTTCTATAGTGCCTTTAACAACCTCCAAACATCTCTAATGAAATGTCTTGAATTTATAGTCGCTGTTTTAATGTCGGAAATGGTGCATCCAATTTGTACACAGCAAGCTCCCACAAAGAGCGATGTGATAATAATTTGTTTAGCAATGGTAGGCGAGGGACAAATCTTGCCCCCAGGACACTGGGGAGGTCTCCCCTCACTCTTCATCCAAATAGTGGGCCTGGGGTCTTTGAGTTCCACCTGAGGGGGCAGATGGGGTTTAATGACTCATCCAAAAGATGGAAAGTGGGTGATAATTATGCTGATAAATCACGTAACTGAACGGAGTGACTGCCTCTTTCAGTAGCTCACAAGGGCTCCTGTCAAAAATCGTTTTCAGGTTGAACGAAGAAGGCGTGAGGCCACAATGTGGTGAACAGGTTGGGTTTGGGATTGGGGTGGGTGACTGGGAAATCAAGCCACACTCCCGCTACGAGGAGAGAGCCAAAGGGAAACATTGGAACTTAAGTGATTGCTCCGCACCCACCCCCTGTTCGCAAATTAACAGGAATTTCACAGGAAAGGCAAAAAAGGAAGTGGGAGCTAACCCTGAGAGCAGCGCTCTGGCACAGAAGCAAGGAGATCATCTGAGGGAAGTAACTCAGCTGGTAAAAATACTTCTGCTAACTTTCAGAAAGCTCACACCAGTTGCGGAAGTCAGCTAACAATTGCAGCCCATGCACCTGGTTCTCTCCCTCTCTCACACATATCCTTCTCTCTCTCTCTACCACTCTCACACCCTCTCAACCATCATAACCATCAATTCCCTTCTCCCTCATCTACTTTTCTAGTTTCTCCTTAAATGTATCTATACTATTTGCCTCAGCCACTTCCTGTGGGAGCGAGTTCCACATTCTCCGCACTCTCTGGGTGAAGAGGTTTCTCCTGAATTCCCCTGTTGGGTTTATTGATGACGATCTTATCTTGATGGCCCCTAGTTACACTTTTCCTCACAAGAGGAAAGGCTCTCTCTGTATCCGCTCGATCAAAATCCTTCAGAATTTTAAAGACCTCTATTTGGTCACCCCACCAGCCTTCTCTTTTCAAGAGAAAAGAGACCCAGCCTGTCAATCCTTTCCTGATATGTAAACCCACACATTTCTGGGGTCAGCCTTGTAAATGAGAGAGCTGTGGATGCTCAGTCGTTGAGTATATTCAAGACAAAGATCAATAGATTTTTGGATACTCAAGGAATCAAGGGATGTGGGGATAAGACGGGAAAGTGGAGTGTATAGGTTTTTTTAATTCTTTCACAGGATGTGGGCATCACTGGCTAGACCAACATTTATTGCCCATCCCTAATTGCCCTTGAGAAGTTGGTGGTGAACTGCCTTCTTGAACCGCTGCAGTCCATGTGGTGTAAGTACACCCACAGTGCTGTCAGGGAGGGAGTTCCAGGGTTTTGACACAGTGCAGTATAGTATGGATAAATGTGAGGTTATCCACTTTGGTAGCAAAATCAGAAAGGCAGATTATTATCTGAATGGCAATAAATTGAGAGCGGGTAATGTGCAACAAGACCTGGGTGTCTTTGTACACCAGTCGCTGAAGGTAAGCGTGGAGGTGCAGCAGGCGGTAAAGAAGGCAAATGGTATGTTGGCCTTCATAGCGAGAGGATTCAAGTACAGGAACAGGGATGTCTTGCTGCAATTATACAGGGCCTTGGTGAGACCACACCTGGAATATTCTGTGCAGTTTTAGTCTCCTTATCTAAGGAAGGATGTTCTTGCTGTAGAGAGAGTGCAGCGAAGGTTTCCCAGACTGATTCCTGGGATGGCGGGACTGACATATGAGGAGAGATTGAGTCATTTAGGATTATATTCGCTGGAGTTCAGAAGAATGAGGGGGGAATCTCATAGAAACCTATAAAATTCTAACAGGACTAGATAGGGTAGATGCAGGAAGGATGTTCCCGATGGTGGGGGAGTCCAGAGTCAGGGGTCACAGTCTGAGCATACGGGGTAGACCATTTAGGACTGAGATGAGGAGAAATTTCTTCACCCAGAGAGTGGTGAGCCCGTGGAATTCACTACCACAGAAAGTAGTTGAGGCCAAAACATTATATGTTTTCAAGAAGGAGTTCGATATAGCTGTTGGGGCGAAAGGGATCAAAGGATGTGGGGAGAAAGCTGGGGCAGGCCATTGAGTTCAATGATCAGCCATGATCATAGTGAATGGCGGAGCAGGCTTGAAGGGCTGAATGGCCTACTCATGCACCTATTTTCTATATTTCTATGACAATGAAGGAATGGCCAGTATATTTCCAAGTCAGGATGGTGTGTGATTTGAAGGGGAACTTGCAAGTGGTGGCTTTCCTATGTTTTTGTTGCCCTTGTCCATCTAGATGTAGAGCAGGCTTGAGAGGTGCTGTCGAAGGAGCCTTGGCGAATTGCTGCTTAGTCCTGGATGGTGCTGTTGGAGTTGCACTTATCCAGACAAGTGAAGAGTATTCTATCACACACCTGGTTTGTGCCTTGTAGATAGTGGACAGGCTTTGGGGAGTCAGGAGGTGAGTTACTTGCCACAGGATTCCCAGCCTCTGACCTGCTCTTTTAGCCACAGTATTTATATGGCTAGTCCAGTTCAGCTTCTGATCAATGGTAACCCCCCCAGGATGTTGATAGTGGGGGACTCAGTGATGGTAATTCTATTGAATGTCATGGGGAAATGGTTGGATTCTCTCTTTTTGGAGATGGTGATTGCCTGGCACTTATGTGGCATGAAAGCTACTTGCCACTTATCAGCCCAAGCCTGAATGTTGTCCAGCTCTTGCTGCATAATGACATGGACTTCTTAATGTATTCATGGGATGTGGGCATCATTGGCAAAGCCAGAATTTGTTGCCTGTCCCTAATTGCCCTTGAGAAGCTGCTGGTGAGCTGCCTTCTTGAACCGCTACAGTTCCCATGTGATGAATTGAGGTAGATGATCAGCCATGATCTAACTGAAGAGCAGAGTGGGTTATGGGGCTCACTCCTGCTCTTACGCCTTGTGTCAGCTGTGGCTCTCACCTCGAAGTCACATCGTTTTAGGGTTCAAGTCCCACTCCAGGGCTTGAGCAGGGAAAATCATGGCTGGCATTGCCAGTGCAGTGCTGAGGGAGTGCTGTACTGTAGGAGGTGCTGCCTTCTGGGTGAGATGATAAACAGAGGCCCTGTCTGCCCTTTAGTTCAAAGAAGAGTTATCCTTAGTGCCCTGGCCACTGTTTATTCCTCCGTTGAGGACATGGTGGTCCAGTGGTAATGGAACTAATCCAGAAGCCTGGGCTAACGCTCTGGGGACATGGGTTCAAATCCACCATGGTACCTGGTCAATTAATTCATTGAAAAAATCTGGAATTGAAAGCTCATCTCAGTCAGGGTGATCATTAAACTATCATCAATTATTGTTAAAATCCCATCTGGTTCATTCATGTCCTTTAGGGAGAGAAATCTGCTGTCCTTACCCAGTCTGGCTTACATGTGACTCCAAGCCCACAGCAATGTGGTTGACTCTTAACTGCCCCTCTGAAATGGCCGAGCAAGGCACTCAAGTTGTAGGTATTAGGGATGGGCAACAAATGCTGGTCCTGCCAGTCACGCAGTGGAACAATATAAAAAAAAACTGGTCATTATCACATCGCTGTTGCTGGGAGCTTGCTGTGCCCAAATTGGCTGCCACATTCCTTCGTAACATGAACTGGGCGGTCAATAGCTGTGAAATACTTTTCACCGCTGCTGGACTTTTCAATAAATGCAAGTGTTTGTGAAAAGAGCTATGTGGGAGCAAGTCTCCTCTTTTGTTATGTTCTTGGTATACAGCGTGGAGTGGTCGGGGCAGAAGGTGTCACATTCATTGGTTCAGTCCGCACTCTTGTGTCATTTTAGGGCAGCTTGACCTGTACCGTGGCCACCAGCGTATGCGCAGCCATTCATGCTGTCTTGACACTGGGCAGCAGGAGCACCAGGGGCTCATCGAATCCCACTTTAGATTTCTGATTTCTTACTGGGGATAAAATTGCCAAATTTGCAATGCATCGCAGATGCGCAGAATGGAAATAGCAGCTTCAGGTTGAAGTGACGTTCTGCTGAAAAAAGTTGGAAAGACTTTGTGGAGGCCATTCCTGGCCCGCTAGGTTAGTACTTACTGGGGGTCTTAAGCCCAGAGTCCTGGTCTCAAACCCTACACTGAACAATGATTATGTTCATTTAAAATGGTGCATTTACCAAAGAGTACAATTCATTAGTAGAAAATCAAATACATCCTTTTGATAGCATCTACAACAAGCCACATTAATATATAATGAATAAATTAGTGAATAAATGATGCAAGATGGAGTAATCCTGTACATTTTGACGCTTCTCCTAGACATTTTGATAACATCTGCAAAAAAGTCCACTTAAAAATACAATATTTCTGACAAGAATTTGAATAAGAATGACTGACGAATGAACAGGACATTTTGCGGAACAGTCAATCCTAACATGGTTCTGTTTTACTTTAACTCCCAAATCCAGGTTTCAGTTTGCATCTCAAATCTTAATCTGGCACGGTCACCTATTTGCAAATCAGCAAGTCACAGACTAATTTACTGTGACTGACACTGTCTCGGCACCCATGCAGGAACTGCTACCCCTAGCATTACTACACAAATAAACCAACCAAAAAGGTATTGGCAAATCACCCAGTTCGCACGATTGCCAATGTCTGCTTCAATATTTGGATTGCTCCATAACCGGCCACAGATACAAGCAGAGGCATGCTGGTGGTGTGTGTTACAGTTCACTCAGGCAATGTGAGATGTATGACAACATGCACTTTTACATGCATGCTGTAATCTGGAGCTACGGGTACTTACGGTAGAGCAGGCCTTCCCAATTTTATTCCTGATGTGATCTGTTACGACCCTTGGCCAGAGCCCAGGACGTCGGGGGAAATACAATTAGGAGCCAATAACATTTTGTTTAAAGTAGATAAACATTAAGATTCAAGACACCTTTTTTTGGAATAAAGCTACAAGATTCCATACGTTTTAAACAAACAAAAACAAACTTTACTAGTTCAGAAAGATAAAACAATTTACAATATGTATCTTGTGCTCTAACATTCAGGGTAAGTATGAGGTACATATAAATTAACAAACGAACTGTGCTCGAACACACCACACTACACAGGAAATGGCAGATGCAACCAAGATAGAGTCCTTGGATTTCTCAACACCACCCCCCCCCCCCCACCGACCCCCCAACCAGATGTTAGCCCTACTGTGGGCCAACTAATTTCACTGAAACTTCGGCCGGAATTTTACGCAGTAACCGCGGGCGGGCGCACTGGTGGCACGACCTTGCGTGAAATTGCGCGATAAGACATCAGGCGCGCGTCCCAATGTCATCCCGTACTGGAGCAATATTATGGTCAGAGGGCACACGTGGGAGTCGGCAGCTCCCCCGCCAACAGTTAAACAAGCAATTAAGGTCATTGAAATATCAAATAAGCAACATTTCACAGCACCCGTGCACTTTAGCGTCTGGGCGAAATGGACAGGCAATCCATTTTTTTCATGATGTCATCCAATGCTGGGATGAAATGGGCCCAGAGCATTGACACTGTGAGTAATGAGGTGTTTAGGAGGTAGTTTGCTGCTGGTTGCTTAGTGAAACTTGACAGCTTTATCTCTGTTTATAGCTTCGATCTTTGCATTGCTAGCTTTCATTTCAGGTCTCATTGGTGTCTCCAAGTCTCCTGAAGGATTTATACCGTGTGGCCCTGTCCGATCACCACACAGCTTTCTGTTTCTCAGGTAATGGGGATTGTCTACTCCACTGGTGGGACCTCCTCTGAGGAGGAAGAGAGGGGCAGAAGGGAGAGAAGGCCAGGTGTCCGTAGGCAGCGTCCAAGGGAGTGACCTGTGGGAGGAGAGGCGCAGGCACAGGTGGAGAGTGCAAGGTGGAAGGGGCTGCAGAAGACACCACTATCCTGCTGCCAGTGTTCAGGCGGCAATCCAGCTACCTCAACATGTCAGAGGGGCAATCCCGAAGGAGGCTCCACCTCTCCAGGGATACTGTGACATCAATATGCCAGATGATTGAGCCAGAGATCACCTCTGACTGTGTGGGTGGCCATCCCATGCCAGTGACTCTAAAAGTCATAGAGGCCCTCAACTTCGATACCTCCAGACCTTTCCAGAGGTCAGTGAGGGTTTCATGTGGAATGTCCCAATCAGCTGTTCACAGTTGCTTGAAGCTGGTGACTGATGCTCTGTTCAATCGGGTCATGACATTTATTCATTTCCAGATGGACGAAGCCAGCCAGGCTCAGCGAGCCAGAGGGTTCGCTGCGATTGCTGGGTTCCCTGCGTCCAGGGTGCCATAGATTTCTATTGACTGTGGCCACCAAGGCACCAGTGAGTGAGCTGGATGCCCTCGAGAACAAGAGGAGCTTCCACTCCATGAACGTGCAGCTTGAGGCAAGATGCAGATTCTTCAAATCTGTGCAAGGTACCCTGGCAGCTCCCATGATACATGCCTCCTGTAGCACTTCCAGGTGCCAAGGTTGTTCATGGCTCCAGCCCAACTGGATGAGTGGCTGCTGGGTGACAAGGGCTTTCCATTGAAAAGGTGGCATATGACACCTCTCCGGCACCCAAGGGCAGAAACAGAGCAGAGGTACAATGAGAGTCATGCCCCCACAAGGGTGGTGATAGAGAGGACCACTGGTCTGCTGAAGATGAGATTCAGTTGTCTGGACCAATTATGTGGGAGCACTGCAGTGCCCTGCAGAGCGTGTGTCTCTTATAGTCATTGTCAACTGCGCTCTCCACAATCCGGCACTGGCAAGGGGGGAACCGACTGGAGGATGAGGATTTCGAGGCAGCTCCACAGGCCACAGATGATGACTCTAGTGGTGGATCAGACGAGGAGCCCAGGGAAGAACATGGTGAGGACATGAAGGCAGGCTTCTGGAACCTTCAGGGAGGCAGGGACACCAGGGAAGCCTTGATTCAACGCTCCTTCAGCTAGGCTGCCAAGGCATTGCTTCTAGCCTCATGCCAGGGGTGCCACCTCCTTACCAGACGTTTGCAATGACCAGTTCCATTGAAGTCCACTCAGTACCTGTGCAATAAAGATTAGAGTCCCTCACGTCCAGCATGAGATACAGGCATGCCCTGCTCCTATGAAATAAGTCAAGCGTACTCAGGCCATTAACACATAAGCAAAATTGATATGCTCTTGGCACTTACGGGCAATGAACATAACATTATAAGGTGTTAACTGTCACACCAGTAAACAACTTAAGAACTGAAGATCGCCCATGAAAAGTCCCTCTTGTGCTCAAGGTGATTTAATCTAACGTTTGCGAGTGCTCCGTCTTGGCACCCCCTCAACCCCCTCTCCCTCCCAGCCCCCACTGCTGGCACTGCCCCCACTGACAGGCGTCTTGTCGGCCCTGTTGACCTTGGCAGTCGTCCTCTGGCTGGCGGAGCCTACGCGGCCACCTGCCTGTGAGGGTGCATCCAGTGCCATGGCTGGGCATTCCTCGGTGGTCACAGCCTCATCAGATGGCACGGTCACCAGCAGAAGGGTGGAGAAGGCGCTGCTGCCATCCTGACAGGAGCCTGCAGAGACGGCACGACACTCGGTCACCAACGTGAGGTCAGTCTGGAGCTCCCTGCTCGCCATCGATGGACGGGCACCTCGCAGAGATACCAGGTGCCTCATCCATCTCTCACACTGGCAGTGACCTCCTAAGGTCATTGCCTGTATGAGGGCTTGCAGGTCCAAGTGCAACCCCAGAGACCCCTGGCTCTGTTCTTGGAGCTGCCTCTCCATGAGAGTTGCCACTCTCTAAATGGAGGAGGCCGTGCGCTCGGTGCTCAGAGTCAATGCAGTACTCATGCTCTGCGTGGACTCCTCCATGACGTAGACCATGGCATGTGAACCCTCAGGAATCTCTGCCCGTGATCCTCCCACACATCCTGCTGGACATTCAGCATTGCTGCCTAATAATCAACTCCAGAGGCTCGGCATCTGCCTCAGACTCAGCATGATCCTGGTCTGCAGCAGTTCTCTGCCTGCTGGAGCCCTGGGCACTCTCTGCCTCCACTAGCTTCTCATGCAACTGTGCTGTGCCCTCCCCCGTGCACTGACGTTGTAGCCGATGGTCTAAAGACCACTGAGGTGCTTGCATCTGCGCTGGTGCCTGGTGTAAAGGGGGGAGTGTGACACAGGTGCAGATGCTGGCCCACCAGTGTCAAGGGTGTGTTATGACACAGCAGTTGATAAAGGCTGAGTTGTTTAAAATCCCAGAGAGAAACTTTAAACAACTGTCTTAAGCTATATTTTCAATTGGTATGTTTGAGATGCAGCTCTGAATTCAGAAATGAAACCACCAAGCCTCAAAAGGGTTCTTATATAAATTAAATTAAATATTTATTAATTTAACAAGAAATTAAACACATACACGTGTCTACAAATTACTACTATAATAACTTTTAAACAAATCCCCAAATTAATCATTCTCAGATAAATCTTCCCCAAGGCAACATAACTCATTGACTTAAACAGACACCAGGCAAAGCACATTTTATCTTATGAATTCAAAATGAGGTTTCTTTCAATTTTGTTCCTCTGCACCTTTGTAGGCTTACAGGTGGCTTAAATCTTACATGCCTCTGACTGACACACACAAAACTCTTTTCTGTACATTCCCAGCCTTCCCCTTGAATGTAACTTCTCATTGTATCACCAGGCCCTTTGAACTGCACCTCTTCTAACAATAAAACCCCTTTCATAGTACCAATTTTATTAGTAATGTAAACATGTTGCTTGGTGTCTCCTAGCTAGGTGCAAGATTTCACCCCCAAATCTTTGAATGGTTTATTCAACAAAATGCAAATGTACCTTCTAACCTTACTGTTTAACATCTCAAAACTACTATACATCAAAGCACCCAGGCTAGCTGGTTTTAATCCAGTTAAGACACACACACTCACACCCACAGACACAGACCCTCCTACAAAGCCGATTTAAAATTATTTCCAATAACATTATATACATTAATATCTTCATGACAGGTGTCTCCTCGGGGTCCTGCAATCGTTGGCTGGATGGCAATTCTAGGGGGAGAAAACGACATGTCAGTAGTATCAGTCATCACCGTCACTGTGCACGCTAGGCAGGCTGCTGAAGCAATGGCGATCTTCATCATGGTGCTATCATCTTTTAATGAACAATGGGGTCTCCAGGTTTGAGGTTTCCATTACAGATGAGGCAACACAACAGTGTTAACACACTCCAACACTCTCGCATCTGTGGGCTGCACTCTTACCTTCATCAGAGACCCCTGCCTCTCCACGACCTGCGGACCGACTGAGCGTTGGCACTCCATCGCCAGGGCACCCATCTCGTCAGAATCATCAGGTTTGGGGGGGGCCTCTCGATAGTGTTACGGCTTCTCTTCTCCTTAAAGGGCAGAGGATCATTGATTGGTCCACCCTCTACCTGCAGCGCCACTGCAGCCTGGCCAACCCCACCTGAGGGACAGCTTGCGTGGCACATCCGAGCCGTGGCCCTCGAGCCACAAAGCAATCAGGCCAAGTGGCCAGAGCTCACCCCCTTGGCCGATGCCGGTGTCAGTGACATTTGACACTCAGGCTCTTCCAACCGAGCACCACAGAGGGGGGGGGGGGGTGACCAGCCTTTAACACTTCTCCACACAGATCCGTGCCAACTTATTGAACCTTTTACAGCACCGTACCCACATGTCCTGCACAACAACATGACTGCTGACCAGGGCTGCCACCTCTGCCCATGCCCTCCTGTTGAGGTGCAGTGGCCTCCTTTTGCCAGCCCTGGGCGTCAAGATGTCCGGCTGTACTGACCTCCTCCATAAGGGTTCCCAAGCACTCATCCGAGAGTCAGAGGGAGTGAATGCCCACCAGCCTTGCCCTCCCACCTGGTTTGCCCAGCAGGGGCAGATGCCATTGCTACTCCACACAAATCTTTCTTCCTTGAACTCAACAGCTCCCTCTGTGTCCCTTGGGCGCTGGGTCCACCTGGAACTTGTTAGGGCATTCAAAAGCAACAGAGGCAGCTCCATTTCAGATTCATTAACTGAATTTAAATTCCACCAGCTGCCTTGGTGGGATTTGAACCCATGTCCCCAAAGCATTAGGCCAGGCCTCTTGATTACTGGTCTAGTGACTATACCACTATGCCGCCATTTCCCAGCACCCAGGGCCATGAAGATCAATGCATTTCATGACATGTTCTCCTTGGAAGAAAGAGAGCTTCACTACAGTGAAGGTTTCCTTACAATGGTTTTACAGTTTCTTTACAAGAAGTACTTAACATCATAACTTTTAACAAATACCTTATTACATACTATCCAAATAAACCTTTTCATTTTGTTTCACAACTACACCATTGTATAATAAAGTTACGAAGGTTTACCAAACAAAAGTCAATACATGTAACAAGTAGAATTAGCAGAATTTTGTTTCTGGTATATATTAATGATTTGGACTCAAATGTGGGATGCGTGATTGGAAAATTTGCAGATGACACAAAAAAATAACCATGTAGCTGATAGTGAAGAGGATAGCTGTGTACTCCCGAATGATATCAGTGGTTTGGTTGAGTAGGTGGAAAAGTGGCAATTGGAATTCAATCCAAAGAACTGTGAGATAATGCATTTTCGTAGGGCAAACAAAGCAAGGGAATACACAATTAATGGAAGGATATTGAGAGGAGTAGAGGAAGTGCATGCCCACAGGATGGGACAGATAGATAAGGTGATAAAGAAGGCATATGCACTGCTTTCCTTTATTGGATGAGGTACAGGTTACAAAAGCAGGGATGTAATGATGGAACTGTATTAAACGCTGGTTAGGCCACAACTGGAGTTTAGCGTGCAGTTCTGGGTCAGCACATTACAGGAAGGACATCATCGCTCTGGAGAGACTACAGAAGAGATTTACGAGAACATTTCCAGGGCTTGAAAATCACAGCTATGCAGAAAGATTGGATAGGCTGGGGTTGTTTTCCTCATGACAGAGGAGACTAAGGGGTGACCTGACAGAGGTGTACAAAATTATGAGGGGCCGAGATAGTCAGAAAACACTTGTTTTCCCTATCAGACAGGTAAATTACCAGGGGCACAGATGGAAAGTAGCTGATAGAAGGATTAGGGGGGAATATTAGGAAAAATATCTGGGCATCTGGAATTCGCTGCCTAAATTGATGGTGGAAGCAGAAACGCTCAACTCATTTAAAAGGCACCTGGATCTGCATCTAAAGTGCTGTAACCTGAAAGGTGTCATGAAGAGATATTAATGTCTATAATGTTATCGGAAACTATTTTTAAATTGGAATTGTAGTAGGGCTTGTGTCTACCCGTGTGTCTTATTTGGATTAAAGCCAGCTAGTCTGGGTGCTTTGAGGTATACTAGTTTGAGATGTTAATCAGATAAGTCTAAGGAGAAGGTAAAGTGTAAATTTGCATTTGTTGAATAAACCATTCAAAAGAATAGGTGAAATCTTGCACCTAGCTGGGAGATGCCAAGCAATGTTATATTGCTAATAAAATTATTGGGATGAAAATGTCATTGTTGGAAAATGTGACATGAAAAGCCTCGTATACAATGGGAAATTTACATTCAAAGGAAAAGCTGGGTATAAACAGAAAGGAGTTTCTGTGTGTAAGTCAGAGGCATTTAAGGCCTAACCAGCCTGTAAGTCACAACTGTGTCTGCAAAGGAAACAAATTGAAAGGAACCTCATTTTGAATTCATAAGGTCAAATGTGCCTTGCCTGGTATCTGTTTAAGTCTATGGGTTATGGTTGCCTTGGTGAAGATTTACTCGGGAGTGATTAATTTGAGGATTTGTTTAAAAGTTATTATGGTAGTAATTTATGGACATGCGTCTGTGTTTAATTTGTTTTAGCAATTGACAGAGCCATTCTGCTTTTCAATCAGTACAGTAAAATTCGTCACGGGAATCCTATGAACCTTCACCTCAGCAAGCATCAGCACTCGTATTTGTAATCCGAGATCCCACAAGATCCCTAATTCATATTATGATCCTTGGCTAGGCCCTGGGACGTGGTGGGGGGTGGGGGGAGGGGGGTTGGTGAGGGGCAGGTCCAGTTAGGGATCAATAATGTTTTGTTTGAAGATTGAAGATAAAGGTTGAGATTCAAGACAACTGGGGTAGAAATTAGACCATGTCGGGCGGGCTTGGTGGGGGTGGTCGGGAAGCCGACTGCTGCCTGTGCTCGAGGTCGGAAGGCAATTTCACCCTGGCGAGCCAATTAAGACCCGCCCAGCGTGAAACACAAGCGGCCGTGCTCAGCACTGCTTGTGCGGGCAGAGGGATGAGGGCGAATCAGTACTGCTTCAATACTGCAATACAGAATCACAGAATTGTTATGGTATAGAAGGAGGCCATTCGGCCCATCATGTCCGCACCGGCTCTCTGAGCATTTTAGTTTAGTGCCAATCTCCTGCCTTTTCCCCGTCACTTCCTTCAATATTCTTGGATGCATCTCATCCGGTCCCAGTGTCTTATCAACTTTAAGCACCAGCAGCTTATCCATTACCTCCTCCTTATCAATGTTAAGCCCTTCTGATGACTGAGTTTCCTGCTCTGTCACCATGGCCTGGGCAGCATCTGCCCTACAGGTAAAGACAGATGCAAAATATTCATTTAACACCTCAGCCATCCCTCTTGTCTCTATTTATAAATCCCATTTTTGGTTCCTAATCGGCTCTACTCCTCCTTTTACCACCCTTTTACTATCGATGTGCTTATAGAATATTTTGGGATTTCCTTTTATGTTAGCTGCCAGTCTTTTTTCATAATCCCTCTTTGCTTCTCGTATTTGCTTTTTCACATTCCTTCTGAACTTTCTGTATTCAGCTTGGTTCTCAATTGTAGCTACCTGATACCTGCTGTAAGTACATTTTTTCTTCTTTAATTTAATTTCTACCTCCTTTGTCATCCAGGGAGCTCTGGATTTGTTTGTCCTACCCTTCCCCTTTCGAGGGAACATACCTTAACTGTGCCCAAACCATCTCCTCTTTGAAGGTAGCCCACTGTTCAGCTACTGTTTCTCTCGCCAACCTTTGGTTCCAGTCTATCCAGCCCAGCCCCGTTCTTGCCCCATTGAAGTCTGCTCTCTGCCAGTTGATTATTCTTACTCTAGATTGATCAATGTCCTTTTCCACCATCATCCTAAAATCTTATGATACGATGATCACTGTCCCGTAAATGTTCCCCCACTGTCACTCGATCTACTTGGCCCACCTCATTCCCAAGAACCAGGTCAAGCAGTGCCTCCTTTCTTGTTGGACTGGACACAAACTGCTGTAGGAAATTCTCCTGAACACAATCTAGGAACGCTTGTCCCTCACTGCCCCTTACACAACCACTATCCCAGTCCCAGTCTATATACGGGTAATTAAAATCCCCCATTATAACTACTCTATGATGTTTACGCCTCTCTGTAAATTCCTTGCAGACTTGTTCCTCTATATCCTTCCCACTAGCTGGTGGTCTATATATTACACCGAGCAATGTAATTGCACCCTTCTTATTCCTTAGCTCTAGCCAAATTGATTCTGTCCTTGGATCCTCTGACACATTCTCTTTCTCCAGTGCTGCAATTCTCTCTTACCAAAAACGTCACCCCTCCTCTGTTTTTCCAACAGTGAAGCTCTCTGACAGGTCTGACTGCCCAACAGTGCAGCGCTCCTTCAGTACTGATCCTCTACAAACAGTGAAGCTCTCCCACAGAACTGAATCCAACTCACTGCAGCACTCCCTCAATACTGACTCCTCGATGGTGCTGCACTCCCTCAGCACTGACTCCTCGACGGTGCTACACTCCCTCAGCACTGACTCCTCGACGGTGCTGCACTCCCTCAGCACTGACTCCTCGACGGTGCTGCACTCCCTCAGCACTGACTTGACGGTGCTGCACTCCCTCAGCACTGACTCGACGGTGCTGCACTCCCTCAGCACTGACCCTTCGACAGTGCAGCGCTCCCTCAGTACTGACCCTCTGACAGCGCAGCGCTCCCTCAGTACTGACCCTCGGACAGTGCAGCACTCCCTCAGTACTGACCCTCCGACAGTGCAGCGCTCCCTCAGTACTAACCCTCCGACAGTGCAGCGCTCCCTCAGTACTGACCCTCCGACAGTGCAGCGCTCCCTCAGTACTGACCGTCCGACAGTGCAGCGCTCCCTCAGTACTGACCCTCCGACAGTGCAGCACTCCCTCAGTACTGACCCTCCGACAGTGCAGCACTCCCTCAGTACTGACCCTCCAACAGTGTAGCGCTCCTTCAGAACTGACCCTCCGACAGTGCGGCGCTCCCTCAGTACTGACCCTCCGACAGTGCAGCACTCCCTCAGTACTGACCCTCCGACAGTGCAGCGCTCCCTCTGTGCTTACCTTCAGACTGTGCTGTGCCCGTTCAGTACTGGTAAGGGCAGAGTGTTGATCTAGATTATGGGACTGGAGTTTCTGGATTGACACATGAACCCATGAACTCCTGTCTCAGTTACTATTGTACCAAGTGGATTCTCAAGGGGTAATGGTAGCATCCCATATCTTGGATGGAGAGGGAGATTACTTCCCCCAACTTGCCCTGTTTTTATGGGCCTGGTTTAGATTATAACTAACTTTGTGTGTTGGAAAAGTATTCAGAGGGAGTTAGAAATAGGTCTCAAATCCTCTGAAATTAACATGATCAGATAGAGACTTTATAGACACATAAACTGACATGCAAACACGAACATACAGGTACACGCAGTCACTAATATACACACACAACCACACAGGCACAGACACAGAAGGTGCGCACACACACACACAGATGGTGCACCCCCACACAGACAGGGCCACACATACACACACCCATCCACATTGACTTGACGGAACTGAAGGGAATTCTGATGAAGGGTCATCGTGACCTGAAACATTTTAACTCTGTCTCTTTCTACAGATGCTTCCTGACCTGCTGGGTATTTCCTGCATATTTTCATTTTTGTGTGTGTTTGGTTAATGTTTAATCTCTTGCTGCGGGTAATTTTGCTCCCGCTGTAAGGTCATTATATCAGTGAAACCATCGAAGTCTCAGAGCAAGCAGGAAGCTGGCCTGAGGAATACACAAACCAATGTCAGCTGGCTCCTTTTTTAATAGCTGCTCGAATTACCTCTGCCCTCTCATGGAGAAGTCAGTCAGTCCGTGGACACCATACAATGTGGGGGGTTGCCTGGGAGAAAAGCCTTCGACATATATTTGCTCCATGTCAGTAAAAAAGTGCTGGCATTTCTATAGCGCCTTTCACTGCCTCAAGAGCATCCTGAAGTGTTTTGCAACCAATGAAGTACTTCTCAAAAGTCGATAGTGTAATGTAGGAAATTGAGGCAGCCAATTTGTGCACAGCAAGCACCCACAATGAGACAAGTATGGGGGTGTATGCTCCTTCCTGCAGGATCTGTCCCAGAGTAAGATCTTCTATGTCCATCTGAGAGAGCAGACAGGGTCTCCACAATAAGGTATATGGAGATATCCTATCATACCCCCCCACCTCACCTCCCCCACCACCCCCCACAAAAGCAGGACAATGTCACAAATCCAGAGTATTTACATTGCAGGATGAGGCCATTCAGCACATCAGATCCAGGCCAGTGTTCAACTGTAGGGAAGAGTTTCCATTTGTTGGGGGAGACCAGAACTAGGGGCCATCAATGTAAGATAATAAATCCAATAAGGAATTCAGGAGAAACGTCTTTACCAGGGAGTGGGGAGAATGTGGAACTCACTCCCACAGGGAGTGGTTGAGGTGAATAGTTTTGATGTACTTAAAGGGGAAGCTGGGTAAACGCATGAGGGAGAAGAATAGAAGGATATGGTAATGGGATGAGAAGAGGGGGTGGGAGGAGGCTTGTGTGGAGCATAAACACGGGCAGGGAACAGACGGGCTGAATGGTCTGTTTCCACACTATTCACTCGATGTAATTTACAGCACTGTCACTGGCTGGAGGGTGTAATTGCAGCGTGACATCTTTACGCAGAGACAATTATAAATGTTGACATAGGAATTTAAAATGGGGGTATTTTTAAAAATTCGACAGCAGCAAATAAGTGTGCACGTACACAACCTTCAATCATATAATTAGTCATGTTTTTGCCAATTTTCTTTCACTCGATCTTCCTTTCTGTCTTTGAATGAATAATTGGCCTTGATTGCAAGGGACTTGGAATACAAGAGTTAGGAAGTCTTGTTACAATTCTGCAGGGCCTTGATGAGACTACACCTGGAGTACAGTGTACAGTTTTGGAATCCTTACTGAAGGAAGGATACACTTACTTTAAGGGAGTGCAACAAAGGTTCACTAGACTGATTCCTGGGATAAGGGGATTGTCCTATGAGAAGAGATTGAGTGGAATGGACCCACGCTCCCTGGAATTCAGATGAATGTGATGTGGGATCTCCTTGAAATGTATACAATTCTGAGAGTGGATGCTGAGAGGCTGTCTTCACCCACCACCCACACCCCAAGCTGGAGAATCTAGAACGAGCACGTCACAGTCCCAGGATAAGGGGACAGCCATTTTAGGTTTAGATGAAGGGAAATTTCTTCACTCAGAGGGGTGTGAATCTTTGGAATTCTCTGCCCCAGAGAACTGTGGATGCTCAGTCGTTGTGTCTATTCAAGACTGAGATCGATAGATTTTTTGGCAATCAGTGGTAGGGCGGGAAAAGGAGTTGAGATTTTTTTTTAATTCATTCATAGGATGTGGGTGTCGCTGGCTGGGCCCAGCATTTATTGCCCATTCCTAATTGCCCCCTGAGAAGGCAGTGGTGAGCTGCTTTCTCGAACCGCTGCAGTCCCCGTGGTGTAGGTACACCCACAGTCCTGTTAGGGAGGGAGCTCCAGGATTTTGACCCAGCGACAGTGAAGGAACGGCCGATATATTTCCAAGTCAGGATGGTGAGTGACTTGGAGGGGAACTCCCAGGTGTTGGTGTTCCCATCTATCTGATGCCCTTGTCCTTCTAGATGGTAGTGGTCATGGGTTTGGAAGGTGCTGCCTAAGAAGCCTTGGTGAATTCCTGCAGTGTGTCTTTTAGATGGTACACACACTGCTGCTACTGTGCGTCGGTGGTGGAGGGAGTGAATGTTTATGGATGTGGAGCCAATCAAGCAGGCTGCTTTGTCCGGGATGGTGTTGAGCTTCTTGAGTGTTGTAAGAGCTGCACTCATCCAGGCAAGTGGGGAGTATTCCATCGCACTCCTGACTTCTGCCCTGTAAATGGTGGATAGGTCAGCCATAATGTTATTGAATGTGGGGGAGGGGGGCAAGCTCAAGGGGCTGAATGGCCTCCTCCAGCTCCAATCTACGAACAAATGTAATTGTTATTCTTGCACTGAATAATCTGTCCCCATGCAGTCAAATTCGATCTAAACAGTTTGCGATTCACGCGGGACCAACTGACTCCGTGACACCTTCAACATGAGATTTATTCACTTCTTTAAGTTCAGCAGATAAAAAC
Organism: Carcharodon carcharias; assembly: GCF_017639515.1. NCBI lineage: Eukaryota > Metazoa > Chordata > Chondrichthyes > Lamniformes > Lamnidae > Carcharodon > Carcharodon carcharias. The sequence goes on along the minus strand of NC_054495.1, from coordinate 2,515,901 downwards.
TCTGCGGACACCACCAGGCAAAACCGTTGGTCATCCCAGACTGATGGAAACCGAGGAATGTTGGCTCCCGACACATGAGACAAGTGCATCAACTGCCAACCTCCGAGACCACAGGCTCCTCACTCACCTTTCAGCCTGGATTCAATCCGTCACCTCCTCCTCCTCCTCTCCCCTCATAGATCCAGTTGACCCGGAGATTCGGGGGCAGCTCCGAGCCAGCCAGCTCCTGGAAGGCGAAGGAGTCGGTGTCGGCCGGCTGCTGGTAGAAGTGCAAGATATCGCCCGGGCTCCTCATCTGGTGCAGCCGGGAGTTGGGCACCGTGTGTCTCAGCTCATCGGACAGCTCGCAGAGGAGGTGGAACCTCTCACCCTCACCCAGCTGAGTTTCCTGCCAGTCCGGGGCAGCAGGTGAACCCGTCACCCGTTCCAACACGGCCCGCACCCTCTCTTCCAGCTGGGCAGGGGGCTGGTATTTCCGGCTCCGGAAAGGGGGCCGGGCCAGGGCATCCTGGGGGGACAAAGAGAGACATAGGTCTGAATTAGAAAATGGCATCCCACCAAAATCACACCAATTTAACAGTTACCCCCTGACCAAAGCGGTCCAATCTGCCTTGCCCCCCGCCCCGCTCCCACCCACATGGTGGGATTTCGGGTGGGCTGGGGAGAAGAGGAATCAAAGTCACCCCAGGGCCAGAGATCCCTCAACTACTGACCTCCCAGTTACTATAGAGATTAAGCCCTGATCTTTCAGTTACTATGGAGATTAACCTCAACCTCCCAGTTATTATGGATATTAACCCCTGATCCTCAGTTACTGTGGAGATCATCCCCTGACCCTCAGTTAGTCAGGCTCTCAATTACTATGGAGATTAACACCTGACCCTTATCAGTTACTATGGAGATTAACACGTGACCCTCGTCAGTTACTTTGGAGATTAACACCTGACCTTCCTCAGTTACTATGGAGATTAACACCTGACCTTCCTCAGTTACTATGGAGATTAACACCTGACCTTCCTCAGTTACTATGAGATGAACACCTGACCTTCCTCAGTTACTATGAGATGAACACCTGACCTTCCTCAGTTACTATGAGATGAACACCTGACCTTCCTCAGTTACTATGGAGATAAACACCTGACCTTCCTCAGTTACTATGGAGATAAACACCGGACCTTCCTCAGTTACTATGGAGATTAACACCTGACCATCCTGAATTACTATGGAGATCAAAGCTTGACTTTCTTCAGTTCCGATGGAGATAAACACCTGACCTTCCTCAGTTACTATGGAGATTAACACCTGACGTTGCTCAGTTACTATAGAGATTAAGCCCTGACCTTTCACAGTTACTATGGAGATTAACCTCAACCTCCCAGTTATTATGGAAATTAACCCCTAACCCTCAGTTACTATGGAATTCATCCCGTGACCCTCAGTTAGTCAGGCCCTCAATTACTATGGAGATTAACACCTGACCTTCCTCAGTTACTGTGGAGATTAACACCTGACCTTCCTCAGTTACTGTGGAGATTAACACCTGACCTTCCTCAGTTACTGTGGAGATTAACACCTGACCTTCCTCAGTTAATGTGGATATTAACACCTGGCCCTCCTCAGTTACTGTGGAGATTAATACCTGACCTTCCTCAGTTACTGTGGAGATTAACAGCTGACCTTCCTCAGTTAATGTGGATATTAACACCTGGCCCTCCTCAGTTACTGTGGAGATTAATACCTGACCTTCCTCAGTTACTGTGGAGATTAACACCTGACCTTCCTCAGTTACTATGAAGATTAACACTTGACCTTCCATAGTTACTATGGAGATTAGCATCTGACCCTCCTCAGTTACTATGGAGATTAACACCTGACCTTCCTCAGTTACTATGGAGATAAACACTTGACCTTCCTTGGTTACTATTGAGACTAACACCTGACCTTCCTCAGTTACTATGGAATTAACATCCGACCTTCCTCAGTTACTATGGAGATTAACACCTGACCTTCCTCAGTTACTATGGAGATTAACACCTGACCTTCCTCAGTTACTATGGAGATTAGCACCTGACCTTCCTCAGTTACTATGGAGATTAACACCTGACATTCCTATTACTATGGAGATTAACACGTGACCCTCGTCAGTTACTATGGAGATTAACACCTGACATTCCTCAGTTACTATTGAGATTAACACCTGACCTTCCTCAGTTACTATAGAGATTAACCCCTGACCTTCCAATTACTACAGCGATTAACCCCTGACTCTCAGTTATTATGGAGATAAATCCCCACCCTAGCATCTTGCTGTTCATTCCCGGTCCCGGACTCCCTGCGTCGGTGGATCGGGATCAGGATCCTCCCCGGGATCCAGGAGCTCAGTCTCAGGCTTAGCCTCAGCGCCGGCGTCGCCATTTTCCACCCGGTGAAAATGTGCTGGGGGAGGGGGGGGGTGGTGGAGCTTCCCTGGCGCAGCCGCACAGCGCGGCAGCCGGGTCCCGCCCACTCGCCCGTGCATAGCTACTGCGCATGTGGATGGATAGTCCCTTTGTCTCTTCCATGCCGCTGTCCCTCGGGCTGGACCTAGTGCGCATGTCGGTTATCCGACCCCGCCCCTTGGCTGCCGCCGGCCGGCTTGCTGCAGTAACTGCGCATGCGGAATTACTGATCAAACGTTCTATTAGTAGGGCTAGCTTAATCTGCGCATGCGTACAACCAGGCTGAAGGCGCACTGCCCTCTGGGAGCTGTAGTCCATTCATCGGATACCCCATTGCCCATGGAATCCTACAGACCGTTTCCCATTCCAACTGGATCCCCCAATCCCCAGGGAATCCTACAGACCATTCCAGATCCCAACTAGATCCCTCATTCTCCAGGGATCCTATAGACCATGTCCCATCCCAAATGGATCCCTCATTCCCCACAGAATCTTACAATCCATTTCCCATCCCAACTGGATCCCCCATTCCCCATGGAATCCTAGGACTATTTTCCATCCCAACTGGATCCCCTATTCCCTTAGGGAATCCTACAGACCATTTTCCAAAGAAATAAAAACAAAAACAAAAAACTGCAGATGCTGGAAATCCAAAACAAAAACAGAATTTTTCCAGACCATTTTCCATATCAACTGGATCTCCCATTGCCCGGGGAATCCTGTAGCCCACAACCCATCCCAATTTGATCCCCCATTCCCCAGGGAATGCTGCGATTCATTCCTCATCCCACTGGATCCTCATTCCCGGTGCAGGGAGGGTATTACAGATCTTAGTGCTGAGGCAATGCAACCTAATATGAAGAGCATTCAGCTTTTGGGAAGGCATTTTCATGAACTACCATAGTCACTTGTGCCAGCTCTGCCATGCATTATGACCATGGCTGATCTTCTGCCTCAACTCTATTTGCCAGCACATATCCCTTGGTTCGCTAAGAGATTAAATATCTCCAACGATGGATAGGCCACAGCTCTCTGAGGTAGAGAGTCCAAAAATTCACAACCTTCTGAACAAAGAAATTTTAGCCTCACCTCCCAGTCCTAAATAATTTATTCATTGTTTTATCCCCACCTTTTATCCTGTTTTCGATCCTTCTTCCCCACCACTGTCCCCTCCCTCCACCACACCCCCACTAGGGCCATCTATCACTTGTTAAAGTTGTTCTTTGCAAGTACTTACCCTTGTCCTGCTAGTATCATATTCTGCTTTCTGACCTTAATGCCACCATCAGCACCTCCTTTAGTCCTTACCACTACCATTAACACCCCTTTGGCCTTTTGTCCATGACATCTCTGGCAATCTCTCCTTTGCCTCCGCCTATCACTGGCCTTCTATCAAGCTTCACCTGCTCCAGCCCCCCATAAACAGTATAAATTTCATCACATTTCCACTTCTCTAGCTCTGAAGAAAAGTCATACAGACTCGAAATGTTAACTCTTGTTTTTATCTCTCCACAGATCCTGCCAAACCTGCTGAATCTTTCCAGCATTTTCTATTTTTATTTCAGATTTCCAGCATCTGCAGTATTTTTATTTCGTACCCTTGTTCTAGACTCCCAGCCAGAGGAAGCAACCTCTGTCCAGTCTATCGAACCCTTTCACAGTCTTGAATTTTCACTGAGATCACCTCTCATTCTTCTAAACTCCAGGGAATGGAGTCCCAACATACTCGGCCCCTCATGACAGGACAATCCTCTCATACCAGGGACGAACCTAGTCTTCACTGCAATGCAGTAATATCCTTCCCTAGATTCAGAGACCAAAACTGTACTCTGTACAGTACTCCAGGTGTGCTGTCACCAAAACCCTGAACAACTGATAACACCAGGATGTTGATAGTGAGGGGAATTCAGCAATGGCCATGATGGTGATGGTCAGGGGAACTGGATTAGACTCTCCCATTGGAGGTGGCCATTGCCTGGCACTTGTGCGGCACAAATGTTCAGTATGTACATGGGTCACGTAAGAAGGCAGAAAGCAGAGCCAAACTGTGACACACACTGCAGTGGGCAATCTCATGAGTGGGGTTGGAGGGGCAGCACCAGGAAACACTCCCAGGGCAGGTACAGCACGGGTTTAGATACAGGGTAAAGCTCCCTCTACACTGTCCCCATCAAACACTCCCAGGACAGATACAGCACGGGGTTAGATACAGAGTAAAGCTCCCTCTACACTGTCCCCATCAAACCCTCCCAGGACAGGTACAGCACGGGGTTAGATACAGAGTAAAGCTCCCACTACACTGTCCCCATCAAACACTCCCAGGACAGGTACAGCAGAGGGTGAGATACAGAGTAAAGCTTCCTCTACACTGTCCCCATCAAACACTCCCGGGACAGGTACAGCACGGGGTTAGATACAGAGTAAAGCTCCCTCTACACTGTCCCCATCAAACCCTCCCAGGACAGGTACAGCACGGGGTTAGATACAGAGTAAAGCTCCCTCTACACTGTCCCCATCAAACACTCCCAGGGCAGGTACAGCACGGGGTTAGATAGAGAGTAAAGCTCCCTCTACACTGTCCGCATCAAACACTCCCAGGACAGGTACAGCACGGGGTTAGGTACAGAGTAAAGCTCCCTCTACCCTGTCCCCATCAAACACACCCAGGACAGGTACAGCACGGGGTGAGATAGAGAGTAAAGCTCCCTCTACGCTGTCCCCATCAAACACACCCAGGACAGGTACAGCACGGGGTTAGATACAGAGTAAAGCTCCCTCTACACTGTCCCCATCAAACACTCCCAGGACAGCTACAGCACAGGGTTAGATTCAGAGTAAAGCTCCCTCTACACTGTCCCCATCAAACACTCCCAGGACAGGTACAGCACGGGGTTAGATACAGAGTAAAGCTCCCTCTACACTGTCCCCATCAAACACTCCCAGGACAGGTACAGCACGGGGTTAGATACAGAGTAAAGCTCCTTCTACACTGTCCCCATCAAACACTCTCAGGTAAAAAAAGCACAGGGATAGATACAGACAAAAACTTGGTTTTAACTCAATCAGCCATTTGGCCCGTCTGCTCCGTTCTGGCGTTTCTGTTCCACACGAGCCTCCTCCCACCCCCTCTTCATTTCACCCCATCCCCATGTCCTTCCATTCCTTTCTCCCTCATGTGTTTCTCCAGCTTCCCCATTAAACAGATCGACACGATTCACCTCAACCCACTCCCCGTGGGAGCCAGTTCCACCTTCTCCCCATTCTCCGGCTGAAGAATTTCCCCTGAATTCCTAGTTGTAATAGTAACTTTCAAGTGGGAAATCATATAAATACTTGAAAAGAAACAATTCATAGGGAAGTGAGAAAAGAGTGAGGGAGAAGTGGAACTAATTGTGTGGCTCTGTCAAAAACAAGACACAGGAACGATGTGCCAAGTGTCTATATTCTGTGCTGTATCATGCTCAGTGATGAATTATCGTAAATATTTATTTAAACCTCACCTCCCCATTAAAAACGTCAGCACTATCATCTAAGGTTTGCATCTCGAGTCTGTATCTCGCCTCGTACGTGTCCAATCTCGACACACCAGTAAAGTTAGATGTCCTCATTCCCGCCTTTGATTCTTCAGCTGTGAAAAATCCAACCCCTGGCCACTTGTTTTCCCCCTGAGTGCAAGTTCAACTCACACTGCTCTGAACTGTCAAAAGTCTGGGAACTTACGGACTGACAATGTGTGAGTTTCTGACCCAGAGCCATTCTGCCTTACTCGCAGCTCTCTGCAATTGTAGTCATCCGGTCACTTACAGCGCTGATGGAGGCTGTTTGGCTCAACGGGTCCATCCCAGTTCTCCGTGCAGAAATCCAGTCAGTCCCATTCTCCCACCCGACATCCGTATCCTCCCAAGTTTATTCCCTGCAAGTTTCCTTTTGAAATCATTGATCGTCTCCGCACCCACCACCCTCGCGGCCAGCGAGTTCCAGCTCATTACCACTCGCTGTATAAAAAAGTTCCTCCTCACATCCCCCCCCCCCCCCCCCCAACCCAAAACTTTAAATCTGTGACCCACAGTCCTTGTACCATCAGCCAATGGGAACAGTTTTTCTTTGGCCCCTAATCTAAACCTATCATCATCTTGTCCACCTCGATCGGATCCCGCGCGCCCCCCTCCTCAATCGCCTTCACTCCAAGGAGAACAAGCCCAGCTTCTCCAACCCAACCTTGTGGCTAAAACCCCTCATCCCCTGGACCCGTTCCGGTCAATCTCCTCCACACCCTCTCAAGGACCCTCACTTCCTTCCCAAAGTGTGGTGACCAGAACTGGATGCAATTGTTTACTTGCGGCGATGTTAGTGGGTTTTTAATCCAGAGGTTCGGATTCAGGATCCAGAGACATGGGTACAAGTTGCACCATGGCTATCAGTAACGGTGACCATGAAAATATCGAAATGCTGTTAAAAGCCCATCTGGTTCACTCATGCCCTTCAGGGAGGGAAATCTGCCATCCTACGCAGCCTGGCCTACACCCAACTTCAGACCCACAGCGACATGGTTGACTCCAAACTGCCCTCTGAAATGCTGAACAAACCACTCAGGTGTATTCAAGAAGGCGACTCACCACAACGTTCTCTTCATCAAAAAAAAATTTTAAAAAAAGCTGGTTTCAGATTGGAGGAAGGTTTGTAGTGGAGTTCGCCAGGGGTCAGCATTGTGACCCTTGCTCTTCCTGATATATATTAATGATCTAGACTGTGCAGGGCATGATTTCAAAATTTGTAGGTGATACACAGACTGGAAATGTTGTCAACCGTGATGAGGATAGTCTTGAACTTCAAAAGGACATAAGACATGTTGGTGGATTGGGCAGACAAGTGGTAGATTGCCTGGACTCGAACTCAAGTTCTGTCGAAGGGTCATGAGGACTCGAAACGTCAACTCTTTTCTTCTCCGCCGATGCTGCCAGACCTGCTGAGTTTTTCCAGGTAATTCTGTTTTTGTTTTGGATTTCCAGCATCCGCAGTTTTTTTGTTTTTATCTTTTAAGTGGTAGATGAAGTTCAATGCAGAGAAGTGTGAGGTAATCCATTCTGGCAGGAAGAATATGGTGAGGCAGTATTAAATAAAGGAAGGGACTCTAAAGGAGGTGCAAAAACAGAGGAACCTCACTGTATATGTACATAGATTATTGAAGATGGCAGGGCAGGTTCAGAGAGCAGTAAATAAAGAATATAGTATCTTAAGCTATTTTAATAGGGGCATTGAGTACAAGAGTCAAGAGGTCTTGTTGAACTTGTATAAGACACTAGTTAGGCCTCAACTAGAGTACTGCATCAAGCTCTGGGTGCCATACTTGTGGAAGGATGTGAAGGCATTGGAGAAATTAACAGAGGAGATTCACAAGAATGATTCCAGGGATAAAGAACTGGAGCCAGGAGGATAGATTGGAGAGGTTGGAACTCTTTTCCTTGGAGAAAAGAAGGCCGAGAGGAGACTTGATAGAACTATTCAAGATCCCGAGAGGTATGGACAGGGTAAACAGTGAGAAACTGTTTCTACTGAAGAGGCCAACAAGTACTAGAGGGCACAGGTTTAAAATAATTGGCAAAAGGAGTAAATGTAATGAGGAAAAAGATTTTCACCCAGAGGGTGGTTGGAATCTGAAATGAACTTCCTGAAAGGATGGTGGAGGCAGGTTTGATCGAGGTATTCAAAAGGGAATTGAAAAGAAATCACGTGCAAGGTTACGGGGATAAGGCAGGGGAGTGGGACCAGGTGGAATGCTCTTTCAGAGAGCCAGTGCAGACTCGATGGGCCAAATGGCCTCATTCTGCACTGTAAGATTCTGTGATTCTAAATGTCGGCCTTGCCAGTGGTCTCCACACCCCAGCTAATTAATTTAAAAAAAACATAAATTGCAAGGGCCAGCAACATGATAGTTCAACCTGAAGAAGTGGGAAGATTTTTCTACCCTTCAGGTTGTTTTTGATTTGAGTGTCAGACAGAGCCATTCCCAAATCAATCCTTAAACAGCGTCATCGGATGCCCCTTCATTTATTGAGAGGGGGAATTGAATTCAAAAGTAGGGAGGTTATGCTTCAGATATACAGAGCACTAGTGAGACCACATCTGGAGTACCGTGCACAGTATTGGTCACCTTATTTAAGGAAGGATGTAAATGCATTGGAAGCAGTTCAGAGAAGGTTTACCAGGCTAATACTAGAAATGGGTGGGTTGTCTTATGAGGAATGGTTGGGCAGGTTAAGCACGTATCTGCTGGAGTTTAGAAGAGTAAGAGGCGACTTGATTGAAGCTTTTAAGATCCTGAGGGGTCTCAACAGGGTGGATGTGGAGAGGACGTTTCCTCTTGTGGGAGAATCCAGAACTAGGGGTCACTGTTTAAATATAGGGTGTTGCTCATTTAAAATGGAGATCAGGCAACATGTTTTCCCTCAGCGGGTCGTAAGTCTTTGGAACTCTCTTCCTGTAAAGGCGGTGGAAGCAGAGACTTTGAACATTCTTAAGGCAGAGGGGGATAGATTCTTGGTAAACAAGGGGGTGATAGATTATCGGGGGTAGGCAGGATGCAGATTTGAGGTTACTATCAGATCGGCCATGATCTTATTAAATGGTGGAGGAGGCTCGAGGGGCCGAATGGTCTACTCCTGCTCCTTGTTCGTATGTTCGACTCAAGGGGGACGTCTACTTAGAGTCATGGGTTTCTGTCACAGGTTTTCATGCGACTAAATAGACCGAATCTCCACCCACAGATCTTTGGGGGCAGGACGTCCCACAAGGTAGTGGGATCCGGAGAGCAGGATTTGCTTCCTTCCCTTCTCTACTGCCGCTCTGCCTCTTCACTAAGACTTTGGGACTCGAAGTGTGACGCAGCTTGATGGACAGGTTGTCGCCATTTTGAATGATTTGTGAGCAAGCCCCTCCCAGTCATTAGTGTAAATGGTGCCGGGCTTCAAGGAGAGCCTCAGAGTGTCCTTGGTGTGTTTTTTTTTTGTTCTCCCCGCCCAGGATATTGGCCGTTTGAGAGTTGAGAGAACAGGACCTGACGGGGGAGCTGTTTTCAGCCGTCTGGACAGTGTCCAGTCTATCAAAATAATAAAAACAAAAAAACTGCGGATGCTGGAAATCCAAAACAAAAACAGAATTACCTGGAAAAACTCAGCAGGTCTGACAGCATCGGCGGAGAACTCAGTTCTGTCGAAGGGTCATGAGGACTCGAAACGTCAACTCTTTTCTTCTCCGCCGATGCTGTCAGACCTGCTGAGTTTTTCCAGGTAATTCTGTTTTTGTTTCCAGTCTATCAAAGTTGATTTTGCATGAGTTTCACCTTAAGCAACACACACCAGACCGAGGCATATTGAGAGAAGGCAAAAGGAATGAGAGAGAGAGAGAGATAGAGATAGAAAGAAGAACTAGGAAGTGAAAGACTGCGAGAGGTAACAGAGTGGAAGGGACAATGAGATAAGGAGGATCCGCTTTAGACACAAAGACACAGTAACAGAGAACTAGAATTAAAGAAACAGAGAGAAAGAAGGAGAGACTGGTAGAGATAGCGACAGAGTAACTGAGGTACCGTGGGAGGTTTCATTATATGAAGGGTGCTACTGTTGTTATTGGCCAAGTGAATATTGAAGTGACTGAGGCAGCTGTGTGGGAATGAGTCGCAATCTGAAAGTTTTACTGGGCTCCACCCCATTATTTAAATATGCAACTCTAATTGGAGAGTATTCACACTCTTTCCCGGTGGCTCCATAGCTCAGGGGTTAGAGCACTGGTCTTGTAAACCAGGGGTCGTGAGTTCAAATCTCACTGGGGCCTGTGACTGCATTTTGCTCAGTTTTCAAATTCACAACCAACTGGTAAATGTTCCGGTTTAAATATTAAACAGCTGTGAGGCTGACCCTGAAACAACAGGCTGGCTGGCTCCTTCTCCATTTCTCCTTCTATCCACCTGCTCTCTTTCCCATTCATCCTCTCTCTTCCCACACCCCTCTTTCTCTCTGCTTTCTCTCGCTCTCTGCTCCCATTTCTCTCACCTCACCCTCTCTCTCTCTCCAGTTCTCTCTCTCTCCATCCCCCTCAGTAAAAAGAGGACAGATGTTGAGTGTAAAAATAAGGATAGATATACGGAACAGCAGGAGGCCATTCAGCCCATCATGTCCATGCCAGCTGAAGATGAGTTGTTTGGTCTAATCCTACCTTCCAGCTCTTGGTAATAATTGGACAAAGAGACATTGAGAGCCGGAGATGAGGAAATTTGGCAATGGAAGCAAATTCAAAAGAATTACACAGCAAGAGGCCATTCAGCCAATCTGCTCCATGCCTGTATTTCTGCTCCATAGGAGCCTCCTGCCCACCCCCTCTTCATCTCACCCCATCACCCATCCTTCTATTCCTCTCTCCCTCATGTGCTTATCCAGCTTCCCCTTAAACGCATCGATACTATTCACCTCAACCACTCCCTGTGGGAGCGAGTTCCGCGTTCTCCTCACTGTCTAGGTAAAGCAGTTTCTCCTGAGTTCCTCACTGTAATAGTCTCTTTCCAAATGGGAAATCGTATGAATAATTGAAATGGAAAGATTCGCAAGGTGGAGAGGAAAGGTTGAGGTAGAAGTGGGACTAATTGGATAGCTCTGCCAAAGAACTGACACGGAATGACGGGCCAAATGGTTTCCTCCTGTGCTGTATCATTCTCATTTTGTTCAGTGGTGAACCATTGTAAATGTTTATTTAAGCCTCCCCTCCTTGTTAAAGTTTCTGACTCAGCTCTGTACCTCACCTCTTGCACGCCATGGGTGTATCAATGTGTCCACATATTTCACAGTTCTGCCTTTGAGAGATGTAAGATTTTTTCTTTTTAACCAATAATTCGCACTCTGATCCTTTATTTATTTCCCGAATTCCCAAATTTACGACAGGGAAAGTCAGAGAGAGGGAGAGATGAGGAGAGTGGCAGGGAGTAAAAGAGAGCAGGGAAAGCGAAAGGCAGAGGGAAGAGGATGAGTGAAGGAGAATCACAGAGGGTCAAAACACCAGGGAGGAAGTTCAGTCACATGAAGACCCACAGCCGAAACTGGCAGCCCGGAGCAGAAGTCATCCTCGAATCAAGGGATATCTGATGACTTTTAGTAAGGATTTTTTTTCTTCTATTCTTTCTTGGGATGTGGGTGTCGCTGGCAAGGTCAGCATTTGTTGCCCATCCCCAAATTTCCCTTGAACTGAGTGGCTTGCTGGGCCATTTCAGAAGGCGGCTAAGAGTCAACCGCTTGCTGCAATGTCACATGTAGGCCAGACCGGGTAAGGATGGCAGATTTCCTTCCCTCTCAGTGGGGAATCAATGATCATTTCACAGTCGTCATCACTGAGAGTGGCTCTCAATTCCAGATTTTATTAATTGAATTTGAATTCCCCCAGCTGCCATGGTGGGATTTCAACAAATGTCCCCAGAGCATTAGCCGAGGCCTCTGAGTTACTAACCCAATGACATTATCTCTACACTACTGTCTCCCCATTTTGATTTGGGAGAAATGATGCCTGATATTCAAATGAAAAGTAAGTATAAACTAATATTAAACTAGCATGCTCCAACAGATGAATTTTGTTTTAATTCATGCACAGGATATGGACCATCACTGACAAGGCCCAGCATTTATTGGCCCGGTTCTCAGTTGTATTTTCTACCTGACATCTGTCGTGAGCATACTTTTACTTCTTTATCTTAATTTCTATCTCTTTTGCCATCCAAGGAGCTCTGGATTTGTTTGCCCTACCTTTCCCTTTTTTTTATTCATTGACGGTATGTGGGCTTCTCTGGCTGGGCCGGCATTTATTGCCCATCCCTAATTGCCCCTTGAGAAGGTGGTGGTGAGCTGCCTTCTTGAACTGCTGCAGTCCATGTGGTGTAGGTACACCCACAGTGCTGTTAGGGAGGGTTCCAGGATTTTGACCCAGTGACAGTGAAGGAAAGGCCGATATATTTCCAAGTCAGGATAGTGAGTGGCTTGGAGGGGAACTTCCAGGTGGTGGTGTTCCCATGCATCTGCTGCCCTCGTCCTTCTAGATGTTAGCGGTCGTGAGTTTGGAAGGTGTTGTCGAAGGAGCCTTGGTGAATTCCTGCAGTGCATCTTGTAGATGGTACACACACTGCTGCTACTGTGTGTCAGTGGTGAAGGGAGTGAATGTTTGTGGATGTGGTGCCAATCAAGCGGGGCTGCTTTGTCCTGGATGGTGTTGAGCTTCTTGAGTGTTGTGGGAACTGCACTCATCCAGGGCAAGTGGGGAGTATTCCATCATGCTCCTGACTTGTGCCTTGCAGATGATGGACAGGCTTTGGGGGGTTAGGAGGTGAGTTACTTGTCGCATTGGGGGAATATAACTTGACTATGCCCAAACCATCTCTCCTTTGAAGAGAGCCCATTGATCAGCTACCGTTTTTCCTGCCAAACTTTGGCTCCAATTTATTTGGCCTAGATCCATTCTTACCCCATTGAGGTTGACTTCCACCACCACCCCCCTGCCCCGGTTAACTATTCTTACCCTGGATTGTTCTTTGTCCTTTTCCACAGCCATCCCAAATGATCACTGTCACCTAAATGTTCTCCCACTGACGCTTGATCTACTTGGCCCATCTCATTCCCAAGAAGCAGGTCTAGCAGTGCCCCCTTTCTTGTTGAGCTAGACATGCACTGCTGTCAAAAATTCTCCTGAACACACTCTAGGGACTCTTGCCCCTCTCTGCTCTTTACACCACCACTATCCCAGTCTATATTTGGATAATAAAAGTCCCCCAACTCTATAATGTTTGCACCTCTCTGTAGTTTCCTTGCAGATTGGTTCCTCTATATCCTTCCGCCTTGTTGGTGGCCTTTAGACAACACCGAGCAATACCATTGCACCTTTTTGTTCCTTAGCTCGAGCCAAGTTAGTTCTGTCCTTGAACCCTCCAGGACATCCTCTTTTGTCAATGCTCCAATCAATACCCCTCCCCCCATTCTTCCTTTCCTATCTTTCCTGAATGCTTTATGGAACATTTATCATCCAGTCCTGCCCTTCCTCGAGCCAGGTCTCTGTTATAGGCACAACATCAAATTTCCATCTGGTAATCTGTGCCTCAGATTCACCAATCATATTTACCACAATCTATGCATTCACACACATGCACAGTAACCCTGATTCGGACTTTATTACTTTCTCGCATGGTCTGACCCCACTTATTAACATTCTGTTGGCTTAGATAAGATAGACAAGGAAAAACTCTGCTCTTTAGCTGGCACATGGGCTAAGGGGACACAGATTTAAGGTTTTGATAAGGGGGATTCTGAAGAAGAACCTTTTTTACACAGCAACCTGGAACTCGCTGCCCACGAGGGCGGTAGAAGCCGAGATGAGGAACAATTTCAAAAGGAAATTGGACGGACACTTGAGGGAAGTAAACTTGCAGGGGTACAGGGATAAGAGCGGGGTGGGGTGGGTGGTGGGACTGATGCATTACTCCTCTGGTGCTGGTATATGGACTCAATGGGCCAAATGGCCTCCATCTGTGTCACAAATGACTGTATGACGACCTTCCCTCAATAAAAACATACTGGCTGTCCATGAGTTATCTGTGTCTTTCTAGGTGATGATTTATAATGTTCATGCAATTACACTGTCTCTCCCTTCCTACCCTGTTAAACAATGGTGTACTGTTAGCAATCGTCCAGTCCTGTAGTACCACTCCTGCAGCCAGAAAGGATTGAGGGGGACCATAAACATAGGAGAATCAATATTAAATCTAACGGGGGAATTCAGGAGAAACATCTTTATCCAGAGGATGGTGAGAATGTGGAACTCACTCCCACCGGGAATGGGCGATGTGAATGGTGTAGGTAACATGGACCACATCCTTCTGTCTCTGGATGGTTGTACCCTGGAAGATGTGCAAGGATTAAGAACTAAGGACTCCATGGGAATTGCCTGTGAAATTTTAAGCTCCGTTGGGCACTTACCGTGTTTCTGGAATGCCCTGAAACTCTGAGTTTGAGTCAAAGACTTTGGATAGTGCTGACTCAATTAGCAGAAGAGTTATCCAGGAAAAGTTAGAAAGATTAAACCCAGTTCCAACTCCTGGGTAACTATACTACTGACCTCCTGACTACCACCACCTAATCCCCTTGGTTTATCACCCAGAACCCCCAAATGTCACCACAGCCAGAATATCCACCTGACTCCCTGACTTCCCCCACACCCCCTGACTACTCTCCGAACCCTCCCAACTACCACCCACCCCATGACTAATCCCTCCCCCACCGTCCAACCATTCCCCCAACTTCCAACTTACTCCGCCCCCCCCATCCCCGGGAGGGGAAGGCCAGGGTGTTAGGGGAGAGGTCAGGGAGTGGTGGAGGGGTCGGGGGGGGTGGCGGTGGTCAGTGGGTGGAGAGGTAGTAGGGGTGGGGTGCGGTGGGTGGTTGGAGCGAGGGATAGTCAAATGGTTGGGAACATAGTCAGGTGGTGGGGGAGGCAATTGGTGTGGGGGTGCAGTCAGGGGGCTGGGTGGAGTAGTCAGTGGCTCAGATGTAGTCAGGGGGTGGGGGGGGGGAAGTGAGGGAGAATGAAGGGGAGAGAGAGAAGGTGGCTTGAGGAGAAATGAAAAAGGAGACAGACTATTCTTTCAGGGTCAGCTTTCGAGCTGTTTAATATTGAAATGTGAGCATTCGCAAATTGGTGGTGAGTTTAAACATGCAAAAAACAATACACAGAGGCCCCCCCCACCCCCGCCACTTTCATTTGAAACAATGACCTCTGCTTTACAAGGCCAGCACTCTAACCCCTAAGCTATGGAGTCACCAAGTCTTATGCACCTGGACATTCCCCACTTAGTGCTGGGTGGGGCTCAATAAAACTTTCAAGTTGTGACTCATTTCCACACACCTGCCTCTGTCTCTTCAAAACAAAAACAGAATTACCTGGAAAAACTCAGCAGGTCTGGCAGCATCGGCGGAGAAGAAAAGAGTTGACGTGATGAATCATGAGGACTCGAAACGTCAACTCTTTTCTTCTCCGCCGATGCTGCCAGACCTGCTGAGTTTTTCCAGGTAATTCTGTTTTTGTTTTGGATTTCCAGCGTCCGCAGTTTTTTGTTTTTATCTCTGTCTCTTCAACGTTCACTTGGCCAACAACAATATAGAAATAGTACCTTTCACTCAATGAAACTTCCCAGGATGCCTCGGTTACTCTGGCTCGACCTCTATCAGTCTCTCCTTCCTTCTCTCTATTTCTCTATTTCTTTTTGTTACTGTCTGTATCTCTGTCGTTCTCTCCAATCATCCCTGAGTTTTTTTTGTCCCTCCATGGTTCCCTCTTTCACTCTTTTTCCCTCTGTCTCTCTCTCTCTCTCCCTCCCTGTCTCTCCTAGCTAGTCTCTCTCTCTCTCTCTCTCTAACTGTACTTCACCGTCTGTCTCCATTTGGTGTGTCAAAAGCAAAATACTGCAGATGCTGGAAATCTGAAACAAAAACAGAACATGCTGGAAAAGCTCAGCAGGTCTAGCAGCATCGCTGGAGAGAGAAACAGAGTTAACGTTTCTTCAGAGAGCCACACTGGGGTAGGCTGGGTACTCTCCGGTTAGCATTGCATGTTTAAAGAATGGGGTGCAGCTCAGTGAAACTTTCAAGTTGTGGCCCATCCCCAAACAGCTGCCTCAGTCTCTTCAATATTCACTTGGCCAAGAACAACAATATCGAAATAGCACCTTTCACATAATGAAACCTCCCACGGTACCTCAGTGACTCTGTCGCTATCTCTACCAGTCTCTCCTTCTTTCTCTCTGTTTCTCTATGTCTAGTCTCTCTGTTACTGTCAGTCTCTGTGTCTATCTTGGATCCTCCTTATCTCCTTGTCCCTCTGTGTTACCCTTCCACTCTGTTACTTCTCCCTACCTTTCACTTCCTCATTCTTCTATCTGTTTCTCTTTCTCTATCTCTCTCTCTCATTCTTTTTGCCTTCTCTCTCTATGTCTCGATCTGGTGTGTGTTGCTTAAAGTGAAACTTCTGCAAAAGCAACTCTGAAGAAAGGTCATACGGACTCGAAATGTTAAATCTTGTTTCTATCTCCACCGGTTCTGCCAGACCTGCTGAGTTTTTTCAGCATTTCCTGTTTTTGTTCCATTTGGTATGTGCTGTTTAAGGTCAAACTCTTGCAGAATCAAGTTCAATGGGCTGGACACTGTGCGGATGGGCCAAATGGCCTCCTTCTGTGTCGCAAATGACTGTATGGCAACCTTCCCTCAGTAAAACCATGCTGACTATCCATGAGTTACCCATGTCTTTCTGAATGACTATTTATACTGTTCCTGTAATTACACAATCTGTCCCTTCCTCCCCTGTTAAACAATGGTATAATGTTAACAAACCTCCAGCCCTCTACAATACCACTCCTATAGCCAGAGAAGATTAGAATGGAGAGCCACGAATATAGGATAGTCAATACTAAATCCAATCGGGAAATCAGGAGAAACCTCTTTACCCAGAGAGTGGGGAGAATGTGGAACTCATTCCTACGGGGAGTGGTCGAGGTGGATAGTTTCGATTTATTTAAGCAGGAAACTGGATAAACATGTGAGGGAGAAAGTGAGATATTAAACCAAGACCCCAACTGAATTCTCAAGTGAACGTTAGCAAACCCAAAGCTATTATTGGGAGAAGATCAGGTGAGTCCTGCACAGTGAGCTGGGCCAGTATTTATCTCTCTATATGAACCTTCAGCCAGAGCACTCATGGAATGGAATTTCACTTCTCTGGGCATTTATTGCCTTGCTCTTTGTGGGGGAATGCTGTGGATCAATTGGCTGCTTTGTTTCCCTGCATTACACCAGTGGCTGTACCTCTGAAATGATCTGCGACATCCTGGACACTCATAAAGCACCTGACCCTGTGATCGGCACGTTCCTTCTGCTCCTTCAGTTACTATGCCCTGGTGACCATGGACTTCCCCACTGGATTGGTCTGTGATTACACTTGGCAAAGTACAGCAGTGGTTTGCTGTTGCCTTCTGCAGTATGGCCAACTAGGAAACTCTCCCATTCTTACCGCCTGCGAGCGGGTTTGTTTACAGGCTGATAGGCAGCCCAGTTGGGCCACATTATGAACGCGCGTTCAGTGGCCATCAAGTCCTTAGTAGCGGGCCTAGAACCCTAAGCTAATGGCCCAGAGGTAGGGACACTACCACTGCGCCGCAAGAACTTTCCAATCGGCATTTCAGCTCCGCTCAATGTGACTGCAACAGTGGAGGGTGATCTTTTCTCTTCTTGTTTGCTTCGTTGCAGCCTCGACTCTGAACTGTTTCAGTTCTGTGAGTACAACAGGAAACTGTGCACACCAGGAAGTCTGCAATCCCGGTCTGAATGCAAAATGCAGAACCATCTTAGAACCAACAAGAATTGGCGAGGGTACCCCCCAAATAAGGATAGTCCTTTGTAAGATGACAAAGATACAATAGTGGATAGATAGATGGGACATGGACAGAAAAAATGGAGGATAGAAATTCAGACCAACAGGTGGATAGATAGGTAAATGAATGATAGACAGGTCGATATCTAAAGTGATAGATAGATGAAATATAGATAGATTGATAAACCATCTTCCTTTGTGCTCGGTATGACTCCAACCAGCGGAGAGTTTTCCCCCTGATTCCCATTGACTCCAGTTTTGCTAGGGCTCCTTGATGCCACACTCGGTCAAATGCTGCCTTGATGCCAAGGGCAGTCACTCTCGCCTCACCTCAGGAGTTCAGCTCTTGTGTCCATGTCTGAACCAGGGCTGTACCAATTCCAGTATTTTGACCCAGCG
Organism: Carcharodon carcharias; assembly: GCF_017639515.1. Lineage (NCBI taxonomy): Eukaryota > Metazoa > Chordata > Chondrichthyes > Lamniformes > Lamnidae > Carcharodon > Carcharodon carcharias. Next base: position 2,497,623 of record NC_054495.1, on the reverse strand, counting down.
ACGATGAAGGAATGGTTGGCACAGCTCCAAGTCAGGTGTCTTGAAGGGGAATTTGCAGGTGGTGGTGTTCCCATACATCTGCTGCCCTTGCCCTTCTAGCTGGTAGAGGTCGCCATATAGGGGTATACATACAGAAAATAGGCAGAAAGATATACAGATGAATTCCAGATAGATATCTAGACAGACAGACAGAAGGACAGACGGACTGATAATAGATGGAGTGGTTTACAGACTGAGTTTTTAAAAAATTAATTCACGGGATGTGGGCTTCGCTGGCTGGGCCCAGCATTTATTGCCCATCCCTAATTGCCCCTTGAGAAGGTGGTGGTGAGCTGCCTTCTTGAACCGCTGCAGTCCATGTGGTGCAGGTACACCCACAGTGCTGCTAGGGAGTTCCAGGATTTTGACCCAGCGACAGTGAAGGAACGGCTGATAGATTTCCAAGTCAGGTAGGTGACTTGGAGAGGAACTTCTAGGTAGTGGCTGAACATGAACTTGGGCTGAAAATGAACAAACTCTGCGTGTTTTCAGGTGCAAGTAAGAGCAAACATATTTTCAAAGGCTGCAGATTTTCCTCTGATCCCATTTCATTTAACAACAGTTATTACACAGAGTTCGCAGGATCCAGCTGTTGCACTTTTGAGCTGTGCAATGACCCCAGCCATGAAAGTAAGGTCATGACCACATTAAACCAATCAGCGCTCTCAGACCGACCAGATACTCGAAAAGGAAACGATTGCAGGAAGTGCTGGCACAGGAATGATGGGCTGAATGGCCTCTTTCTGCTCTGCATGGCTCTGTGCAGCTGATGATGCATTGGTTGCTTATTGATGACACCAGCGACCTTGGGTGTCTTCATCCCCAAAGCCGGGCTTTTGGAATCCGTAATATTTTGTGTAGCTATTTCAGTGGAAGAGAAGACAGTGTCCATTGGCTTCGAGTGTTATGGGTGCAAACATGTTTCTTCTCTTACCTGTGCCAGCAGTGCGAGAATCCTGAAATGTGTAGGGATTCAGGATCACTGCAGCTACAGTAACATTTCACTATCCATTTGTAAGTGTATGTGCTGGTATATTGTGACAAGAGTTGAAATGTCCCTGAGAGGTTTGGGGAGACTCCTCGTTTGATGAAAGGGATCTCGTGGAAAGTTGAATGTGAATCAAATTGAGGTGCGATTTCCAGGCCATTAATGAAATATTACTTCAGGTTTATTTGTAAGAATGGACTGAACCTTAAATCGATAAACCATTCGAGGAATATTTCTTAACTGTAAGGCCGACACAGGGACTGGAATGGCCACCAAATGAATTTTGACCCCCACACATCGGTCACGCTCCATTGATCAAAAAAAGGTAACCTGTGAGGACAGTCAAGCGTTCGAATGTTCCTCAAGGAGGAGACAGGGCTCAGGAGGGTAAGGGAGGGAATTCCAGAGTGTAAATCCCAAGGAACTGAACGCAGGAATTGGGGATTCTCAACAGGCTGTATCAGGAGTAGGGCAGTGAGTATGGAGAGTTATAGAAGGTGGAGGAGGTTACAGAAATAGGGAGGGTTGTAGAGGCTGGAGGAGGATACAGAGATAGGGAGGGTTGCAGGTGCTGGAGGAGTTACAGAGATAGCGAGGGTTGTAGGAGCTGGAGGAGGTTACAAAGATTGGGAGGGTTGTAGGGGCTAGAAGAGGTTGCAGAGATAAGGAGGGTTGTAGAGGTTGGAGGTTGTTACAAAGATAGTGATGTTTACAGAGATAGGGAGGGCTGTAGGGGCTGGAGGGGTTTACAGGGATAGAGAGGTTTGTAGGGGCTGGAGGAGGTTACAAAGATAGGGAAAGGTGTAGGCACTGGAGGGGGTTACAGAGATAGGGAGCATTGGAGGGACTAGAGGGGGTTACAGAGATAGGGAGGGTTGTAAGGGATGGAGGAGGTTTCGGAGATAGGGAGGGTTGTAGGACTGGAGGGGGTTACAAAAATATGGAGGGTTGTAGGGGCTGGAGGAGGTTACAGAGATCGGGAGTGTTGTAGGGACTGAAGGAGATTACAGAGATAGGGTATGTTGTAGGGACTGGAGGAAGTTACAGAGATAGGGAGTGTTGTAGGGGCTGGAGGAGTTTACAGAGATAGGGAGGGTTGTAGGAGGTGCAGGAGGTTACAGAGATAGGGAGGGTTGTAGGGGCTAGAGAAGGTTACAGAGATAAGGAGGGTTGAAGAAGGTGGAGGAGGTTCCAGATTTAGGGAGGGTTGTAGGGGCTGGAGGAGGTTACAGAGATAGGGAGGGTTGTAGGTGTTGGAGGAGGTTACAGAGATAGGGATGGTTGTAGCAGCTGGAGGAGATTACGAAGATAGGGAGTGTTGTAGGGTTTGGAGGAGGTTACAGGGATAGGGAGGGTTGTAGGGACTGGAGGAGGTTACAGAGATAGGGAGGGTTGTAGGTAGCTGGAGGAAGTTACAGAGATAGGGAGGGTTGTAGGTGTTGGAGGAGGTTACAGAGATAGGGAGCATTGTCAATGCTAGAGGAGGTTGCTGAGACTTGGAGGGTTGTAGGGTTTGGAGGAGATTACAGAGATAGGGAGGGTTGTAGGTGCTGGAGGAGGTTACAGACATAGGGAGAGTTGTAGGGGCTGGAGAAGGTTACAGAGATAGTGAGGGTTGTAGGTGCTGGCGGAGGTTACAGAGATAGGGAGGGTTGTAGGGGCTGGAGGAGGTTACAGAGATAGGGAGGGTTGTAGGGACTGGAGGAGGTTACAGAGATAGTGAGTGTTGTAGGTGCTGGAGGACGTTACAGAGATAGGGATGGTTGTAGGGGCTGGAGGAGGTTATAGAGATAGGGAGGGTTGTAGGGGCTGGAGGAGGTTTCAGAGATAGGGAGGCTTGTAGGTGCTGGAGGACGTTACAGAGATAGGGAGCTTGTAGGGGCTGGAGGAGGTTACAGAGATAGGGAGGGTTGTAGGTGGCTGGATGAGGTTACAGAGATAGGGAGGGTTGTAGTTGCTGGAGAAGGTTATAGAGATAGGGAGGGTTATAGGGGCTGGAGGAGGTTACAGAGATAGGGAGGGTTGTAGGTGCTGGAGGAGGTTATAGAGATAGGGAGGGTTATAGGGGCTGGAGGAGGTTACAGAGATAGGGAGGTTTGTAGGTGCTGGAGGAAGTTACAGAGATAGGGAGCTTGTAGGGGCTGGAGGAGGTTACAGAGATAGGGAGGGTTGTAGGTGGCTGGATGAGGTTACAGAGATAGGGAGGGTTGTAGTTGCTGGAGAATGTTACAGAGATAGGGAGGGTTGTACGGGCTGGAGCAGGTTAGAGAGATAGGGAGGGTTGTAGGTGATGGCTCAGGTTACAGGGATAGAGAGCATTCTGGGTGCTGGAGGAGGTTACAGAGATAGGGAGGGTTGTAGGGGCTGGAGGAGGTTACAGAGATAGGGAGGGTTGTAGGGGCTGGAGGAGGTTACAGAGATAAAGAGGTTTATAGGGGCTGGAGGAGGTTACAGAGATAGGGAGTGTTGTAGGGGCTCGGGGAGGTTACAGAGATAGGGAGGGTTGTAGGTGACTGGAGGAGGTTACAGAGATAAGGAGGGTTGTAGTTGCTGGAGAATGTTACAGAGATAGGGAGGGTTGTAGGGGCTGGAGGAGGTTACAGAGATAGGGAGGGTTGTAGGGACTGGAGGAGGTTACAGAGATAGGGCGGGTTGTAGGTTCTGGAGGAGGTTACAGAGATAGGGAGGGTTGTAGGGGCTGGAGGAGGTTACAGAGATAGGGAGGGTTGTAAATGCCGGAGGAGGTTACAGAGATAGAGAGCATTCTGGGTGCTGGAGGAGGTTACAGAGATAGGGAGGTTGTAGGTGCTGGAGGAGGTTACAGAGATAGGGAGGGTTGTAGGTGCTGGAGGAGGTTACAGACATAGGGAGTGTTGTAGGTGCTGCAGTAGGTTACAGAGATAGGGATGGTTGTAGGTGCTGGAGAAGGTTACAGAGATAGGGAGGGTTGTAAATGCTGGAGGAGGTTACAGAGATAGGGAGGGTTGTAAATGCCGGAGGAGGTTACAGAGATAGGGAGGGTTGTAGGTGCTGGAGGAGCTTATAGAGATAGTGAGGGTTTTAGGGGCTGGAGGAGGTTACAGAGATAGGGCGTGTTGTAGCTTCTGGAGGAGGTTACAGAGATAGGGCATGTTGTAGGTTCTGGAGGAGGTTACAAAGATGGGGCGGTTGTAGGGGCTGGAGGAGGTTACAGAGATAGGGAGGGTTGTAGAGGCTGGAGGAGTTTACAGAGATAGGGAGGGTTGTAGGGGCTGGAGGAGGTTACAGAGATAGGGAGAGTTGTAGGGGCTGGAGGAGGTTAGGGAGGGTTGTAGGGGCTGGAGGAGGTTACAGAGATAGAAAGGTTTGTAGGGGCTGGAGGAGGTTACAGAGATAGGGAGTGTTGTAGGGGCTGGCGGAGGTTACAGAGATAGGGAGGGTTGTAGGTGCTGGAGGAGGTTACAGAGATATGGTGCAGCGAGGCCCTGAAGAGTTAGAAATGGATAGAAAAATCGAGGAGCAGGTAAACATTCTAGCCCAGCCTGCAAAATGGTGATCCTTGTGAGTAAGGGTGTACAAAGAGGGAGGTCACCTCCTGAATTAGATGTAGACCAAGTCTGAAGTTGGGAATTTGGTTCACCTGGTAAATTCTGGTAGGTTTTTCTCAAATTTAATTCTGGATTCACAATCAGGCTCTGACAGAGAACATCCAGGCTATAAAGCCAGTTTTGTGGCCTCGTTAAACCTGGAGTTGCCTGGTAGGGCAGATATCGATCAATCAGCTGAAGGTGTTTGCCTTGAATAGGTGTTAATTATTGTAGCAGAAAGCTGAGCCAGCATTGCAACTTGGGAGCGAGTCATCAGTGGCTGTACCTAAGCAGACAGGTTTGCAAATTGCATGGAGTAAGGGGATGCATGGAGAGGAGACAGTGCCAAAGTGGGACATTGATCAATTCAACAGAGAGGCAGGAAGAGGTGCTACATTTGCAGTGAACTTATCAAATAGTTGAGCAAGCTTGAGGGGCTGAATGGCCTACACTTGCTCCCGATTCTTGTGATCTTCTATGTCACAATGTATAAACTCTGCACACCACCCAAAACTATTTAAACTTCTGGCAGAAGGAATCAAAATCTCCAAGCAATTGGGCTGAATACTCAAGTCTTGGGGTGGTATGGGAAGGAGTCCATGATAATCCACCCAGCTGAGGTTTATGGAACTGAATTTCAGGTGGTAAGGTGTAGGGACGTTAATGTGATACTGTCTGCTTTGGCCACTTATTCGTCTCCAGGATGTCTGAATTGATCAGGCTGCAAACAGATGAAAGAACATGACATGTAACATCTTGTTTGTTGGTCACAAGAAGCAATCAAAACCTTTGACAGGCTCGAGTGTTACAGGTGCGCACCGCATTCAAACAATAGGATCACAAAGATATGGTGAAACGTTCTGGGATCAGATAAGGTGTCTTCACTCATCAGTGAGAGGTAAGCCTTAGATTTTACTCCATCAATTATTTCCCAATGAGACAGCGATGTTACACGATGGAACACCAACAGAGCTTCAATGTAACACTGACATGGCATCAATGTAACACCAACAGAGCTTCAATGTACCACTGACACAGCATCAATGTAACACCAACAGAGCATCAATGTAACACTGACACAGCATCAATGTAACACCAACAGAGCATCAATGTAACACTGACACAGCATCAATGTAACACCAACAGAGCATCAATGTAACACTGACACAGCATCAATGTAACACCAACAGAGCATCAATGTAACACTGACATAGCATCAATGTAACACAACAAAGCATCAATGTAACACCCACATAGCATCAATGTAACACTGATATAGCATCAATGTAACACGGGCATAGCATAAATGAAACACCAACAAAGCAAAAATGTAACACCCACATCGCATCAATGTAACACCCACATAGCATCAATGTAACACTGACACAGCATCAATGTAACACCGACATAGCATCAATGTAACACTGACATAGCATCAATGTAACACCGACACAGCATCAATGTAACACTGACATAGCATCAATGTAACACCGACATAGCGTCAGTGTTACACTGAAATAGCATCAATAATGTAACACCGATATAGCATCAATGTAACACAGACATAGCATCAATGTAACACACAGACATAGCATCAATGTAACACTGTCATAGCATCAATGTAACACCGACAGAGCATCAATGTAACACCGACAGAGCATCAATTAACACCGATATAGCATCAATGTAACACCGACAGAACATCAGTGTAACACTGACATAGCATTAATGTAACACTGAAATAGCATCAATGTAACACTGACATAGCATCAATGTAACACTAACATAGCATCATTGTAACACTGACAAGGCATCAATGTCCGACATAACATCAATGTAACACTGAAATAGCATCAATGTAACACTGAAATAGCATCAATGTAACACCAACATAGCATCAATGTAACACTGACATAGCATCAATGTAACACAGACATAACATCAATGTAACACCGACATGGCATCAATGTAACACCGACATAGCATCAATGTAACAACGACATTTTTTTTAATTCATTTCATGGGATGAGGGCTTCATTGGCTAGGCCAGCCTTTATTGCACACCCCTAATTGCCCCTTTAGAAGGCAGTGGTGAGTTGCCTTCTTGAACCGCTGTAGTCCATGTGGTGTAGGTACACCCACAGTGCTGTTAGGAAGGGAGTTCCAGGATTTTGACCCAGCGACAGTGAAGGAACGGCCAATAGATTTCCAAATCAGGATCGTGAGTGACTTGAAGGGGAACTTCCAGGTGATGGGCTTCCCATCTATCTGCTGCCCTTGTCCTTCTAGATGGTAGCCGTCGTGGGTTTGGAAGGTGCTGTCTAAGGAGCCTTGGTGAATTCCTGCAGTGCATCTTGTAGATGGTACACATACTGCTGCTACTGTGCATCGGTGGTGGAGGGAGTGAATGTTTGTGGATGTGGTGCCAATCAAGCGGGGCTGCTTTGTCCTGAATGGTGTCGAGCTGCTTGAGTATTGTGAGAGCTGCACTCATCCAGGCAAGTGGAGACTATTCCATCAAACTCCTGACTTGTGCCTTATTGATGGTGGACAGGCTTTGGGGTATCAGGGGGTGAGTTACTTGTTGCACGATTCCTAACCTCTGACCTGCTCTTGTAGCCACAGTATTTATATGGCTAGTCCAGTTCAATTTCTGGTCAATGGTAACCCCCAGGATGTTGATAGTGGGGGATTCAGTGATGGTAATGCCATTGAACATCAAGGGGTGATGGTTGGACTCTCTCTTATTGAAGATGCTCATTGCCTGACACTTGTGTGGCATGAATGTTACTTGCCACTTGTCAGCCCATGCCTGGATATTGTCCAGGTCTTGCTCCATTTGGACATGGACTGCTTCAGTATCTGAGAGTCACAAATGGTGCTGAACATTGTGCAATTATCAGTGAACATCCCCACTTCTGATCTTATGATGGAAGGAAGGTCATTGATGAAGCAGCTGAAGATGGTTGGACCGAGGACACTACCTCGAGGAACTCCTGCAGTGATGTCCTGGAGCTGAGATGACTGACCTCCAACAACCACAGCCATCTTCCTTTGTGCTAAGTATGACTCCAACCGACAGAGAGTTTTCCCCCTGATTCCCATTGACTCCAGTTTTGCTAGGGCTCCTTGATGCCAAATGCTGCCTTGATGTCAAGGTCAGTCACTCTCACCCCACCTCTGGAGCTCAGCTCTTTTGTCCATGTTTGAACCAAGGCTGTAATGAGGTCAGGAGCTGAGTGGCCTTGACGGAACCCAAACTGAGCATCAGTGAGCAGGTTATTGCTAAGCAAGTGCCGCTTGACAGCACTGTTGATAACCCATTCCATCACTTTACTGATGATGGAGAGTAGACTGATGGGGCGGTAATTGGCCGGGTTGGATTTGTCCGGCTTTTTCTGTACAGGACACACCTGGGCAATTTTCCACATAGCCAGGTAGACACCAGTGTTGTAGCTGTCCTGGAACAGCTTGGCTAAGACACTAGAAGTTCAGGAGCACAAGTCTTCAGCACTATTGCTGGAATATTATCAGGGCCCCTAGCCTTTGCAGTATCCAGTGCCTTCAGCCATTTCCTGATATCATGTGGAGTGAATCGAATTGGCTGAAAACTGGCACCTGTGATGCTGGGGACCTCCGGAGGAGGTCGAGATGGATCATCCACTCGGCACTCCTGATTAAAGATTGTAGTGAATCTTTTGCACTGATGTGCTGGGCTCCTCCATCATTGAGGATGGGGATATCTGTGGAGTCTTCTCCTCCAGTGAGTTATTTAATTGTCCACCACCATTCAGGACTGGAGAGCTTAGATCTGATCCGTTGGTTATGGGATCACTTAGTCCTGTCTATCACTTGCTGCTTAAGCTGTTTGGCAAGTAGTCCTCTGTTATAGCTTCACCAGGTTGATACCTCATTTTTAGGTATGCCTGGTGCTGCTCCTGGCATGTCCTCCTGCACTCTTCATTGAACCAGGGTTGATCCCCTGGCTTGATGGTAATGGTAGAGTGGGGGATATGCCGGGCCATGAGGTTACAGATTGTGTTCGAGTACAATTCTGCTCCAGCTGATGGTCCAAAGCACCTCATGGATGCCCAGTCTTGAGTTACTAGGTTAGTTCGAAATCTAAAAACAAAAAAACTGCGGATGCTGGAAATCCAAAACAAAAACAAAAACAGAATTACCTGGAAAAACTCAGCAGGTCTGGCAGCATCGGCGGAGAAGAAAAGAGTTGAAGTTTCAAGTCCTCATGACCCTTCGACAGAACTTGAGTTCGAGTCCAAGAAAGAGTTGAAATATGAGCTGGTTTAAGGTGTGTGTGTGGGGGGGGCGGAGAGAGAGAGAGAGAGAGAGAGGTGGAGTGGAGGGGGGTGTGGTTGTAGGGACAAACAAGCAGTGACAGAAGCAGATCATCAAAAGATGTCAACAACAATAGTACAAAAGAACACATAGGTGTTAAAGTTAAAGTTGGTGATATTATAAAGATTTTCCTTTTCCCACCTATTTCCATTATTTTTAAAAAAAACAGCCCTACTAGAGCTATACCTTGAGTGCCCTACCATCCATTCTTAATTAGCACATTCGTTTAGATAATATCACCAACTTTAACTTTAACACCTATGTGTTCTTTTGTACTATTGTTGTTTGACATCTTTTGATGATCTGCCTCTATCACTGCTTGTTTGTCCCTACAACCACACCCCCCCCTCCACTTCTCTCTCTCTCTCTCTCTCTCCGCCCCCCACACACACACCTTAAACCAGCTTATATTTCAACTCTTTCTTGGACTCGAACTCAAGTTCTGTCGAAGGGTCATGAGGACTCAAAACGTCAACTCTTTTCTTCTCCGCCGATGCTGCCAGACCTGCTGAGTTTTTCCAGATAATTCTGTTTTTGTTTTTGTTTTAGTTCAAAATCTATCCCATTTAGCAGGGTGGTAGTGCCACACAACACAATGGAGGGTATCCTCAGTGTGAAGGCTGGACTTCATTTCCACAATGACTGTGTGGTGGTCACTCCTACCAATACTGTCATGGACAGATGCATCTGCTGCAGGCAGATTGGTGAGGATGAGGATGAAATATGTTCTTCCCTCTTGTTGGTTCCCACACCACCTGCCATAGACCCAGTCTAGTAGCTATGTCCTTTAGGACTCGGCCAGCTCGGTCAGTAGTGGTGCTACCAAGCCACTCTTGGTGATGGACATTGAAGTTCCCCACCCAGAGTACATTCAGAACCCTTGCCACCCTCAGTGCTTCCTCCAAGTGGTGTTCAACATGGAGGGGCACTGATTCATCAGCTGAGGGAGGGCAGTACGTGGTAATCAGCAGGAGGTTTCCTTGCCCATGTTTGACCTGATGCCATGAGACCTCATGGGGTCCGGAGTTGATGTTGAAGACTCTCAGGACAACTCCCTCCCGACTGTATCCCACTGTGTTACCACCTCTGCTGGGTCTGTCCTGCTGGTGGGAGAGGACATACGCGGGGATGGTGATGGTGGTGTCTGGGACATTATCTGTAAGATGTGATTCCATGAGGATGACTGTGTCAGTCTGTTGCTTAACTAGTCTGTAAGACAGCTCTCCCAATTTTGGCACTAGCCCTCAGATGTTGGGGGACTTTGCAGGGTCGACAGGGCTGAGTTTGCCGTTGTTGTTTCTGGTGCCTACGTCAATGCCGGGTGGTCTGTCCGGTTTCAACTGAGTGGCTTGCTAGGCCATTTCAGAGGGCATTTAAGAGTCAACCACATTGCTGGAGTCTGGAGTCATGTGTAGGCCAGACCAGGTAAGGACGGCAGATTTCCAGATGGGTGTTTACAACAATCCACAATGGGTTCATGGTCATCATCCGACTTTTCATTCCAGATTTTTATTGGATTCAAATTCCACCATCTGCCATTGGCAGGATTCAAACCCGGGTCACTACGTTGGGTCACTGGATTATTCGTTCAGCAACAATACCACTGTTCCATCGCCTCCCCCAAAGCATCATTGTAACACTGACATAGCATCAATGAAACACCAACAGAGCATCAATGTAATACTGACACAGCATCAATGTAATACTGACAGAGCATCACTGTAACGCTGACAGAGCAACATTGTAACACTGACAGACCATCATTGTAACACTGACAGAGAATCAATGTAACACCGACACAGCATCAATGTAATACTGACGGAGCATCAATGTAACACCAACAGAGCATCAATGTAATACCGACACACCATCAATGAAATACTGACATAGCATCAATGTAGCACAGACATAGCATCAATGAAACACTGACATAGCATCAATGTAACACCCACATAGCATCAATGTAACATCGACATAGCATCAATGTAACACCGACATAGCATCAATGTAACACCGACATAGCATCAATGTAACACCCACATAGCATCAATGTAACATTGACATAGCATCAATGTAACACCGACAGAGCATCAATGTAACACTGACTGAGCATCAATGTAACACTGACAGAGCATCAATGTAACACTGACTGAGCATCAATGTAACACTGACATAGCATCAATGTAACACCGACAGAGCATCAGTGTAACAACGACAGAGCATGAATGTAACACAGACATAGCATCAATGTAACACTGACATAGCATCAATGTAACACCAACACAGCATCAATGTAATACTGATGGAGCATCAATGTAAAACCAACACAGCATCATTGTAATACTGACAGAGCATCAATGTAACACCGACAGAGCATCAATATAACACCGGCATAGCATCAACGTAACACAGACATAGCATCAATGTAACACCGACAGAGCATCAATGTAACACCGACTGAGCATCAATGTAACACTGACAGAGCATCAATGTAACACTGACATAGCATCAATGTAACACTGACATAGCATCAATGTAACACAGACATAGCATCAATGTCACAACCACATAGCATCAATGTAACACTGACATAGCATCAATGTAACACCGACAGAGCATCAATGTAACACCGACAGAGCATCAATGTAACACCGACAGAGCATCAATGTAACACCAACACAGCATCAATGTAATACTGATGGAGCATCAATGTAACACCAACACAGCACCATTGTAACACGGACAGAGCATCAATGTAACACTGACATAGCATCAATGTCACACCCACATAGCATCAATGTAACACCGACAGAGCATCAATGTAACACCGACAGAGCATCAATGTAACACCGACACAGCATCAATGTAATACTGATGGAGCATCAATGTAACACCAACACAGCATCATTGTAACACTGACAGAGCATCAATGTAACACTGACATAGCATCAATGTGACACCGACAGAGCATCAATGTAACACTGACAGAGCATCAGTGTAACACTGACATAGCATCAATGTAACACAGACAGAGCATCAATGTAACACTGACATAACATCAATGTAACACTGACATAGCATCAATGTAACACAGACATAGCATCAATGTAATACTGACGTAGCATCAATGTAACACTGACATAGCATCAATGTCACACCAACAGAGCATCAATGTAACACTGACATAGCATCAATGTCACACCAACAGAGCATCAATGTAACACTGACATAGCATCAATGTAACACTGACAGAGCATCAATGTAACACAGACATAGCATCAATGTAACACTGACATACCACCAATATAACACAGACATAGCATCAATGTAACACTGACATAGCATTAATGTAACACCAACACAGCATCATTGTAATACTGACATAGCATCAATGTAACACCGACAGAGCATCAATGTAACACCGACAGAGCATCAATGTAACACCGACAGAGCATCAGTGTAACACCGACTGAGCATCAATGTAACACTGACAGAGCATCAATGTAACACTGACATAGCATCAATGTAACACCGACATAGCATCAATGTAACACAGACATAGCATCAATGTCACACCCACATAGCATCAATGTAACACTGACATAGCATCAATGTAACACCGACAGAGCATCAATGTAACACCAACACAGCATCAATGTAATACTGATGGAGCATCAATGTAACACCAACACAGCGTCATTGTAACACTGACAGAGCATCAATGTAACACTGACAGAGCATCAATGTAACACTGACAGAGCTTCAATGTAACACTGACATAGCATCAATGTAACACTGACACAGCATCAATGTAACACTGACACAGCATCAATGTAACACCAACACAGCATCATTGTAACACTGACAGAGCATCAATGTAACACCGACAGAGCATCAATGTAACACTGACAGAGCTTCAATGTAACACTGACATAGCATCAATGCAACACAGACAGAGTATCAATGTAACACTGACATAACATCAATGTAACACTGACATAGCATCAATGTAACACTGACATAGCATCAATGTAACACAGACATAGCATCAATGTAACACCAACACAGCATCATTGTAACACTGACAGAGCATCAATGTAACACTGACATAGCATCAATGTGACACCGACAGAGCATCAATGTAACACCGACAGAGCATCAATGTAACACCGACAGAGCATCAATGTAACACTGACATAGCGTCAATGTAACACAGACATAGCATCAATGTCACACCGACAGAGCATCAATGTAACACTGACATAGCATCAATGTAACACTGACAGAGCATCAATGTAACACTGACATAGCATCAATGTAACACTGACATAGCATCAATGTAACACTGACATAGCACCAATGTAACGCAGACATAGCATCAATGTAACACTGACATAGCATTAATGTAACACCCACATAGCATCAATGTAACATTGACATAGCATCAATGTAATACTGATGGAGCATCAATGTAACACCAACACAGCATCATTGTAATACTGACAGAGCATCAATGTAACACTGACATAGCATCAATGTAACACTGACATAGCATCAATGTAACACCGACAGAGCATCAATGTAACACCGACAGAGCATCAATGTAACACTGACATAGCATCAATGTCACACTAACAGAGCATCAATGTAACACTGACATAGCATCAATGTAACACTGACAGAGCATAAATGTAACACTGACAGAGCATCAATGTAACACTGACATAGCATCAATGTAACACCGACAGAGCACCAACGTAACACAGACATAGCATCAATGTAACACTGACATAGCATTAATGTAACACCAACACAGCATCATTGTAATACTGACAGAGCATCAATGTAACACTGACATAACATCAATGTAATACTGACATAGCATCAATGTAAAACTGACATAGCATCAATGTCACACCGACAGAGCATCAATGTAACACTGACATAGCATCAATGTAACACTGACAGAGCATCAATGTAACACTGACATAGCATCAATGTAACACTGACATAGCACCAATGTAACACAGACATAGCATCAATGTAACACTGACATAGCATTAATGTAACACCAACACAGCATCAATGTAATACTGATGGAGCATCAATGTAACACCAACACAGCATCATTGTAATACTGACAGAGCATCAATGTAACACTGACATAGCATCAATGTAACACCGACAGGGCATCAATGTAACACCGACAGAGCAACAATGTAACACCGACTGAGCATCAATGTAACACTGACAGAGCATCAATGTAACACTGACATAGCATCAATGTAACACCGACATAGCATCAATGTAACACAGACATAGCATCAATGTCACACCCACATAGCATCAATGTAACACTGACATAGCATCAACGTAACACCGACAGAGCATCAATGTAACACCAACACAGCATCAATGTAATACTGATGGAGCATCAATGTAACACCAACACAGCATCATTGTAACACTGACAGAGCATCAATGTAACACTGACATAGCATCAATGTGACACCGACAGAGCATCAATGTAACACCGACAGAGCATCAATGTAACACTGACAGAGCTTCAATGTAACACTGACATAGCATCAATGTAACACAGACAGAGTATCAATGTAACACTGACATAACATCAATGTAACACTGACATAACATCAAGGTAACACTGACATAGCATCAATGTAACACAGACATAGCATCAATGTCACACCGACAGAGCATCAATGTAACACTGACATGGCATCAATGTAACACCGACAGAGCATCAATGTAATACCGACATAGCATCATGTAACACAGACAGCATCAATGTAACACTGACATAGCATCAATGTAACACCGACAGAGCATCAATGTAACACCAACACAGCATCAATGTAATACTAATGGAGCATCAATGTAACACCAACACAGCATCATTGTAACACTGACAGAGCATCAATGTAACACTGACAGAGCATCAATGTAACACTGACACAGCATCAATGTAACACTGACACAGCATCAATGTAACACTGACACAGCATCAATGTAACACTGACACAGCATCAATGTAATACTGATGGAGCATCAATGTAACACCAACACAGCATCAATGTAACACTGACATAGCATCAATGTAATACTGATGGAGCATCAATGTAACACCAACACAGCATCATTGTAACACTGACATAGCATCAATGTAACACTGACAGAGCATCAATGTAACACTGACACAGCATCAGTGTAATACTGACGGAGCATCAATATAACACCAACACAGCATCAATATAACACTGACATTGCATCAATGTAACACCAACAGAACATCAATGTAATACCGACACACCATCAATGTAATACTGATGGAGCATCAGTGTAACACCAACAAAGCATCAATGTAACACCGACAGAGCATCAATGTAATACTGACACAGCATCAATGTAACACCAACAGAGCATCAATGTAATACCAACAGAGCATCAATGTAACACTGACATTGCATTAATGTAACACAGACATAGCATCAATGTAACACCCACGTAACATCAGTGTAACACTGACATAGCACCAATGTGACACCGACAGAGCATCAATGTAACACCGACAGAGCATCAATGTAACACAGACAGAGCATCAATGTAACACCGACAGAGCATCAATGTAACACTGACAGAGCATCAATGTAACACTGACATAGCATCAATGTAACACCGACATAGCATCAATGTAACACAGACATAGCATCAATGTCACACCCACATAGCATCAATGTAACACTGACATAGCATCAATGTAACACCGACAGAGCATCAATGTAACACCAACACAGCATCAATGTAATACTGATGGAGCATCAATGTAACACCAACACAGCGTCATTGTAACACTGACAGAGCATCAATGTAACATTGACATAGCATCAATGTGACACCAACAGAGCATCAATGTAACACCGACAGAGCATCAATGTAACACCGACAGAGCATCAATGTAACACTGACAGAGCTTCAATGTAACACTGACATAGCATCAATGTAACACAGACAGAGTATCAATGTAACACTGACATAACATCAATGTAACACTGACATAGCATCAATGTAACACAGACATAGCATCAATGTAACACCAACACAGCATCATTGTAACACTGACAGAGCATCAATGTAACACTGACAAGGCATCAATGTGACACCGACAGAGCATCAATGTGACACCGACAGAGCATCAATGTAACACCGACAGAGCATCAATGTAACACTGACATAGCATCAATGTAACACAGACAGAGCATCAATGTAACACTGACATAACATCAATGTAATACTGACATAGCATCAATGTAACACTGACATAGCATCAATGTCACACCGACAGAGCATCAATGTAACACTGACATAGCATCAATGTAACACTGACAGAGCATCAATGTAACACTGACATAGCATCAATGTAACACTGACATAGCACCAATGTAACACAGACATAGCATCAATGTAACACTGACATAGCATTAATGTAACACCAACGCAGCATCAATGTAATACTGATGGAGCATCAATGTAACACCAACACAGCATCAATGTAATACTGACAGAGCATCAATGTAACACCGACAGGGAATCAATGTAACACCGACAGGGCATCAATGTAACACCGACGGAGCATCAATGTAACACTGACAGAGCATCAATGTAACACTGACATAGCATCAATGTAACACTGACATAGCATCAATGTCACACCGACAGAGCATCAATGTAACACTGACATAGCATCAATGTAACACTGACAGAGCATGAATGTAACACTGACATAGCATCAATGTAACACTGACATAGCACCAATGTAACACAGACATAGCATCAATGTAACACTGACATAGCATCAATGTAACACCGACATAGCATCAATGTAACACAGACATAGCATCAATGTCACACCCACATTGCATCAATGTAACACTGACATAGCATCAACGTAACACCGACAGAGCATCAATGTAACACCAACACAGCATCAATGGAATACTGATGGAGCATCAATGTAACACCAACACAGCGTCATTGTAACACTGACAGAGCATCAATGTAACACTGACATAGCATCAATGTGACACCGACAGAGCATCAATGTAACACCGACAGAGCATCAATGTAACACCGACAGAGCATCAATGTAACACTGACAGAGCTTCAATGTAACACTGACATAGCATCAATGTAACACAGACAGAGTATCAATGTAACACTGACATAACATCAATGTAACACTGACATAGCATCAATGTAACACTGACATGGCATCAATGTAACACCGACAGAGCATCAATGTAATACCGACATAGCATCATGTAACACCGACACAGCATCAATGTAACACCGACACAGCATCAATGTAACACAGACACAGCATCAATGTAACACTGACATAGCATCAATGTAACACCGACAGAGCATCAATGTAACACCAACACAGCATCAATGTAATACTAATGGAGCATCAATGTAACACCAACACAGCATCATTGTAACACTGACAGAGCATCAATGTAACACTGACATAGCATCAATGTAACACTGACACAGCATCAATGTAACACTGACACAGCATCAATGTAACACTGACACAGCATCAATGTAACACTGACACAGCATCAATGTAATACTGATGGTGCATCAATGTAACACCAACACAGCATCAATGTAACACTGACATAGCATCAATGTAATACTGATGGAGCATCAATGTAACACCAACACAGCATCATTGTAACACTGACATAGCATCAATGTAACACTGACAGAGCATCAATGTAACACTGACATAGCATCAATGTGACACCGACAGAGCACCAATGTGACACCGACAGAGCACCAATGTAACACCGACAGAGCATCAATGTAACACCGACAGAGCATCAATGTAACACTGACAGAGCTTCAATGTAACACTGACATAGCATCAATGTAACACAGACAGAGTATCAATGTAACACTGACATAACAACAAGGTAACACTGACATAGCATCAATGTAACACAGACATAGCATCAATGTCACACCGACAGAGCATCAATGTAACACTGACATAGCATCAATGTAACACCGACAGAGCATCAATGTAATACCGACATAGCATCATGTAACACCGACACAGCATCAATGTAACACCGACACAGCATCAATGTAACACAGACACAGCATCAATGTAACACTGACATAGCATCAATGTAACACCGACAGAGCATCAATGTAACACCAACACAGCATCAATGTAATACTAATGGAGCATCAATGTAACACCAACACAGCATCATTGTAACACTGACAGAGCATCAATGTAACACTGACACAGCATCAATGTAACACTGACACAGCATCAATGTAACACTGACACAGCATCAATGTAACACTGACACAGCATCAATGTAACACTGACACAGCATCAATGTAACACTGACATAGCATCAATGTAACACTGACAGAGCATCAATGTAACACTGACATAGCATCAATGTAACACTGACATAGCACCAATGTAACACAGACATAGCATCAATGTAACACTGACATAGCATTAATGTAACACCAACGCAGCATCAATGTAATACTGATGGAGCATCAATGTAACACCAACACAGCATCAATGTAATACTGACAGAGCATCAATGTAACACCGACAGGGAATCAATGTAACACCGACAGGGCATCAATGTAACACCGACTGAGCATCAATGTAACACTGACAGAGCATCAATGTAACACTGACATAGCATCAATGTAACACTGACATAGCATCAATGTCACACCGACAGAGCATCAATGTAACACTGACATAGCATCAATGTAACACTGACAGAGCATGAATGTAACACTGACATAGCATCAATGTAACACTGACATAGCACCAATGTAACACAGACATAGCATCAATGTAACACTGACATAGCATCAATGTAACACCGACATAGCATCAATGTAACACAGACATAGCATCAATGTCACACCCACATTGCATCAATGTAACACTGACATAGCATCAACGTAACACCGACAGAGCATCAATGTAACACCAACACAGCATCAATGGAATACTGATGGAGCATCAATGTAACACCAACACAGCGTCATTGTAACACTGACAGAGCATCAATGTAACACTGACATAGCATCAATGTGACACCGACAGAGCATCAATGTAACACCGACAGAGCATCAATGTAACACCGACAGAGCATCAATGTAACACCGACAGAGCATCAATGTAACACCGACAGAGCATCAATGTAACACTGACATAGCATCAATGTAACACAGACAGAGTATCAATGTAACACTGACATAACATCAAGGTAACACTGACATAGCATCAATGTAACACTGACATGGCATCAATGTAACACCGACAGAGCATCAATGTAATACCGACATAGCATCATGTAACACCGACACAGCATCAATGTAACACCGACACAGCATCAATGTAACACAGACACAGCATCAATGTAACACTGACATAGCATCAATATAACACCGACAGAGCATCAATGTAACACCAACACAGCATCAATGTAATACTAATGGAGCATCAATGTAACACCAACACAGCATCATTGTAACACTGACAGAGCATCAATGTAACACTGACATAGCATCAATGTAACACTGACACAGCATCAATGTAACACTGACACAGCATCAATGTAACACTGACACAGCATCAATGTAACACTGACACAGCATCAATGTAATACTGATGGAGCATCAATGTAACACCAACACAGCATCAATGTAACACTGACATAGCATCAATGTAATACTGATGGAGCATCAATGTAACACCAACACAGCATCATTGTAACACTGACATAGCATCAATGTAACACTGACAGAGCATCAATGTAACACTGACATAGCATCAATGTGACACCGACAGAGCACCAATGTGACACCGACAGAGCACCAATGTAACACCGACAGAGCATCAATGTAACACCGACAGAGCATCAATGTAACACTGACAGAGCTTCAATGTAACACTGACATAGCATCAATGTAACACAGACAGAGTATCAATGTAACACTGACATAACAACAAGGTAACACTGACATAGCATCAATGTAACACAGACATAGCATCAATGTCACACCGACAGAGCATCAATGTAACACTGACATAGCATCAATGTAACACCGACAGAGCATCAATGTAATACCGACATAGCAGCATGTAACACCGACACAGCATCAATGTAACACCGACACAGCATCAATGTAACACAGACACAGCATCAATGTAACACTGACATAGCATCAATGTAACACCGACAGAGCATCAATGTAACACCAACACAGCATCAATGTAATACTAATGGAGCATCAATGTAACACCAACACAGCATCATTGTAACACTGACAGAGCATCAATGTAACACTGACACAGCATCAATGTAACACTGACACAGCATCAATGTAACACTGACACAGCATCAATGTAACACTGACACAGCATCAATGTAACACTGACACAGCATCAATGTAACACTGACACAGCATCAATGTAATACTGATGGAGCATCAATGTAACACCAACACAGCATCAATGTAACACTGACATAGCATCAATGTAATACTGATGGAGCATCAATGTAACACCAACACAGCATCATTGTAACACTGACATAGCATCAATGTAACACTGACAGAGCATCAATGTAACACTGACACAGCATCAGTGTAATACTGACGGAGCATCAATATAACACCAACACAGCATCAATGTAACACTGACATTGCATCAATGTAACACCAACAGAACATCAATGTAATACCGACACACCATCAATGTAATACTGATGGAGCATCAATGTAACACCAACAGAGCATAAATGTAATACTGACACAGCATCAATGTAACACCAACAGAGCATCAATGTAACACCAACAGAGCATCAATGTAATACCAACAGAGCATCAATGTAACACTGACATTGCATTAATGTAACACAGACATAGCATCAATGTCACACCGACAGAGCATCAATGTAACACTGACATAGCATCAATGTAACACCAACAGAGCATCAATGTAATACCAACAGAGCATCAATGTAACACTGACATTTCATCAATGTAACACAGACATAGCATCAATGTAACACCCACGTAACATCAGTGTAACACTGACATAGCATCAATGTGACACCGACAGAGCATCAATGTAACACCGACTGAGCATCAATGTAACACTGACAGAGCATCAATGTAACACTGACATAGCATCAATGTAACACCGACATAGCATCAATGTAACACAGACATAGCATCAATGTCACACCCACATAGCATCAATGTAACACTGACATAGCATCAATGTAACACCGACAGAGCATCAATGTAACACCAACACAGCATCAATGTAATACTGACGGAGCATCAATGTAACACCAACACAGCGTCATTGTAACACTGACAGAGCATCAATGTAACACTGACATAGCATCAATGTGACACCAACAGAGCATCAATGTAACACCGACAGAGCATCAATGTAACACCGACAGAGCATCAATGTAACACTGACAGAGCTTCAATGTAACACTGACATAGCATCAACGTAACACAGACAGAGTATCAATGTAACACTGACATAACATCAATGTAACACTGACATAGCATCAATGTAACACCAACACAGCATCATTGTAACACTGACAGAGCATCAATGTAACACTGACATAGCATCAATGTGACACCGACAGAGCATCAATGTAACACCGACAGAGCATCAATGTAACACCGACAGAGCATCAATGTAACACTGACATAGCATCAATGTAACACAGACAGAGCATCAATGTAACACTGACATAACATCAATGTAATACTGACATAGCATCAATGTAACACTGACATAGCATCAATGTCACACCGACAGAGCATCAATGTAACACTGACATAGCATCAATGTAACACTGACAGAGCATCAATGTAACACTGACATAGCATCAATGTAACACTGACATAGCACCAATGTAACACAGACATAGCATCAATGTAACACTGACATAGCATTAATGTAACACCAACACAGCATCAATGTAATACTGATGGAGCATCAATGTAACACCAACACAGCATCATTGTAATACTGACAGAGCATCAATGTAACACTGACATAGCATCAATGTAACACTGACATAGCATCAATGTAACACCGACAGGGCATCAATGTAACACCGACAGAGCATCAATGTAACACCGACTGAGCATCAATGTAACACTGACAGAGCATCAATGTAACACTGACATAGCATCAGTGTAACACTGACATAGCATCAGTGTAACACCGACATAGCATCAATGTAACACAGACATAGCATCAATGTCACACCCACATAGCATCAATGTAACACAGACATAGCATCAACGTAACACCGACAGAGCATCAATGTAACACCAACACAGCATCAATGTAATACTGATGGAGCATCAATGTAACACCAACACAGCGTCATTGTAACACTGACAGAGCATCAATGTAACACTGACATAGCATTAATGTAACACCAACACAGCATCAATGTAATACTGATGGAGCATCAATGTAACACCAACACAGCATCATTGTAATACTGATTGAGCATCAATGTAACACTGACATAGCATCAATGTAACACTGACATAGCATCAATGTAACACCGACAGGGCATCAATGTAACACCGACAGAGCATCAATGTAACACCGACTGAGCATCAATGTAACACTGACAGAGCATCAATGTAACACTGACATAGCATCAGTGTAACACTGACATAGCATCAGTGTAACACCGACATAGCATCAATGTAACACTGACATAGCATCAATGTAACACCGACAGGGCATCAATGTAACACCGACAGAGCATCAATGTAACACCGACTGAGCATCAATGTAACACTGACAGAGCATCAATGTAACACTGACATAGCATCAGTGTAACACCGACATAGCATCAATGTAACACAGACATAGCATCAATGTCACACCCACATAGCATCAATGTAACACAGACATAGCATCAACGTAACACCGACAGAGCATCAATGTAACACCAACACAGCATCAATGTAATACTGATGGAGCATCAATGTAACACCAACACAGCGTCATTGTAACACTGACAGAGCATCAATGTAACACTGACATAGCATCAATGTGACACCGACAGAGCACCAATGTGACACCGACAGAGCATCAATGTAACACCGACAGAGCATCAATGTAACACCGACAGAGCATCAATGTAACACTGACAGAGCTTCAATGTAACACTGACATAGCATCAATGTAACACAGACAGAGTATCAAAGTAACACTGACATAACATCAAGGTAACACTGACATAGCATCAATGTAACACAGACATAGCATCAATGTCACACCGACAGAGCATCAATGTAACACTGACATAGCATCAATGTAACACCGACAGAGTATCAATGTAATACCGACATAGCATCATGTAACACCGACACAGCATCAATGTAACACCGACACAGCATCAATGTAACACAGACACAGCATCAATGTAACACTGACATAGCATCAATGTAACACCGACAGAGCATCAATGTAACACCAACACAGCATCAATGTAACACCAACACAGCATCATTGTAACACTGACAGAGCATCAATGTAACACTGACATAGCATCAATGTAACACTGACACAGCATCAATGTAACACTGACACAGCATCAATGTAACACTGACACAGCATCAATGTAACACTGACACAGCATCAATGTAATACTGATGGAGCATCAATGTAACACCAACACAGCATCAATGTAACACTGACATAGCATCAATGTAATACTGATGGAGCATCAATGTAACACCAACACAGCATCATTGTAACACTGACATAGCATCAATGTAACACTGACAGAGCATCAATGTAACACTGACACAGCATCAGTGTAATACTGACGGAGCATCAATATAACACCAACACAGCATCAATGTAACACTGACATTGCATCAATGTAACACCAACAGAACATCAATGTAATACCGACACACCATCAATGTAATACTGATGGAGCATCAATGTAACACCAACAGAGCATCAATGTAATACTGACACAGCACCAATGTAACACCAACAGAGCATCAATGTAATACCAACAGAGCATCAATGTAACACTGACATTGCATTAATGTAACACAGACATAGCATCAATGTCACACCGACAGAGCATCAATGTAACAATGACATAGCATCAATGTAACACCGACAGAGCATCAATGTAATACTGACACAGCATCAATGTAACACCAACAGAGCATCAATGTAATACCAACAGAGCATCAATGTAACACTGACATTTCATCAATGTAACACAGACATAGCATCAATGTAACACCCACGTAACATCAGTGTAACACTGACATAGCATCAATGTGACACCGACAGAGCATCAATGTAACACCGACTGAGCATCAATGTAACACTGACAGAGCTTCAATGTAACACTGACATAGCATCAATGTAACACAGACAGAGTATCAATGTAACACTGACATAACATCAATGTAACACTGACATAACATCAAGGTAACACTGACATAGCATCAATGTAACACCGACAGAGCATCAATGTAACACCAACACAGCATCAATGTAATACTGACGGAGCATCAATGTAACACCAACACAGCGTCATTGTAACACTGACAGAGCATCAATGTAACACTGACATAGCATCAATGTGACACCAACAGAGCATCAATGTAACACCGACAGAGCATCAATGTAACACCGACAGAGCATCAATGTAACACTGACAGAGCTTCAATGTAACACTGACATAGCATCAATGTAACACAGACAGAGTATCAATGTAACACTGACATAACATCAATGTAACACTGACATAGCATCAATGTAACACCAACACAGCATCATTGTAACACTGACAGAGCATCAATGTAACACTGACATAGCATCAATGTGACACCGACAGAGCATCAATGTAACACCGACAGAGCATCAATGTAACACCGACAGAGCATCAATGTAACACTGACATAGCATCAATGTAACACAGACAGAGCATCAATGTAACACTGACATAACATCAATGTAATACTGACATAGCATCAATGTAACACTGACATAGCATCAATGTCACACCGACAGAGCATCAATGTAACACTGACATAGCATCAATGTAACACTGACAGAGCATCAATGTAACACTGACATAGCATCAATGTAACACTGACATAGCACCAATGTAACACAGACATAGCATCAATGTAACACTGACATAGCATTAATGTAACACCAACACAGCATCAATGTAATACTGATGGAGCATCAATGTAACACCAACACAGCATCATTGTAATACTGACAGAGCATCAATGTAACACTGACATAGCATCAATGTAACACTGACATAGCATCAATGTAACACCGACAGGGCATCAATGTAACACCGACAGAGCATCAATGTAACACCGACTGAGCATCAATGTAACACTGACAGAGCATCAGTGTAACACCGACATAGCATCAATGTAACACTGACATAGCATCAATGTAACACCGACAGGGCATCAATGTAACACCGACAGAGCATCAATGTAACACCGACTGCGCATCAATGTAACAGTGACAGAGCATCAATGTAACACTGACATAGCATCAGTGTAACACCGACATAGCATCAATGTAACACAGACATAGCATCAATGTCACACCCACATAGCATCAATGTAACACAGACATAGCATCAACGTAACACCGACAGAGCATCAATGTAACACCAACACAGCGTCATTGTAACACTGACAGAGCATCAATGTAACACTGACATAGCATCAATGTGACACCGACAGAGCACCAATGTGACACCGACAGAGCACCAATGTGACACCGACAGAGCATCAATGTAACACCGACAGAGCATCAATGTAACACTGACAGAGCTTCAATGTAACACTGACATAGCATCAATGTAACACAGACAGAGTATCAATGTAACACCGACAGGGCATCAATGTAACACCGACAGAGCATCAATGTAACACCGACTGAGCATCAATGTAACAGTGACAGAGCATCAATGTAACACTGACATAGCATCAGTGTAACACCGACAGAGCACCAATGTGACACCGACAGAGCACCAATGTGACACCGACAGAGCATCAATGTAACACTGACATAGCATCAGTGTAACACTGACATAGCATCAGTGTAACACCGACATAGCATCAATGTAACACTGACATAGCATCAATGTAACACCGACAGGGCATCAATGTAACACCGACAGAGCATCAATGTAACACCGACTGAGCATCAATGTAACAGTGACAGAGCATCAATGTAACACTGACATAGCATCAGTGTAACACCGACATAGCATCAATGTAACACAGACATAGCATCAATGTCACACCCACATAGCATCAATGTAACACAGACATAGCATCAACGTAACACCGACAGAGCATCAATGTAACACCAACACAGCGTCATTGTAACACTGACAGAGCATCAATGTAACACTGACATAGCATCAATGTGACACCGACAGAGCACCAATGTGACACCGACAGAGCACCAATGTGACACCGACAGAGCATCAATGTAACACCGACAGAGCATCAATGTAACACTGACAGAGCTTCAATGTAACACTGACATAGCATCAATGTAACACAGACAGAGTATCAATGTAACACTGACATAACATCAAGGTAACACTGACATAGCATCAATGTAACACAGACATAGCATCAATGTCACACCGACAGAGCATCAATGTAACACTGACATAGCATCAATGTAACACCGACAGAGCATCAATGTAATACCGACATAGCATCATGTAACACCGACACAGCATCAATGTAACACCGACACAGCATCAATGTAACACAGACACAGCATCAATGTAACACTGACATAGCATCAATGTAACACCGACAGAGCATCAATGTAACACCAACACAGCATCAATGTAATACTAATGGAGCATCAATGTAACACCAACACAGCATCATTGTAACACTGACAGAGCATCAATGTAACACTGACATAGCATCAATGTAACACTGACACAGCATCAATGTAACACTGACACAGCATCAATGTAACACTGACACAGCATCAATGTAACACTGACACAGCATCAATGTAATACTGATGGAGCATCAATGTAACACCAACACAGCATCAATGTAACACTGACATAGCATCAATGTAATACTGATGGAGCATCAATGTAACACCAACACAGCATCATTGTAACACTGACATAGCATCAATGTAACACTGACAGAGCATCAATGTAACACTGACACAGCATCAGTGTAATACTGACGGAGCATCAATATAACACCAACACAGCATCAATGTAACACTGACATTGCATCAATGTAACACCAACAGAACATCAATGTAATACCGACACACCATCAATGTAATACTGATGGAGCATCAATGTAACACCAACAGAGCATCAATGGAATACTGACACAGCACCAATGTAACACCAACAGAGCATCAATGTAATACCAACAGAGCATCAATGTAACACTGACATTGCATTAATGTAACACAGACATAGCATCAATGTCACACCGACAGAGCATCAATGTAACACTGACATAGCATCAATGTAACACCGACAGAGCATCAATGTAATACTGACACAGCATCAATGTAACACCAACAGAGCATCAATGTAATACCAACAGAGCATCAATGTAACACTGACATTTCATCAATGTAACACAGACATAGCATCAATGTAACACCCACGTAACATCAGTGTAACACTGACATAGCATCAATGTGACACCGACAGAGCATCAATGTAACACCGACTGAGCATCAATGTAACACTGACAGAGCATCAATGTAACACTGACATAGCATCAATGTAACACCGACATAGCATCAATGTAACACAGACATAGCATCAATGTCACACCCACATAGCATCAATGTAACACTGACATAGCATCAATGTAACACCGACAGAGCATCAATGTAACACCAACACAGCGTCATTGTAACACTGACAGAGCATCAATGTAACACTGACATAGCATCAATGTGACACCAACAAAGCATCAATGTAACACCGACAGAGCATCAATGTAATACTGACACAGCATCAATGTAACACCAACAGAGCATCAATGTAATACCAACAGAGCATCAATGTAACACTGACATTGCATTAATGTAACACAGACAGAGTATCAATGTAACACTGACATAACATCAATGTAACACTGACATAGCATCAATGTAACACAGACATAGCATCAATGTAATACTGACATAGCATCAATGAAACACTGACATAGCATCAATGTCACACCGACAGAGCATCAATGTAACACTGACATAGCATCAATGTCACACCGACAGAGCATCAATGTAACACTGACATAGCATCAATGTAACACCGACAGAGCATCAATGTAATACTGACACAGCATCAACGTAACACCAACAGAGCATCAATGTAATACCAACAGAGCATCAATGTAACACTGACATTGCATCAATGTAACACAGACATAGCATCAATGTAACACCCACGTAACATCAGTGTAACACTGACATAGCATCTATGTGACACCGACAGAGCATCAATGTAACACTGACAGAGCATCAATGTAACACAGACAGAACATCAATGTAACACTGACATAACATCAATGTAACACTGACGTAGCATCAATGTAACACTGACGTAGCATCAATGTAATACTGACATAGCATCAATGAAACACTGACATAGCATCAATGTCACACCGACAGAGCATCAATGTAACACCGACAGAGCATCAATGTAATACCGACATAGCATCATGTAACACCGACACAGCATCAATGTAACACCGACACAGCATCAATGTAACACAGACAGAGCATCAATGTAACACAGACACAGCATCAATGTAACACTGACATAGCATCAATGTAACACTGACAGAGCATCAATGTAACACCGACATAGCATCAATGTAACAACGACATTTTTTTATTCATTTCATGGGATGAGGGCTTCATTGGCTTGGCCAGCCTTTATTGCACACCCCTAATTGCCCCTGTAGAAGGCGGTGGTGAGTTGCCTTCTTGAACCGCTGTAGTCCATGTGGTGTAGGTACACCCACAGTGCTGTTAGGGAGTTCCAGGATTTTGACCCAGAGACAGTGACGGAACGGTGATATATTTCCAAATCAGGATGGTGAGTGGCTTGGAGGGGAACTTCCAGGTTCCGTGGCCACTGACAGGTCGGCGGGCCCACAGCTGATCAGGCTGTGCCCCACCACCACCACCCCCCCATCCCCCCCACCCCCACCACCTACGCCTTCCTGAAAATGTAAATGGGGCGGGGTGACGTCGGGGGTTCCGCGTCAATTACACATCGGGCGAGCTGGCTTCAGCCCCGCAAGCCCCGACGGCAAAATTCTGACCCAGGTCTCCAAGAGAAAAGAGGTCGGTTTGGCTCCTGGGCCTCCCCGGACAAAGGGGTGGAGGGTGACGGAAGGGAGAGCTCAGCATGGTGCTGTGCACAAAGCTCATTAAAGGTGGAGATGTGAGGGGATGAAACTGAGCCCTTTACCGAGGACAGAAAGGTGTTCCGAGTCAGAGAGGGGCAGGCCAGGAGGTACTGTGGACACTCAGCAAGAGGGGAGATTGGAGGGAGAGTCCCATGCTGTGCACACAGTTGTAGTAGCCACTGTCCGGTTTCAGTCATTGTGCCAACGCCGTGGTGACTGAGGTATGTTTGCCATAAAGCTCTGCTTGATCCAACTCCTGCGTTCAAGCCCCCCCCCCCCCCCCAAGGAAAAATAACCTTTCTCCATGTAGCAGATGATGCAGAAAATATCATCTACAGCGTCCCTAGTCAGGCTAGTCTGAGGCAACTCAGTTAGTTATTACACCTCTGTGCATGGTCTCAGATTTGTGTTTTATATATGTATGCGTGGGTTTTGTGTGTTGCTGAGTGCTGGCGTGTGCATCTGTGTGAATATGTCGGTGAATCTGTGCATGTGTCTATTTGTGAGAGTTTGCATGTGAGTTTGAATAAGTGTGAGTGTTTGTGTGTGTGTGCATGAGTGAGAGTGTGTATATGAGATTGTGTTTGAGTGTATGTACCTGTGTGATGCTGGGCATATATGCGAGTGTGTATGTGACTCTCTGTGTAATTGTTTCTGTATGTGATTGAATGTGCGAGTTTGAATGTGAGGGTGTGTGAGAGTGTCTGTGAGTGTGCGTTAGAGTGTGTCTGTGTGTGCATGAGTCTGTGTGTATGTGAATGTGTGTTAGTGAGACTGTAAGTGTAAGTGAGGAGGGTGTGTGAGTATGTATGTCAGTCTGTGTGTATGTGTGTTTGAGTGTGTGAGTGAGGGTGTGTGACTGTATGAGTCAGTGTGTGTTTGAGTGTGTGTGAGGCTGTGCGAGTCAGTGTCTCTCTGCGTTTGAGTGTATTTGAATATGTGTCTGTCAGTGTGTGCGAGTGAGTCTGTGTTTGAGTGTGAGGGTTTGTCTGAGCGTATGTGTGTGTGAGTCCGTTTGTGAATGTGTGTGTGAGTGAGTCTGCATTTGAGTATGAGGGTGTCTAAATTATGGTCCAGGAATCCCAGATTACCCAAAAAAAGGTGTTGAACTCATAAGAGAATTTCAAGTAGACCATTAAGAAGCAACAGTTTCAATATGATGCATTAGCGAAGTAGACAGGTAATGCATGCAGACAATGAAAGGTAAGAGCAGTTCACCAGTCCTGCAGGGTCTAATGGACAGATGATACTGAGTGAGTGTTGATCTCTGTAGTGGGTGAGGCAGCCCCTTCTGCTGTGTGGCTGGAGCGTTAGGAAGGCCCTTCCCATGTCTTCCACCATCTGAAGAAGGCTGAAGCTAGCATGGATCACTTCAAAAAAAAGCTATTTCCTGTCCGAATTGACAAATCTGACATCTCCAGGGCTTATGTTTAATCTTTTCTCAGGAGCTCGGTTTACGTATGGGTCACGAGATCCAAACTTATCAGGAATATAGTTAATATGGTGTTCAATACATTTCGGAAGGTTTTATAAAGTTATTATGCTGTGATTTCTCACAGCGGGTTTCAATAGAGCAAATCAAGGGGACATGCTTGCAATGGCAGATGGTAAGTAACCAGGAGACACAGAATGAAGGCAAAGGTACCCAAGGTGACAAAAAGGATTTTTTTTTTTAAGTACTGGATGCTAAGGTTTCGACTGCAATGCCTGACTGGGTGGTGGATTCAGGTTCAATCGGAACCTTCAAAAGGAGAACTGGATATTGAAAGAAAGGGTGGTGGGGGGTGGAAATCAGGGATATGGGGAAAGAGCGGGACTAAACATGGTTGTTCTTGGGGATAGCCAGCACAGACTCAATGGGCCAAACAGCCTCCCGCTGTGCTGTACTATTCCACGATGCTGTGGTCCTTCGATCGTTATTATTTACACCGACGAGGTTCCAATTTGTGAATGAGAAAACCCTGTAAGTCGCCTGACGGTGCTCTCCCCAGCTGTACTGGGCCAGGAGGCAGCAGGAAACAAACAGGAACCACCAAGTCCCCAGGAAAGAGATGGTTTCGCCTGATGTTCATCTGATGTGCACAGACCCGATGGGCCGAAGGGCCTCTTCTGCACTGTGAGATTCTGTGGTTCTTACCAATGGATTCTCCCTTGATGGGGAGTTGGGGGGGTGGTGGGGGTGGTGGGGGGGGGGAGAGAGGTTGTTACAGATTCTACAAAAAAAAGTGACATAAAGCGAAGGATTTGAGTAAAAGAGAGGCACGACAGACGAAAGGCTTCGGTTTGTCATAACAGGTGAGCTGGTCAAACTGTGCCCTCAAGGGGGAGCTCTGACCCACATTTCACTTGAGTCACACGATGACTCTTAACACTCGCGCAGCAACTTGGCGATGGGCGTTTATAAAGTGCTTGTCACCGGCCAAAAATTTACAGCCCCTACGCAGGGGGTTGGGGGGTGGGTGGGGAAGGGGGTACGGGCCCTTACAATGCAGTGGGGGGGGTGGTGGGCACTCTAAACTCCATTAAACTTTGGCAGGATCCGAATCCCACTGTGGTAAAACTCAGCCCATCAGCGGTTCCGAAGAGCCGCACCGGACTCGAAATTTTAATTCCTTCTCCCTCCACAGATGCTGCCAGACCTGCCGACTATTTCCGGCGCTTTCTGATTTTAATTACACAATCCCTTTGCAGTCAGTGGAGCACTTTTGAAACGTGGCCACTGCTATTTAGATGGACAGAAAACAGGGAACCTATTCCAGGAACAGGAAGAGAAAGAGACGCGGAGACAGAGGGAGGCCCACACAGATACGGAGAAAGACACGCAGAGGCAGAGAAGGAGAGAGGATGAATCAAAGAGAGAGAGGCACAGAGACAGAGAGGCACAGAGAGAGAGACATACACACAGACACTGAGACAGAGGGACAGCCAGACTTAGGGACAGAGAGAGGGAGAGACACAGAGAGAGAAAGACACAGAGAGAGCGAGAGGGAGGGGGAGCCAAAGAGAGAGAGAAACACAGACAGAGACAGTCAGACAGACTTAAGGACGGAGATATGCAGAGAGAGAGAGAGCGAGAGACATTGAGAGAGAAAGACAGAGAGAGAGAGACCACCAAGTGGCAGAGATACACACACAGAGACAGAGAGAGAGCAAGGGAGAGACATTGAGAGAGAAAGACAGAGAGAGAGAGACCACCAAGTGGCAGAGATACACACACAGAGACAGAGAGAGAGCAAGGGAGAGACACAGAGAGAGAGAGGCACAGAAACAGACCACAGAGAGATATAGATACACACACAGAGAGAGAGAGACAGAGAGAGAGAGAGAAAGGCCCAATTGACCGAATCCACTTTGACCCTGAAATTCGAAGCTGAATTGACCCCCAATCCGATAGTTCAGAATTCCTGTTGGATTCTCAGTTACCCCTAGTAACGAGACTTATAGCTAGAAACACAGGATGAAGGTAAGTCAGTAAAAAAAAAACCCCAGCAAAAAGAGAGGCTCAAACGACTGCAGCTGTTGCAAATGTGAAATCAGAGCAAGTCAGGACTTCAATCAATCAATGTCAATTCTTCCTCGAATCCCAAGGAATCAGTCCAGGTTCCAAAGGGAATGAAAGGATCTGGTTTATTTCGTGCCTTTCCCACATCAGGATGCTCCAAACCACCTCAGGGCCAATGGCGCATGTTTCGTTTCAAGGGGCGGGTGGTCACTGTCCTCAGACACGTCAGCCGAGCCAGGCACAGCAAGATCCCACGAAGAGCAAGGCTCCATCTTAAGCCGCTTTTCTTGGATCTCCGACCACCACCCCCCACCCGGTCCCAACAATCACCCTCCCTGCCTGCACCACTTGCCCTCGTTCCTCCCTCCACTGATCTTCTCATTCAGTGCCACCCAAGTCCTCCCCCTTCCCCGCCCCACACCATCCGCCACCATCGCTCTCCTTCTAAGTGGGATGGGGTGGAGGAGGAGGAGGGGGAGGGGGAGGGGATGGGCGGGGGTCAGATTCAAGCATCACCTCCAGCTAAAAAAAAACGGCATCTTAGAGAAAGAGGAAAAACTTGAGCTGGGATTGAAACCCCGTCTGACCTGTGCAACCAACGATTCTCTATTTGGTTAAAAACAAAAAAAAAACTGCGGATGCTGGAAATCCAAAACAAAAACAGAATTACCTGGAAAAACTCAGCAGGTCTGGCAGCATCGGCGGAGAAGAAAAGAGTTGACGTTTGGAGTCCTCATGACCCTTCGACAGAACTTGAGTGAGTCCAAGAAAGAGTTGAAATATGAGCTGGTTTATGGTGTTGGTGGGGTGGGGGTGGGGGGGGGGGGGTGGTGGAGAGAAGTGAAGGGGGGGTGTGGTTGTGCGGACAAGCAAGCAGTGATAGAAGCAGATCATCAAAAGATGTCACAGACAACAGAACAAAAGAACACACAGGTGTTGAAGTTGGTGATATTATCTAAGCGAATGTGCTAATTAAGAATGGATGGTAGGGCACTCAAGGTATAGCTCTAGTGGGGGTGGGGGGAGCATAAAAGATTTAAAAATATTTAAAAATAATGGAAATAGGTGGGAAAAGAAAAATCTATATAATTTATTGGAAAAAAACAAAAGGAAGGGAGAAGAAACAGAAAGGGGCTGGGGATGGAGGAGGGAGCTCAAGACCTAAAGTTGTTGAATTCAATATTCAGTCCGGAAGGCTGTAAAGTGCCTAGTTGGAAGATGAGGTGTTGTTCCTCCAGTTTGCGTTGGGCTTCACTGGAACAATGCAGCAAGCCAAGGACAGACATGTGGGCAAGAGAGCAGGGTGGACATGTCTGTCCTTGGCCTAATTGGGCCTAATTGGATAGTGGGAGAACTGTCTTGACATGTGAACTGTTGTGACCTGCCTGGAAAGGCATTGGACAAAATACTTGATGGTGAAAATGGGCACAATAGGCCAAATGGCCTCCTTGTTTTACACGATAGTATCTGCTTGACGTCTTGGTTTCTTGCGAAACACTTGCTTAATATTGTGTGTGGTGATTTCCACATAGAGCCTCCCCACAGTGTTGCCTTACCGAGGTCAGTGCATCATCTTTCATCCAGCTCGAAGCGGGTGAAGAATATCTATCACCACGACCTGCTTCTTAGAACCATCCGAGCCCAAACACGGTTTCCACCCAGGTTTTACAGTAAATGAAGCAGCTTTGGGCACCCCCATCCAGTCGCAGGTAGATTAGCAGATTGAGGGGGGGAGGGGAGCTGAGGTGCAGGCACTGTCTGCACCCTCAAGAGGACCAGAGAAGGCCCTGGGTCCACCGGCTCTCTGTCGACACTCAGTGGGTCTCACCTACTCACTCTCACCTCTGAGTGGAAATGTCAGGGCTTCATCCCACACGTCCGGAGACGAGAGCACCATAAACTACATCACGGGCAGAATTTTGCCCTTGTCGTATGGGCTCGCGATTGGGCCCGGAGGGCAATTTCACGCTGGGCGGGTCAATTGAGGCTGGCTCAGCATGAAACATGCGCGGCGGTGCTGAGCGCTGCCTGTGCGGGTGGGAGGGAGGGGCAGGGGTGGAGGAAGGGGAGCTGAACAAGCGCGACCTTCGGACATGCATGCCAGTGCGCGGTACATAACCTCCCTCAGGCAGCTCTCTGACTTGTCGGTGATCGAAATATCACGAGAGTGAGCGATGACATCGGGACGCACGCCCGACATCATCGCGGGTCATTTTATTCGCAGTCGGGACAGGCGCACACACACCGAGCTAAAAATCCTGCCCTGCATCACTAAACCGCCAACAGTGTCATCTCCCTCAGTACTGACCCTCCGACAGTGCAGCACTCCCACAGTACTGACCCTCTGACAATGCAGCACTCCCTCAGTACTGACCCTCTGACAGTGCAGCACTCCATCAGTACTGACCCACCGACAGTGCAGCGCTCCCTCAGTACTGACCCTCCGACAGTGCAGCACTCCCTCAGTACTGACCCTCTGACAATGCAGCACTCCCTCAGTACTGACCCACCGACAGTGCAGCGCTCCCACAGTATTGACCCTCCGACAGTGCAGCACTCCCTCAATAACTTGGTCATTTGGAACCATGGCCTTCCAAATCAGATGGCAGAGAGATGGAGGCCCACTGAGCCTTGGCGACAAAAGTATGCCCCTCTCTCTCTGACGGGGATTGGCCTGCACCGTCATTCAGTGACCTTTCACCTCTCTGTGTTACAAGACCTTCGCAAACAGCTTGAGCTGGGATTGAAACGCCTGCTGACCATTGCAACCCGCAGAATGGACAAACATTGTCCAGTTGTGTTGGCTGAACTTTGACCTTTCCTGTGACCTCCACCGTGACATGGACAGTTTTGAGCAAAGCTGATGATAAAAACTTGGTGGCAAATTCAGGGGAAAAATAAACACACTGAAGATAAATGGAACTATTATTTTATCAACTTGATCAACAGAAGCATGGAGCATGGAAAGAAAGTTATTGTTACGACCTTAAGAAAGATCTGGTTAGACCTCACACGCAGCATTGCGTTCAATTCTAAGCACCTCACTTTAGAAAAGCCTTGGAGTGGGTGCAGAGGGGGATTTATTGGACTGGGGGATGAAGGACTTCAGTTCATGTGGTGGGACTGGAGAAGCTGGGATCGTTCTCTTTGGAACAGAGAAGGTTAAGAAGAGATTTAAATCGAGGCATTCGAATTTATGAGAGATTTTTCACTGAATAAATGACGAGAAACTGTTTCCAGTGGCAGGCAGCTGGATTGAAGACAACAAGCAGAGGAGCAGGAGGAAGGGAACTGTCTTGACAAATTTACTAGGTCACAGGGAATGGGCAAGGGGAACGTGGGACTAATTGATTAGCTCTTTCAAAGAGCTGACACAGTAACGATGGGCCAAACAGCCTCATTTCTTGACACGATAATTTGTTTGATTCAGCTCTTGGCTCCTTGCGAACTGCTTGTTGCTTAATATCACAGGCAGTGTCTGACTGATAGCATTTCCTGCAGTGTTGCCATGACGATCACATTGCATCATTTTGTATCAGGCTTGAGGTGGATGAAGGGTATTTGTCATGATAACCTCTCCTTAGACTAATCTCATTGTAAACATGCTTCCCCCCACCCGCCCCTCCCTAGGTTTTACTGTACTTAAACAATTTTGGGCACCCACATTAACTCAAGTCAACAGCAGGTTGGCAGAGTAAGCTGGTCAATGGGGGCACAGTCTGCCTGCTAAGTCAGGTGGGCAAAAAAGGCCCTGGCTCCAGCAGCTCTGAGTCAAAACTTGGTGGGTTTCACTTTCACTCTCTCACCTTTGATTCAAAAGGCTGTGGGTTCAAGCCCCAACTCAGAAGGCTCAAACCGCATCATCTATACCTTGTTTTTGCATCGCTAACCGTGCAGCTCTCCCTCAGTACTGACCCTCCGATAGCATGGTGCTCCCTCAGTACTGACCCTCTGACAGTGCGGCTCTCCCTCAGTACTGACCCTCCGACAGTGCAGCACTCCCTCAGTACTGAACCTCCAAAAGTCTAAAACTCCCTCAGCACTCATCTTCCGATAGTACAGCAGTCCCTCAGTACTGACCCTTCAACAATGCAGCCCTCCCTCAGTTGTGAATCTCTGGCAGTGCAGTGTTCCCTCAGTACTACCCCACCAACAATACACTTTTCCCTCTGTACAAACCCTCTGACAGTGCTATACTCCCTCAGTACTGTTCTTCTGCAAATGTAGCAGCCCCTCAGTAAAGACCCTGCAGCAGTGCAGCACTCCCTCAGTACTGACCCTCAGACAGTGCAGTTCTTCCTCAGTACTGACCCTCTGACAGTGCAGCACTCCCTCAGTACTGACCCTCTGACAGTGCAGCACTCCCTCAGTACTGACCCTCTGACAGTGCAGCACTCCCTCAGTACTGACCCTCTGACAGTGCAGCACTCCCTCAGTACTGACCCTCTGACAGTGCAGCACTCCCTCAGTACTGACCCTCTGACAGTGCAGCACTCCCTCAGTACTGACCCTCCGACAGTGCAGCACTCCCTCAGTACTGACCCTCTGACAGTATAGTTCTTCCTCAGTACTGATTCTCTGACAGTGCAGCATGCTCAGTACTGACCTCCAACGGTGCAGCACACCTTCAGTACTGATCTTCGACAGTGCAGCACTCCCTTACTATTGACCCTCCGACAGTGCAGCACTCCTTCAGTACTGATCCTCCAACAGTGCAGCACTCCCTCAACACTGATCTGCGACAGTGTAGCACTCCCTTGCTACTGATCCTCCAACAGTGCAGCACTCCCTCAACACTGATCTCCGACAGTGCAGCACTCCCTCAGTACTGACCCTCAGACAGTGCAGCACTCTCTCAGTACTGACCCTCAGGCAGTGCAGCACTCCCTCAGTACTGACCCTCCAACAGTGCGGCACTCCCT
The DNA here is from genome assembly GCF_017639515.1 of Carcharodon carcharias. Lineage (NCBI taxonomy): Eukaryota > Metazoa > Chordata > Chondrichthyes > Lamniformes > Lamnidae > Carcharodon > Carcharodon carcharias. The sequence goes on along the minus strand of NC_054495.1, from coordinate 2,459,673 downwards.
CAGTACTGTCCCTCTGACAGTGCAACACTCCCTCAGTACTGACCCTCTGACAGTGCAGCACTCCCTCAGTACTGACCCTCTGACAGTGCAGCACTCCCTCAGTACTGAGCATCCAACAGTACAGCACTCCCTCAGTACTGATCTCCGACAGTGCAACACTCCCTCAGTACTCATCTTCGACAGTGCAGCACTCCCTTACTACTGACCCTCCAACAGTGCAGCACTCCCTCAGTTGTGAATCTCTGGCAGTGCAGTGTTCCCTCAGTACTACCCCACCAACAATACACTTTTCCCTATGTACAAACCCTCTGACAGTGCTATACTCCCTCAGTTCTGTTCTTCTGCAAATGTAGCGGCCCCTCAGTAAAGACCCTGCAGCAGTGCAGCACTCCCTCAGTACTGACCCTCAGACAGTGCAGCACTCCCTCAGTACTGACCATCAGACAGTGCAGTTCTTCCTCAGTACTGACCCTCCAACAGTGCAGCACTCCCTCAGTACTGACCCTCTGACAGTGCAGCACTCCCTCAGTACTGACCCTCTGGCAGTGCAGCACTCCCTTAGCACGGACCCTCCGACAGTGCAGCGCTCACTCAGTAATGACCCTCTGACAGTGCAGTGCTCCCTCGGTACTGACCCTCCAACAGTGTAGTTCTTCCCCAGTACTGACCCTCCAACAGTGCAGCACACCCTCAGTACTGATCTTCGACAGTGCAGCACTCCCTTACTACTGACCCTCTGACAGTGCAGCACTCCATCAGTACTGACCCTCCAACAGTGCAGCACTCCCTCAACACTGATCTGCGACAGTGCAGCACTCCCTTGCTACTGACCATCCAACAGTGCAGCACTCCCTCAGTACTAATCTCCAACAGTGCAGCACTCCCTCAGTACTGACCCTCAGACAGTGCAGCCCTCCCTCAGTACTGACCCTCAGACACTGCAGCACTCCCTCTGTACTGACCCTCAGACAGTGCAGCCCTCCCTCAGTACTGACCCTCTGACAGTGCAGCACTCCCTCAGTACTGACCCTCTGACAGTGCAACACTCCCTCAGTACTGACCCTCCATCAGTGCAGCACTCCCTCAGTACTGACCCTCTGACAGTGTAGTTCTTCCGCAGTACTGACCCTCCAACAGTGCAGCACTCCCTCAGTACTGATCTCCGATAGTGCAGCACTCCCTCAGTACTGACCCTCCAACAGTGCAGCACTCCCTCAGTACTGATACTCCGACATTGCAGCACTCCTTTAGTGCTGACCCTCCAACAGTGCAGCACTCCCTCAACACTGATCTGCGACAGTGCAGCACTCCCTTGCTACTGACCAACCAACAGTGCAGCGCTCCCTCAGACCGATCTCTGACAGTGCAGCACTCCCTCAGTACTGACCCTCCAACAGTGCAGCACTTGCTCAGTACTGACCCTCCGACAGTGTGGAGCTCCCTTAGCAACTTGGTCATTATAATTCAGATGGCAGAGAGATTGAGACCCACTGAGCCTTGGTGAGAATGGGCAGTCCGTCTCTCTCTGTTGGGGATTGGTCTGTACAGTCTTGAGCTGAACTTTCACCTCTGTGTTACACACCTTTGTCAACACCTTGAGCTGGGATTGAGCAATGCTGAAGATAAAAGTAGTTTGGGATTTGGTGGCAAATTCAGAGACAAAATAATTAAATAAATGGAAAATAAATTCAACTGTCATTTTGTAAACTTTAACAACAGAAACAAGGTTCATTCCATCACATGGCTAACCAAAATTCTCTCCCGCTCTTACCGCCTGTCATTGACATGTGTTGGAAGGATTTGCAGGTTGACATGCAATCTGTTTGGCTATGTTGTGAACACAACTTCCTTGGTCATCAAGCCCTGGAGTGGGATTTGAACCTGAACCGTATAGCCAGAGGCAGGGATGCTATTCATTGCGCCACAAGACCCCCTTGTTACATTATGGGATAAAGCCTTTTGCCATCAGCAGCACTGTAAAACTGGAGCCTCTTTCTCTCTCTTTCTCTTTCATTCTGTCTGTCTGTCTTGCCCAAAGTACGTGCCAATTTTGAGAATTGATTAATAATTGCTTTGGGCGTAACTTCCAGTGGTTTAACAAGATTAGAAAATTATGAAATCCACCTACCGGACCAATGAAATGCATCAGCAGCCGGGATGGACTGTTTACAGACAGAAGAGAAATGAGGAACTCCCATTGATATTGTATCTCTCACCACCAGAGCAAATTTTCACAGTGTTCCAGCCACTACCCATCGCGTGACTTTCATACTGTCTTTCTCGCTTTGGGCAACCTGAACACGCTAAGCTACCATCACCAGAAATGTTCATCCAAATAATCTATACTATCACCGACACCGTGAGTGCTTCCTTCAGTTGCCAGATTTCTGTGTCGAAACCAAGTGGATCAACTCTCGATAAATTCATGGAGAAGGCTCAAGAGATGGATGAAGACTTCAGGTGAGTGGTTAAAATTGGTGGTTGAGGAATCAAGACCTGAGCCTTGCTTCTGATGCATTTCATTGGCGCATTTCATTGCTGTTAAATTTAACAGCAATAGGTTTCTTATTTTGTTAAAGCACTACTTAGTCAGAGTGTTACACCCAAAACAATAACTCATCAATTCTCAGATATCACATTTCAGGCACAAAAACCAGTCAGACAGAAAGAGAAAGGGAAAGTACCTTTGACAGAAAAAGGCTTTTGTGACAAAAGTATAATAATTTTCATAATATTTTTCTGGTTTATTGTAAAGTAGGTTTATAGGTGTGAGTATAGTTGGGTCTGTCTGTGTGATTTAATTATATTGGGAGTCAAGCAGACTGTAAGTTTGGAATTAACAAAAAAAGTAGAAAAGAGCTTGAAATGCTCATGAGTAAACATGAATGCTGGCTTAACATGTAAGATGTGAAGGGAATTTGCATTTTTAGATAAGGGAGGAATTGTTGAATTTCAAAGGGATGTTAGTCTGTTTACAACTAGCCAGATAAGCAAGGCTAATGAGTGTGTTTATTTTTCCCAAATGTTACTGACAATGTTGGCAACATGAAAGTTTTTGCATTAGGAGGAAGATACAGTTTCAAAGACATATGGAACAACAGAATTTACATATTAAAGAAAGAGAAACATAAATAAAGGAGAATGAAAGGGTATGTGAGGAGAGGGCCACGTAAGATCTAACAAGAGTGTGTGAAACAGCCTTCAAGAAGCCGTCAGCCACATTTGCATAAGTTTGCTTTGTAAAGTGACTGAAGGTGGGGAAGCCATTTGGAATTCCACTGTCAAGTGGGTATTGTGTTAACTTGCTGGTTTTGTTTTAAATCTAAAATCTATTTTGGACTGTTCCCTTAAAGGGGGTGTGTAACTGGGAGTCAGGTCAATTAGGAATTTTAGGATTTGTTATGGTAATAAGTAATTGTAGTTTTATGTATGTACTTGAAATCTTTTATTTTGTTAAAAAATATTTTAATTTTTAAAATCTGTGAACGTCTCGGTGCATTCATTGCTTCTGAATTGAGTGCACGCATCTTCTCATGCTAAATACAAATTGCAAAACTGTTGTGATAGCACAACCAATGGCCACCAGGGTGGGGGTAGGAGGAGGGCGGGTGATGATGTCAACCCAGGCAACACATAGAGAAAGCTCTCTGAAGGCAGAGAGCTGCCTCAGGGAGCTGCAAAGCCGAATATGTTCCAATAAAGTTTTAAAGAGCAGAAAAATAAAGTCCGAGCATCACAGTCAGGCACCTGAAAATACGGGTGATTAAAAATGCTGCCCGCATTCTTAAGGGAAACCTCATCCTGCCCTTGGATGAGGTCCCGTAAAAATGTAGAGGCCACCTGGCTGATTTGCTCGCCCGCCAACCACAAGGTTGGATGGGCGACAAGAAACAGCAGATGATTGTGCCATTAATGAGCTTAATTGCCCTCTTAATTGTCAGCGGGCACAATTCTGACTTTTGCGTGCACCTGCCGAGTGAAATATCACGCGAGTGCGCGATGACATCAAGACCCTTGCCCAACGTCACCTCGCACAATTTCACGCCCGATCGGGTAGGGCACCTGACCACCCAATCTGTGTAAAATTCAGCCCCACGCACTCTATTGGTTTAACAATGCTGATGTTCAGCTCCTGAGCATGGGAAATCGATTGGAACAAGGGAAGGCCATTGTAACTGTACAACAAGGGGTAATAGTTGGGGCAATTGACTCCCTGCCCAAGTGCAGGTTTGACTTATCACTGACTGCCTTCTCATGATGTTGTGTTGTGAATGACAGAACGGGGGCTGAAGGGTGGAGTTGCCAGGCTGAATGGCGAAACCCAGGGCTCTCCAGATATTGGGACTCGAACTCGTTTCAATGTTGCCATCAAAAGGGGACAAATTTGAGCCTTCAGGTAAGTGTTGTCAGGGTTTGGAAGTAAGTTAGGGAGTATGGCATTTGGGGTCATGCTTGGATCAGTGATCAGGATTTGGGGCAAAGGATTATGACCCTTGGTCAGGATGCCTGGGGTCTGAGTCAGGGGTGGATCGAGCATGAATGAGGTCTCTTATGTGTCCAAGAATCATCTACTGTGCTTGGCTGCCTGGACTGGGGCCCTTAATGGGGATTCTCCTGATGTGTGAACTGTGCTTGGTCCTTCCTTCTAGATTCACCTTCGACGAATCCCCACCGTTTGGAAAATTTATCACCAGCATCAATGGCCTCGCTAATAACAAAGCTCAAAACTTATACTGGATGTTCTACAAAAATGGGAAGCTGCTCAACTCCGGTAAGGCCATGTTCAGGCTGTGAGGCACTGTGAAATTGAAGTCACCTAAAACAGCCAGAAAATGGATGAGTGAGAGAACGAAAGAAAGAAAGAGAGATAGAAAGCAAAACAGAAAAGGAAAGATCAGTTTGAAAAAGTTAAGAAGTCCTACAGTCCTTTCACAATCTTGGACTGTTCCATAGTGTTTACATGCAATACTGTATTCCTGAATTGTGACTTGTAGATAGCGGACAGGCTTTGGGGGGTCAGAAGGTGAATTATTCACTGCAGAATTCCCCGTGTCTGACCTGTTCTTGTAGCCACAGTACTTATATGGCTGGTCCAGTTGAGTTTCTGGTCAATGGTAACCTCCAGGATATTGATGGTGGTGGATTCAGCGATGGTAATGCCATTGAATGTCAAGGGGAGATTGTTAGATTCTCTCTCTTGTTAGCGCTGGTCTTTACCTGGCACTTGGCTGGTATTTTGATCTCTATCAATTCCCGACAGTACACCATGTAGGAAGGAACTGATGTTTAATCGACTGATAGGAGGAAAACACTGAGATTACAGCTCTGAGGGGTAGCAGGTATGGTGCACAGGGAGAGGGAGTGGAGTCAGAGATTTGGGGCTCCATTTACCATCTGTTCTCATAGCTATTGCTGATTTTTGGCTTAAAGAAGGACAGGAATGGCAGCTCAACATTGCTGGTTATGGGGTTTTCAGATGGGATAGAAAGGGGGGGTGGGTTTATAAAGGATGGGGGTGTCACAAAACCAGTTTTTAAAAAACCAAAGCAGTGTGGAGGGTGATATGGCAGAAGGATCATCAAATGAGGCCCACATGTGTGAAACTGAAGGACAGAAAATGCAGTCGCACTGCTGGGAACATCTGGATTAACAACTTGCTGAAAGGTGCAGGGGGAAAGTGTGGCAAGAGTGGGGATTTCAAATGCCCTCATATCAACTGAGATAAAATCAGTGTTAAAGGTGGGGAGAACGCAGAGTGCTCATAATGTATTCAGGAGAAATTTTTAGCCAGTAGGTAGCAAGGCTGGAAAATGGCGTGAGGTGGGGTGGCTTGTTTTGTGACTGGCATAGTCACAATGGGCAGAGTGGCCTCCTCCTGTGCCATAATTGTTTTTACATTTTCTAAATATCAGTAAAGGAGGAATGTGCAGACATGTGGGGAGAGGGCGGGGGAGCGGCAGTGTGCCAATTGCTCCTTAGGAGAGCCAGCAGGGACATAATGGGCTGAATAGCCTCCTTCTGCGCTGCAACAAATCTATGATTCTAAAGCCAACAGAATGAGAAGTTCTGGACTTTAGTCTTAAGGAGTGAAGCTGGGCACTTGAAAGGGACATCAGAGGGGGAGTATATTGGTAATAGTGATCAGCATTTAGATTTAGAGCAGTTATAGAAAAGATCAAGACAGAATGGGGGCAAGGGTTCTCGGCTGGCAAAAGGCCAATTCTACTAAGCTGAGATTTGAGCTGGGAAAAATGGACTGGAAAGAACCACTTGAAGGTAAATCAGTGACAGAGCACTGAGAGTTAGTGAGCGTTCATGTTATGACACAGCCGTTGATAAAGACTGAATCATTTAAATCCCAGAAGGAAACTTGAACAACAGTCACAACTTATATTTTCAACTGGTATGTTTGAGACAAATTCAGAAATGAAACCACCAAGCCTCAAGAGGCCTTTTTTATATAAACTAAATTAAACATTTATTAATTTAACCAGAAATTAAACACATACACATGTCTACAAATCACTAGCATAATAACTTTTAAACAAAACCCCAAATTAATCGGTCCCAGGTAAATCTTCACCAAGGCAACAATTACCCATAGACTTTAAACAGACACCAGGCAAAGCACATTTGACCTTACAAATTCAAAATGAGGTCCCTTGCAATTTGGATCCTTTGCAGACAGTAGTTGGCTTACAGGCTGCTTATATCTTAGATGCCTCTGGCCTGAATATACAAAACTCCTTTCCGTTTATACCTTGCCTTCCCTTTGAATGTAAATTCTCATTGCATCACTAGGTCTTTGAGCTCCAGCTCTTCTAACAATAAAACTCCTTTCATAGCACTAATTTTATTGGTAATATAAACACATAGTTTGGTGTCTCCTAGCTAGGTGCAAGGTTTTACTGCCTTCTTTTGAATGGTTTATTCAACAAATGCAAATGTGCTCTTCACCTTCTAGCCTTCTGTTTATCTAACTAACATCTCAAACTACGACACATCAAAGCACCCAGACTAGCTGGCTTTAATCCAATTAAACTACACACAGACACAGACCCTACTTACAAGCCTAGTTTAAAAATAATTTCCAATAACATTATACCCGTTAATATCTCTTCATGACAGTTCAGAATAACTGTGTGCCCACAAAGACAAAGGTTCTGACTTAAAATTCTAGTGCCCCTTGGGACTTAGGAATACAGTGTAGGAGAAGGCAAAAAAGAGAATCTTTAATCAGCAAGAGTTCAAAACTGCAGAAAGCCGAGAGAAGTATATGAGGAGCAAGGGTTAAATTAAAAAAGAAATTAAGACAGAGAGAGCGTGAACATATGCCATCAAGTAAAATCCAGGAAAAAAAAACCCCAGATATTTTATAAATACATAAAGAACATAACTAAGGAACGAGTAGGGATAGCCAGGAACCAGAAAGGGAACCTGTGTATGTGTGGAGTCATAGTTCCTAATGAAATCTTTATCCCTGTCTTCCTAAAAGAGGAATTCAGCACCAGGCACTGTATTTAAGGAGGTGAAATATGAAATACTGGATGTCATAAAAATAATGGGAGAACACAAGAAACTAGGAGCAGTAGTAGACCATTCGGCCCGTCGAGCCTGCTCCAGCATTCAATGCAATCGTGACCGACCTTGGACTTCAACTCCATTTTCCCGCCTGCTCCTCCATGTCCACTGATTCCCTGAGAGACCAAAAATCTGCCTCTCCCAGTCTGAAATGTGTTCACCGATGGAGCATCCACAACCCCCTGGGGTAGAGAATTCCAAAGATTCACAACCCTCTGAGTGAAGTCGTTTGTCCCCATCTCAGCCCTAACTGATCGGCCCCTTATCCTGAGACTGTGCCCCTGAGTTTTAAATTCTCTGACCAGCGGAGACAATCTCTCAGCGTCCACACTGTCAAACCCCCTCAGAATCTTGTAGGTTACAATGAGATCGTCTCTCATTCTTCTAAACTCCAGAGAATATGGACCCAATTTACTCAGCTGCTCATCACAGGACAAACCCCCTCACCCCAGGGACCGATCTAGTGAGCCTTCGCTGTACTGCTTTCAATGCAAGAATATCCTTCTTTAAATGTGGAGACCAAAACCCTGTATAACTGTAGCAAGACTTCTTTATTCCTGTACTCCAATTGAGGTGTTTAGCATCTTTGAACACAGTTAAGTAACAAGGCTCAGATGGACTGTATTGGAGGGTCAGGGGGAGACACCGAAACAGGGAGGGATGTAGAGGCTGGCACAGGTCACAGATATAAGGAAAGACAAGGATTTTGTAGACATTGGTGCTTTTGATGTTGGGAATCCAGTGACCTGGAATCAATCATTACACTTTGTTCTTTTTGCCTAACAGGAGTGAGTTCATACCAGCCTCAACTTGGAGATCACATCTTCGCAAAGTACGAGAAGACATAATCCCGCAAGTGACATGGAAATCTCTTCGGGATCCTGCTTTGCAATCTTTCTCTCTTTTGGTTTCTGACACTCCGACTGGCTCAAATATATGGCAAAGTGGCTGAGGCCATTTTCTGAGACAAAACTTGCATTTCTATAGCACCTTTTTTTCCCAACAGTGGCCGTGGCTTCCTTTATCTTAGTGGTCAGACAAAGCCTCGGTATTACACATTATCTGAAAGACATTGCCTCTGACAGTTTGTGGTACTGTGCCCAGAGCTGAGCGCATTTTACCCAGATCCCGAACTTCCACACAAGGACCCACCCGGCTCAGTTCCCAGAGGGAGGAGGAGTTGCAAACGGCATCTAATCTTGACCTTGGATCAGCCAACTTATCTCAGTTTAAAAACCAGTTTATTTAAATCAGTGGTTCCTGAGCTACCTACTCTACCCCTCTCCCTGGTACCTGAGTCTGAACCAAATTGTGCGTAGTCCTGTTGTCATATTCAATCCTGAGACAATTTCTGATCACATATCCAATAGTAAAAGACAGGCTATTTCCACCTCTGTAACATCAATTGATTCTGTCACGTTTCAGCTCATCAACTACTGAAACCCTCATCCGTGTCCTTGCTATTTCTAGACACAACTATTCCAACACACAATGGCCACATTCTACCCTCTGTAAACTTCAGCTCACCCAAAACTCTGCTATCAATGTCCTAATTTGCTTCAAGACCCATTCGCCCATCACCAATGTGCTCACTGACCACCTACTGAGGCTCCTAGTTGAGCAACAGCTCGATGATAAAATAACCTTCTTACCAAGTCCTTCAGTAAACAGACCTGACACTATCTCTGTAACCTCCTCACTCCCCCTCCCTCCTTATCTCTGTAACCTCCTCCAACCCCGACAACCCTCCTATCTCTGTAACCTCCTCCAGCCCCGACAACTTTCCCTATGTCTGTAACCTCCTCCAGCCCTCACATCCCTCCCTATCTCTGTAACCTCCTCCAGCCTCTACAACCCTCCCTATCTCTGTAACCTCCTCTAGCCCCTACACCCATCCCTATCTCTGTAACCTCCTCCAGTCCCTACAACCCTCCCTATCTCTGTAACCAATTCCAGCCCCTACAACCCTTCCTATCTATGTAACCTCCTCCAGTACCTACAACCCTCCCTACCTCTGTATCCTCCTCCAGCCCCTACAACCCTCCAAGATCTCTGCGCTCCTCCAATTCCGGCCTCTTGACCATCCCCCGATTCCCATCGATCCACCATTGGTGCCCATGCCTTCAGCTGCCCGGGGACATAAGCTCTGGAATTCCCTCCCCAAACCTTCCTGACTCTCTATCTCTCTCTTCAGCTGCCTGGATCTTAAGCCACAGAATTCCCTCCCCCATCCTCTCCACCTCTCTCTTTCCACCTTTAAGATGCTCCTTAAAAATGACGTCTTTGACTGAGCTTCTGGGTCACCTGTCCTGTCATCTCCTTGTTGGGTGCAGAGTCAGATTCTCTCTCTGTCTCCATGAGGTGAAATGCCTTTTGGTGTGTATGCAACATTAAAGGTGCTTTAAAAATGAAAACTGTTGTTGTTCTTGACACAGGGAAGTTGGAAACGCTGGTCCATTCCGATCGAACCTCTGTGTAGCCGTACTGGTGTTAGGATTGTGTTACTCTTCAGTTTCTTGTCACTTGTCAATTCATTTAAAAACTTCACAATAACTCTGAATTCTATGGAATAACTTGCACGGCTATCTGAATAAAATTTAACCTTATTGGCTCCTTTTCGCATAATTTAAAAGGCATTTTGTTCTGGGCTTCTGCAGACAGGTGTTGGTTGAGTATTCATTGCATGCTCAACAGTATAACCCTGGTCAACAATCCCTTTTCAAGACTCTCAGAGGGCAATTACCTAAGCAGGGGAAAAGAGAGCAACGCTTAAATATTTTCCCTCCCCACCTGCACGCCCCCCCCCCCATGCCCCCCAGTCCTGTTCCCACACCCTATTACCCCTCTGCCAATCACCCACACCTTTATCCTCTGCCCCATACCCTCCCCCTTTGCCCTACACCATTTGCCCCTCTCCAATCCCATTCCACTTTCTCCTCTATTTCCCCCCTCCACCTCTCCTTTTCCCCTTTCAGAATTCCATCGACACTTCACATTACTCTCCCCCTTTAAGTCTCTCCATTCACCAACCTCATTCCCCCCATTCATTCCCTCTCCCCATTCCCTCCTTCCGCATGCCCCTTACCTTCCCCACTCCCTCCTCCCCATTCCTCCTCCTTTATTGCCCCTTACACTCTGCCATTCCCCCATTCCCTCTCTCCTCTCCCCATTCCCTTTACCCTCCTCCATTCCCTCTCCCACTTGCCCCCACCCCATTAGCCTTTTCCCCATTCCCTCCACCCTATTACCCTTCCCCTATTCCCCCTTATGCTCCCCATTCCCCCACCTCCACCTACTTTCTCATGCCCCCGTCCCCTCCCTCCCCCATTCCCTCTCTCCCCCCATTTCCCATTTCCCCATTCCCTCTCTCTCTTTCCCATTCCCTCTCTCTCCCCCTTTCCCTCTCCCCATTTCCTCTCTCTCTCTCCCATTCTACCTCTCTCCCCCAAACCCCCTCTCTTTCTCCCCATTCCGTCTCCCTCTCCCACCAGTCCCTCTCAGTCTCCCCGTTCGCTCACTTGTCCCCTCTCTCCCCTCAGTCCCTCTCTGTCTCCTCATTCCCTCTCTCATCCCCTTTCTCTCCTCTCTCTCTCCCCATTCCCTCTCTCTCCCCATTCCCTCTCTCTCTCCCAATTCCCTCTCTCACTGTCTCCCATCCCCTCTCTCTATCTCTCTCCCCCATTTCCTCTCCCCCATTCCCTCTCCTTCTCTCCTCCATGCCCTCACTCTCTCTCCCAATCGCTCACTCCATCTCCCCATTCCCTCTCCCCCATTCCCTCTCTCCCTCTCCCCAAAGCCTCTCTCTCTACCCCCCATTCCCTCTCTGTCTCTCTCCCCTCCCATTCGTGCTCTCTGTCCCCATTCCCCCTCTCCTCATTCCCACTCTCCCTCTCCCTATCCCCTCTCTCTCACCCCATTCCCTCTCTCTCCCCATTTCCCTCTCTCTCTCCTCATTTCCCTCTCTCTCTCCCCTTTTCCCTCTCTCTCTCCCCCTTTCCCTCTCTTCTCATTTCCCTCTCTCCCCACTCCCCTCTCTCCCCATTCCCTTTTCCTCTCCCTCTTTCCCAATCCTCTCTCCCCATTCCCTCTCTCTCTCTCCCATTCCCTCTCTCTCTCTCTCTCTCTCTCCCAATTCCCTCTATCCCCATTCCTTCTATCTCTCTCCCCATCCCCTCTCTCCCTCTCTCCCCTCTCCCTCTCTTCATTTCCCTCTCTCCCCATTCCCTCTCTCTCCCCATTCCCTCTCCCCATTCCCTCTCTCTCTCCCCATTCCCTCCCTCCCAATTCCTTCTCTCCCCATTTCCCCTCTCTTTCCCAACTCCCCCTCTCTCTTTCCCCAATCCCTCTCCCTCCTTCCCCATTCTCTCCCTTCCTTCCCATTCTCTCCCTCTCTCCCCATTTTCTCCCTCTCTCCCATTCTCTCTCCCCAATTCCCTCTACCTCCCACATTCCCTCTCTCCCCATTTGCCCTCCCTCCCCTTTCACTCACTCTTTCCCCATTCCCTCCCTCTTTCCCCATTCCCTCTCTCTCGCATTCCACATTCCCTCTCCGTTTCCCCATTACCTCTCTCCCCATTCCCACACTTCCTTTCCCCAATCTCTCCCTCTCCCTCCCCATTTCCCCTCTTTCTTTCCCCATTCCTCTCTCTCTTTCCACACACTCTCACTCTTTCCCCATTCCCTAACGGTGATGGGGTGGGGTGTGATGGTTGCGTGGAGTGATGGGAGGGGGCTGTGATGGGGGTGGGGGCGTGATGGGGGTATGATGGTGGGGGTGGGGGTGCGATGGGGTGGAGGTGTGATGGGGGTGTGATGGAGGGTGGGGGTGTGATGGGGTGTGATGGGGGTGTGATGGGGTGTGATGGGGGTGTGATGGGGGTGGGGTGTGATTGGGGTGTGATGGGGGTGTGATGGGGGTGGGGGTTTGATGGGGGATGGGGTGTGATGGGGGTGTGATGGGTGTTGGTGTGTGATGGGGGATGGGGGTGTGATGGGGGTGTGATGGAGGTTGGGGGTGTGATGGGGGTTGGGGATGTGATGGGGGTTGGGGGTGTGATGGGAGTTGGGGGTGTGATGGGGGTTGGGGGTGTAATGGGGGTGTGATGGGGGTTGGAGGTATAATGGCGGTGTGATGGGGATTGGGGGTGTGATGGGGGTGTGATAGGGGTTGGGGGTATAATGGCGATGTGATGGGGGTTGGGTGTATAATGGGGGTGTGATGGGGGTTGGGGGTATAATGGGGGTGTGATGGGGGTTTGGGGTATAATGGCGGTGTGATGTGGGTTGTGGGTGTGATGGGAATGGGGGTGTGATGGGGGTTGAGGTGTGATGGGTGTGGGGATGTGATGGGGTTTGGGGCGGGGGTGTGATGGGGGTTGGGGATGTGATGGGAGTGTGATGGCAGTGTGATGGGGTTGGGGTTATAATGGGAGTGTGATGGGGGTTGGGGATATAATGGGGGTGTGATGGTGGTTGTGGGTATAATGGGGGTTTGATGGGGGTTGGGGGAATGATGGCGCTGTGATGGGGGTTGGGGTTATGATGGTGGTGTGATGGGGGTTGGGGGTATAATGGGGGTCTGATGGGGTTTGGGGGTATAATGGATGTGTGATGGGGGTTGGGGGTATAATGGGGGTGTGATAGGGGTTGGGGGTATAATGGGGGTATGATGGGGGTTGGGGGTATAATGGGGGTGTGGTGATGGTTGGGGGTATGATGGTGGTGTGATGGGGGTTGGGGCTATAATTGGGGTGTGATGGGCATTGGGGCTATAATTGGGGTGTGATGGGGGTTGGGGGTATAATGGGGGTTGGGGGTATAATGGGGGTGTGATGAGGGTTGGGGGTATTAAGGGGGTGTGATGGGGGTTGGGGTATAATGGGGGTGTGATGGGGGTTGGGGGTACTAAGGGGGTGTGATGGGGGTTGGGGTATAATGGGGGTGTGATGGGGGTTGGGGGTATAATGGGGGTGTGATTGTGGTTGGGGGTATGATGGTGGTGTGACGGGGTTTGGGGGTATGATGGCGGTGTGATGTGGGTTTGGGGGTATAATGGGGGTGTGAAGGGGGTTGGGGATATAATGGGGGTGTGATGGGTGTTGGGGGTATGATGGTGTTGTGATGGGGTTTGGGGGTATTATGGTGGTGTGAAGGGGGTTTGGGGGTATAATGGTGGTGTGATGGGGTTGGGGGTATAATGGGGGTGTGATGGGGGTTTGGGGTATAATGGCGGTGTGATGTGGGTTGTGGGTGTGATGGGAATGGGGGTGTGATGGGGGTTGAGGTGTGATGGGTGTGGGGATGTGATGGGGTTTGGGGCGGGGGTGTGATGGGGGTTGGGGGTGTGATGGGAGTGTGATGGCAGTGTGATGGGGTTGGGGGTATAATGGGAGTGTGATGGGGGTTGGGGATATAATGGGGGTGTGATGGTGGTTGTGGGTATAATGGGGGTTTGATGGGGGTTGGGGGAATGATGGCGCTGTGATGGGGGTTGGGGTTATGATGGTGGTGTGATGGGGGTTGGGGGTATAATGGGGGTCTGATGGGGTTTGGGGGTATAATGGATGTGTGATGGGGGTTGGGGGTATAATGGGGGTGTGATAGGGGTTGGGGGTATAATGGGGGTATGATGGGGGTTGGGGGTATAATGGGGGTGTGGTGAGGGTTGGGGGTATGATGGTGGTGTGATGGGGGTTGGGTCTATAATTGGGGTGTGATGGGCATTGGGGCTATAATTGGGGTGTGATGAGGGGTTGGGGGTATAATGGGGGTGTGATGGGGGTTGGGGGTATAATGGGGGTGTAATGGGGGTTGGGGGTATGATGGCGGTGTGATGGGGGTTGGGGTTATGATGGCGGTGTGATGAGGGCTGGGGGTATAATGGGGGTATGATGGGGGTTGAGGGTATAATGGGGGTGTGATGGGGGTTGGGGGTATAATGGGGGTGTGATGGGGGTTGGGGGTATGATGGTGCTGTGATGGGGTTTGGGGGTATGATGGTGGCGTGATGGGGGTTGGGGGTATGATGGGGGTGTGATGGGGTTTGGGGGTATGATGGTGGTGTGATGGGGGTTTGGGGGTATAATGGGGGTGTGATTGGGGTATAATGAGGGTGTGATGGGGGTTGGGGGTATGATGGCGGTGTGATGGGGGTTTGGGAGTATGATGGTGGTGTGATGGGGATTTGGGGGTATAATGGGGGTGTGATGGGGGTTGGGGGTATAATGGGGGTGTGATGGGGGTTGGGGGTATAATGGGGGTGTGATGGGGTTTGGAGGTATGATGGCGGTCTGCTGGGGGTATAATGGGGGTGTGATGGGCTTTGGGGGTATAATGGGGGTGTGATGGGGGGTTGGGGGTATGATGGTGGTGTGATGGGGGTTTGGGGGTATGATGGTGGTGTGATGGGGGTTTGGGGGTATGATGGTGGTGTGATGGGGTTGTGGGTATGATTGTGGTGTGATGGGTGTTGGGGTTATAATGGGGATGTGATGGGGGTTGGGGGTATAATGGCGGTGTGATGTGGGTTGGGGGTATAATGGGGGTGTGATGGGCGTTGAGGGTATGATGGCGGTGTGATGGGGTTTGGGGTTATAATGGGGATGTGATGGGGGTTGGGGTTATGATGGTGATGTGATGGGGGTTGGGAGTATGATGGCGGTGTGATGTGGGTATAATGGGGCTGTGATGGGGGTTGGGGTTATGATGGCGGTGTGATGGGGTTTGGGGGTATAATGGGGATGTGATGGGGGTTGGGGGTATGATGGTGATGTGATGGGGGTTGGGGGTATGATGGCGGTGTGATGGGGGTATAATGGGGGTGTGATGGGGGTTGGGGGTATAAGGGGGGTGTGATGGGGGTTTGGGGGTATGATGGTGGTGTGATGGGGGTTGGGGGTATGATGGTGGTGTGATGGGGGTTGGGGGTGTGATGGGGTTTGGGGGTATAATGTGGGTGTGATGGGGGTTGGGGGTATAATGGTTGTGTGATGGGGGTTGGGCGTATGATGGGGGTGTGATGGGGGTTGGGGGTATGATGGTGGTGTGATGGGGGTTTGGGGGTATGATGGCGGTTGAGGTATAATGGGTGTGTAATGGGGGTTTGGGGGTATGATGGTGGTGTGATGGGGGTTGGGGGTATAATGGTGTGATGGGGTTTGGGGGTATGATGGTGGTGTGATGGGGGTTTGGGGGTATAATGGGGGTGTGATGGGGGTTGGGGGTATTATGGTGGTGTGATGGGGGTTGGGGTTATGATGGGGGTGTGATGGGGATTGGGGGCATGATGGCAGTGTGATGGGGGTTTGGGGGTATGATGGTGATGTGATGGGGGTTTGGGGGTATAATGGGTGTGTGATTGGGGTTGGGGGTATAATGGGGGTGTGATGGGGGTTGGGGGTATAATGGGGGTGTGATGGGGTTTGGAGGTATGATGACGGTGTGTTGGGGGTATAATAGGGGTGTGATGGGCGTTGGGGGTATCATAGGTGTGTGATATGGGTTGGGGGTAGGATGGTGGTGTGATGGGGTTGGGGGTATGATGGTGGTGTGATGGGGGTTGGGGGTATAATGGGGGTGTGATGGGGGTTGGGGGTATGATGGTGGTGTGATGGGGTTGGGGGTATGATGGTGGTGTGATGGGGGTTGGGGGTATAATGGGGGTGTGATGGGGGGTTGGGGGTATGATGGGGGTGTGATGGGGGTTGGGGGTATAATGGGATGTGATGGGGGCTGGGAGTATAATGGCGGTGTGATGGGGGTTGGGGGTATAATGGGGGTGTGATGGCATTGTGATGGGGTTTGGCGGTATAATGGGGATGTAATGGGCGTTGGAGGTATAATGGGGGTCTGATGGGGGTTGGGGGTATAATGGGGGTGTGATGGGGGTTGGGGGTATGATGGTGGTGTGATGGGGGTTGGAGGTATAATGGGGGTCTGATGGGGGTTGGGGGTATAATGGTGGTGTGATGGGGGTTTGGGGGTATGTTGGTGGTGTGATGGGGTTTGGGGGTATAATGGGGCTGTGATGGGGGTTGGGGGTATGATGGTGGTGTGATGGGGGTTGGGAATATAATGGGGGTGTGATGGGGTTTGGGGGTGTGATGGGGGTTGGGGGTATGATGGTGGTGTGATGGGGTTTGGGGGTATCATGGGGGTGTGATGGGGTTTGGGGGTATAATGGGTGTGTGATGGGGGTATAATGGGGGTGTGATGGGGGTTGGGGGTATGATGGTGGTGTGATGGGAGTTGGGGGTATGATGGCGGTGTGATGGGGTTTGGGGGTATGATGGTGGTGTGATGGGGGTTTGGGGGTATAATGGGGGTGTGATGGGGGTTGGGGGTATAATGGGGGTGTGATTGGGGGTTGGGGGTATAATGGGGTTTGGAGGTATGATGGCAGTGTGTTGGGGGTATAATGGGGGTGTGATGGGGGTTGGGGGTATAATGGGGGTGTGATGTAGGTTGGGGGTATAATACGGGTGTGATGGGGTTTGGGGGTATGATGGTGGTGTGATGTGGGTTGGGGGTATGATGGCAGTGTGATGGGGGTATAATGGGGGTGTGATGGGGGTTGGGGTTATAATGGGGGTGTGATGGGTGTTTGGGGCGACGATGGTGGTGTGATGGGGGTCGGAGGTATGACGGTGGTGTGATGGGGGTTGGGGGTATGATGGTGGTGTGATGGGGATGTAATGGGGGTGTGATGGGGGTTGGTGGTATAATGGGGGTGTGATGGGGGTTGGGGGTATAATGCATTTGTGATGGGGGTTTGGGGGTATGATGGTGGTGTGATGGGGGTTGGGGGTGTGATGGCAGTGTGATGGGGGTATAATGGGGGTGTGATGGGGGTTGGGGGTGTGATGGCAGTGTGATGGGGGTATAATGGGGGTGTGATGGGGGTTGGGGGTATAATGGGGGTGTGATGGGTGTTGAGGGTATGATGGCACTGTGACGGAGACAGTGATGTCCAGTCAGCGAGCGCAGTGTGATAGATGAATGGGCCATTGTGTGAGGACGCAGGCAGCTGAATGTTGGATGCCCACTGGATGACGGAGAGTGGAGTGTGGGGACTAGTCAGGAATGCACAGGAACAGTCCGCGCTGGAGTTAATGAAGACAAGGATGAGGGCTTCCGCAGCGGATAAGCTGGGACAGGGTTGAAAACAGCAGGGCAGAAGTAGGCGGTCATAGTGATGACACGGATATGTGGTTGTAAGATCATCTTGGCATCGAATGTGAGACTAAGGTTGCTAACAAACTGGCATAATCTGAGACAATAGCCTGGGAGAGGGAAGGAGTCGGTAGCTAAGGAATGGAGTTTGGAGTGCGGACCAAGAACAGTGATTTCGATCCTCTCAATATTTAATTGGGACAAAAATTCTGCTCATCCAGTACTGGATAGCTGATAAGCAGACTGATAATTTGACTGGAGCAGCGGAGACTTGATGGGCTGAATTGCCTCCAACGGTGCTGTAAATTTCTTTGACTCTTGACTTGAATCAAAGATTTTTGGAGGGTTATAAGGCTGGTGGAGGATGGAGCTTCGATTTAATCTCATCCAAAAGACGGCACCCTCAATAGAGGAAAGCGAGTTCCTGCAGAGGGACAAGAAGCCATGAGCTTCTGACTCTGAGCAGGGGGTCGCAATGAATACTACTCACTCTGCAGAACAGGAAGAGCAATTGGAGGATGACTCTGTACTTAGAGAATGCAGAAGCTCTTGGGACAGAGCTGGCGGTGGGAGGTGAATGTAACCTTGATCTGAAATTGTTTTGGTAACCATGGTATTTGATGTTTATTCGCAGTGAAACAAGTTCAGCCTCTGGCAAACTGAGAGCCTTTGTTGAAGCTCTGTTGCGATTATTAGTGGCATGCAGCTCCAGAAAGTCCCAGGTCCCGTCCTACCTCCCCCGCCCAAGACCATTAACCAATCCCTGACGGGGCAAGTGCCAGTCTAAAATGTAAAATCACTTTGGTATCCAAGTTGGCGGCTGTGTGGCAGAGAGAGCAGTCAAAACAGGTTTCATTTGAGGAGGAATAGTTGAGGTTCCAAAGAAATTTGGGCAGCAGCAACAACTTGCATTTATACAGCAACCTTAAGGTCATAAAAAAAAGTCTCCTGGTGCTCCACAGGAGCGTAATCAGGCAACAATTGACACTTCACATGAAGATACTGGGACAGGTAGCCAAATGCTTGTTAAAGAGGTCAATTCTAAGGACCGTCTTAGAGGCTTCCCTCCCTATATATAAAATGGAAAGGCTTCCTCCCCGCTGTATTTCTGTCACTCCACCATTGACGGCCGTGCCTTCAGTTGCCTGGGGCCCTAAGCTCTGGAATTCCCTCCCTAAACCTCTCCGCCTCTCTCTCTCTCTATATCCGTTAAGATATTCCTCAAAGCTGACCTCTTTGACCAAGCTTTCGGTCAACCTGTCCAGAATATCTCTCTCTGTGGTTCAGGGTCAAATTGCCCTCTCTACTGTCCCCATCAAACACTCCCAGGGCCGGTACAGCACAGGGTTAGATACAGAGTAAAGCTCCCTCTATACTGTCCCCATCAAACACTCCCAGGACAGGCACAGCACGGGGTTAGTTACAGAGTAAAGCTCCCTCTACATTGCCCCCATCAAACACTCCCAGGACAGGTACAGCACGGGGTTAGATACAGAGTAAAACTCAATCATTTCCACAATTAACAAATTAATGATTGGCAGAACCAAACACCATTATGTCAAAAATTGACCAGTCACCATCTGACCAAGGACCATCTTGAGACATCTGCAGCCTCCTCGCCCCCAGCCCCTTTGCACGCAGCACACATGGTCCTGGGACACAAGATGGGAGGAGATGTCAGCTAGAACGTCCCCAGTGGTTGGAGGGTGTAATCACAGCGTGACATGTTTACATGGTTAAATACAGGGAAAATGAGTGTACTTCACACATCATTTATTCCATGGCTGCAATGACTTTTACTGAGATGGAATGAGAGCCACACTTTAATTCAAAATCCAGCAGACACAGAGACATAGACAGATAGAGGGAACTTCTCTTTCACAAAACTGCAATATTCTGCCAAATGGTTTCCTCCGTGCTGGTGCCACTCTCACGACTTCAGTGGCAACGAATGATGGTACCCTTGGTCTCTACCAGCCAGAGAGTTCCGAGATCGGCCGAAACGTGCCGGAACCTCCTGCCCAAGAAGTGAAGGAGGACCCATTTCGTCCCTTCGGGTTTCCTTGTAGAGATCCCAACTCTGCAGAATAAAGGCACAAGGGTTTCACAATTACAAATAATTCACTTGCCCCTCAGCCAGCCTCCCATGGCATTGCACACGGGGAGTCAGGGCCAAGAGTTTCAAAGGAAGGAAGTTGCCTTTCCATAGCGCCGTTCACTCGATGTCACAAAACGCTTTACAACTTGACAGTAGCCCCTAATGTAATGTCGGGAAACGTGGCGGCTAATTTACAGAGCAAGATCCCGCAAAAAGCAATGAAATTTGCAACCAGCAGATGTGTTTTTTGGTGATAGTGATGAAGGGGTGAATATTTTCTGCAGTATACCGGGATGAATGCCTCTCTGCTCTTCTTCACAAGCGTGGCTGTGGGATGTTTTACGTCAATCTGAGAGGCAGATGGGCTTCGGTTTATCGTCCAATCAGGAAGACAAGGCGGCACCCTCCCAATACTGACCCTCTGACAGTGCAGCACTCACTCAGTACTGACCTCCAACAGTGCAGCGCTCCCTCAGTACTGACCCTCCGACAGTGCAGCACTCCCTCTGGAATGCCCCTCTGACAATGCAGCTCTTCCTCAGTGCTAACCCTCTGACAGTGCAGCACTCCCTCAGGACCGACCCTCTGACAGTGCAGCACTCCCTCAGTACTGACTCGCCGACAGTGCAGCACTCCCTCAGGACTGATCCTCCAACAATGCAGCACTCCCTCAGTACTGACCCTCCGACAGTGCAGCACTCCCTCTGGAATGCCCCTCTGACAATGCAGCATTCCCTCAGTAATGACCCTCCCACAGTGCAGCACCCCCTCTGTACTGACCCTGACAGTGCAGTGCTCCCTCAGTACTGACCCTCTGACAGTGCAGCACTCCCTCAATATTGACCCCCCCCAGCAGTGCAACACTCCCTCAGTACTACTCCTCAGAAAGTGCAGCGCTCCCTCAGTGCTGACCCTCCAACAGTGCAGCACTCCCTCAGTACTGACCCTCCAACAGTGCAGCGCTCCCTCAGTACTGACCCTCCGACAGTGCAGCACTCTCTCTGGAATGCCCCTCTGACAATGCAGCTCTTCCTCAGTGCTAACCCTCTGACAGTGCAGCACTCCCTCAGTACTGACTCTCCGACAGTGCAGCACTCCCTCAGGACTGACCCTCTGATAGTGCAGCACTCCCTCAGTACTGACCCTCCGACAGTGCAGCACTCCCTCAGGACTGACCCTCCGACAGTACAACACTCCTTCAGTACTGACCCTCTGACAGTGCAGCACTCCCTCAGTACTGACTCGCCGACAGTGCAGCACTCCCTCAGGACTGATCCTCCAACAATGCAGCACTCCCTCAGTACTGACCCTCCGACAGTGCAGCACTCGCTCAATATTGACACCCCCAGCAGTGCAACACTCCCTCAGTACTACTCCTCAGAAAGTGCAGCACTCCCTCAGTGCTGACCCTCCAACAGTGCAGCACTCCCTCAGTACTACTCCTCAGAAAGTGCAGCACTCCCTCAGTACTGACCCTCTGACAGTGCAGCACATCCTCAGTACTGACCGTCCGACAGTGCAGCACTCCCTCTGGAATGCCCTCTGACAATGCAGCACTCCCTCAGTTCTGACCCTCTGACAATGCAGCACTCCATCAGTACTGACCCTCCAACAGTGCAGCACTCCCTCAGTACTGACCCTCCGACAGTGCAGCACCCCCTCTGGAATGCCCCTCTGACAATGCAGCATTCCCTCAGTACTGACCCTCCGAAAGTGCAGCACTCCCTCAGTAATGACCCTGACAGTGCAGTGCTCGCTCAGTACTGACCCTCTGACAGTGCAGCACTCCCTCAATATTGACCCCTCCCAGCAGTGCAGCACTCCCTCAGTACTACTCCTCAGAAAGTGCAGCGCTCCCTCAGTACTGACCCTGCGACAGTGCAGCACTCCCTCAGTACTGACCCTCTGACAGTGCAGCACTTCCTCAGTACTGACCGTCCGACAGTGCAGCACTCCCTCTGGAATGCCCTCTGACAATGCAGCACTCCTTCAGTACTGACCCTCCAACAGTGCAGCACTCCCTCAGTACTGACTCTGACACTGTAGTGCTCCTTCAGTACTGACCCCCTGACAGCGCAGCACTCTCTCAGTACTGTCCCTCAGACTGTGCAGTCCTCCCTCAGCACTGACCCTCCAACAGTGCAGCACTCCCTCAGTACTTTGTCTGAGGGGAGCCTTAGCTGAAGAGTTTAAAATTATGAGGGGTCCAGATAGAGTGGATGTGAAGGCACTGTTCCCCTTGGCTGAGGGGCCCATAATCAGGGGGCTTTGATTTCAGATAAGAGGTGGTCGGAGACTGAAGGAAAGATTTTCACACCGAATGTGGTGAGGATCTGCAACTCACTGCCTGAAAGTACTTGGATATGTACTTGAAGTGTTGTAATCTACAAGGGCCGCAGACCAAATGCAGGAAAGTAGGATTAGGCTGGATGGCTAGGAGACAACACGATGGACCGAATAGCCTCCTTCCTTTCTACAAATGTTTGGTCATTTCTATGATGCTCTGAACAGGGGGGAAGAAATATCTTCTTACATGTTTATTTTTGGAACAGAGTAACCGGTTTTAGCCAAGACCCTTTGCCCGTGTGCCTTACCTGCGAAAGATCATCCCAGTGTGTCCTATTCCATAGACAGTGCCATCCGTTCCAACCTCAACCATCAAGAATCTGCCAGATACCCTCCGCCAATGCGATCCAATGCAGGCCTTTGGGTGGACGTGCAATCGGCAGTAGATGTAGCCCCTAGCGTTGACGCCCCAGCAAGTCTGGGGTCCACAGGAGTAATACTTCATCTTGCCGTGGATTTGACTGTAAGCTGGGGTGGAAAAGCTGGCTGCTGCGACTGTGGCATTCTTGTTGGAACAAAATATATTGTTGCTTCTGTCAACCCCGGCCAAAATCTGATCCCCACCAACATCGACTTGCATCAGCAGTCCTGTCAGGAGGAAGCACATTTGGATGAGAGGATGACATTCTATTGACGTCAAGATGCCACATGAGTGAGTTGAAGGTGGGGGTGGAACTCACAAACAGTGCATTTTTACAGAGTCTAGTATACAATTAGAGTCAATTTAAACAGTGTAATCCAGAAAACAGTCTGCAGTGTCTATTTAGATAGCACAGCACAGCAAACAGTCTGCAGTGAGTATTTAGATAGCACAGCACAGCAAACAGTCTGCAGAGTCTATTTAACCACTACAGCATAGCAAACAATATACAAGTCTATTTCATCAACATAGCACAACAAACAGTCTACAATGTCCATTTAAACAACACAGCACAGCAAACAGTCTATTTAAACAGTGCATGACAAGAAATAATCTACTGTCTACTTAAATAGTGCATTGCAACAAACAGAATCCAGAGTCTATTTAAACAGCACCATTGGAGCAAAATGTCTGCAAAGTATATTTGTAAAGGGTCTGCATGAGCTACAGCAAATAGAGCCCATGACCGAAATTGAAGCAGGATAATTTCTCCAGCAAAATGCAGTGAGCGGAGGACAGTTACATGATGCAAATTATGGCTGGGACTGGTGACGCCATGATGTGCAGCACACATTTTTATGGTTATAACAACGAATAGTCCTTTGATGGCTGCAATGTTCTTTCACTCAAGGAAGGCCGAGAAAAAGAAAGAACAATGCATTTATATGGCCCCTTACACATCCCAAAGCATTTTACAGTCAATTAAGCACTGTTGAAATGTAGTCACTTGTTGTGATGCAGGAGAGGTGGTAGCCAATTTGTGCTCCCACAAACATATAAATTAGATAAATGACACGAATTGGGGAATTTTGAACAAATCTTCAAAGCCCCAGGTCAATCTCTCAAAGTGCCTTGCAGCCAAAATGACGCAAAGGGCCCTTGAGATATGCAAGTCAATTATTAATGAGCTCAGCCGTTTTACAGGAGTCGAAGAGCTTACCTGCCAACATAGCCCAGGATCCGTCAACCAATCGATAAAGTTTTTGGTCCTTGCCAACTCCCCAGACTCCAGCCGCACCCACAGTGACGTGGCCAAGGTTCCCTGGCACTCTGGCCCAGGATTCAGCCCTTCTGGTGTACACGTTGCCCTGGAAATCCACTGCAAACACCTGACCATTGCTGGCGTCGATTTGTTTCATGCGCCCCCAGATCTGCTTGCAGACGAGAGCTGAAAAGAAAGATAAAGTGAGAGAGAGAGAGAGAGAGAACGAGAGACGTCACTTGTTAAAGCCCATGTTTCACCATGACAGAGAATGATTCCATACAGATAATGGATTACACATCACCTTGAATGGGTTACACAAACTATATTGTATTCCATAGGAACATGGGACTTGGGTAAGGAGTAGGCCATTCAGCCCTTCGAGCCGACTCTGTCATTCAATAAGATCATGGCTGATCTGGTCCACTTTGCCATCTGCATCCCTCCCCCTCCACCCCCACTATATCCCTTGACCCCCTTGTCAATGAAAAATCTGTCTAACTCAGCCTCGAATAAATTCAATGACCCAGCCTCCACTGCTTTCAGGGGAAGAGAATTCCACAAACTAACAACCCTCTGAGAGAAAAAAAATTCTCCTCGCCTCCATCTTAAATGGTAGGCCTCTTATTCTTAAACTGTGTCCCCTAGTTCAGACTAGTCCTATAAGTGGGAACATCCTCCTGTTATCCCACCCTATCAAATCCCCTCAGGATCTTATTTGTTTCAATAAAGTCTCCTCTCATTCTTCTAAACTCCAATGGGTACAGGCCCAACCTGCTCCACCTTTCTTCATAAGTCAAGACCCTCAATCCCAAGAATAGCCCTGTTTCCTTCTACTTTCCTAGAATTTAGAAGATTGAGGGGTGAATTGTTTGAAGTTTTCAAGACATTAAACGCAACTGATAGGGTAGATTGGGAAAAAATATTTCCGCTGCTTGTGGGGTCTAAGGGACATAGTTGAAAATTTAGAGCCAGACTTTCCAGGGGTGAAAGCAGGAAGTGAATAGTACAGACGTGTTTGAGGGGAAGCTAGATAAGCATATGAGGGAGAAGAGAATAGAGGGTTACGATTGAAGATTTAGATGAGGAAGGTTAGGAGGCTTGAGTGGAGCATGGACTGGTTGGGCTGAATGGCCTGTTTCTGTGCCATATCCCCTATGTAGTCTAATGTAAACACACAAGGGGTGGTGCAAATCTGGAACTCTTTTCCCCCAATGGCAATTGATGCTGGGTCAATAGTTAAGTTTTCATCTGAGACTGGGAGGTTTTTGTTAGACACGGGGATGAAGGGACATGGGAGAAAGCTGGGTAGCTGGAGTTAGGCCGCACATCAGCCATGATCTCATCGAACGGCGGATAGGCTCGAGTTCCATGGGATGTGGGGTTGCCGACCCTCCAGGCCATGGAGTCTCCAGGAATTGGAGATTGGCGTCTGGAACACGGCTGTGAGTGAAAACGCACGAGAGAAAAATAACACGGGAATTTTAAAAAACAGGGTCAGATTTTCCAGTCAGCGGCAAGTCTGAGGCCTGCACTGCTGACCCTGATTGAAACCATGACTTCATCTTTTTGTGTTCAAGCTTTATGGACTTTTTGTCCTGTTTGCAGATGCAGCCGCTAGCGCAGAGAGACATGAGGGGTAGTGACGAGGTGCAGAAACACCAATGCCATGTCCCTTTAATGTCAGCAGCACTACACGTGCCTCTAGAGTCCCAGAAACCTTGGAGTGTTGAGGTGAATGTTTCTTTTCAAGCATTTTTAAGCAATTTTTAATCTTGCAAAGACTTCTAATTGCTTTTATTTATTTATTTTTACTCATTGACAGAATGTGGCTGGGCCAGCATTTATTGCCCATCTCTAATTGCCCCTAAAGAAGGTGGTGGTGAGCTGCCTCCTTGAACCGCTGCAGTCCCTGTGATGTAGGTACACCCACTGTGCTGTTAGGGAGGGAGTTCCAGGATTTTGACGCAGTGACAGTGAAGGAACGGCCGATATATTTCCAAGTCAGGATGGTGAGTGGCTTGAAGGGGAATTTCAGGTGGTGGTGTTCCCATCTATCTGCTGCCCTTCTCCTTCTAGATGGTAGCGGTCGTGGACTTGGAAGGTGCTGTCTAAGGAGCTTTAGTGAGTTGCTGCAGTGCATTTTGTTGATGGTACACACTGCTGCCATGTGCATCAGTGGTGGAGGGAGTGAATGTTTGTGGATGTGGTGCCAATCAAGCGGGGCTGCTTTGTCCTGGTTGAACTTCCTGAGTGTTGTGGGAGCTGCACTCATCCAGGCAAGTGGGGAGTATTCCATCACACTCCTGACTTGTGCCTTGTAGAGGATGGACAGGCATTTGTGAGGTGAGTTAATTGAGACACGATTCCTAGCCTCTGACTTGCTCTTGTAGCCACAGTATTTATATGGCTAGTCCAGTTCAGTTTCTGGTCAATGGTAACCCCCAAGATGTTGATAGTGGAAGATTTGGTGATGGTAATGCCATTGAATGTTAAGGGGTGATGCTTAGACCCTCTCTTGTTGGAGATAGGCATTGCCTGGCACTTGTGTGGTGTGAATGCTACTTGCCATTTGTCAGCCCAAGCTGGGGTTTTGTCCAGGTCTTGTTGCATTTTAACATGGACTGCTTCAGTTTCTGATGAGTCGTGAATGGTGCTGAACATTGTGCAATCATCAGTGAACATCCCCATTTCTGATCTTATGATGGAAGAAAGGTCATTGATGAAGCAACTAAAGATGGTTGGGCCTAGGCCACTACCCTGGGGAACTCCTGCAGTGATGTCCTGGAAATGAGATGATTGATCTCCAACAACCACAACCAACTTTCTTTGTGCTAGGTATGACTCCAACCAGCGGGGAGTTTTCCCCCTGATTCCCATTGACTTCAGTTTACATAATCCTTATGTGATTAAAACCTCCATGAGTGCCTCCAGCCAGAATTGCATCTCTCACATGAGGTGACACCAAGTTCAAGTAAAATTGCTTAAGGTGATGGGTTTGGTTCCCAACTACCATCTGTCCCAGAGCAGGTTTCAGGAATAAAAGGTCACCCAACCAGGATAATTGTTCCAAAGAAAAGCAGAGTCTGTCAGGTGTAATGGGGCCATAACTGATATCTCAATCCATCTCCCTCCAACATTCACCTTCAATAATTGGTTAACTGCTGGAAGATATTCCTGAATCAAATACAGCAATGAGGAGAATATAGAGTTTTCAGGGGGGAGAGTGAGAAAGAGGGAGTGAGAGACAGAGAGAGTCCGAGAGAGAGAGAGAAAGAGTGATAGAGAGAGTGAATAACTGAGAGAGACAGAGTGCGAGAGAGTGTGAGTGAGAGGGAGAGGGAAAATAAGAGAGAGAGGGGTGAGAGAGAGAGTGACAGAGAGAGAAAGAGTGATGAGAGTGAGTGAGAGTGAAAATGAGAGAGAGTGAGAGTGAGTAAGAAAGTATGAGAGAGAGAGAGTGAGCGAGAGGCCATGAGAGAGTGTGAGGTAGAGTGAGTGACAGGGACAGAGACAGGATGAGAAATTGATTGAGAGAGAGGGAGTGAAAGACAGATTGAGTGAGTGAGAGATGGTGAGAGAGAATGAATGAGAGACAATGAGTGACAGAGAGAATAAGAGAGAGAGGAATGAGAGAGGGAGTGATGAGATTGAAATTGAGAGTGAGAGTGAGTGAGAAAGTATGAGAGACTGTGAGGGAGAGTGAGTGAGAGGGAGAGAGACAGAGGGTGAGAAAGTGAGTGAGAGAGGGTGAGAGAGAGGGAGTGAAAGATAGATTGAGTGAGAGATGGTGAGAGAGAATGGGTGAGAGAAATTGAGAGACAGAGTGAGAGAGAGAATGAGTGAGAGTGAATGAGAGAGAGAGCAAGTGAGAGAGCTTGAGAGAGAAAGAGAGTGAGACAGAGGGCAAGAGAGTGAGAAAGTATGTGAGGCAATGAGAGAGAAGGTGAAAGAGAGAGAGATGAGAAAGTGAGAGAGGATGAGAGAGAATGAGTGAGCGAGTGAGTGAGTGAGAGTGAATGAGAGCGTGAGAAAGTGAGAGAGAGTGAATGAGTGTGACACAGTGTGAGTTAGAGACAGAGAGAGTGAAATTGATTGAACGAGTGAGTGAGAGAGCGTTTGAGACACAGGAGAGTGAATGAAAGAGAATGAGTGAGAGACATAGAGGGTGATTGAGACAGTGAGTGAGAGCGACAGTGAGTAAAGGACAGAGAGAGAAAATGAGAAACAGTGAGCGAGAAACAGTGAGTGAGACACCATGAGTGAGAGACAGCAAACCAGAAGCACTAAACGAATGAACCCGAGAAGGAGGACATGTGGTGAAAGTTTTGCAGACACTTGTTCCAGCAGGCACAGTAAAAAAAATAAGCATTGAGGGCATCTGGGATTCAGGGGATGTCTTACCCTGAACACTAGGTTAACAAGTTAACATTGCAGCCCCTGAACATGAACAGAACTCCAAGTTTAAGGTGTCAAACTCACCCCGAGAGGCTCCAGCAAGGAGCAGCAACAGGAAGATGCAGGCTCTCATTGTCTTGTGGTGTGTTACAGTCAGTGACTATCCTGCAGGGTCCCAACACAAGGCTGCAGCTTTATTTATTGGGAAGTGGTGCTAGATTACAAATCCCTAACGGCTTTGTGAATTACGAAACTCCCAACAGCTTCAGGGGCTGTTACAATATCCCAACTTACAAAATTCCCCTCGTCATTGAAACTCGCAAACGCAGAGAAAGGCTTCGCACTTATGGGTTTACATTAAGAGACGTGGTTCTAACAGGGGCCCAGAATGGATTCTTAATGTTCCTGGTCACCACCTATCAGGAGTGACAGAGAAGGGAATGAGGACAAGGCCTAGTAGTTGTGGGAAGATGGTGGTCTAGTGGTTCATGTCACTGGGTTAGTAATTCAGGGGCCCAGGCCATTGCCTCTGGGCACACAGGTTCAAATCAGAATTTAAATTCAGTTAATAAATCTGGGATTGAAAGCAAGGACATCCTGCTTGTTAACCACTTGTGGGGGGAGGGCTCAAGAGCCAGTGTGGACACACGTATGCTCCTAAACTCTTCATGCACCCATTATGATGACAATTAATCCCCCTGTCTGTCTGTCTGCAGGACAAGGACATCCACAAGAGGAGGGCCTTGATCCATCAGCAGCAGACCCAATATGCAAATTCCAATGAGGCTTTGAGGAGGAGACCGCAGGGAATAATCGAGGAGAAGCAGGACTCTGCCTGTGCCTAAGGTGAGACAGGACAACTCTCCCAGGAAGCCAACGAGGATGCCTCCGGCCTGCACTTGTCAGGGCACCCACAGAGTGAGACATGGATAAGGGAGACTGCTTAGGCAGCCACTGAATCCCCTTTCCGGGTACCAGCAAGAAAAGGGGGAGGCAAAGGAGGGAGACCACCCACAGGCCCAGCCCCTAAACTACCTCTGAGAGCCATACCTCAGAAGCAACAGAGGGTACTTCCACCCACACCCTCTACCAGCGCAGCTACATTCACCCCGGGTGGGTGCACACTCTAGAGCAGGCCCGGGGTCGCAACCTGGGTGGGCACATCACAGTTGAGGGGCTGTAGCTGGTGGAGGAAGGGGGAGCTGAGGCCTCCAACACTTGGAGGACTGCCAGAGACCGGGCACCCCCCCATCCCCCCCCCCAACTTGCTCAACCCCGTGCAGGTGATGAGCCTCTGGGTGTTGGCCATAGGAGACCCGCTGGAGAACATCAGGCAGAGGTGCCAGAGGCTGGAGGTTGGGGGAGTCCGTCCATGTTCTGTCTGATGCTGTTCCTCTCTCGCGTGAGCACTTGGCTGCCTCCATGGAAAGGGTGGCGGCCACCTTGGAGACCCAGGTCCAGCAGCACATACAGTGGCTGCCGGATATGCACTCAGACCTGCACCCCTTTGCTCTAACCATGGTGGGGGCAGTGCAGCCGTGGCTAAGCAAGAGGGGGACAGGGCACTTCAACCTCCTTCCAGCTGCCCCTTCTCCTCATGGATTCAGGGGAGGTGCCATCGTACCTCCACGTTGTGCCAGCCAGGCACTCCGAGGTCTTCATCCCCGGACACACCAAGGGTGCCCTGCCGCTCAACCTCCCCTCTGCCAGTGCCCCCAGGGCCTCCAGCAGGTCAGGTCAAGGTTGTTGCACCTGCACCTGTGCAGAGGACCCTTAGCAGGCCAGGGCCCTCTAGGCCTCAGGCCTCCAGAGGACGCCCGCCCAAGTCATCACAGTCAACACAGGGCATAGCCATCAGCAGGCTGCCTGCACCCCAGCTGTTGATGTCAGCGCTGCACCCAGACGTAGGGTTAGGAAAAGAAAGATGAAGGAACATTAAGGTCACAAAGGTGACACAGGCATATAATCACCGTCAATCTCAATCACGATTGCAAATCCATGTATAATCAATCGCACCGTGTTTACACATGTCGTATTCACATCTTGCTGCTAGCTGCTCAAGCGATCGTGTGCGTTAAAGGGAGTCGCAGTTCATTGTTGAGTGCCTGCAGATGATGTGGGGCTACTCAATCACACTTATTGTCCCACATCATCCGCTATGCAAGGTGTAAGGACCCCAAACTGCCTGGGAAGCACCCTCGGGCAACAATGTTGAAGTTGAGGCCTTGGTGCGCACCTGACTGCCCAGCAGGTACATGTCGCCCGATTCAGACCCCTCTGAGATTGCTTCTTCAGCAGGCTCTGCAGCCACTGCCTCCTGCTGCTCTGGCCTCTGCTGTTCCTGGCATCCCTCTTTAGTTGCACCATGGCGAGCGAGATGGCAAGGTTGCCTTCAGCCTTGAGGTGCACCGCGAATGCAGCGCGGTGACCCGTGTAGTTTGTGACATCGTTTGAAACTCTCCCTCCATCCTTGATCGATTCAGCCAATGGGAAGGCCTGTACCTGGCACATGGGTCTACCCCTGGCAACCGCACCCCCTCTACCCTGCAACATACCCCAACACGGTGAAGGAGCACAGGGGAGTCCTCTGCTCATTCAGACATTCATGTGCATGGGTCTATGCTACCTGGACCAGGGTCATGAAAGCCATGTCCGCAGACACTACTGAGCCTTCTTCCAAAACCCTCGAGAAACATTCTATAGAGCCTGTCCTTGCCATCATCGAGGTAACATTCACCCTTTACCCTACCAACCTGGATACCTCAAGGTTCCAACTCAGCACACCAGGGCCAACGCCCAGCCCTGAGGAGCTTCACTTCCTTCTCCCACTCCGAGTGTCCCTGCCTCGGTCACAGGGAGTAGTCTTCAGCTCAAGCTTCACTGTTGCTCCTGACCTGCAGTGAGACCCAGGAGGAATGTTGCTGCCATCAGGGGGGGTGGTTTGACCATAGAGATGAGAACACTGCTGAGCAAGGTTCTCCAACCGGTTGACTGATGGTTGTTAGGGTGCCCTTCAAGTTGGTGCCCTAGGTGCACCGGTAACTTCACCCACGGCTGAAGAGCCTCCACCCGCTTCGAATCCTGGCTCTCACTGTGGGATTGCACTGCAGGTTAAACAGTGGTGAGCACCTCATCTTCATGGAGGACAAGCACCTCCCGTTACCCACCAGGTTCCCCCCTCTATCTTCCTTCACTAACACCGCATTATGCCTCACATCCCCCTCTTTGCCTTGCAGCTCCTCCCGTTTCCCTTCAACCAATAATGCTTTATATCTTTAACTTTGCTCTCCACCACCCCCCCTCCCCAAAGCCTTAACTGTCCAAGTTCAAATGGACATTCGGGCCCAGACCCCTCCCATTCTCAAGGCCGCCACTAACTTGACCTTTCACAGCCACTTCCATGAAATCCGACAGTATCCAGCTGTTACCCTGCCATTCCCACCTATCGGATCCAACTCCCCCCCAATGCACCACCCCCCCCCCCCCCCCCACCCCCCTACCACCACACACCCAGCCCCCCGGCCCACCGTCACCGTCACTGTACCTAAGCCTCCCAGTCCCTAATCTTAATCCTCAGGACCCAAACCTTGACATCCACAACGTCATCCTTTGGACACATCCCTCTGGTACCATCACTAACCAGACCATCCCAACCCCAAACAAAACAATGACCAACACCCGCTTGTGCTGACCAGGCTGTCTCACTTGGCCCTGGACAACCTGCACTATCACACCCCAGACACCCTGCACTATCACTCCCCAAACACCCTGCACTATTGCTCCCCAGACACCCTGCACTATCACTGCCCGGACACCCTGCACTATCACTCCCCAGACACCCTGCACTTTCACTCCCCAGACACCCTGCACTATTGCTCCCCAGACACCCTGCACTATCACTGCCCGGACACCCTGCACTATCACTCCCGGGTCACTCTGCACTATCACTGCGCGGACACCCTGCCCTATCACGCCCCAGACACGCTGCACTATTGCTCCCCAGAAACCCTGCACTATCGCTCCCCAGACACCCTGCACTATCACTGCCCGGACACCCTGCACTATCACTCCACACACACCCTGCACTATCACTCACTGGGCTCCCTGCACTATTGCTCCCCAGACACCCTGCACTATCGCTCCCCAGACACCCTGCACTATCACTGCCCGGACACCCTGCACTATCACTGCCCGGACACCCTGCACTATCACTGCCCGGACACCCTGCCCTATCACTCCCCAGACACCCTGCACTATCGCTCCCCGGACACCCTGCACTATCGCTCCCCAGACACGCTGCACTATCGCTCCCCAGACACGCTGCACTATCGCTCCCCAGACACCCTGCACTATCACTCCCTGGACACCCTGCACTATCACTCCCCAGATACCCTGCACTATCACTCCCTGGGCTCCCTGCACTATTGCTCCCCAGAAACCCTGCACTATCACTTCCCAAACACCCTGCACTATTGCTTCGATGACACCCTGCACTATCACTCCCCAAACACCCGGCACTATCACTCCCCAGACACCCTGCACTATCACTCCCCAAACACCCTGCACGATCACTCCCCAGACACCCTGCATTATCACTCCCCAGACACCCTGCACTTTCACTCCCAAGACACCCTGCACTATTGCTCCCCAGACACCCTGCACTATCACTGCCCGGACACCCTGCACTATCACTCCCCAGACACCCTGCACTATCACTCTCTGGACACCCTGCACTATCACTCCCCAGACACCCTGCACTATCACTCCCGGGACACTCTGCACTATCACTGCCCGGACACCCTGCCCTATCACTCCCCAGACACCCTGCACTATTGCTCCCCAGAAACCCTGCACTATCGCTCCCCAGACACCCTGCACTATCACTGCCCGGACACCCTGCACTATCACTCCACACACACCCTGCACTATCACTCCCTGGGATCCCTGCACTATTGCTCCCCAGACACCCTGCACTATCGCTCCCCAGACACCCTGCACTATCACTGCCCGGACACCCTGCACTATCACTGCCCGGACACCCTGCCCTATCACTCCCCAGACGCCCTGCACTATCGTTCCCCAGACACCCTGCAGTATCGCTCCCCAGACACCCTGCACTATCACTGCCCGGAAACCCTGCACTATCACTCCCCAGACACCCTGCACTATCACTCCCTGGACACCCTGCACTATCACTCCCCAGATACCCTGCACTATCACACCCTGGGCTCCCTGCACTATTGCTCCCCAGAAACCCTGCACTATCACTTCCCAAACACCCTGCACTATTGCTCCGATGACACCCTGCACTATCACTCCCCAAACACCGTGCACTATCGCTCGCCAGACATCCTGCACTATCACTCCCCAGACACCCTGCACTATAACTCCCCAGGCACCCTGCACTATCACTGCGCGGACACCCTGCCCTATCACTCCCCAGAAACCCTGCACTATTGCTCCCCAGAAACCCTGCACTATCGCTCCCCAGACACCCTGCACTATCACTCCCCAGACACCCTGCAATTTCACTCCCCAGACACCCTGCACTATCACTCCCCAGACACCCTGCACTATCACTCCCCAGACACCCTGCACTATCACTCCCCAGACACCCTGCACTATCACTCCCCAGACACCCTGCACTATCACTCCCCAAACACCCTGCACTATAACTCGCCGGACACCCTGCACTATCACTCCCCAAACACCCTGCACTATCACTCCCCGGACACCCTGCACTATCGGTCCTCAGACACCCTGCACTATCACTCCCCAAACACCCTGCACTATAACTCGCCGGACACCCTGCACTATCACTCCCCAAACACCCTGCACTATCACTCCCCGGACACCCTGCACTATCGGTCCTCAGACACCCTGCACTATCTCTCCCCAAACACCCTGCACTATCACTCCCCAAACACCCTGCACTATCAGTCCCCAGACACGATGCATTATCAATCCCTAGACACCCTGCACTATCACTCCCCAGACACCCTGCACTATCACTCCCCGGACATCCTGCACTATCACTCCCCAAACACCCTGCACTATCACTCCCCAGACACCCTGCACTATCACTCCCCAGACACCCTGCACTATCACTCCCCAGACACCCTGCACTATCACTCCCCAGACACCCTGCACTATCACTCCCCAGACACCCTGCACTATCACTCCCCAGACACCCTGCACTATCACTCCCCGGACACCCTGCACTATCACTCCCCAGACACCCTACACTATCACTCCCTGGTCACCCTGCACTATCACTCCCCAGACACCCTGCACCATCACTCCCCAGACACCCTGCACTATCACTCCAGGGTCACTCTGCACTATCACTCCCCGGGCTCCCTGCACTATTGCTCCCCAGACACCCTGCACTATCACTGCCCGGACACCCTGCACTATCACTCCCCGGACTCCCTGCACTATCGCTCCCCCGACACCCTGCACTATCGCTCCCCCGACACCCTGCACTATCACTCCCCATACATCCTGCACTATCGCTCCCCATGCACCCTGCACTATCACTCCCTGATCACCCTGCGCGATCACTCCCCAGACACCCTGCACTGTCTCTCCCCAGACACCCTGCACTATCACTCCCCAGACACGCTGCACTATCACTCCCGGGTCACTCTGCACTATCACTCCCTGGGCTCCCTGCACTATTGCTCCCCAGACACCCTGCACTATCACTCCCCAGACACCCTGAGCTATCACTCCCCGGACACCCTGCGCTATCCCTCCCCAGACACCCTGCACTATCACTCCCCAGACACCCTGCACTATCACTCCCCAGACACCCTGCACTATCACTCCCCGAACACCCTGCACTATCACTCCCCGAACACCCTGCACTATCACTCCCCGAACACCCTGCACTATCACTCCCCAGACACCCTGCACTATCACTCCCCAAACACCCTGCACTATCACTCCCTGGTCACCCTGCACTATCACTCCCCAAACACCCGGCACTATCACTCCCCAGACACCCTGCACTATCACTCCTCAAACACCCTGCACTATCACTCTCTGGACACCCTGCACTATCACTCCCCAGACACCCTGCACTATCGCTCCCCAGACACCCTGCACTATCGCTCCCCAGACACCCTGCACTATCGCTCCCCAGACACCCTGCACTATCGCTCCCCAGACACCCTGCACTATCACTCCCTGGACACCCTGCACTATCACTCCCCGGACACCCTGCACTATCACTCCCCAGATACCCTGCACTATCACTCCCTGGGCTCCCTGAACTATTGCTCCCCAGAAACCCTGCACTATCACTCCCTGGGCTCCCTCCACTATTGCTCCCCAGAAACCCTGCACTATCACTTCCCAAACACCCTGCACTATTGCTCCGATGACACCCTGCACTATCACTCCCCAAACACCCGGCACTATCACTCCCCAAACACCCGGCACTATCACTCCCGGGTCACTCTGCACTATCACTGCCCGGACACCCTGCACTATCACTGCCCGGACACCCTGCACTATCACTCCCCAGACACCCTGCACTATTGCTCCCCAGAAACCAGGCACTATCGCTCCACAGACACCCTGCACAATCAGTGCCCGGACACCCTGCACTATCACTCCACACACACCCTGCACTATCACTCCCTGGGCTCCCTGCACTATTGCTCCCCAGACACCCTGCACTATCGCTCTCCAGACACCCTGCACTATCACTGCCCGGACACCCTGCACTATCACTGCCCGGACACCCTGCACTATCACTGCCCGGACACCCTGCACTATCACTGCCCGGACACCCTGCACTATCACTCCACAAACACCCTGCACTATCGCTCGCCAGACATCCTGCACTATCACTCCCCAGACACCCTGCACTATCACTCCCCAGACACCCTGCACTAATGGTCCTCAGACACCCTGCACTATCTCTCCCCAAACACCCTGCACTATCACTCCCCAAACACCCTGCACTATCACTCCCCGGACAACCTGCACTATCGGTCCTCAGACACCCTTCACTATCTCTCCCCAAACACCCTGCACTATCACTCCCCAAACACCCTGCACTATCACTCCCCAAACACCCTGCACTATCAGTCCCCAGACACGCTGCATTATCAATCCCTAGACACCCTGCACTATCACTACCCGCACACCCTGCACTATCACTCCGCAGACACCCTGCACTATCACTCCCCGCACACCCTGCACTATCACTCCCCGCACACCCTGCACTATCACTCCCCAGACTCCCTGCACTATCACACCCTGGGCTCCCTGCACTATCGCTCCACAGAAACCCTGCACTATCACTCCCCAAACACCCTGCACTATCACTCCCCAAACACCCTGCACTATCACTCCCCAAACACCCTGCACTATCATTCCCCAAACACCCTGCACTATCAGTCCCCAGACACGCTGCATTATCAATCCCTAGACACCCTGCACTATCACTCCCCAAACACCCTGCACTATCACTCCCCAGACACCCTGCACTATCACTCCCCAAACACCCTGCACTATCATTCCCCAAACACCCTGCACTATCATTCCCCAGACACGCTGCATTATCAATCCCTAGACACCCTGTACTATCACTCCCCAGACACCCTGCACTATCACTCCCCAGACACCCTGCACTATCACTCCCCAGACACCCTGCACTATCACTCCCCAAACACCCTGCACTATCATTCCCCAAACACCCTGCACTATCAGTCCCCGGACACCCTGCACTATCACTCCCCAAACACCCTGCACTATCACTCCCCAGACATCCTGCACTATCACTCCCCGGACTCCCTGCACTATCGGTCCCCCGACACTCAGCACTATCACTCCCCATACATCCTGCACTATCGCTCCCCATACACCCTGCACTATCACTCCCTGATCACCCTGCGCGATCACTCCCCAGACACCCTGCACTGTCTCTCCCCAGACACCCTGCACTGTCTCTCCCCAGACACCCTGCACTATCACTCCCCAAACACCCGGCACTATCACTCCCCAGACACCCTGCACTATCACTCCCGGGTCACTCTGCACTATCACTGCCCGGACACCCTGCCCTATCACTCCCCAGACACCCTGCACTATTGCTCCCCAGAAACCAGGCACTATCGCTCCCCAGACACCCTGCACAATCACTGCCCGGTCACCCTGCACTATCACTCCACACACACCCTGCACTATCACTCCCTGGGCTCCCTGCACTATTGCTCCCCAGACACCCTGCACTATCACTCCCTGGGCTCCCTGCACTATTGCTCCCCAGACACCCTGCACTATCGCTCCCCAGACACCCTGCACTATCACTGCCCGGACACCCTGCACTATCACTGCCCGGACACCCTGCACTATCACTGCCCGGACACCCTGCACTATCACTGCCCGGACACCCTGCACTATCACTCCCTGGTCACCCTGCACTATCACTCCCCAGACACCCTGCACCATCACTCCCCAGACACCCTGCACTATCACTCCTGGGTCACTCTGCACTATCACTCCCCGGGCTCCCTGCACTATTGCTCCCCAGACAACCTGCACTATCACTGCCCGGACACCCTGCACTATCACTCCCCGGACTCCCTGCACTATCGCTCCCCCGACACCCTGCACTATCGCTCCCCCGACACCCTGCACTATCACTCCCCATACATCCTGCACTATCGCTCCCCATGGACCCTGCACTATCACTCCCTGATCACCCTGCGCGATCACTCCCCAGACACCCTGCACTGTCTCTCCCCAGACACCCTGCACTATCACTCCCCAGACACGCTGCACTATCACTCCCCAGACACGCTGCACTATCACTCCCGGGTCACTCTGCACTATCACTCCCTGGGCTCCCTGCACTATTGCTCCCCAGAAACCCTGCACTATCACTTCCCAAACACCCTGCACTATTGCTCCGATGACACCCTGCACTATCACTCCCCAAACACCCGGCACTATCACTCCCCAAACACCCGGCACTATCACTCCCGGGTCACTCTGCACTATCACTGCCCGGACACCCTGCACTATCACTCCCCAGACACCCTGCACTATTGCTCCCCAGAAACCAGGCACTATCGCTCCACAGACACCCTGCACAATCAGTGCCCGGACACCCTGCACTATCACTCCACACACACCCTGCACTATCACTCCACACACACCCTGCACTATCACTCCCTGGGCTCCCTGCACTATTGCTCCCCAGACACCCTGCACTATCGCTCCCCAGACACCCTGCACTATCACTGCCCGGACACCCTGCACTATCACTGCCCGGACACCCTGCACTATCACTGCCCGGACACCCTGCACTATCACTGCCCGGACACCCTGCACTATCACTGCCCGGACACCCTGCACTATCACTGCCCGGACACCCTGCACTATCACTCCACAAACACCCTGCACTATCGCTCGCCAGACATCCTGCACTATCACTCCCCAGACACCCTGCACTATTGCTCCCCAGACACCCTGCACTATCACTGCCCGGACACCCTGCACTATCACTCCCCAGACACCCTGCACTATCACTCTCTGGACACCCTGCACTATCACTCCCCAGACACCCTGCACTATCACTCCCGGGACACTCTGCACTATCACTGCCCGGACACCCTGCCCTATCACTCCCCAGACACCCTGCACTATTGCTCCCCAGAAACCCTGCACTATCACTGCCCGGACACCCTGCACTATCACTCCACACACACCCTGCACTATCACTCCCTGGGATCCCTGCACTATTGCTCCCCAGACACCCTGCACTATCGCTCCCCAGACACCCTGCACTATCACTGCCCGGACACCCTGCACTATCACTGCCCGGACACCCTGCCCTATCACTCCCCAGACGCCCTGCACTATCGTTCCCCAGGCACCCTGCAGTATCGCTCCCCAGACACCCTGCACTATCACTGCCCGGAAACCCTGCACTATCACTCCCCAGACACCCTGCACTATCACTCCCTGGACACCCTGCACTATCACTCCCCAGATACCCTGCACTATCACACCCTGGGCTCCCTGCACTATTGCTCCCCAGAAACCCTGCACTATCACTTCCCAAACACCCTGCACTATTGCTCCGATGACACCCTGCACTATCACTCCCCAAACACCGTGCACTATCGCTCGCCAGACATCCTGCACTATCACTCCCCAGACACCCTGCACTATAACTCCCCAGGCACCCTGCACTATCACTGCGCGGACACCCTGCCCTATCACTCCCCAGAAACCCTGCACTATTGCTCCCCAGAAACCCTGCACTATCGCTCCCCAGACACCCTGCACTATCACTCCCCAGACACCCTGCAATATCACTCCCCAGACACCCTGCACTATCACTCCCCAGACACCCTGCACTATCACTCCCCAGACACCCTGCACTATCACTCCCCAGACACCCTGCACTATCACTCCCCAGACACCCTGCACTATCACTCCCCAAACACCCTGCACTATAACTCGCCGGACACCCTGCACTATCACTCCCCAAACACCCTGCACTATCACTCCCCGGACACCCTGCACTATCGGTCCTCAGACACCCTGCACTATCACTCCCCAAACACCCTGCACTATAACTCGCCGGACACCCTGCACTATCACTCCCCAAACACCCTGCACTATCACTCCCCGGACACCCTGCACTATCGTTCCTCAGACACCCTGCACTATCTCTCCCCAGACACCCTGCACTATCACTCCCCAAACACCCTGCACTATCAGTCCCCAGACACGATGCATTATCAATCCCTAGACACCCTGCACTATCACTCCCCAGACACCCTGCACTATCACTCCCCGGACATCCTGCACTATCACTCCCCAAACACCCTGCACTATCACTCCCCAGACACCCTGCACTATCACTCCCCAGACACCCTGCACTATCACTCCCCAGACACCCTGCACTATCACTCCCCAGACACCCTGCACTATCACTCCCCGGACACCCTGCACTATCACTCCCCAGACACCCTACACTATCACTCCCTGGTCACCCTGCACTATCACTCCCCAGACACCCTGCACCATCACTCCCCAGACACCCTGCACTATCACTCCTGGGTCACTCTGCACTATCACTCCCCGGGCTCCCTGCACTATTGCTCCCCAGACACCCTGCACTATCACTGCCCGGACACCCTGCACTATCACTCCCCGGACTCCCTGCACTATCGCTCCCCCGACACCCTGCACTATCGCTCCCCCGACACCCTGCACTATCACTCCCCATACATCCTGCACTATCGCTCCCCATGCACCCTGCACTATCACTCCCTGATCACCCTGCGCGATCACTCCCCAGACACCCTGCACTGTCTCTCCCCAGACACCCTGCACTGTCTCTCCCCAGACACCCTGCACTATCACTCCCCAGACACGCTGCACTATCACTCCCGGGTCACTCTGCACTATCACTCCCTGGGCTCCCTGCACTATCGCTCCCCAGACACCCTGCACTATCACTCCCCAGACACCCTGAGCTATCACTCCCCGGACACCCTGCGCTATCCCTCCCCAGACACCCTGCACTATCACTCCCCAGACACCCTGCACTATCACTCCCCAGACACCCTGCACTATCACTCCCCGAACACCCTGCACTATCACTCCCCGAACACCCTGCACTATCACTCCCCGAACACCCTGCACTATCACTCCCCAGACACCCTGCACTATCACTCCCCAGACACCCTGCACTATCACTCCCCAAACACCCTGCACTATCACTCCCTGGTCACCCTGCACTATCACTCCCCAAACACCCGGCACTATCACTCCCCAGACACCCTGCACTATCACTCCTCAAACACCCTGCACTATCACTCTCTGGACACCCTGCACTATCACTCCCCAGACACCCTGCACTATCACTCCCTGGACACCCTGCACTATCACTCCCCAGATACCCTGCACTATCACACCCTGGGCTCCCTGCACTATTGCTCCCCAGAAACCCTGCACTATCACTTCCCAAACACCCTGCACTATTGCTCCGATGACACCCTGCACTATCACTCCCCAAACACCGTGCACTATCGCTCGCCAGACATCCTGCACTATCACTCCCCAGACACCCTGCACTATAACTCCCCAGGCACCCTGCACTATCACTGCGCGGACACCCTGCCCTATCACTCCCCAGAAACCCTGCACTATTGCTCCCCAGAAACCCTGCACTATCGCTCCCCAGACACCCTGCACTATCACTCCCCAGACACCCTGCACTATCACTCCCCAGACACCCTGCAATTTCACTCCCCAGACACCCTGCACTATCACTCCCCAGACACCCTGCACTATCACTCCCCAGACACCCTGCACTATCACTCCCCAGACACCCTGCACTATCACTCCCCAGACACCCTGCACTATCACTCCCCAAACACCCTGCACTATAACTCGCCGGACACCCTGCACTATCACTCCCCAAACACCCTGCACTATCACTCCCCGGACACCCTGCACTATCGGTCCTCAGACACCCTGCACTATCACTCCCCAAACACCCTGCACTATCGCTCCCCAGACACCCTGCACTATCGCTCCCCAGACACCCTGCACTATCGCTCCCCAGACACCCTGCACTATCACTCCCTGGACACCCTGCACTATCACTCCCTGGACACCCTGCCCTATCACTCCCCAGATACCCTGCACTATCACTCCCTGGGCTCCCTGAACTATTGCTCCCCAGAAACCCTGCACTATCACTCCCTGGGCTCCCTGCACTATTGCTCCCCAGAAACCCTGCACTATCACTTCCCAAACACCCTGCACTATTGCTCCGATGACACCCTGCACTATCACTCCCCAAACACCCGGCACTATCACTCCCCAAACACCCGGCACTATCACTCCCGGGTCACTCTGCACTATCACTGCCCGGACACCCTGCACTATCACTGCCCGGACACCCTGCACTATCACTCCCCAGACACCCTGCACTATTGCTCCCCAGAAACCAGGCACTATCGCTCCACAGACACCCTGCACAATCAGTGCCCGGACACCCTGCACTATCACTCCACACACACCCTGCACTATCACTCCCTGGGCTCCCTGCACTATTGCTCCCCAGACACCCTGCACTATCGCTCTCCAGACACCCTGCACTATCACTGCCCGGACACCCTGCACTATCACTGCCCGGACACCCTGCACTATCACTGCCCGGACACCCTGCACTATCACTGCCCGGACACCCTGCACTATCACTCCACAAACACCCTGCACTATCGCTCGCCAGACATCCTGCACTATCACTCCCCAGACACCCTGCACTATCACTCCCCAGACACCCTGCACTAATGGTCCTCAGACACCCTGCACTATCTCTCCCCAAACACCCTGCACTATCACTCCCCAAACACCCTGCACTATCACTCCCCGGACAACCTGCACTATCGGTCCTCAGACACCCTTCACTATCTCTCCCCAAACACCCTGCACTATCACTCCCCAAACACCCTGCACTATCACTCCCCAAACACCCTGCACTATCAGTCCCCAGACACGCTGCATTATCAATCCCTAGACACCCTGCACTATCACTACCCGCACACCCTGCACTATCACTCCGCAGACACCCTGCACTATCACTCCCCGCACACCCTGCACTATCACTCCCCAGACTCCCTGCACTATCACACCCTGGGCTCCCTGCACTATTGCTCCACAGAAACCCTGCACTATCACTCCCCAAACACCCTGCACTATCACTACCCAAACACCCTGCACTATCACTCCCCAAACACCCTGCACTATCATTCCCCAAACACCCTGCACTATCAGTCCCCAGACACGCTGCATTATCAATCCCTAGACACCCTGCACTATCACTCCCCAAACACCCTGCACTATCACTCCCCAGACACCCTGCACTATCACTCCCCAAACACCCTGCACTATCATTCCCCAAACACCCTGCACTATCATTCCCCAGACACGCTGCATTATCAATCCCTAGACACCCTGTACTATCACTCCCCAGACACCCTGCACTATCACTCCCCAGACACCCTGCACTATCACTCCCCAGACACCCTGCACTATCACTCCCCAAACACCCTGCACTATCATTCCCCAAACACCCTGCACTATCAGTCCCCGGACACCCTGCACTATCACTCCCCAGACATCCTGCACTATCACTCCCCGGACTCCCTGCACTATCGGTCCCCCGACACTCAGCACTATCACTCCCCATACATCCTGCACTATCGCTCCCCATACACCCTGCACTATCACTCCCTGATCACCCTGCGCGATCACTCCCCAGACACCCTGCACTGTCTCTCCCCAGACACCCTGCACTGTCTCTCCCCAGACACCCTGCACTATCACTCCCCAAACACCCGGCACTATCACTCCCCAGACACCCTGCACTATCACTCCCGGGTCACTCTGCACTATCACTGCCCGGACACCCTGCCCTATCACTCCCCAGACACCCTGCACTATTGCTCCCCAGAAACCAGGCACTATCGCTCCCCAGACACCCTGCACAATCACTGCCCTGTCACCCTGCACTATCACTCCACACACACCCTGCACTATCACTCCCTGGGCTCCCTGCACTATTGCTCCCCAGACACCCTGCACTATCGCTCCCCAGACACCCTGCACTATCACTGCCCGGACACCCTGCACTATCACTGCCCGGACACCCTGCACTATCACTGCCCGGACACCCTGCACTATCACTGCCCGGACACCCTGCACTATCACTCCCTGGTCACCCTGCACTATCACTCCCCAGACACCCTGCACCATCACTCCCCAGACACCCTGCACTATCACTCCTGGGTCACTCTGCACTATCACTCCCCGGGCTCCCTGCACTATTGCTCCCCAGACAACCTGCACTATCACTGCCCGGACACCCTGCACTATCACTCCCCGGACTCCCTGCACAATCGCTCCCCCGACACCCTGCACTATCGCTCCCCCGACACCCTGCACTATCACTCCCCATACATCCTGCACTATCGCTCCCCATGGACCCTGCACTATCACTCCCTGATCACCCTGCGCGATCACTCCCCAGACACCCTGCACTGTCTCTCCCCAGACACCCTGCACTATCACTCCCCAGACACGCTGCACTATCACTCCCCAGACACGCTGCACTATCACTCCCGGGTCACTCTGCACTATCACTCCCTGGGCTCCCTGCACTATTGCTCCCCAGAAACCCTGCACTATCACTTCCCAAACACCCTGCACTATTGCTCCGATGACACCCT
Organism: Carcharodon carcharias; assembly: GCF_017639515.1. Classification (NCBI taxonomy): domain Eukaryota; kingdom Metazoa; phylum Chordata; class Chondrichthyes; order Lamniformes; family Lamnidae; genus Carcharodon; species Carcharodon carcharias. The sequence continues at coordinate 2,415,184 of NC_054495.1, read as the reverse complement.
GCACTATCACTCCCCAAACACCCGGCACTATCACTCCCCAAACACCCGGCACTATCACTCCCGGGTCACTCTGCACTATCACTGCCCGGACACCCTGCACTATCACTCCCCAGACACCCTGCACTATTGCTCCCCAGAAACCAGGCACTATCGCTCCACAGACACCCTGCACAATCAGTGCCCGGACACCCTGCACTATCACTCCACACACACCCTGCACTATCACTCCCTGGGCTCCCTGCACTATTGCTCCCAGACACCCTGCACTATCGCTCCCCAGACACCCTGCACTATCACTGCCCGGACACCCTGCACTATCACTGCCCGGACACCCTGCACTATCACTGCCCGGACACCCTGCACTATCACTGCCCGGACACCCTGCACTATCACTCCACAAACACCCTGCACTATCGCTCGCCAGACATCCTGCACTATCACTCCCCAGACACCCTGCACTATCACTCCCCAGACACCCTGCACTAATGGTCCTCAGACACCCTGCACTATCTCTCCCCAAACACCCTGCACTATCTCTCCCCAAACACCCTGCACTATCACTCCCCAAACACCCTGCACTATCACTCCCCGGACAACCTGCACTATCGGTCCTCAGACACCCTTCACTATCTCTCCCCAAACACCCTGCACTATCACTCCCCAGACACCCTGCACTATCGCTTCCCAGACACCCTGCACTATCACTGCCCGGACACCCTGCACTATCACTCCCCAGACACCCTGCACTATCACTCCCTGGACACCCTGCACTATCACTCCCCAGATACCCTGCACTATCACTCCCTGGGCTCCCTGCACTATTGCTCCCCAGAAACCCTGCACTATCACTTCCCAAACACCCTGCACTATTGCTCCGATGACACCCTGCACTATCACTCCACAAACACCCTGCACTATCGCTCGCCAGACATCCTGCACTATCACTCCCCAGACACCCTGCACTATCACTCCCCAGACACCCTGCACTAATGGTCCTCAGACACCCTGCACTATCTCTCCCCAAACACCCTGCACTATCACTCCCCAAACACCCTGCACTATCACTCCCCAAACACCCTGCACTATCACTCACCAAACACCCTGCACTATCAGTCCCCAGACACGCTGCATTATCAATCCCTAGACACCCTGCACTATCACTCCCCGCACACCCTGCACTATCACTCCCCGCACACCCTGCACTATCACTCCCCAGACTCCCTGCACTATCACACCCTGGGCTCCCTGCACTATTGCTCCACAGAAACCCTGCACTATCACTCCCCAAACACCCTGCACTATCACTCCCCAAACACCCTGCACTATCACTCCCCAAACACCCTGCACTATCATTCCCCAAACACCCTGCACTATCAGTCCCCAGACATGCTGCATTATCAATCCCTAGACACCCTGCACTAACACTCCCCAAACACCCTGCACTATCACTCCCCAGACACCCTGCACTATCACTCCCCAGACACCCTGCACTATCACTCCCCAAACACCCTGCACTATCAGTCCCCAGACACCCTGCACTATCAGTCCCCAGACACCCTGCACTATCAGTCCCCAGACACCCTGCACTATCAGTCCCCAGACACCCTGCACTATCACTCCCCAGACACCCTGCACTATCACTCCCCAGACACCCTGCACTATCACTCCCCAGACACCCTGCACTATCACTCCCCAAACACCCTGCACTATCATTCCCCAAACACCCTGCACTATCAGTCCCCGGACACCCTGCACTATCACTCCCCAAACACCCTGCACTATCACTCCCCAGACATCCTGCACTATCACTCCCCGGACTCCCTGCACTATCGGTCCCCCGACACTCAGCACTATCACTCCCCATACATCCTGCACTATCGCTCCCCATACACCCTGCACTATCACTCCCTGATCACCCTGCGCGATCACTCCCCAGACACCCTGCACTGTCTCTCCCCAGACACCCTGCACTGTCTCTCCCCAGACACCCTGCACTATCACTCCCCAAACACCCGGCACTATCACTCCCCAGACACCCTGCACTATCACTCCCGGGTCACTCTGCACTATCACTGCCCGGACACCCTGCACTATCACTCCCCAGACACCCTGCACTATTGCTCCCCAGAAACCAGGCACTATCGCTCCCCAGACACCCTGCACAATCACTGCCCGGTCACCCTGCACTATCACTCCACACACACCCTGCACTATCACTCCCTGGGCTCCCTGCACTATTGCTCCCCAGACACCCTGCACTATCGCTCCCCAGACACCCTGCACTATCACTGCCCGGACACCCTGCACTATCACTACCCGGACGCCCTGCACTATCACTGCCCGGACGCCCTGCACTATCGCTCCCCAGACACCCTGCACTATCGCTCCCCAGACACCCTGCACTATCACTGCCCGGACACCCTGCACTATCACTGCCCGGACACCCTGCACTATCACTCCCTGGACACCCTGCACTATCACTCCCCAGATACCCTGCACTATCACTCCCTGGGCTCCCTGCACTATTGCTCCCCAGAAACACTGCACTATCACTTCCCAAACACCCTGCACTATTGCTCCGATGACACCCTGCACTATCACTCCACAAACACCCTGCACTATCGCTCGCCAGACATCCTGCACTATCACTCCCCAGACACCCTGCACTATCACTCCCCAGACACCCTGCACTATCACTCCCCAGACACCCTGCACTATCACTCCCCAGACACCCTGCACTAATGGTCCTCAGACACCCTGCACTATCTCTCCCCAAACACCCTGCACTATCACTCCCCAAACACCCTGCACTATCACTCCCCGGACAACCTGCACTATCGGTCCTCAGACACCCTGCACTATCTCTCCCCAAACACCCTGCACTAGCACTCCCCAAACACCCTGCACTATCACTCCCCAAACACCCTGCACTATCAGTCCCCAGACACGCTGCATTATCAATCCCTAGACACCCTGCACTATCACTACCCGCACACCCTGCACTATCACTCCCCAGACACCCTGCACTATCACTCCCCATACACCCTGCACTATCACTCCCCGCACACCCTGCACTATCACTCCCCAGACACCCTGCACTATCACACCCTGGGCTCCCTGCACTATTGCTCCACAGAAACCCTGCACTATCACTCCCCAAACACCCTGCACTATCACTCCCCAAACACCCTGCACTATCATTCCCCAAACACCCTGCACTATCAGTCCCCAGACACGCTGCATTATCAATCCCTAGACACCCTGCACTATCACTCCCCAAACACCCTGCACTATCACTCCCCAGACACCCTGCACTATCACTCCCCAAACACCCTGCACTATCACTCCCCAGACATCCTGCACTATCACTCCCCGGACTCCATACACTATCGCTCCCCCGACACCCTGCACTATCACTCCCCATACATCCTGCACTATCGCTCCCCATACACCCTGCACTATCACTCCCTGATCACCCTGCGCGATCACTCCCCAGACCCCTGCACTATCACTCCCCAGACACCCTGCACTATCACTCCCCGGACACCCTGCACTATCACTCCCCAGACACCCTGCACTATCACTCCCCAGACACCCTGCACTATCACTCCCCAGACACCCTGCACTATCACTCCCCAGACACCCTGCACTATCACTCCCCAGACACCCTGCACTATCACTCCCTGCACTCCCTGCGCGTTCACTCTCCGGACTCCTTGCACTATCACTCCCCGGACACCCTGCACTATCACTCCCCGGACACCCTGCACTATCACTCCCCGGAAACCCTGCACTATCACTCCCTGCGCGATCACTCCCCGGACACCCTGCACTATCACTCCCTGGACACCGTGCACTATCACTCTCTGGACACCCTGCACTATCACTACCCAGACACCCTGCACTATTACTCCCCGGACACCCTGCACTATCACTCTCCGGACTCCCTGCACTATCACTCGCCAGACACCCTGCACTATCACTCCCCGGACTCCCTGCACTATCACTCCCCGGACACCCTGCACTATCACTCCCTAGACACCCTGCGCTATCAATCCCTGGTCACCCTGCACTATCACTCCCCACACACCCTGCACTATCACTCCCCGTACATCCTGCACTATTACTCCCTGGACACCCTGCACTATCACTCCTTGGACACCCTGCACTATCACTGCCCGGACACCCTGCACTATCACTGCCCGGACACCCTGCACTATCACTGCCCGGACACCCTGCACTATCACTCCACAAACACCCTGCACTATCACTCCCGGGACATTCTGCACTATCACTACCCGGACTCCCTGCGCTATCACTCCCTGGACTCCCTGAGCAATCACTCCCCGGACACCCTTCACTATCCCTCCCCAGACACCCTGCACTATCACTCCCCAGACACCCTGCACTATCACTCCCCAGACACCCTGCACTATCACTCCCCAGACACCCTGCACTATCACTCCCCAGACACCCTGCACTATCACTCCCCAGACACCCTGCACTATCACTCCCCAGACACCCTGCACTATCACTCCCCAGACACCCTGCACTATCACTCCCCAGACACCCTGCACTATCACTCCCCGAACACCCTGCACTATCACTCCCCAGACACGCTGCACTATCACTCCCGGGTCACGCTGCACTATCACTCCCGGGTCACTCTGCACTATCACTCCCTGGGCTCCCTGCACTATTGCTCCCCAGACACCCTGCACTATTGCTCCCCAGACACCCTGCACTATCACTCCCCAGACACCCTGCGCTATCACTCCCCGGACACCCTGCGCTATCCCTCCCCAGACACCCTACACTATCACTCCCCAGACACCCTGCACTATCACTCCCCGAACACCCTGCACAATCACTCCCCAGACACCCTGCACTATCACTCCCCAAACACCCTGCACTATCACTCCCCAAACACCCGGCACTATCACTCCCCAAACACCCGGCACTATCACTCGCCAGACACCCTGCACTATCACTCCCCAAACACCCTGCACTATCACTCCCCAGACACCCTGCATTATCACTCCCCAGACACCCTGCACTTTCACTCCCCAGACACCCTGCACTATTGCTCCCCAGGCACCCTGCACTATCACTGCCAGGACACCCTGCACTATCACTCCCCAGACACCCTGCACTATCACTCTCTGGACACCCTGCACTATCACTCTCTGGACACCCTGCACTATCAGTCCCCAGACACCCTGCACTATCACTCCCCAGACACCCTGCGCTATCACTCCTCGGACACCCTGCACTATCACTCCCTGATCACCCTGCGCGATCACTACCCAGACATCCTGCACTATCACTCCCCGGACTCCATGCACTATCGCTCCCCCGACACCCTGCACTATCACTCCCCATACATCCTGCACTATCGCTCCCCATACACCCTGCACTATCACTCCCTGAACACCCTGCGCGATCACTCCCCAGACCCCTGCACTATCACTCCCCAGACACCCTGCACTATCACTCCCCGGACACCCTGCACTATCACTCCCCGGACACCCTGCACTATCACTCCCCAGACACCCTGCACTATCACTCCCCAGACACCCTGCACTATCACTCCCCAGACACCCTGCACTATCACTCCCCAGACACCCTGCACTATCACACCCTGCACTCCCTGCGCGATCACTCTCAGGACTCCCTGCACTATCACTCCCCCGACACCCTGCACTATCACTCCCCATACATCCTGCACTATCGCTCCCCATACACCCTGCACTACCACTCCCTGATTACCCTGCGCGATCACTCCCCAGACACCCTGCACTGTCTCTCCCCAGACATCCTGCACTATCACTCCCCAAACACCCTGCACTATCATTCCCCAAACACCCTGCACTATCGCTCCCCAGACACCCTGCACTATCGCTCCCCAGACATCCTGCACTATCACTGCCCGGACACCCTGCACTATCACTGCCCGGACACCCTGCACTATCACTCCCTGGACACCCTGCACTATCACTCCCCAGATACCCTGCACTATCACTCCCTGGGCTCCCTGCACTATTGCTCCCCAGAAACCCTGCACTATCACTTCCCAAACACCCTGCACTATTGCTCCGATGACACCCTGCACTATCACTCCACAAACACCCTGCACTATCGCTCGCCAGACATCCTGCACTATCACTCCCCAGACACCCTGCACTATCACTCCCCAGACACCCTGCACTATCACTCCCCAGACACCCTGCACTATCACTCCCCAGACACCCTGCACTATCTCTCCCCAAACACCCTGCACTATCACTCCCCAAACACCCTGCACTATCACTCCCCAAACACCCTGCACTATCACTCCCCGGACAACCTGCACTATCGGTCCTCAGACACCCTGCACTATCTCTCCCCAAACACCCTGCACTATCACTCCCCAAACACCCTGCACTATCACTCCCCAAACACCCTGCACTATCAGTCCCCAGACACGCTGCTTTATCAATCCCTAGACACCCTGCACTATCACTACCCGCACACCCTGCACTATCACTCCCCAGACACCCTGCACTATCACTCCCCATACACCCTGCACTATCACTCCCCGCACACCCTGCACTATCACTCCCCAGACACCCTGCACTATCACACCCTGGGCTCCCTGCACTATTGCTCCACAGAAACCCTGCACTATCACTCCCCAAACACCCTGCACTATCACTCCCCAAACACCCTGCACTATCACTCCCCAAACACCCTGCACTATCATTCCCCAAACACCCTGCACTATCAGTCCCCAGACACGCTGCATTATCAATCCCTAGACACCCTGCACTATCACTCCCCAAACACCCTGCACTATCACTCCCCAGACACCCTGCACTATCACTCCCCAAACACCCTGCACTATCACTCCCCAGACATCCTGCACTATCACTCCCCGGACTCCATACACTATCGCTCCCCCGACACCCTGCACTATCAGTCCCCAGACACGCTGCATTATCAATCCCTAGACACCCTGCACTATCACTCCCCAAACACCCTGCACTATCACTCCCCAGACACCCTGCACTATCACTCCCCAAACACCCTGCACTATCACTCCCCAGACATCCTGCACTATCACTCCCCGGACTCCATACACTATCGCTCCCCCGACACCCTGCACTATCACTCCCCATACATCCTGCACTATCGCTCCCCATACACCCTGCACTATCACTCCCTGATCACCCTGCGCGATCACTCCCCAGACCCCTGCACTATCACTCCCCAGACACCCTGCACTATCACTCCCCGGACACCCTGCACTATCACTCCCCAGACACCCTGCACTATCACTCCCCAGACACCCTGCACTATCACTCCCCAGACACCCTGCACTATCACTCCCCAGACACCCTGCACTATCACTCCCTGCACTCCCTGCGCGTTCACTCTCCGGACTCCTTGCACTATCACTCCCCGGACACCCTGCACTATCACTCCCCGGACACCCTGCACTATCACTCCCCGGACACCCTGCACTATCACTCCCTGCGCGATCACTCCCCGGACACCCTGCACTATCACTCCCTGGACACCGTGCACTATCACTCTCTGGACACCCTGCACTATCACTACCCAGACACCCTGCACTATTACTCCCCGGACACCCTGCACTATCACTCTCCGGACTCCCTGCACTATCACTCGCCAGACACCCTGCACTATCACTCCCCGGACTCCCTGCACTATCACTCCCCGGACACCCTGCACTATCACTCCCTAGACACCCTGCGCTATCAATCCCTGGTCACCCTGCACTATCACTCCCCACACACCCTGCACTATCACTCCCCGTACATCCTGCACTATTACTCCCCGGACACCCTGCACTATCACTCCTTGGACACCCTGCACTATCACTGCCCGGACACCCTGCACTATCACTGCCCGGACACCCTGCACTATCACTCCACAAACACCCTGCACTATCACTCCCGGGACATTCTGCACTATCACTACCCGGACTCCCTGCGCTATCACTCCCTGGACTCCCTGAGCAATCACTCCCCGGACACCCTTCACTATCCCTCCCCAGACACCCTGCACTATCACTCCCCAGACACCCTGCACTATCACTCCCCAGACACCCTGCACTATCACTCCCCAGACACACTGCACTATCACTCCCCAGACACCCTGCACTATCACTCCCCAGACACCCTGCACTATCACTCCCCAGACACCCTGCACTATCACTCCCCAAACACCCTGCACTATCACTCCCCAGACACCCTGCATTATCACTCCCCAGACACCCTGCACTTTCACTCCCCAGACACCCTGCACTATTGCTCCCCAGGCACCCTGCACTATCACTGCCAGGACACCCTGCACTATCACTCCCCAGACACCCTGCACTATCACTCTCTGGACACCCTGCACTATCAGTCCCCAGACACCCTGCACTATCACTCCCCAGACACCCTGCGCTATCACTCCTCGGACACCCTGCACTATCACTCCCTGATCACCCTGCACTATCACTCCCTGATCACCCTGCGCGATCACTACCCAGACATCCTGCACTATCACTCCCCGGACTCCATGCACTATCGCTCCCCCGACACCCTGCACTATCACTCCCCATACATCCTGCACTATCGCTCCCCATACACCCTGCACTATCACTCCCTGAACACCCTGCGCGATCACTCCCCTGACCCCTGCACTATCACTCCCCAGACACCCTGCACTATCACTCCCCGGACACCCTGCACTATCACTCCCCAGACACCCTGCACTATCACTCCCCAGACACCCTGCACTATCACTCCCCAGACACCCTGCACTATCACTCCCCAGACACCCTGCACTATCACTCCCCAGACACCCTGCACTATCACACCCCAGACACCCTGCACTATCACACCCTGCACTCCCTGCGCGATCACTCTCAGGACTCCCTGCACTATCACTCCCCCGACACCCTGCACTATCACTCCCCATACATCCTGCACTATCGCTCCCCATACATCCTGCACTATCGCTCCCCATACATCCTGCACTATCGCTCCCCATACATCCTGCACTATCGCTCCCTGATTACCCTGCGCGATCACTCCCCAGACACCCTGCACTGTCTCTCCCCAGACATCCTGCACTATCACTCCCCAAACACCCTGCACTATCATTCCCCAAACACCCTGCACTATCAGTCCCTGGACACCCTGCACTATCACACCCCAAACACCCTGCACTATCACTCCCTGGTCACCCTGCACTATCACTCCCCGGACACCCTGCACTATCACTCCCCGGACACCCTGCACTATCACTCCCCGGACACCCTGCACTATCACTCCCCGGACATACTACACTATCACTCCCCAGTCACCCTGCACTATCACTCCCCAGACACCCTGCACTATCACTCCCCAGACACCCTGCACTATCACTCCCCAGACACCCTGCACTATCACTCCCCAGACACCCTGCACTATCACTCCCCAGACACCCTGCACTATCACTCCCCAGACACCCTGCACTATCACTCCCCAGACACCCTGCACTATCACTCCCCAGACACCCTGCACTATCACTCCCCAGACACCCTGCACTATCACTCCCCAGACACCCTGCACTATCACTCCCCAGACACCCTGCACTATCACTCCCCAGACACCCTGCACTATCACTCCCCAGACACCCTGCACTATCACTCCCCGGAAACCCTGCACTATCACTCCCTGCGCGATCACTCCCTGGACACCCTGCACTATCACTCCCCAGACACCCTGCACTATCACTCCCCAGACACCCTGCACTATCACTCCCCGGACACCCTGCACTATCACTCCCTGCGCGATCACTCCCCGGACACCCTGCACTATCACTCTCCGGACTCCCTGCACTATCACTCTCCAGACACCCTGCACTATCACTCCCCGGACTCCCTGCACTATCACTCCCCGGACACCCTGCACTATCACTCCCCAGACACACTGCACTATCACTCCCCAGACACCCTGCACTATCACTCCCCAGACACCCTGCACTATCACTCCCCAGACACCCTGCACTATCACTCCCCAAACACCCTGCACTATCACTCCCCAGACACCCTGCATTATCACTCCCCAGACACCCTGCACTTTCACTCCCCAGACACCCTGCACTTTCACTCCCCAGACACCCTGCACTATTGCTCCCCAGGCACCCTGCACTATCACTGCCAGGACACCCTGCACTATCACTCCCCAGACACCCTGCACTATCACTCTCTGGACACCCTGCACTATCAGTCCCCAGACACCCTGCACTATCACTCCCCAGACACCCTGCGCTATCACTCCTCGGACACCCTGCACTATCACTCCCTGATCACCCTGCGCGATCACTACCCAGACATCCTGCACTATCACTCCCCGGACTCCATGCACTATCGCTCCCCCGACACCCTGCACTATCACTCCCCATACATCCTGCACTATCGCTCCCCATACACCCTGCACTATCACTCCCTGAACACCCTGCGCGATCACTCCCCTGACCCCTGCACTATCACTCCCCAGACACCCTGCACTATCACTCCCCGGACACCCTGCACTATCACTCCCCAGACACCCTGCACTATCACTCCCCAGACACCCTGCACTATCACTCCCCAGACACCCTGCACTATCACTCCCCAGACACCCTGCACTATCACTCCCCAGACACCCTGCACTATCACTCCCCAGACACCCTGCACTATCACACCCTGCACTCCCTGCGCGATCACTCTCAGGACTCCCTGCACTATCACTCCCCAGACACCCTGCACTATCACTCCCCATACATCCTGCACTATCGCTCCCCATACATCCTGCACTATCGCTCCCCATACACCCTGCACTACCACTCCCTGATTACCCTGCGCGATCACTCCCCAGACACCCTGCACTGTCTCTCCCCAGACATCCTGCACTATCACTCCCCAAACACCCTGCACTATCATTCCCCAAACACCCTGCACTATCAGTCCCCGGACACCCTGCACTATCACACCCCAAACACCCTGCACTATCACTCCCTGGTCACCCTGCACTATCACTCCCCGGACACCCTGCACTATCACTCCCCGGACACCCTGCACTATCACTCCCCGGACATACTACACTATCACTCCCCGGTCACCCTGCACTATCACTCCCCAGACACCCTGCACTATCACTCCCCAGACACCCTGCACTATCACTCCCCAGACACCCTGCACTATCACTCCCCAGACACCCTGCACTATCACTCCCCAGACACCCTGCACTATCACTCCCCAGACACCCTGCACTATCACTCCCCAGACACCCTGCACTATCACTCCCCAGACACCCTGCACTATCACTCCCCAGACACCCTGCACTATCACTCCCCAGACACCCTGCACTATCACTCCCCAGACACCCTGCACTATCACTCCCCAGACACCCTGCACTATCACTCCCCAGACACCCTGCACTATCACTCCCCGGAAACCCTGCACTATCACTCCCTGCGCGATCACTCCCTGGACACCCTGCACTATCACTCCCCAGACACCCTGCACTATCACTCCCCAGACACCCTGCACTATCACTCCCCGGACACCCTGCACTATCACTCCCTGCGCGATCACTCCCCGGACACCCTGCACTATCACTCTCCGGACTCCCTGCACTATCACTCGCCAGACACCCTGCACTATCACTCCCCGGACTCCCTGCACTATCACTCCCCGGACACCCTGCACTATCACTCCCAAGACACCCTGCGCTATCAATCCCTGGTCACCCTGCGCTATCACTCCCCACACACCCTGCACTATCACTCCCCATACATCCTGCACTATTACTCCCTGGACACCCTGCACTATCACTCCTTGGACACCCTGCACTATCACTCCCTGGACACCCTGCACTATCACTCCCCGGACACCCTGCACCATCACTCCCTGGTCTCCCTGCACTATCACTCCCTGGACTCCCTGCACTATCACTCCCGGGACATTCTGCACTATCACTACCCGGACTCCCTGCGCTATCACTCCCTGGACTACCTGAGCAATCACTCCCCGGACACCCTTCACTATCCCTCCCCAGACACCCTGCACTATCACTCCCCAGACATCCTGCACTATCACTCCCCAGACACCCTGCACTATCACTCCCCAGACACCCTGCACTATCACTCCCCAGACACCCTGCACTATCACTCCCCAGACACCCTGCACTATCACTCCCCGAACACCCTGCACTATCACTCCCCAGACACCCTGCACTATCACTCCCCAGACACCCTGCACTATCACTCCCCGGACACCCTGCACTATCACTCCCTGCGCGATCACTCCCCGGACACCCTGCACTATCACTCCCTGGACACCGTGCACTATCACTCTCTGGACACCCTGCACTATCACTCTCTGGACACCCTGCACTATCACTACCCAGACACCCTGCACTATTACTCCCCGGACACCCTGCACTATCACTCTCCGGACTCCCTGCACTATCACTCGCCAGACACCCTGCACTATCACGCCCCGGACACCCTGCACTATCACTCCCTAGACACCCTGCGCTATCAATCCCTGGTCACCCTGCACTATCACTCCCCACACACCCTGCACTATCACTCCCCGTACATCCTGCACTATTACTCCCTGGACACCCTGCACTATCACTCCCTGGAAACCCTGCACTATCACTCCCCGGACACCCTGCACCATCACTCCCTGGACTCCCTGCACTATCACTCCCTGGACACCCTGCACTATCACTCCCGGGACATTCTGAACTATCACTACCCGGACTCACTGCGCTATCACTCCTTGGGCTCCCTGAGCAATCCCTCCCCGGACACCCTTCACTATCCCTCCCCAGACACCCTGCAATATCCCTCCCCAGACACCCTGCACTATCACTCCCCAGACACCCTGCACTATCACTCCCCAGACACCCTGCACTATCACTCCCCAGACACCCTGCACTATCACTCCCCAGACACCCTGCACTATCACTCCCCAGACACCCTGCACTATCACTCCCCAGACACCCTGCACTATCACTCCCCAGACACCCTGCACTATCACTCCCCAGACACCCTGCACTATCACTCCCCAGACACCCTGCACTATCACTCCCCAGACACCCTGCACTATCACTCCCCGAACACCCTGCACTATCACTCCCCAGACACCCTGCACTATCATTCCCCAGACACCCTGCACTATCACTCCCCGGACACCCTGCACTATCACTCCCTGCACTATCACTCCCCAGACACCCTGCACTATCACTCCCCGGACACCCTGCACTATCACTCCCTGCGCGATCACTCCCCGGACACCCTGCACTATCACTCGCTGGACACCCTGCACTATCATTCTCTGGACACCCTGCACTATCACTCTCTGGACACCCTGCACAATCACTACCCAGACACCCTGCACTATTACACCCCGGACACCCTGCACTATCACTCTCCGGACTCCCTGCACTATCACTCGCCAGACACCCTGCACTATCACTCCCCGGACTCCCTGCACTATCACTCCCCGGACACCCTGCACTATCACTCCCTAGACACCCTGCGCTATCAATCCCTGGTCACCCTGCACTATCACTCCCCACACACCCTGCACTATCACTCCCCGTACATCCTGCACTATTACTCCCTGGACACCCTGCACTATCACTCCTTGGACACCCTGCACTATCACTCCCTGGACACCCTGCACTATCACTACCCGGACACCATGCACCATCACTCCCTGGACTCCCTGCACTATCACTCCCTGGACTCCCTGCACTATCACTCCCGGGACATTCTGCACTATCACTACCCGGACTCCCTGCGCTATCACTCCCTGGACTCCCTGAGCAATCACTCCCCGGACACCCTTTACTATCCCTCCCCAGACACCCTGCACTATCACTCCCTGGACTCCCTGCGCGATCATTCCCCGGACACTCTGCACTATCACTACCCGGACTCCCTGCACTATCACTCCCTGGACTCCCTGCACTATCACTCCCTGGACTCCCTGCACTATCACTCCCTGGACTCCCTGCACTATCACTCCCTGGACACCCTGCACTATCACTCCCCCGACACCCTGCACTATCACTCCCCAGACACCCTGCACTATCACTCCCTGGTCACCATGCACTATCACTCCCCAGACACCCTGCACCATCACTCCCCAGACACCCTGCACCATCACTCCCCAGACACCCTGCACTATCACTCCCCAGACACCCTGCACTATCACTCCCGGGTCACTCTGCACTATCACTCCCTGGGCTCCCTCCACTATTGCTCCCCAGACACCCTGCACTATCACTCCCCAAACACCCTGCACTATCACTCCCCGGACACCCTGCACTATCGGTCCTCAGACACCCTGCACTATCTCTCCCCAAACACCCTGCACTATCACTCCCCAAACACCCTGCACTATCACTCCCCAAACAGCCTGCACTATCACTCCCCAAACACGCTGCACTATCAGTCCCCAGACACGCTGCATTATCAATCCCTAGACACCCTGCACTATCACTCCCCGCACACCCTGCACTATCACTCCCCAGACACCCTGCACTATCACTCCCCGTACACCCTGCACTATCACTCCCTGTACACCCTGCACTATCCCCCCCGCACACCCTGCACTATCACTCCCCAGACACCCTGCACTATCACATCCTGGGCTCCCTGCACTATTGCTCCACAGAAACACTGCACTATCACTCCCCAAACACCCTGCAATATCACTCCCCAAACAGCCTGCACTATCAGTACCCAGACACGCTGCATTATCAATCCCTAGACACCCTGGACTATCACTCCCCAAACACCCTGCACTATAACTCCCCAGAAACCCTGCTCTATCACTCCCCAAACACCCTGCACTATCATTCCCCAATCACCCTGCACTATCAGTCCCCAGACACCCTGCACTATCAGTCCCCAGACACGCTGCATTATCAATCCCTAGACACCCTGCACTACCACTCCCCAGACACCCTGCACTATCACTCCCCAGACACCCTGCACTTTCACTCCCCAGACACCCTGCACTATTGCTCCCCAAACACCCTGCACTATCAGTCCCCGGACACCCTGCACTATCAGTCCCCGGACACCCTGCACTATCACTCCCCAAACACCCTGCACTATCACTCCCCAGACATCCTGCAATATCGCTCCCCGGACTCCCTGCACTATCGCTCCCCCGACACCCTGCACTATCGCTCCCCCGACACCCTGCACTATCACTCCCCATACATCCTGCACTATCGCTCCCCATACACCCTGCACTATCACTCCCCAGACACGCTGCATTATCAATCCCTAGACACCCTGCACTACCACTCCCCAGACACCCTGCACTATCACTCCCCAGACACCCTGCACTTTCACTCCCCAGACACCCTGCACTATCACTCCCCAAACACCCTGCACTATCATTCCCCAAACACCCTGCACTATCAGTCCCCGGACACCCTGCACTATCACTCCCCAAACACCCTGCACTATCACTCCCCAGACATCCTGCAATATCACTCCCCGGACTCCCTGCACTATCGCTCCCCCGACACCCTGCACTATCGCTCCCCCGACACCCTGCACTATCGCTCCCCATACATCCTGCACTATCGCTCCCCATACACCCTGCACTATCACTCCCCAGACACCCTGCACTGTCTCTCCCCAGACACCCTGCACTATCACTCCACAAACACCCTGCACTATCATTCCGCAAACACCCTGCACTATAAGTCCCCGGACACCCTGCACTATCACTCCCCAAACACCCTGCACTATCACTCCCCAAACACCCTGCACTATCACTCCCCAAACACCCTGCACTATCACTCCCCAAACACCCTGCACTATCACTCCCCAAACACCCTGCACTATCACTCCCCAAACACCCTGCACTATCACTCCCCAAACACCCTGCACTATCACTCCCCAAACACCCTGCACTATCACTCCCCAAACACCCTGCACTATCACTCCCCAAACACCCTGCACTATCACTCCCCAAGCACCCTGCACTATCACTCCCCGGACACCCTACACTATCACTCCCCGGTCACCCTGCACTATCACTCCCCAGACACACTGCACTATCACTCCCCAGACACACTGCACTATCACTCCCCAGACACCCTGCACTATCACTCCCCAGACACCCTGCACTATCACTCCCCAGACCCCCTGCACTATCGCTGCCCGAACACCCTGCACTATCACTCCCCAGACACCCAGCGCTATAACTCCCCGGACACCCTGCACTATCACTCCCTGATCACCCTGCACGATCACTCCCCAGACACCCTGCACTATCACTCTCTGAACACCCTGCAGTATCACTCTCTGGACACCCTGCACTATCACTACCCAGACACCCTGCACTATTACTCCCCGGACACCCTGCACTATCACTCTCCGGACTCCCTGCACTATCACTCGCCAGACACCCTGCACTATCACTCCCCGGACTCCCTGCACTATCACTCCCCGGACACCCTGCACTATCACTCCCTAGACACCCTGCGCTATCAATCCCTGGTCACCCTGCACTATCACTCCCCACACACCCTGCACTATCACTCCCCGTACATCCTGCACTATTACTCCCTGGACACCCTGCACTATCACTCCCTGGACACCCTGCACTATCACTCCCTGGACACCCTGCACTATCACTCCCTGGACACCCTGCACTATCACTCCCCGGACACTCTGCACCATCACTCCCTGGACTCCCTGCACTATCACTCCCTGGACTCCCTGCACTATCACTCCCGGGACATTCTGCACTATCACTACCCGGACTCCCTGCGCTATCACTCCCTGGACTCCCTGAGCAATCACTCCCCGGACACCCTTCACTATCCCTCCCCAGACACCCTGCACTATCACTCCCTGGACTCCCTGCGCGATCATTCCCCGGACACTCTGCACTATCACTACCCGGACTCCCTGCACTATCACTCCCTGGACTCCCTGCACTATCACTCCCTGGACACCCTGCACTATCACTCCCCCGACACCCTGCACTATCACTCCCCAGACACCCTGCACTATCACTCCCCAGACACCCTGCACTATCACTCCCCAGACACCCTGCAGCATCACTCCCCAGACACCCTGCAGCATCACTCCCCAGACACCCTGCACCATCACTCCCCAGACACCCTGCACTATCACTCCCCAGACACCCTGCACTATCACTCCCCAGACACCCTGCACTATCACTCCCGGGTCCCTCTGCACTATCACTCCCTGGGCTCCCTGCACTATTGCTCCCCAGACACCCTGCACTATCACACCCCAAATACCCTGCACTATCACTCCCCAGACACCCTGCACTATCGGTCCTCAGACACCCTGCACTATCTCTCCCCAGACACCCTGCACTATCACTCCCCAAACACCCTGCACTATCACTCCCCAAACACCCTGCACTATCACTCCCCAAACACCCTGCACTATCACTCCCCAAACACGCTGCACTATCACTCCCCAAACACGCTGCACTATCAGTCCCCAGACACGCTGCATTATCAATCCCTAGACACCCTGCACTATCACTCCCCGCACACCCTGCACTATCACTCCCTAGACACCCTGCACTATCACTCCCCGTACACCCTGCACTATCACTCCCTGTACACCCTGCACTATCACCCCCCGCACACACTGCACTATCGCTCACCCGACACCCTGCACTATCACTCCCCATACATCCTGCACTATCGCTCCCCATACACCCTGCACTATCACTCCCTGATCACCCTGCGCGATCACTCCCCAGACCCCTGCACTATCACTCCCCAGACACCCTGCATTATCACTCCCCGGACACCCTGCACTATCACTCCCCGGACACCCTGCACTATCACTCCCCGGACACCCTGCACTATCACTCCCTGCACTCACTGCGCGATCACTCTCCGGACTCCCTGCACTATCACTCCACCGACACCCTGCACTATCACTCCCCAGACACCCTGCACTGTCACTCCCCGGACTCCTTGCACTATCACTCCCCGGACACCCTGCACTATCACACCCCAGACACCCTGCACTATCACTCCACGGACACCCTGCACTATCATTCTCCGGACTCCCTGCACTATCACACCCCAGACACCCTGCGCTATCACTCCCCGGACACCCTGCACTATCACTCCCTGGACTCCCTGCACTATCACTCCCCGGATTGCTTGCATTATCATTCCCCATAAACCCTGCACTATCACTTCCCGGACTCCCTGCGCTCTCACTCCCCGTATATCCTGCACTATCACTCCCCAGACACCCTGGACTATCACTCTCTGTACATCTTGCACTATCACTCCCCGGATTGCTTGCATTATCATTCCCCATAAACCCTGCACTATCACTTCCCGGACTTCCATGCGCTCTCACTCCCCGTATATCCTGCACTATCACTCCCCATACACCCTGCACTATCACTCCCTGATCACCCTGCGCGATCACTCCCCAGACACCCTGCACTGTCTCTCCCCAGACACCCTGAACTATCACTCCCCAAACACCCTGCACTATCACTCCCCGGACACCCTGCACTATCACTCCCCGGACACCCTGCACTATCAGTCCCTGGTCACCCTGCACTATCACTCCCCAGACACCCTGCACTATCACTCCCCGGACACCCTGCACTATCACTCCCTGGTCACCCTGCACTATCACTCCCCAGACACCCTGCACTATCACTCCCCGGACACCCTACACTATCACTCCCTGGTCACCCTGCACTATCACTCCCCAGACACCCTGCACTATCACTCCCCAGACACCCTGCACTATCACTCCCCGAACACCCTGCACTATCACTCCCTGGACACCCTGCACTATCACTCCCCGGACACCCTGCACAATCACTCCCTGGACTCCCTGCACTATCACTCCCTGGACTCCCTGCACTATCACTCGCGGGACATTCTGCACTATCACTACCCGGACTCCCTGCGCTATCACTCCCTGGACGCCCTGAGCAATCACTCCCCGGACACCCTTCACTATCCCTCCCCAGACACCCTGCGCTATCACTCCCTGGACTCCCTGAGCAATCACTCCCCGGACACCCTTCACTATCCCTCCCCAGACACCCTGCACTATCACTCCCCGGACACCCTGCACTATCACTCCCCAGACACCCTGCACTATCACTCCCCGGACACCCTGCACTATCACTCCCCGGACACCCTGCACTATCACTCCCCGGACACTCTGCACTATCACTCCCTGCGCGATCACTCCCCGGACACCCTGCACTATCACTCCCTGGACACCCTGCGCGATCACTCCCTGATCACCCTGCGCGATCACTCCCCAGACCCCTGCACTATCACTCCCCAGACACCCTGCACTATCACTCCCCAGACACCCTGCACTATCACTCCCCGGACACCGTGCACTATCACTCCCCAGACACCCTGCACTATCACTCCCTGCGCGATCACTCCCCGGACACCCTGCACTATCACTCCCTGGACACCCTGCGCGATCACTCCCTGATCACCCTGCGCGATCACTCCCCAGACCCCTGCACTATCACTCCCCAGACACCCTGCACTATCACTCCCCAGACACCCTGCACTATCACTCCCCGGACACCCTGCACTATCACTCCCTGGACACCGTGCACTATCACTCCCCAGACACCCTGCACTATCACTCCCTGCGCGATCACTCCCCGGACACCCTGCACTATCACTCCCTGGACACCCTGCGCGATCACTCCCTGCGCGATCACTCCCCGGACACCCTGCACTATCACTCCCTGGACACCCTGCGCGATCACTCCCTGATCACCCTGCGCGATCACTCCCCAGACCCCTGCACTATCACTCCCCAGACACCCTGCACTATCACTCCCCAGACACCCTGCACTATCACTCCCCGGACACCCTGCACTATCACTCCCTGGACACCGTGCACTATCACTCCCCAGACACCCTGCACTATCACTCCCTGCGCGATCACTCCCCGGACACCCTGCACTATCACTCCCTGGACACCCTGCGCGATCACTCCCTGATCGCCCTGCGCGATCACTCCCCGGACACCCTGCACTATCACTCCCCGGACACCCTGCACTATCACTCCCCGGACACCCTGCACTATCACTCCCCGGACACCCTGCACTATCACTCCCCGGACACCCTGCACTATCACTCCCCGGACACCCTGCACTATCACTCCCCGGACACCCTGCACTATCACTCCCCGGACACCCTGCACTATCACTCCCCGGACACCCTGCACTATCACTCCCCGGACACCCTGCACTATCACTCCCCGGACACCCTGCACTATCACTCCCCGGACACCCTGCACTATCACTCCCCGGACACCCTGCACTATCACTCCCCGGACACCCTGCACTATCACTCCCCGGACACCCTGCACTATCACTCCCCGGACACCCTGCACTATCACTCCCCGGACACCCTGCACTATCACTCCCCGGACACCCTGCACTATCACTCCCCGGACACCCTGCACTATCACTCCCCGGACACCCTGCACTATCACTCCCTGCACTCCCTGCGCGATCACTCTCCGGATTGCTTGCATTATCATTCCCCATAAACCCTGCACTATCACTTCCCGGACTCCCTGCGCTCTCACTCCCCGTATATCCTGCACTATCACTCCCCAGACACCCTGGACTATCACTCTCTGTACATCCTGCGCTATCACTCCCCGGATTGCTTGCATTATCATTCCCCATAAACCCTGCACTATCACTTCCCGGACTCCATGCGCTCTCACTCCCCGTATATCCTGCACTATCACTCCCCCAGACACCCTGGACTATCACTCTCTGTACATGACACCCTGCACTATCCCTCCCCGGACTTTCTGCACTATCACTCCCCATACATCCTGCACTATTACTCCCCGGACACCCTGCGCTATCACTCCCTGGACACCCAGCACTATCACTCCCTGCGCGATCACTCCCCGGACACCCTGCACTATCACTCCCTGGACACCCTGCACTATCACTCCCCAGACACCCTGCACTATCACTCCCCAGACACCCTGCACTATCACTCCCCGGACTCCCTGCACTATCACTCGCCAGACACCCTGCACTATCACTCCCCGGACTCCCTGCACTATCACTCGCCAGACACCCTGCACTATCACTCCCCGGACTCCCTGCACTATCACTCCCCGGACACCCTGCACTATCACTCCCCGGACACCCTGCACTATCACTCCCCGGACACCCTGCACTATCACTCCCCGGACACCCTGCACTATCACTCCCCGGACACCCTGCACTATCACTCCCTGCACTCCCTGCGCGATCACTCTCCGGATTGCTTGCATTATCATTCCCCATAAACCCTGCACTATCACTTCCCGGACTCCCTGCGCTCTCACTCCCCCGTATATCCTGCACTATCACTCCCCAGACACCCTGGACTATCACTCTCTGTACATCCTGCGCTATCACTCCCCGGATTGCTTGCATTATCATTCCCCATAAACCCTGCACTATCACTTCCCGGACTCCATGCGCTCTCACTCCCCGTATATCCTGCACTATCACTCCCCAGACACCCTGGACTATCACTCTCTGTACATGACACCCTGCACTATCCCTCCCCGGACTTTCTGCACTATCACTCCCCATACATCCTGCACTATTACTCCCCGGACACCCTGCGCTATCACTCCCTGGACACCCAGCACTATCACTCCCTGCGCGATCACTCCCCCGGACACCCTGCACTATCACTCCCTGGACACCCTGCACTATCACTCCCCAGACACCCTGCACTATCACTCCCCAGACACCCTGCACTATCACTCTCCGGACTCCCTGCACTATCACTCGCCAGACACCCTGCACTATCACTCCCCGGACTCCCTGCACTATCACTCGCCAGACACCCTGCACTATCACTCCCCGGACTCCCTGCACTATCACTCCCCGGACACCCTGCACTATCACTCCCCGGACACCCTGCACTATCACTCCCCGGACACCCTGCACTATCACTCCCCGGACACCCTGCACTATCACTCCCCGGACACCCTGCACTATCACTCCCTGCACTCCCTGCGCGATCACTCTCCGGATTGCTTGCATTATCATTCCCCATAAACCCTGCACTATCACTTCCCGGACTCCCTGCGCTCTCACTCCCCGTATATCCTGCACTATCACTCCCCAGACACCCTGGACTATCACTCTCTGTACATCCTGCGCTATCACTCCCCGGATTGCTTGCATTATCATTCCCCATAAACCCTGCACTATCACTTCCCGGACTCCATGCGCTCTCACTCCCCGTATATCCTGCACTATCACTCCCCAGACACCCTGGACTATCACTCTCTGTACATGACACCCTGCACTATCCCTCCCCGGACTTTCTGCACTATCACTCCCCATACATCCTGCACTATTACTCCCCGGACACCCTGCGCTATCACTCCCTGGACACCCAGCACTATCACTCCCTGCGCGATCACTCCCCGGACACCCTGCACTATCACTCCCTGGACACCCTGCACTATCACTCCCCAGACACCCTGCACTATCACTCCCCAGACACCCTGCACTATCACTCTCCGGACTCCCTGCACTATCACTCGCCAGACACCCTGCACTATCACTCCCCGGACTCCCTGCACTATCACTCGCCAGACACCCTGCACTATCACTCCCCGGACTCCCTGCACTATCACTCCCCGGACACCCTGCACTATCACTCCCTAGACACCCTGCGCTATCACTCCCTGGTCACCCTGCACTATCACTCCCCACACACCCTGCACTATCACTCCCCGGACACCCTGCACTATCACTCCCCGGACACCCTGCACTATCACTCCCCGGACACCCTGCACTATCACTCCCTGCACTCCCTGCGCGATCACTCTCCGGATTGCTTGCATTATCATTCCCCATAAACCCTGCACTATCACTTCCCGGACTCCCTGCGCTCTCACTCCCCGTATATCCTGCACTATCACTCCCCAGACACCCTGGACTATCACTCTCTGTACATCCTGCGCTATCACTCCCCGGATTGCTTGCATTATCATTCCCCATAAACCCTGCACTATCACTTCCCGGACTCCATGCGCTCTCACTCCCCGTATATCCTGCACTATCACTCCCCAGACACCCTGGACTATCACTCTCTGTACATGACACCCTGCACTATCCCTCCCCGGACTTTCTGCACTATCACTCCCCATACATCCTGCACTATTACTCCCCGGACACCCTGCGCTATCACTCCCTGGACACCCAGCACTATCACTCCCTGCGCGATCACTCCCCGGACACCCTGCACTATCACTCCCTGGACACCCTGCACTATCACTCCCCAGACACCCTGCACTATCACTCCCCAGACACCCTGCACTATCACTCTCCGGACTCCCTGCACTATCACTCGCCAGACACCCTGCACTATCACTCCCCGGACTCCCTGCACTATCACTCGCCAGACACCCTGCACTATCACTCCCCGGACTCCCTGCACTATCACTCCCCGGACACCCTGCACTATCACTCCCCGGACACCCTGCACTATCACTCCCCGGACACCCTGCACTATCACTCCCCGGACACCCTGCACTATCACTCCCCGGACACCCTGCACTATCACTCCCTGCACTCCCTGCGCGATCACTCTCCGGATTGCTTGCATTATCATTCCCCATAAACCCTGCACTATCACTTCCCGGACTCCCTGCGCTCTCACTCCCCGTATATCCTGCACTATCACTCCCCAGACACCCTGGACTATCACTCTCTGTACATCCTGCGCTATCACTCCCCGGATTGCTTGCATTATCATTCCCCATAAACCCTGCACTATCACTTCCCGGACTCCATGCGCTCTCACTCCCCGTATATCCTGCACTATCACTCCCCAGACACCCTGGACTATCACTCTCTGTACATGACACCCTGCACTATCCCTCCCCGGACTTTCTGCACTATCACTCCCCATACATCCTGCACTATTACTCCCCGGACACCCTGCGCTATCACTCCCTGGACACCCAGCACTATCACTCCCTGCGCGATCACTCCCCGGACACCCTGCACTATCACTCCCTGGACACCCTGCACTATCACTCCCCAGACACCCTGCACTATCACTCCCCAGACACCCTGCACTATCACTCTCCGGACTCCCTGCACTATCACTCGCCAGACACCCTGCACTATCACTCCCCGGACTCCCTGCACTATCACTCGCCAGACACCCTGCACTATCACTCCCCGGACTCCCTGCACTATCACTCCCCGGACACCCTGCACTATCACTCCCCGGACACCCTGCACTATCACTCCCCGGACACCCTGCACTATCACTCCCCGGACACCCTGCACTATCACTCCCCGGACACCCTGCACTATCACTCCCTGCACTCCCTGCGCGATCACTCTCCGGATTGCTTGCATTATCATTCCCCATAAACCCTGCACTATCACTTCCCGGACTCCCTGCGCTCTCACTCCCCGTATATCCTGCACTATCACTCCCCAGACACCCTGGACTATCACTCTCTGTACATCCTGCGCTATCACTCCCCGGATTGCTTGCATTATCATTCCCCATAAACCCTGCACTATCACTTCCCGGACTCCATGCGCTCTCACTCCCCGTATATCCTGCACTATCACTCCCCAGACACCCTGGACTATCACTCTCTGTACATGACACCCTGCACTATCCCTCCCCGGACTTTCTGCACTATCACTCCCCATACATCCTGCACTATTACTCCCCGGACACCCTGCGCTATCACTCCCTGGACACCCAGCACTATCACTCCCTGCGCGATCACTCCCCGGACACCCTGCACTATCACTCCCTGGACACCCTGCACTATCACTCCCCAGACACCCTGCACTATCACTCCCCAGACACCCTGCACTATCACTCTCCGGACTCCCTGCACTATCACTCGCCAGACACCCTGCACTATCACTCCCCGGACTCCCTGCACTATCACTCGCCAGACACCCTGCACTATCACTCCCCGGACTCCCTGCACTATCACTCCCCGGACACCCTGCACTATCACTCCCCGGACACCCTGCACTATCACTCCCCGGACACCCTGCACTATCACTCCCCGGACACCCTGCACTATCACTCCCCGGACACCCTGCACTATCACTCCCTGCACTCCCTGCGCGATCACTCTCCGGATTGCTTGCATTATCATTCCCCATAAACCCTGCACTATCACTTCCCGGACTCCCTGCGCTCTCACTCCCCGTATATCCTGCACTATCACTCCCCAGACACCCTGGACTATCACTCTCTGTACATCCTGCGCTATCACTCCCCGGATTGCTTGCATTATCATTCCCCATAAACCCTGCACTATCACTTCCCGGACTCCATGCGCTCTCACTCCCCGTATATCCTGCACTATCACTCCCCAGACACCCTGGACTATCACTCTCTGTACATGACACCCTGCACTATCCCTCCCCGGACTTTCTGCACTATCACTCCCCATACATCCTGCACTATTACTCCCCGGACACCCTGCGCTATCACTCCCTGGACACCCAGCACTATCACTCCCTGCGCGATCACTCCCCGGACACCCTGCACTATCACTCCCTGGACACCCTGCACTATCACTCCCCAGACACCCTGCACTATCACTCCCCAGACACCCTGCACTATCACTCTCCGGACTCCCTGCACTATCACTCGCCAGACACCCTGCACTATCACTCCCCGGACTCCCTGCACTATCACTCGCCAGACACCCTGCACTATCACTCCCCGGACTCCCTGCACTATCACTCCCCGGACACCCTGCACTATCACTCCCTAGACACCCTGCGCTATCACTCCCTGGTCACCCTGCACTATCACTCCCCACACACCCTGCACTATCACTCCCCGGACACCCTGCACTATCACTCCCCGGACACCCTGCACTATCACTCCCCGGACACCCTGCACTATCACTCCCTGCACTCCCTGCGCGATCACTCTCCGGATTGCTTGCATTATCATTCCCCATAAACCCTGCACTATCACTTCCCGGACTCCCTGCGCTCTCACTCCCCGTATATCCTGCACTATCACTCCCCAGACACCCTGGACTATCACTCTCTGTACATCCTGCGCTATCACTCCCCGGATTGCTTGCATTATCATTCCCCATAAACCCTGCACTATCACTTCCCGGACTCCATGCGCTCTCACTCCCCGTATATCCTGCACTATCACTCCCCAGACACCCTGGACTATCACTCTCTGTACATGACACCCTGCACTATCCCTCCCCGGACTTTCTGCACTATCACTCCCCATACATCCTGCACTATTACTCCCCGGACACCCTGCGCTATCACTCCCTGGACACCCAGCACTATCACTCCCTGCGCGATCACTCCCCGGACACCCTGCACTATCACTCCCTGGACACCCTGCACTATCACTCCCCAGACACCCTGCACTATCACTCCCCAGACACCCTGCACTATCACTCTCCGGACTCCCTGCACTATCACTCGCCAGACACCCTGCACTATCACTCCCCGGACTCCCTGCACTATCACTCGCCAGACACCCTGCACTATCACTCCCCGGACTCCCTGCACTATCACTCCCCGGACACCCTGCACTATCACTCCCCGGACACCCTGCACTATCACTCCCCGGACACCCTGCACTATCACTCCCCGGACACCCTGCACTATCACTCCCCGGACACCCTGCACTATCACTCCCTGCACTCCCTGCGCGATCACTCTCCGGATTGCTTGCATTATCATTCCCCATAAACCCTGCACTATCACTTCCCGGACTCCCTGCGCTCTCACTCCCCGTATATCCTGCACTATCACTCCCCAGACACCCTGGACTATCACTCTCTGTACATCCTGCGCTATCACTCCCCGGATTGCTTGCATTATCATTCCCCATAAACCCTGCACTATCACTTCCCGGACTCCATGCGCTCTCACTCCCCGTATATCCTGCACTATCACTCCCCAGACACCCTGGACTATCACTCTCTGTACATGACACCCTGCACTATCCCTCCCCGGACTTTCTGCACTATCACTCCCCATACATCCTGCACTATTACTCCCCGGACACCCTGCGCTATCACTCCCTGGACACCCAGCACTATCACTCCCTGCGCGATCACTCCCCGGACACCCTGCACTATCACTCCCTGGACACCCTGCACTATCACTCCCCAGACACCCTGCACTATCACTCCCCAGACACCCTGCACTATCACTCTCCGGACTCCCTGCACTATCACTCGCCAGACACCCTGCACTATCACTCCCCGGACTCCCTGCACTATCACTCGCCAGACACCCTGCACTATCACTCCCCGGACTCCCTGCACTATCACTCCCCGGACACCCTGCACTATCACTCCCTAGACACCCTGCGCTATCACTCCCTGGTCACCCTGCACTATCACTCCCCACACACCCTGCACTATCACTCCCCGTACATCCTGCACTATTACTCCCTGGACACCCTGCACTATCACTCCCGGGGCACTCTGCACTATCACTCCCTGGGCTCCCTGCACTATTGCTCCTCAGACACCCTGTACTATCACTCCCCATACATCCTGCACTATCGCTCCCCATACACCCTGCACTATCACTCCCTGATCACCCTGCGCGATCACTCCCCAGACACCCTGCACTGTCTCTCCCCAGACACCCTGAACTATCACTCCCCAAACACCCTGCACTATCACTCCCCGGACACCCTGCACTATCACTCCCCGGACACCCTGCACTATCAGTCCCTGGTCACCCTGCACTATCACTCCCCAGACACCCTGCACTATCACTCCCCGGACACCCTGCACTATCACTCCCTGGTCACCCTGCACTATCACTCCCCAGACACCCTGCACTATCACTCCCCGGACACCCTGCACTATCACTCCCCGGACACCCTACACTATCACTCCCTGGTCACCCTGCACTATCACTCCCTGGTCACCCTGCACTATCACTCCCCAGACACCCTGCACTATCACTCCCCAGACACCCTGCACTATCACTCCCCAGACACCCTGCACTATCACTCCCCGAACACCCTGCACTATCACTCCCTGGACACCCTGCACTATCACTCCCCGGACACCCTGCACAATCACTCCCTGGACTCCCTGCACTATCACTCCCTGGACTCCCTGCACTATCACTCCCTGGACTCCCTGCACTATCACTACCCGGACTCCCTGCGCTATCACTCCCTGGACGCCCTGAGCAATCACTCCCCGGACACCCTTCACTATCCCTCCCCAGACACCCTGCGCTATCACTCCCTGGACTCCCTGAGCAATCACTCCCCGGACACCCTTCACTATCCCTCCCCAGACACCCTGCACTATCACTCCCTGGACACCCTGCACTATCACTCCCCAGACACCCTGCACTATCACTCCCCGGACACCCTGCACTATCACTCCCCGGACACTCTGCACTATCACTCCCTGCGCGATCACTCCCCGGACACCCTGCACTATCACTCCCTGGACACCCTGCGCGATCACTCCCTGATCACCCTGCGCGATCACTCCCCAGACCCCTGCACTATCACTCCCCAGACACCCTGCACTATCACTCCCCAGACACCCTGCACTATCACTCCCCAGACACCCTGCACTATCACTCCCCAGACACCCTGCACTATCACTCCCTGGACACCGTGCACTATCACTCCCCAGACACCCTGCACTATCACTCCCTGCGCGATCACTCCCCGGACACCCTGCACTATCACTCCCTGGACACCCTGCGCGATCACTCCCTGATCACCCTGCGCGATCACTCCCCAGGCCCCTGCACTATCACTCCCCAGACACCCTGCACTATCACTCCCCAGACACCCTGCACTATCACTCCCCGGACACCGTGCACTATCACTCCCCAGACACCCTGCACTATCACTCCCTGCGCGATCACTCCCCGGACACCCTGCACTATCACTCCCCGGACACCCTGCGCGATCACTCCCCGATCACCCTGCGCGATCACTCCCCGGACACCCTGCACTATCACTCCCCGGACACCCTGCACTATCACTCCCCGGACACCCTGCACTATCACTCCCCGGACACCCTGCACTATCACTCCCCGGACACCCTGCACTATCACTCCCCGGACACCCTGCACTATCACTCCCCGGACACCCTGCACTATCACTCCCCGGACACCCTGCACTATCACTCCCCGGACACCCTGCACTATCACTCCCCGGACACCCTGCACTATCACTCCCCGGACACCCTGCACTATCACTCCCCGGACACCCTGCACTATCACTCCCCGGACACCCTGCACTATCACTCCCCGGACACCCTGCACTATCACTCCCCGGACACCCTGCACTATCACTCCCCGGACACCCTGCACTATCACTCCCCGGACACCCTGCACTATCACTCCCCGGACACCCTGCACTATCACTCCCCGGACACCCTGCACTATCACTCCCCGGACACCCTGCACTATCACTCCCCGGACACCCTGCACTATCACTCCCCGGACACCCTGCACTATCACTC
This sequence comes from Carcharodon carcharias, assembly GCF_017639515.1. Lineage (NCBI taxonomy): Eukaryota > Metazoa > Chordata > Chondrichthyes > Lamniformes > Lamnidae > Carcharodon > Carcharodon carcharias. The sequence continues at coordinate 2,385,586 of NC_054495.1, read as the reverse complement.
CCCGGACACCCTGCACTATCACTCCCCGGACACCCTGCACTATCACTCCCCGGACACCCTGCACTATCACTCCCCGGACACCCTGCACTATCACTCCCCGGACACCCTGCACTATCACTCCCTGCACTCCCTGCGCGATCACTCTCCGGATTGCTTGCATTATCATTCCCCATAAACCCTGCACTATCACTTCCCGGACTCCCTGCGCTCTCACTCCCCGTATATCCTGCACTATCACTCCCCAGACACCCTGGACTATCACTCTCTGTACATCCTGCGCTATCACTCCCCGGATTGCTTGCATTATCATTCCCCATAAACCCTGCACTATCACTTCCCGGACTCCATGCGCTCTCACTCCCCGTATATCCTGCACTATCACTCCCCAGACACCCTGGACTATCACTCTCTGTACATCCTGCACTATCACTCCCCAGACACCCTGCACTATCCCTCCCCGGACTTTCTGCACTATCACTCCCCATACATCCTGCACTATTACTCCCCGGACACCCTGCGCTATCACTCCCTGGACACCCAGCACTATCACTCCCTGCGCGATCACTCCCCGGACACCCTGCACTATCACTCTCTGGACACCCTGCACTATCACTCTCTGGACACCCTGCACTATCACTCTCTGGACACCCTGCACTATCACTACCCAGACACCCTGCACTATCACTCCCCAGACACCCTGCACTATCACTCTCCGGACTCCCTGCACTATCACTCGCCAGACACCCTGCACTATCACTCCCCGGACTCCCTGCACTATCACTCCCCGGACACCCTGCACTATCACTCCCTGGACACCCTGCGCTATCACTCCCTGGTCACCCTGCACTATCACTCCCCACACACCCTGCACTATCACTCCCCGTACATCCTGCACTATTACTCCCTGGACACCCTGCACTATCACTCCCGGGGCACTCTGCACTATCACTCCCTGGGCTCCCTGCACTATTGCTCCTCAGACACCCTGTACTATCACTCCCCAGACACCCTGCACTATTGCTCCCCAGACACCCTGCACTATCACTCCCCAGACACCCTGCACTATCACTCCCCGGACACCCTGCGCTATCCCTCCCCAGACAGCCTGCACTATCACTCCCCGGACTCCCTGCACTATCACTCCCTGATCACCCTGCGCGATCACTCCCCAGACATCCTGCACTGTCACTCCCCGGACTCCATGCACTATCGCTCCCCCGACACCCTGCACTATCACTCCACATACATCCTGCACTATCGCTCCCCATACATCCTGCACTATCGCTCCCCATACACCCTGCACTATCACTCCCTGATCACCCTGCACTATCACTCCCCAGACACCCTGCACTATCACTCTCCGGACACCCTGCACTATCACCCCCCGGACACCCTGCACTATCACCCCCCGGACACCCTGCACTATCACCCCCCGGACACCCTGCACTATCACTCCCCAGACACCCTGCACTATCACCCCCCGGACACCCTGCACTATCACTCCCCGGACACCCTGCACTATCACTCCCCGGACACCCTGCACTATCACTCCCAGCACTCCCTGCGCGATCACTCTCCGGACACCCTGCACTATCACTCCACCGACACCCTGCACTATCACTCCCCAGACACCCTGCAATATCACTCCCCGGACTCCTTGCACTATCACTCCCCGGACACCCTGCACTATCACTCCCCGGACACCCTGCACTATCACTCCCAGCACTCCCTGCGCGATCACTCTCCGGACTCCCTGCACTATCACTCCACCGACACCCTGCACTATCACTCCCCAGACACCCTGCAATATCACTCCCCGGACTCCTTGCACTATCACTCCCCGGACACCCTGCACTATCACACCCCAGACACCCTGCACTATCACTCCCCGGACACCCTGCGCTATCACTCCCCGGACACCCTGCACTATCACTCCCCGGACACCCTGCACTATCACTCCCCGGACACCCTGCACTATCACTCCCCGGACACCCTGCACTATCACTCCCTAGACAACCTGCGCTATCATTCCCCGGACACCCTGCACTATCACTCCCTGGACTCCCTGCACTATCACTCCCCGGATTGCTTGCATTATCATTCCCCATAAACCCTGCACTATCACTCCCCGGACTCCCTGCGCTCTCACTCCCCGTATATCCTGCACTATCACTCCCCAGACACCCTGGACTATCACTCTCTGTACATCCTGCACTATCACTCCCCGGATTGCTTGCATTATCATTCCCCATAAACCCTGCACTATCACTTCCCGGACTCCCTGCACTCTCACTCCCCGTATATCCTGCACTATCACTCCCCAGACACCCTGGACTATCACTCTCTGTATATCCTGCACTATCACTCCCCGGACACCCTGCACTATGACTCCCCAGACACCCTGGACTATCACTCCCTGTACATCCTGCACTATCACTCCCCAGACACCCTGCACTATCCCTCCCCGGACTCTCTGCACTATCACTCCCCATACATCCTGCACTATTACTCCCCGGACACCCTGCACTATCACTCCCCGGACACCCTGCACTATCACTCCCCGGACACCCTGCACTATCACTCCCTGCGCGATCACTCCCCGGATACCCTGCACTATCACTCCCTGGACACCCTGCACTATCACTCCCTGGACACCCTGCACTATCACTCTCTGGACACCCTGCACTATCACTCTCTGGACACCCTGCACTATCACTCTCTGGACACCCTGCACTATCACTCCCCAGACACCCTGCACTATCACTCTCCGGACTCCCTGCACTATCACTCGCCAGACACCCTATACTATCACTCCCCGGACTCCCTGCACTATCACTCCCCGGACACCCTGCACTATCACTCCCTGGACACCCTGCGCTATCACTCCCTGGTCACCCTGCACTATCACTCCCCACACACCCTGCACTATCACTCCCCACACACCCTGCACTATCACTCCCCACACACCCTGCACTATCACTCCCCACACACCCTGCACTATCACTCCCCGTACATCCTGCACTATTACTCCCTGGACACCCTGCACTATCACTCCCTGTACATCCTGCACTATCACTCCCCAGACACCCTGCACTATCACTCCCCGGACACCCTGCACTATCACTCCCCGGACACCCTGCACTATCACTCCCCGGACACCCTGCACTATCACTCCCCGGGCACCCTGCACTATCACTCCCTGGTCACCCTGCACTATCACTCCCCACACACCCTGCATTATCACTCCACACACACCCTGCATTATCACTCCACACACACCCTGCACTATCTCTCCCCGGACACCCTGCACTATCACTCTCCGGACTCCCTGCACTATCACTCTCCGGACTCCCTGCACTATCACTCCCCAGACACCCTGCGCTATCACTCCCCGTACACCCTGCACTATCACTCCCTGGACTCCCTGCGCGATCATTCCCCGGACACTCTGCACTATCACTACCCGGACTCCCTGCACTATCACTCCCTGGACTCCCTGCACTATCACTCCCTGGACTCCCTGCACTATCACTCCCTGGACTCCCTGCACTATCACTCCCTGGACTCCCTGCACTATCACTCCCTGGACTCCCTGCACTATCACTCCCTGGACTCCCTGCACTATCACTCCCCCGACACCCTGCACTATCACTCCCCCGACACCCTGCACTATCACTCCCCGGACTCCCTGCACTATCACTCCCCGGACACTCTGCACGATCACTCCCCGGACTCCCTGCGCTGTCACTCCCCGGACTCCCTGCGCTGTCACTCCCCGGACTCCCTGCGCTATCACTGCCTGCACTATCTTTTCACCATCGCCCAGTCACATCTCCGTACTATCCTGCTAACCCTTCAACGTTTGCCCCTCCACTGCACCACCCTCCCCGCTAAGCCTGCCTCCCACTTTTGGTCCTCCTCCAAGCCATTTGGCCTGCCCCCACCCTGTCTCAAGGATTAGCTAGAATTTACAGACACTCATCCACAAGGGTCAATGCAGCGGCAACTCACAGTTAATCCTGGAAGGAGCCTACCTCACCATTTCTTATACGGGGTCACAAACGTAAGCTAATTAATTTCTCGCTGGTGGGAAAATAATTTTGGAGGGGCCACGCAATGGTGGTGAGCTGGCCTTTTAATCAGCATGCATCACATATTAACGCGAGTGAAAGGGCCTCCCCACACCATTCGCTGGGAAGATCCACCCGCATTTGACGTCCTGGGAATTAATTGCCAAAGTTCACCCCATCATTGGGAAGCTACCACCAAATTAAGTTCCCTCGCTCGCCAAGTGACTCGCTGCAGGCTGGCCCAAAATATTATGGCCCTAATCTGTTACTGTGATCGGGGATACTTTCACGGATATCTGTAAAAAACCTACCTAGTCCACTAGTGTCCTTTAGAGAAGAGGACCTGCCCTCCTTACCCGGCCTGGCCTACATGTGACTCCAAATCCAACAGCAAAGGGGTTAACTCTTATGTGCCCTCTGATATGCACAGTTGTACAAAACCAACAGCACCATGGCACTACCTGCACCAAGTGGCCTGCAGTGACTCCGGCAGTACAGTGCTCCCTCAGTACTGCCCCACTGACAATGCAGCTCTCCCTCAGTACTGACACTCTGATAGAGAGTCAGTACTGAGGGAGAGCTGCACTATCAGAGTGTCAGTACTGAGGGAGAGATGCATTGTTAGTGGGGCAGTACTGAGGGAGCACTGCACTGTTAGAGAGTCAGTACTGAGGGAGAGCTGCACTAACAGTGCAGTGCTCCCTCAGTACTGCCCCACTAACAATGCATCTCTCCCTCAGTACTGACACTCTGATAGTGCAGCACTCCCTCAGTACTGATACTCCAACATTGCAGCACTCCCTCAGTACTGACTCTCTGACAGTGCAGCTCTCCCTCAGTACTGACCCTCTGACAGTGCAGCACTCCCTCAGTACTGACCCTTCGACAGTGCAGCACTCCCTCAGTACTGACCCTCCGACAGTGCAGTGCTCTTCCCACTCTGACATTGGGAGTGTTGGTGTGGATTTTGGAATTGCGTCTCTGGATTGAGATTTGAGTCCAGGACCCATGGGCTTAGAGCTGAGAAAGATTTTAACTGCTTTTGCCACAACTGTTGCAATGTGCTCCACATGTTGTTGAGTTACTAATTTCCAACAATTTCATGACTTGTGAAATTCCCAGCCGCTTAGTGACGGTTACAATGTCCCAACAAGTTGGAGAGTGACAAAATTCCCCACATATTTCTGCCTTACATAAGTCACAACAGCTTTGATATTCAATTCCACCTGGCAGTGCAGATACATTGGGTGTAACTTTGAGCTTGTGGATTGTTGGCGGTCTGTAGGTGTGGGATTGGAAATTATTTCATTTTAGGAGGGGGTCCCATGGAGGTGGGTAGCCAGCAAGCGTCTCAGTTTGAGTCTTAAGCAACACCACCCCCCCCCCCCCCCCCCCCCCCCCCGCTCCCCCACCCCCCCACCACAAGCCCCCACGTGTTAACAGGGGCAAAATGCTGAGCCTTTCAATAAAGTATCTACAGAAAGATAACCCAACCTTCCCAAATAAGGAAGTTAGTGAGCAGCATGACTGTGTCATCAAGAGTGTCTATCCTGCAGTTATATCATAGCCAATTTCTACAATACAAGAGAAACCTTCATTTATACAATGCTATTCACAAGCTCAGGTCACCTCATGTTCAATTCTGCAACTCATATCCCAACTCAAACCAAGTCCCATTTAACCATCACCCTCTGTTGCTCACTGACCTACATTGGCACCTGGCCCAGTGGTGCCTCCATTTTAAAATTCTATCTGTGTTCAAATGCCTCCTTGAGCCCCACCCCATTCCTATCTCTGTAACCTCTGCCAGCCCTAAAACCCTAACTTCCTCTGTAACTTCCTCCAGCCTCTAGAACCCTCCATATCTCAGTAACCTCCTCCAGCCCCTACAACCCTCCCTATCTCTAACCTCCTGCAGCCCCTGCAACCTCCCTATCTCTATAACCTCCTCCAGCCTCTAGAACCCTCCCTATCTCTGTAACATCCTCCAGCCCCTACAAGCCTCCCTACCTCTGTAACCCCCTTTAGCCCCAGAACCCTCCGCAATCTCTGCTCCTCTAATCCCAGCTTCTTGCACAACCACAGTTCCCATCACACCACCTTTGGAGGCTAAGCCTTCAGCTGCCTGGGCCCTAAGCTCTGGAATTCCCTCCCTAAGGCCATAAGACATAGGTGCAGAAGTAGGCCATTCAGCCCATCGAGTCTGCGCTGCCATTCAGTGAGATCATGGCTGATCTGATAATCCTCAACTCCACTTTCCTGCCTTTTTCCCATTACTCTTGAATCCTTACCGATTAAAATCCTATCTATCTCATACTTAACGACCCAGCCTCTACAACCCTCTGCGGTAAAGAATTCCACAGAGTGAATACCCTCTGGGAGAAGAAATTCCCCCTCATCACTGTTTTAAGTGGGTGACCCCTTACTCTGAGATTATGCCCTCTGGTCCTTGACTCTCCCACAAGGAGAGTCAATATCTACCTTGTCCAGCCCCCTAAGAATCTGAAACAAAAACAAAAAAACAGCTGGAAAAACTCAGCAGGTCTGACAGCATCTGTGGAGAGGAAGACAGAGTTAACATTTCGAGTCCGTATGACTCTTCATCAGAGCGGAAGAGAAATAGAAATGAGGTGAAATATAAGCTGATTGAGGGGGGTGGGACAGGTAGAGCTGGATAGAGGGCCAGTGATAAGTGGAGGAAAAGAAGAGATTGCCAAAGCTGTCATAGACAAAAGGACAAAGAGGTGTTGATGGTGGTGATATTAGCTGAGGAATGTGCTAATGGTGACATTAAGGGTAGAAAGCAGGGCAAGAAAGAGACAGAAAGCCTTAGTGGGGGTGGTGTGGGTGGTAGGGATCGAAATAGGCTAAAAGGTGGAGATAAAACAATGGATGGAAATAAATTTTAAAATAATAATAGAAATAGGTGGGAAAATAAAAATATATAAGAAAATATATAATAACGATTAGAAAATAGGGGATCAGAAAGGGGGTGGGGATGGAGTAGAGAGTTCATGATCTGAAGTTGTTGAACTCAATATTCAGTCCCGAAGGCTGTAAAGTGCCTAGTTGGAAGATGAGGTGTTGTTCCTCCAGTTTGCGTTGAGCTTCACTGGAACAGTGCAGCAGGCCAAGGACAGACATGTGGGCATGAGAGCAGGGTGGAGTGTTAAAATGGCAAGCGACAGAGAGGTCTGGGTCATGCTTGCAGACAGACTGAATTGTTCGCAAAGCAGTCACCCAGTCTGCGTTTGGTCTCTCCAATATAGAGGGGACCGTATTGGGATCAGCGAATGCAGTAGACTAAATTGAGTGAAGTGCACATGAAGTGCTGCTTCACTTGAAAGGAAAGTTTGGATCCTTGGACGGTGAGGAGAGGGGAAGTAAAGGGGCAGGTGTTGCACCTTCTGCGGTTGCATGGGAAGGTGCCGTGGGAGGGGGTTGAGCTGTAGGATGGAAGAGTGGACTAGGGTATCCTGGAGGGAACGATCCCTGCGGAATGCCACCGGGGGGGGGTGAAGGGAAGATGTGTTTGGTGGTGGCATCATGCTGGAGTTGGCGGAAATGGCGAAGGATAATCCTTTGAATGCGGAGGCTGGTGGGTTGATAAGTGAGGACAAGGGGGACCCTATCATGTTTCTGAGAGGGAGAGGAGGGTGTGAGGGTGGATGCGCGGGAGATGAGCCGGACACGGTTGAGAAAGGATGTGCTGACCATGGGTGGAAAGCCTTGGTTAAGGAAGAAGGAAGACATGTCAGAAGAACTGTTTTCGAAATAGGCATCATCGGAACAGATGCGACGGAGGCAAAGGAACTGAGGGAATGGGATAGAACCCTTACAGGAAGCGGGGTGTGAGTAGCTGTAGTCGAGATAGCTGTGGGAGTCAGTGGGCTTGTAATGAATATTGATGGACATTGATGGAGTTCATTGTCTGAAAGTATAGTTGTTGAGTCCAGTGCCCTTAGGTTGTTGGGCTTAAAGGATCCGGGTTGCACACTTGAACTGGGGTGACCGAATTGGTACAGAGACAGAGAACATCAGGAGATCATCATTAGACCATAAGACATAGGAGCAGAAATTAGGCCATTCGGCCCATCGAGTCTGCTCCGCCATTCAGTCATGGCTGATAAGTTTCTCAACTCCATTCTCCCGCCTTCTCCCCGTAACCTTTGATCCCCTTACCAATCAAGAATCTATCTATCTCGGTCTTAAATACACTCAATGACCTGGCCTCCACAGCCTTCTGTGGCAATTAATTCCATAGATTCACCACTCTCTGGCTAAAGAAGTTTCTCCTCATCTCTGTTCTAAAATGTCTTCTTTTTACTCTGAGGCTGTGCCCTCGGGTCCACTTCTTTTAAGACCCTAGGAAGAAATCCATTAGGACCCGGTCAACCTGCAGCTCCAACAATTTCCTAAGTACCACTTCCCTGGTGATTATAACTTTCTGGAGTTCCTCCCTTTCAATTCCTGATTTACAGCTATTTCTGGGATGTTACTTGTATCCTCTATACTGAAGGATGATGCAAAATACCCTATTCAATTCATCTGCCATCTCCTTACTTTCCATTATTAATTCTCCAGACTTACTTACTATAGGACCAATGCTCACTTTTTTAACTCTTTTCTTTTTCTAAACTTCTATTGAAAACATAAAAACATAAAATATAAAAATATAAATATAAATATAAAAATATAAAAGCAAGTCTCTTTTTTTGTAACGCTCGTGATGCACAGCATGGAGTGATCAGAAGCAAAAGATGTCATGGCCATTGGTTCAATATGTAACTCATTGTCATTGGCTAAAGGGCAACTTCCTGAAGAATGCATTGGCAAATCATTCAGTTTGCATACTTGCCAATGAGTATGTTTGAATATTGGATTTCTCCACAACCCGTCATAATTCAAAGAGGAACAAAGAACCCACATTTATAAGAACATAAAACTGTAAGAAGTAGAAGCAGGAGCAGGCTATTCAGCCCCTTGAGTCTGCCCCATTAGTCAATAAGATCGTGGTTTATCTGATTGTGGTCTTAACACCACCTTCATATTGATCCCCCATAACCCCCTTGTCAATCAAAAATCTATCTAACTCAGCCTTGAATATTTTCAATAACCCAACCTCTACTGCTTTTTGGAGAAAAGATTTCTAAACAATAATGACTTTCTGAGCGAAGAAATTCCTTCTCACCTCCGTCTCTTATTTTTAAACTGTGTCCTCTAGTTCTAGATTCCCGACGAAATGAAACATCCTCTCAGCATCTAACGCGTCAAGTCCCCCTGAGCATTATATGTCTCGATAGGATCATCTCTTCTAAACTCCAATACGTATAGGCCCAACCTGCTCAACCTTTCCTCGTAAGACAAACCCCTTCATCTAGGAATCAGCCAAGTGAACCTTCTGTGAATTGCTTTCAATGCAGGTACATCCCTCCTTAAGTAAAGAGAGCAAAACTGTACACTGTACTCCAGCTGTGGTCTCACTAATGCTCTGCACAGTTGTAGCAGGACTGCCCTGCTTTTTTAATCTGTCCCCTTTGCAATAAAGGCCAATATTTCATTTGCCCCCCCCACACCCAATTACTAACTGCACCTGCATGCTGACTTGCGTGATTCATGTATAAGGACACCCAGATCCCTCTGTGCCACAGAATTCATTTAAAGCATATTCTGCTTTCCTACTCTTCCCACCAAAGTGGACAACTCACATTTTTTCCCATATTATACTCCATCTGCCAAATCTTTGCCTGAAGTAACTGATCCACATTCCCTTTCAGATTTTTTTGGGCAGTGAATTTTTGCAATTCCCTCTCCCAGAGGGCTGTGAAAGATCAATCATTAGCCAAGGCAGAGATCGATAAATTTCTGGGTATGAATGAGAGTGAGGGATATGGGGAAAGCGCATCAAAGTGGCACTGCAGTAGATGGCCAACCATGATCTAATTAAATGACGGAACAGGCTCAACAGGCCAGTTGGCCTACTCCTGCTCCTATGTTCCTATACCTCTCGCAACAATAAGCCTGGAATTCATGTTGTGATCACTCAGGAAATCCTGGACCACTTTTGAATCAAGGAAGCACTTTCTGGAGTGCAGTCGCTGTTTCAATGTGGGAAGAGCAGTAGCTAACTGGCACAGCAAGATCCCACAAACACCAATGGGCAGCAGATGTATTTGGCTTTTGTTGTGCTGTGGATTGAGGGATGGGCATTCACCCATGATGATGATGGCGGAGTTCCTCTGCTCCTCTTCCAAGCAGTGACTGCAGAGGTCTTTATTTAAACCCTCAACCAATGCCCAAAAACAGATGATCGGAATCATTCGGCGGGATTTTCTGCACCCGCCCGCTGCTGGGGTCTTCCAGTCCTACCGCATGTCAGTGGACTTGTGGCTGGGGCACTGCCTCACCACGAGGTGAAGGACTGAAAAGCCCAGCCATTTTCTTCTTGCTTTTTTTTGCAGGACCTTCCTGTGCACAAATGGATTCCAATGTTTTCTACATTACAACGGTGAGCACACTTCAAAAAGTGCTTTATGTCTCAGGACAGGAGAGGCACAAAAGAAATGCAAGTCTTCTGTCTTCCTACTTTTGCCGAAAGCAATCTTTCTCAGTGAGTTACAAAGTTAAAACCACACGATAGTTGTACTCATTTTGAGCTCTGCGTCATTGCACTTTTGCTGCATTTCAGAAAATTAAGAGAGCTCATCATGACAGGCACTTGATATAAACATGGGTCCTCCACCAGTGTTGTGTTCAATTCTCTAGACTAGTAAACCAGATACCCTGGAATAACAATCCAGAGAACTTGCATGCAAATCTGACCAAGGAAGATGCAGCATTTGATATCAGTTTCAATTTCTGTACCTGCTGAAACAAACACTCCCAGGGCAGGTACAGCATGGGGTTAGATACAGAGTAAAGCTCCCTCTACACTGTCCCCATCAAACACTCTCAGGACAGATACAGCACAGGGTTAGATACAGAGTAAAGCTGCATCTACACTGTCCCCATCAAACACTCGCAGGACAGGAGCAGCACAGAGTTGGATGCAGAGTAAAGCTCCCTCTACACTGTCCCCATCAAACACTCCCAGGACAGGTACAGCATGGGGTTAAATACAGAGTAAAGCTCCCTCTACGCTTTCCCCATCAAACACTCCCAGGACAGGTACAGCACGGGGTCAGATACAGAGTAAAGCTCCCTCTACACTATCCACATCAAACATTCCCAGGACAGGTACACAAAGGGGTTAGATACAGAGTAAAGCTCCCTCTAAGCTTTCCCCATCAAACACTCCCAGGACAGGTACAGCACGGGGTTAGATACAGAGTAAAGCTCCCTCTACACTGTCCCCATCAAACACTCCCAGGACAGGTACAGCACGGGGTTAGATACAGAGTAAAGCTCCCTCTACACTGTCCCCATCAAACACTCCCAGGACAGGTACAGCACTGGGTTAGATACAGAGTAAAGCTCCCTCTACACTGTCCCCATCAAACACTCCCAGGACAGGTACAGCACGGGGTTAGATACAGAGTAAAGCTCCCTCTACACTGTCCCCATCAAACACTCCCAGGACAGGTACAGCACGGGGTTAGATACAGAGTAAAGCTCCCTCTACACTGTCCCCATCAAACACTCCCAGGACAGGTACAGCACGGGGTTAGATACAGAGTAAAGCTCCCTCTACACTGTCCCCATCAAACACTCCCAGGACAGGTACAGCAAGGGGTTAGATACAGAGTAAAGCTCCCTCTACACTGTCCCCATCAAACACTCCCAGGACAGGTACAGCACGGGGTAGATACAGAGTAAAGCTCTCTCTACACTGTCCCCATCAAACACTCCCAGGACAGGTACAGCACGGGGTTAGATACAGAGTAAAGCTCCCTCTACACTGTCCCCATCAAACACTCCCAGGACAGGTACAGCACGGGGTTAGATACAGAGTAAAGCTCCCTCTACACTGTCCCCATCAAACACTCCCAGGACAGGTACAGCATGGGGTTAGATACAGAGTAAAGCTCCCTCTACACTGTCCCCATCAAACACTCCCAGGACAGGTACAGCACTGGGTTAGATACAGAGTAAAGCTCCCTCTACACTGTCCCCATCAAACACTCCCAGGACAGGTACAGCACGGGTTAGATACAGAGTAAAGCTCCCTCTACACTGTCCCCATCAAACACTCCCAGGACAGGTACAGCACGGGTTAGATACAGAGTAAAGCTCCCTCTACACTGTCCCCATCAAACACTCCCAGGACAGGTACAGCACGGGGTTAGATACAGAGTAAAGCTCCCTCTACACTGTCCCCATCAAACACTCCCAGGACAGGTACAGCACGGGGTGAGATACAGAGTAAAGCTCCCTCTACACTGTCCCCATCAAACACTCCCAGGACAGCTACAGCAAGGGATTAGATACAGAGTAAAGCTCCCTCTACACTGTCCCCATCAAACACTCCCAGGACAGGTACAGCACGGGGTTACATACAGAGTAAAGCTCCCTCTACACTGTCCTCATCAAACACTCTCAGGACAGGTACAGCAGGGGTTTAGATACAGAGTAAAGCTTCCTCTACACTGTCTCCATCAAACACTCGCAGGACAGGTACAACACGGGGTTAGATACAGAGTAAAGCTCCTTCTACACTATCCCCATCAAACACTCTCAGGACAGGTACAGCACGGGGTTAGATACAGATTAAATCTCCCTCTACACTGTCCCCATCAAACACTCCCAGGAGAGGTACAGCACGGGGTCAGATACAGAGTAAATCTCCCTCTACACTGTCGCCAACAAACACTCTCAGAACAGGTACAGCATGGTGTTAGATACAGACAAAAGCTCCCTCTACACTGCCCCCATCAAACACTCCTAGGACAGGTACAACACGGGGTTAGGTAGAGAGTAACGCTCCCTCTACACGGTCCCCATCAAACACTCCCAGGACATGTACAGCACGGGGTTAGATACAAAGTAAAGCGACCCCAACACTGCCCCCATCAAACACTCACAGGACAGGTACAGCAGAGGGTGAGATAGAGAGTAAAGCTCCCTCTAAACTATCCCCATCCAACACTCACAGGACAGGTACAGCATGGGGTTAGATACAGAGTAAATCTCCCTCTACACTGTCCCCAACAAACACTCCCAGGACAGGTGCAGCACGGGGTTAGATACAGAGTAAATCTCCCTCTACAGTGTCCTCATCAAACACTCCCAGGACAGGTACAGCACGGGGTGAGATACAGAGAAAAGCTCCCTCTACACAGTCCCCATCAAACACTCCCAGGACAGGTACAGCACGGCATTAGATACAGAGTAAAGCTCCCTCTACACTGACCCCATCAAACACTCCCAGGACAGATACAACACAGGGTTAGATAAAGAGTAAAGCTCCATCTCCACTGTCCCCATCAAACACTCACAGGAAGGTACAGCACGGGGTGAGATACAGAGTAAAGCTCCCTCTACACTGTTCACATCAAACACCCCCAGGACAGGTACAGCATGGGGTTAGATAAAGAGTAAAGCACCCTCTACACTGTCCCCATCAAACACTCCGTGGACAGGTACAGCATAGGGTTAGATACAGAGTAAAGCTCTCTCTACACTGTCCCCATCAAACACTCCCAGGACAGGTACAGCACGGTGTTAGATACAGAGTAAAGCTCCCTCTACACTGTCCCCATCAAACACTCCCAGGACAGGTACAGCACAAGGTGAGATACAGAGTAAAGCTCCCTCTACACTGTCCCCTTCAAACACTCCCAGGACAGGGACAGCACGGGGTTAGATACAGAGTAAAGCTGCCTCTACACTGTCCCCATCAAACACTCCCAGGACAGGTACAGCACGGGGTAAGATACAGAGTAAAGCTCCCACTACACTGTCCCCATCAAACACTCCCAGGACATGTACGGCACGGGGTTAGATACAGAGTAAAGCTCCCTCTACACTGTCCCCATCAAACACTCCCAGGACAGATACAACACACGGTTAGATACAGAGTAAAGCTCCCTCTACACTGTCCCCATCAAAAACTCCCAGGACATGTACGGCACGGGGTTAGATACAGAGTAAAGCTCCCTCTACACTGTCCCCATCAAACACTTCCAGGACAGCTACAACACAGGGTTAGATAGAGAGTAAAGCTCCATCTACACTGTCCCCATCAAACACACCCAGGAAGGTACAGCACTGGGTTAGATACAGAGTAAAGCTCCCTCTACACTGTCCCCATCAAACACTCCCAGGAGAGGTACAGCATGGGGTTAGATACAGAGTAAATTTCCCTCTACACTGTCCCCATCAAACATTCCCAGGACAGATAAAGCACGGGGTTAGATACAGAGTAAAGCTCCCACTACACTGTACCCATCAAACACTCCCAGGACAGGTACAGCATGGGGTCAGATACAGAGTAAAACTCCCTCTACACTGTCCCCATCAAACACTCCCAGGACTGGCACAGCACGGGGTTAGATACAGAGTAAAGCTCCCTCTACACTGTCCCCATCAAACACTCCCAGGACAGGTACAGCAGAGGGTGAGATACAGAGTAAAGCTCCCTCTACACTGTCCCCATCAAAACACTCCCAGGACAGGTACAGCACGGGGTTAGATACAGAGTAAAGCTTCCTCTACACTGTCTCCATCAAACACTCCCAGGACAGATAAAGCACGGGGTTAGATACAGAGTGAAGCTCCCTCTACACTGACCCCATCAAACACTCCCAGGACAGCTACAGCACGGGATTAGATACAGAGTAAATCTCCCTCTACACTGTCCCCATCAAACACTCCCAGGACAGGTCCAGCACAGGATTAGATACAGAGTAAAGCTCCCTCTACACTGTCCCCATCAAACACTCCCAGGACATGTACGGCACGGGGTTAGATACAGAGTAAAGCCCCCTCCACACTGTCCCCATCAAACACTCCCAGGAAAAATACAGCACGGTATTCGATACAGAGTAAAGCTCCCACTACACTGTCGCCATCAAACACTCCCAGGACAGGTACAGCACGGGGTTCGACACAGAGTAAAGCTCCCTCTACACTGTCCCCATCAAACACTCCCAGGACAGGTTCAGCACGGGGTTAGATACAGAGTAAATTTCCCTCTACACTGTCCCCATCAAACATTCCAGGACAGGTTCAGCACGGGGTTAGATAAAGAGTAAAGCGCCCCCTACACTGTCCCCAACAAACACTCCCAGGACAGGTACAGCAGAAGGTGAAACACAGAGTAAAGCTCCCTCTACACTGTCCCCATCAAACACTCCCAGGACAGGTTCAACACGGGGTTAGATACAGAGTAAAGCTCCCTCTACACTGTCCCCATCAAACACTCCCAGGACATGTAAGGCACGGGGTTAGATACAGAGTAAAGCTCCCTCTACACTGTCCCCATCAAACACTCCCAGGACAGGTACAGCACGGTGTTCGATACAGAGTAAAGCTCCCTCTACACTGTCCCCATCAAAAACTCCCAGGACATGTACAGGCACGGGGTTAGATACAGAGTAAAGCTCCCTCTACACTGTCCCCATCAAACACTCCCAGGACAGCTACAACACAGGGTTAGATAGAGAGTAAAGCTCCATCTACACTGTCCCCATCAAACACTCCCAGGACAGGTACAGCACGGGGTTAGATACAGAGTAAAGCTCCCTCTACACTGTCCCCATCAAACACTCCCAGGACAGGTACAGCATGGGGTTAGATACAGAGTAAAGCTCCCTCTACACTGTCCCCATCAAACACTCCCAGGACAGGTACAGCACGGGGTTAGATACAGAGTAAAGCTCCCACTACACTGTACCCATCAAACACTCCCAGGACAGGTGCGGCATGGGGTCAGATACAGAGTAAAACTCCCTCTACACTGTCCCCATCAAACACTCCCAGGACAAGCACAGCACAGGGCTAGATACAGAGCAAAGCTCCCTCTACACGGTTCCCATCAAACACTCCCAGGACAGGTACAGCAGAGGGTGAGATACAGAGTAAAGCTCCCTCTACACTGTCCCCATCAAAACACTCCCAGGACAGGTACAGCACGGGGTTAGATACAGACTAAAGCTCCCTCTACACTTTCCCCATCAAACACTCACAGGACAGGTACAGCAGAGGGTGAGATACAGAGTAAAGCTCCCTCTACACTGTCCCCATCAAAACACTCCCAGGACAGGTACAGCACGGGGTTAGATACAGAGTAAAGCTTCCTCTACACTGTTGCCATCAAACACTCCCAGGACAGATAAAGCACGGGGTTAGATACAGAGTGAAGCTCCCTCTACACTGACCCCATCAAACACTCCCAGGACAGGTACAGCACGGGATTAGATACAGAGTAAATCTCCCTCTACACTGTCCCCATCAAACACTCCCAGGACAGGTCCAGCACAGGATTAGATACAGAGTAAAGCTCCCTCTACACTGTCCCCATCAAACACTCCCAGGACATGTACGGCACGGGGTTAGATACAGAGTAAAGCCCCCTCTACACTGTCCCCATCAAACACTCCCAGGACAGATACAGCACGGTATTCGATACAGAGTAAAGCTCCCACTACACTGTCGCCATCAAACACTCCCAGGACAGGTACAGCACGGGGTTAGATACAGAGTAAAGCTCCCTCTACACTGCCCCCATCAAACACTCACAGGACAGGTACAGCAGAGGGTGAGATACAGAGTAAAGATCCCTCTAAACTGTCCCCATCTAACACTCCCAGGACAGGTACAGCACGGCGTTAGATACAGAGAAAAGCTCCCTCTACACTGTCCCCATCAAAAACTCTCAGGACATGTACGGCAAGGGGTTAGATACAGAGTAAAGCTCACTCTAAACTGTCCCCATCAAACACTCCCAGGACAGCTACAACACAGGGTTAGATAGAGAGTAAAGCTCCATCTACACTGTCCCCATCAAACACTCCCAGGAAGGTACAGCACGGGGTTAGATACAGAGTAAAGCTCCCTCTACACTGTTAGTATCAAACACTCCCAGGACAGGTACAGCATGGGGTTAGATACAGAGTAAAGCTCCCTCTACACTGTCCCCATCAAACACTCCCAGGACAGGTACAGCATGGGGTTAGATTCAGAGTAAATTTCCCTCTACACTGTTCCCATCAAACACTCCCAGGACAGGTACAGCACGGGGTCAGATACAGAGTAAAACTCCCTCTACACTATCCCCATCAAAAACTCCATGGACAGGTACAGCACAGCGTTAGATACAGAGTAAAGCTCCCTCTACACTGTCCCCATCAAACACTCCCAGGACAGGTACAGCACGGGGTTAGATACAGAGTAAAGCTCCCTCTACACTGTCCCCATCAAACACTCCCAGGACAGGTACAGCACGGGGTTAGATACAGAGTAAAGCTCCCTCTACACTGTACACATCAAACACTCCCAGGACAGGTCCAGCACGGGGTCAGATACAGAGTAAAGCTCCCTCTACACTGTCCCCATCAAACACTCCTAGGACAGATACAGCACGGGGTTAGATACAGAGTAAAGCTCCCTCTACACTGTCCCCATCAAACACTCCCAGGACATGTACAGCACGGAGTTAGATACAGAGTAAAGCTCCCTCTACACTGCCCCCATCAAATATTCCCAGGACACGTACAGCACGGCGTTAGATACAGAGTAAAAATCCCTCTACACTTTCCCCATCAAACACTCACATGACAGGTACAGCAGAGGGTGAGATACAGAGTAAAGCTCCCTCTACACTGTCCCCATCAAAACACTCCCAGGACAGGTACAGCACGGGGTTAGATACAAATTAAAGCTTCCTCTACACTGTCCCCATCAAACACTCCCAGGACAGGTACAGCACGGGGTTAGATACAGAGTAAAGCTCCCCTCTACACTGACCCCATCAAACACTCCCAGGACAGATAAAGCATGGGGTCAGATACAGAGTAAAGCTCCCTCTACACTGTCTCCACCAAACACTCCCAGGACTGGCACAGCACAGGGCTAGATACAGAGCAAAGCTCCCTCCACACGGTCCCCATCAAACACTCCCAGGACAGGTACAGCACGGCGTTAGATACAGAGTAAAGCTCGCTCTACACTTTCCCCATCAAACACTCACAGGACAGGTACAGCAGAGGGTGAGATACAGAGTAAAGCTCCCTCTACACTGTCGCCATCAAACACTCCCAGGACAGGAACAGCATGGGGTTACATACAGAGTAAAGCTCCCTCTACACTGTCCTCATCAAACACTCTCAGGACAGGTACAGCAGGGGTTTAGATACAGAGTAAAGCTTCCTCTACACTGTCTCCATCAAACACTCGCAGGACAGGTACAACACGGGGTTAGATACAGAGTAAAGCTCCTTCTACACTATCCCCATCAAACACTCTCAGGACAGGTACAGCACGGGGTTAGATACAGATTAAATCTCCCTCTACACTGTCCCCATCAAACACTCCCAGGAGAGGTACAGCACGGGGTCAGATACAGAGTAAATCTCCCTCTACACTGTCGCCAACAAACACTCTCAGAACAGTTACAGCATGGTGTTAGATACAGACAAAAGCTCCCTCTACACTGCCCCCATCAAACACTCCTAGGACAGGTACAACACGGGGTTAGATACAAAGTAAAGCGACCCCAACACTGCCCCCATCAAACACTCACAGGACAGGTACAGCAGAGGGTGAGATAGAGAGTAAAGCTCCCTCTAAACTATCCCCATCCAACACTCACAGGACAGGTACAGCATGGGGTTAGATACAGAGTAAATCTCCCTCTACACTGTCCCCAACAAACACTCCCAGGACAGGTGCAGCACGGGGTTAGATACAGAGTAAATCTCCCTCTACAGTGTCCTCATCAAACACTCCCAGGACAGGTACAGCACGGGGTGAGATACAGAGTAAAGCTCCCTCTACACTGTCCCCATCAAACACTCCCAGGACAGGTACAGCACGGCATTAGATACAGAGTAAAGCTCCCTCTACACTGACCCCATCAAACACTCCCAGGACAGATACAACACAGGGTTAGATAAAGAGTAAAGCTCCATCTCCACCGTCCCCATCAAACACTCACAGGAAGGTACAGCACGGGGTGAGATACAGAGTAAAGCTCCCTCTACACTGTTCACATCAAACACTCCCAGGACAGGTACAGCATGGGGTTAGATAAAGAGTAAAGCTCCCTCTACACTGTCCCCATCAAACACTCCGTGGACAGGTACAGCATAGGGTTAGATACAGAGTAAAGCTCTCTCTACACTGTCCCCATCAAACACTCCCAGGACAGGGACAGCACGGGGTTAGATACAGAGTAAAGCTCCCTCTACACTGTCCCCATCAAACACTCCCAGGACAGGTACAGCACGGGGTTAGATACAGAGTAAAGCTCCCTCTACACTGTCCCCATCAAACACTCCCAGGACAGGTACAGCACGGGGTTAGATACAGAGTAAAGCTCCCTCTACACTGTCCACATCAAACACTCCCAGGACAGTTACAGCACGGGGTTAGATACAGAGTAAAGCTCCCTCTACACTGTCCCCATCAAACACTCCCAGGACAGGTACAGCACGGGGTTAGATACAGAGTAAAGCTCCCTCTACACTGTCCCCATCAAACACTCCCAGGACAGGGACAGCACGGGGTTAGATACAGAGTAAAGCTCCCTCTACACTGTCCCCATCAAACACTCCCAGGACAGGTACAGCACGGGGTTAGATACAGAGTAAAGCTCCCTCTACACTGTCCCCATCAAACACTCCCAGGACAGGTACAGCACGGTGTTCGACACAGAGTAAAGCTCCCTCTACACTGTCCCCATCAAACATTCCCAGGACAGGTACAGCACGGGGTTAGATAAAGTGTAAAGCGCCCACTACACTGTCCCCATCAAACACTCCCAGGACAGGTACAGCACAAGGTGAGATACAGAGTAAAGCTCCCTCTACACTGTCCCCTTCAAACACTCCCAGGACAGGGACAGCACGGGGTTAGATACAGAGTAAAGCTGCCTCTACACTGTCCCCATCAAACACTCCCAGGACAGGTGCAGCACGGGGTAAGATACAGAGTAAAGCTCCCACTACACGGTACCCATCAAACACTCCCAGGACATGTCCAGCACGGCGTTGGATACAGAGTAAAGCTCCCTCCACACTGTCCCCATCATACACTCCTAGAACAGGTACAGCATGGGGTTAGGTACAGAGTAAAGCTGCCTCTACACTGTCCACATCAAACACTCCCAGGACGGATACAACACACGGTTAGATACAGAGTAAATCTCCCTCTACACTGTCCCCATCAAAAACTCCCAGGACATGTACGGCACGGGGTTAGATACAGAGTAAAGCTCCCTCTACACTGTCCCCATCAAACACTTCCAGGACAGCTACAATACAGGGTTAGATAGAGAGTAAAGATCCATCTACACTTTCCCCATCAAACACACCCAGGAAGGTACAGCACTGGGTTAGATACAGAGTAAAGCTCCCTCTACACTGTTCGCATCAAACATTCCCAGGACAGGTACAGCATGGGGTTAGATAGAGAGTAAAGCTCCCTCTACACTGTCCCCATCAAACACTCCCAGGAGAGGTACAGCATGGGGTTAGATACAGAGTAAATTTCCCTATACACTGTCCCCATCAAAAATTCCCAGGACAGATAAAGCACGGGGTTAGATACAGAGTAAAGCTCCCACTACACTGTACCCATCAAACACTCCCAGGACAGGTGCGGCATGGGGTCAGATACAGAGTAAAACTCCCTCTACACTGTCCCCATCAAACACTCCCAGGACAGGTACAGCACAGGGTGAGATACAGAGTAAAGCTCCCTCTACACTGTCCCCATCAAACACTCCCAGGACAGGTACAGCACGGGGTTAGATACAGAGTAAAGCTCCCTCTACACTGTCCCCATCAAAACACTCCCAGGACAGGTACAGCACGGGGTTAGATACAGAGTAAAGCTTCCTCTACACTGTCCCCATCAAACACTCCCAGGACAGGTACAGCACGGGGTTAGATACAGAGTAAAGCTCCCTCTACACTGTCCCCATCAAACACTCCCAGGACAGGTACAGCACGGGGTTAGATACAGAGTAAAGCTCCCTCTACACTGTCCCCATCAAACACTCCCAGGACAGGTACAGCACGGGGTTAGATACAGAGTAAAGCTCCCTCTACACTGTCCCCATCAAACACTCCCAGGACAGGTACAGCACGGGGTTAGATACAGAGTAAAGCTCCCTCTACACTGTCCCCATCAAACACTCCCAGGACAGGTACAGCACAGGATTAGATACAGAGTAAAGCTCCCTCTACACTGTCCCCATCAAAGACTCCCAGGACATGTACGGCACGGGGTTAGATACAGAGTAAAGCCCCCTCCACACTGTCCCCATCAAACACTCCCAGGAAAAATACAGCACGGTATTCGATACAGAGTAAAGCTCCCACTACACTGTCGCCATCAAACACTCCCAGGACAGGTACAGCATGGGGTTAGATACAGAGTAAGGCTCTCTCTACACTGTCGCCATCAAACACTCCCAGGACAGGTACAGCACGGAGTTAGATACAGAGTAAAGCTCCCCCTACACTGCCCCCATCAAACACTCACAGGACAGGTACAGCAGAGGGTGAGATACAGAGTAAAGATCCCTCTAAACTGTCCCCATCTAACACTCCCAGGACAGGTACAGCACGGCGTTAGATACAGAGAAAAGCTCCCTCTACAATGTCCCCATCAAAAACTCTCAGGACATGTAGGCAAGGGGTTAGATACAGAGTAAAGCTCACTCTAAACTGTCCCCATCAAACACTCCCAGGACAGCTACAACACAGGGTTAGATACAGAGTAAAGCTCCATCTACACTGTCCCCATCAAACACTCCCAGGACAGGTACAGCACGGGGTTAGATACAGAGTAAAGCTCCCTCTACACTGTTCCCATCAAACACTCCCAGGACAGGTACAGCATGGGGTTAGATACAGAGTAAAGCTCCCTCTACACTGTTCCCATCAAACACTCCCAGGACAGGTACAGCACGGGGTTAGATACAGAGTAAAACTCCCTCTACACTATCCCCATCAAAAACTCCATGGACAGGTACAGCACAGCGTTAGATACAGAGTAAAGCTCCCTCTACACTGTCCCCATCAAACACTCCCAGGACAGATACAGCACGGGGTTAGATACAGAGTAAAGCTCCCTCTACACTGTCCCCATCAAACACTCCCAGGACAGGTACAGCACGGTGTTCGATACAGAGTAAAGCTCCCTCTACACTGCCCCCATCAAATATTCCCAGGACACGTACAGCACGGCGTTAGATACAGAGTAAAAATCCCTCTACACTTTCCCCATCAAACACTCACAGGACAGGTACAGCAGAGGGTGAGATACAGAGTAAAGCTCCCTCTACACTGTCCCCATCAAAACACTCCCAGGACAGGTACAGCACGGGGTTAGATACAAATTAAAGCTTCCTCTACACTGTCCCCATCAAACACTCCCAGGACAGGTACAGCAGAGGGTGAGATACAGAGTAAAGCTCCCTCTACACTGTCCCCATCAAAACACTCCCAGGACAGGTACAGCACGGGGTTAGATACAGAGTAAAGCTCCCTCTACACTGTCCCCATCAAACACTCCCAGGACAGGTACAGCACGGGGTCAGATACAGAGTAAAGCTCCCTCTACACTGTCCCCATCAAACACTCCCAGGACTGGCACAGCACAGGGCTAGATACAGAGTAAAGCTCCCTCTACACTGTCCCCATCAAACACTCCCAGGACAGGTACAGCACGGGGTTAGATACAGAGTAAAGCTCCCTCTACACTGTCCCCATCAAACACTCCCAGGACAGGTACAGCACGGGGTTAGATACAGAGTAAAGCTCCCTCTACACTGTCCCCATCAAACACTCCCAGGACAGGTACAGCACGGGTTAGATACAGAGTAAAGCTCCCTCTACACTGTCCCCATCAAACACTCCCAGGACAGGTACAGCACGGGTTAGATACAGAGTAAAGCTCCCTCTACACTGTCCCCATCAAACACTCCCAGGACAGGTACAGCACGGGGTTAGATACAGAGTAAAGCTCCCTCTACACTGTCCCCATCAAACACTCCCAGGACAGGTACAGCACGGGGTTAGATACAGAGTAAAGCTCCCTCTACACTGTCCCCATCAAACACTCCCAGGACAGGTACAGCACGGGGTTAGATACAGAGTAAAGCTCCCTCTACACTGTCCCCATCAAACACTCCCAGGACAGGTACAGCACGGGGTTAGATACAGAGTAAAGCTCCCTCTACACTGTCCCCATCAAACACTCCCAGGACAGGTACAGCACGGGGTTAGATACAGAGTAAAGCTCCCTCTACACTGTCCCCATCAAACACTCCCAGGACAGGTACAGCACGGGGTTAGATACAGAGTAAAGCTCCCTCTACACTGTCCCCATCAAACACTCCCAGGACAGGTACAGCACGGGGTTAGATACAGAGTAAAGCTCCCTCTACACTGTCCCCATCAAACACTCCCAGGACAGGTACAGCACGGGGTTAGATACAGAGTAAAGCTCCCTCTACACTGTCCCCATCAAACACTCCCAGGACAGGTACAGCACGGGGTTAGATACAGAGTAAAGCTCCCTCTACACTGTCCCCATCAAACACTCCCAGGACAGGTACAGCACGGGGTTAGATACAGAGTAAAGCTCCCTCTACACTGTCCCCATCAAACACTCCCAGGACAGGTACAGCACGGGTTAGATACAGAGTAAAGCTCCCTCTACACTGTCCCCATCAAACACTCCCAGGACAGGTACAGCACGGGTTAGATACAGAGTAAAGCTCCCTCTACACTGTCCCCATCAAACACTCCCAGGACAGGTACAGCACGGGTTAGATACAGAGTAAAGCTCCCTCTACACTGTCCCCATCAAACACTCCCAGGACAGGTACAGCACGGGGTTAGATACAGAGTAAAGCTCCCTCTACACTGTCCCCATCAAACACTCCCAGGACAGGTACAGCACGGGGTTAGATACAGAGTAAAGCTCCCTCTACACTGTCCCCATCAAACACTCCCAGGACAGGTACAGCACGGGGTTAGATACAGAGTAAAGCTCCCTCTACACTGTCCCCATCAAACACTCCCAGGACAGGTACAGCACGGGGTTAGATACAGAGTAAAGCTCCCTCTACACTGTCCCCATCAAACACTCCCAGGACAGGTACAGCACGGGGTTAGATACAGAGTAAAGCTCCCTCTACACTGTCCCCATCAAACACTCCCAGGACAGGTACAGCACGGGTTAGATACAGAGTAAAGCTCCCTCTACACTGTCCCCATCAAACACTCCCAGGACAGGTACAGCACGGGGTTAGATACAGAGTAAAGCTCCCTCTACACTGTCCCCATCAAACACTCCCAGGACAGGTACAGCACGGGGTTAGATACAGAGTAAAGCTCCCTCTACACTGTCCCCATCAAACACTCCCAGGACAGGTACAGCACGGGGTTAGATACAGAGTAAAGCTCCCTCTACACTGTCCCCATCAAACACTCCCAGGACAGGTACAGCACGGGGTTAGATACAGAGTAAAGCTCCCTCTACACTGTCCCCATCAAACACTCCCAGGACAGGTACAGCACGGGTTAGATACAGAGTAAAGCTCCCTCTACACTGTCCCCATCAAACACTCCCAGGACAGGTACAGCACAGGGTTAGATACAGAGTAAAGCTCCCTCTACACTGTCCCCATCAAACACTCCCAGGACAGGTACAGCACGGGGTTAGATACAGAGTAAAGCTCCCTCTACACTGTCCCCATCAAACACTCCCAGGACAGGTACAGCACGGGTTAGATACAGAGTAAAGCTCCCTCTACACTGTCCCCATCAAACACTCCCAGGACAGGTACAGCACGGGGTTAGATACAGAGTAAAGCTCCCTCTACACTGTCCCCATCAAACACTCCCAGGACAGGTACAGCACGGGGTTAGATACAGAGTAAAGCTCCCTCTACACTGTCCCCATCAAACACTCCCAGGACAGGTACAGCACGGGGTTAGATACAGAGTAAAGCTCCCTCTACACTGTCCCCATCAAACACTCCCAGGACAGGTACAGCACGGGTTAGATACAGAGTAAAGCTCCCTCTACACTGTCCCCATCAAACACTCCCAGGACAGGTACAGCACGGGGTTAGATACAGAGTAAAGCTCCCTCTACACTGTCCCCATCAAACACTCCCAGGACAGGTACAGCACGGGTTAGATACAGAGTAAAGCTCCCTCTACACTGTCCCCATCAAACACTCCCAGGACAGGTACAGCACGGGGTTAGATACAGAGTAAAGCTCCCTCTACACTGTCCCCATCAAACACTCCCAGGACAGGTACAGCACGGGGTTAGATACAGAGTAAAGCTCCCTCTACACTGTCCCCATCAAACACTCCCAGGACAGGTACAGCACGGGGTTAGATACAGAGTAAAGCTCCCTCTACACTGTCCCCATCAAACACTCCCAGGACAGGTACAGCACGGGTTAGATACAGAGTAAAGCTCCCTCTACACTGTCCCCATCAAACACTCCCAGGACAGGTACAGCACGGGTTAGATACAGAGTAAAGCTCCCTCTACACTGTCCCCATCAAACACTCCCAGGACAGGTACAGCACGGGGTTAGATACAGAGTAAAGCTCCCTCTACACTGTCCCCATCAAACACTCCCAGGACAGGTACAGCACGGGGTTAGATACAGAGTAAAGCTCCCTCTACACTGTCCCCATCAAACACTCCCAGGACAGGTACAGCACGGGGTTAGATACAGAGTAAAGCTCCCTCTACACTGTCCCCATCAAACACTCCCAGGACAGGTACAGCACGGGGTTAGATACAGAGTAAAGCTCCCTCTACACTGTCCCCATCAAACACTCCCAGGACAGGTACAGCACGGGGTTAGATACAGAGTAAAGCTCCCTCTACACTGTCCCCATCAAACACTCCCAGGACAGGTACAGCACGGGGTTAGATACAGAGTAAAGCTCCCTCTACACTGTCCCCATCAAACACTCCCAGGACAGGTACAGCACGGGTTAGATACAGAGTAAAGCTCCCTCTACACTGTCCCCATCAAACACTCCCAGGACAGGTACAGCACGGGGTTAGATACAGAGTAAAGCTCCCTCTACACTGTCCCCATCAAACACTCCCAGGACAGGTACAGCACGGGGTTAGATACAGAGTAAAGCTCCCTCTACACTGTCCCCATCAAACACTCCCAGGACAGGTACAGCACGGGGTTAGATACAGAGTAAAGCTCCCTCTACACTGTCCCCATCAAACACTCCCAGGACAGGTACAGCACGGGGTTAGATACAGAGTAAAGCTCCCTCTACACTGTCCCCATCAAACACTCCCAGGACAGGTACAGCACGGGGTTAGATACAGAGTAAAGCTCCCTCTACACTGTCCCCATCAAACACTCCCAGGACAGGTACAGCACGGGGTTAGATACAGAGTAAAGCTCCCTCTACACTGTCCCCATCAAACACTCCCAGGACAGGTACAGCACGGGGTTAGATACAGAGTAAAGCTCCCTCTACACTGTCCCCATCAAACACTCCCAGGACAGGTACAGCACGGGTTAGATACAGAGTAAAGCTCCCTCTACACTGTCCCCATCAAACACTCCCAGGACAGGTACAGCACGGGGTTAGATACAGAGTAAAGCTCCCTCTACACTGTCCCCATCAAACACTCCCAGGACAGGTACAGCAAGGGTTAGATACAGAGTAAAGCTCCCTCTACACTGTCCCCATCAAACACTCCCAGGACAGGTACAGCACGGGGTTAGATACAGAGTAAAGCTCCCTCTACACTGTCCCCATCAAACACTCCCAGGACAGGTACAGCACGGGGTTAGATACAGAGTAAAGCTCCCTCTACACTGTCCCATCAAACACTCCCAGGACAGGTACAGCACGGGGTTAGATACAGAGTAAAGCTCCCTCTACACTGTCCCCATCAAACACTCCCAGGACAGGTACAGCACGGGGTTAGATACAGAGTAAAGCTCCCTCTACACTGTCCCCATCAAACACTCCCAGGACAGGTACAGCACGGGTTAGATACAGAGTAAAGCTCCCTCTACACTGTCCCCATCAAACACTCCCAGGACAGGTACAGCACGGGTTAGATACAGAGTAAAGCTCCCTCTACACTGTCCCCATCAAACACTCCCAGGACAGGTACAGCACGGGGTTAGATACAGAGTAAAGCTCCCTCTACACTGTCCCCATCAAACACTCCCAGGACAGGTACAGCACGGGGTTAGATACAGAGTAAAGCTCCCTCTACACTGTCCCCATCAAACACTCCCAGGACAGGTACAGCACGGGGTTAGATACAGAGTAAAGCTCCCTCTACACTGTCCCCATCAAACACTCCCAGGACAGGTACAGCACGGGGTTAGATACAGAGTAAAGCTCCCTCTACACTGTCCCCATCAAACACTCCCAGGACAGGTACAGCACAGGGTTAGATACAGAGTAAAGCTCCCTCTACACTGTCCCCATCAAACACTCCCAGGACAGGTACAGCACGGGGTTAGATACAGAGTAAAGCTCCCTCTACACTGTCCCCATCAAACACTCCCAGGACAGGTACAGCACGGGGTTAGATACAGAGTAAAGCTCCCTCTACACTGTCCCCATCAAATATTCCCAGGACACGTACAGCACGGGGTTAGATACAGAGTAAAACTCCCTCTACACTGTCCCCATCAAAACACTCCCAGGACAGGGACAGCACGGGGTTAGATACAGAGTAAAGCTCCCTCTACACTGTCCCCATCAAACACTCCCAGGACAGGTACAGCACAGGGTTAGATACAGAGTAAAGCTCCCTCTACACTGTCCCCATCAAACACTCCCAGGACAGGTACAGCACGGGGTTAGATACAGAGTAAAGCTCCCTCTACACTGTCCCCATCAAACACTCCCAGGACAGGTACAGCACGGTGTTAGATACAGAGTAAAGCTCCCTCTACACTGTCCCCATCAAACACTCCCAGGACAGGTACAGCACGGGGTTAGATACAGAGTAAAGCTCCCTCTACACTGTCCCCATCAAACACTCACAGGACAGGTACAGCACGAGGGTTAGATACAGAGTAAAGCTCCCTCTACACTGTCCCCATCAAACACTCCCAGGACAGGTACAGCACGGGGTTAGATACAGAGTAAAGCTTCCTCTACACTGTCCCCATCAAACACTCCCAGGACAGGTACAGCACGGGGTTAGATACAGAGTAAAGCTCCCCTCTACACTGACCCCATCAAACACTCCCAGGACAGATAAAGCACGGGGATAGATACAGAGTAAAGCTCCCACTACACTGTACCCATCAAACACTCGCAGGACAGGTACAGCATGGGGTCAGATACAGAGTAAAACTCCCTCTACACTGTCGCCACCAAACACTCCCAGGACAGGTACAGCACAGGGCTAGATACAGAGTAAAGCTCCCTCTACACTGTCTCCACCAAACACTCCCAGGACAGGTACAGCACGGCGTTAGATACAGAGTAAAGCTCGCTCTACACTTTCCCCATCAAACACTCACAGGACAGGTACAGCAGAGGGTGAGATACAGAGTAAAGCTCCCTCTACACTGTCGCCATCAAACACTCCCAGGACAGGAACAGCATGGGGTTAGATACAGAGTAAAGCTCCCTCTACACTGTCCTCATCAAACACTCTCAGGACAGGTACAGCAGGGGTTAGATACAGAGTAAAGCTCCCTCTACACTGTCCCCATCAAACACTCCCAGGACAGGTACAGCACGGGGTTAGATACAGAGTAAAGCTCCCTCTACACTGTCCCCATCAAACACTCCCAGGACAGGTACAGCACGGGGTTAGATACAGAGTAAAGCTCCCTCTACACTGTCCCCATCAAACACTCCCAGGACAGGTACAGCACGGGTTAGATACAGAGTAAAGCTCCCTCTACACTGTCCCCATCAAACACTCCCAGGACAGGTACAGCACGGGGTTAGATACAGAGTAAAGCTCCCTCTACACTGTCCCCATCAAACACTCCCAGGACAGGTACAGCACGGGTTAGATACAGAGTAAAGCTCCCTCTACACTGTCCCCATCAAACACTCCCAGGACAGGTACAGCACGGGCTTAGATACAGAGTAAAGCTCCCTCTACACTGTCCCCATCAAACACTCCAGGACAGGTACAGCACGGGGTTAGATACAGAGTAAAGCTCCCTCTACACTGTCCCCATCAAACACTCCCAGGACAGGTACAGCACGGGTTAGATACAGAGTAAAGCTCCCTCTACACTGTCCCCATCAAACACTCCCAGGACAGGTACAGCACGGGTTAGATACAGAGTAAAGCTCCCTCTACACTGTCCCCATCAAACACTCCCAGGACAGGTACAGCACGGGTTAGATACAGAGTAAAGCTCCCTCTACACTGTCCCCATCAAACACTCCCAGGACAGGTACAGCACGGGTTAGATACAGAGTAAAGCTCCCTCTACACTGTCCCCATCAAACACTCCCAGGACAGGTACAGCACGGGGTTAGATACAGAGTAAAGCTCCCTCTACACTGTCCCCATCAAACACTCCCAGGACAGGTACAGCACTGGGGTTAGATAAAGAGTAAAGCTCCCTCTACACTGTCCCCATCAAACACTCCAGGACAGGTACAGCACAGGGTTAGATACAGAGTAAAGCTCCCTCTACACTGTCCCCATCAAACACTCCAGGACAGGTACAGCACAGGGTTAGATACAGAGTAAAACTCCCTCTCTACACTGTCCCCATCAAACACTCCCAGGACAGGTACAGCACGGGGTTAGGTACAGAATAAAGCTCCCTCTACACTGTCCCCATCAAACACTCCCAGGACAGGTACAGCACGGGTTAGATACAGAGTAAAGCTCCCTCTACACTGTCCCCATCAAACACTCCCAGGACAGGTACAGCACGGCGGTTAGATACAGAGTAAAGCTCCCTCTACACTGTCCCCATCAAACACTCCAGGACAGGTACAGCACGGGGTTAGATACAGAGTAAAGCTCCCTCTACACTGTCCCCATCAAACACTCCCAGGACAGGTACAGCACGGGGTTAGATACAGAGTAAAGCTCCCTCTACACTGTCCCCATCAAACACTCCCAGGACAGGTACAGCACGGGGTTAGATACAGAGTAAAGCTCCCTCTACACTGTCCCCATCAAACACTCCCAGGACAGGTACAGCACGGGGATTAGATACAGAGTAAAGCTCCCTCTACACTGTCCCCATCAAACACTCCCAGGACAGGTACAGCACGGGGTTAGATACAGAGTAAAGCTCCCTCTACACTGTCCCATCAAACACTCCCAGGACAGGTACAGCACGGGGTTAGATACAGAGCTAAAGCTCCCTCTACACTGTCCCCATCAAACACTCCCAGGACAGGTACAGCACGAGGGTAGATTACAGAGTAAAGCTCCCTCTACACTGTCCCCATCAAACTCACCCAGGACAGGTACAGCACGGGGTTAGATACAGAGTAAAGCTCCCTCTACACTGTCCCCATCAAACACTCCCAGGACAGGTACAGCACGGGCTAGATACAGAGTAAAGCTCCCTCTACACTGTCCCCATCAAACACTCCCAGGACAGATACAGCACGGGGTTAGATACAGAGTAAAGCTCCCTCTACACTGTCCCATCAAACACTCACAGGACAGGTACAGCAGAGGGTTAGATACAGAGTAAAGCTCCCTCTACACTGTCCCCATCAAACACTCCCAGGACAGGTACAGCACGGGTTAGATACAGAGTAAAGCTCCCTCTACACTGTCCCCATCAAACACTCCCAGGACAGGTACAGCACGGGGTTAGATACAGAGTAAAGCTCCCTCTACACTGTCCCCATCAAACACTCCCAGGACAGGTACAGCATGGGGTTTAGATACAGAGTAAATCACCCTCTACACTGTCCCCATCAAACACTCCTTGGAGAGGTGCAGCACAGGGTTCGATACAGATTAAAGCTCCTCTACACTGTCCCCATCAAACACTCCCAGGAAAATTTCAGCACAGCGTTAGATACAGAGTAAAGCTCCCTCTACACTGTCCCCATTAAACACTCCCAGGACAGGTACAGCACGGGGTTAGATACAGAGTAAAGCTCCCTCTACACTGTCCCCATCAAAACACACCCAGGACAGGTACAGCACGGGGTTAGATACAGAGTAAAGCTCCCTCTACACTGTCCCCATCAAACACTCCCAGGACAGGTACAGCACGGGGTCAGATACAGAGTAAAGCTCCCTCTACACTGTCCCCATCAAACACTCCCAGGACAGGTACAGCACAGGGTTAGATACAGAGTAAAGCTCCCTCTACACTGTCCCCATCAAACACTCCCAGGACAGATACAGCACGGGGTTAGATACAGAGTAAAGCTCCCTCTACACTGTCCCCATCAAACACTCCCAGGACAGGTACAGCACGGGGTTAGATACAGAGTAAAGATCCCTCTACACTGTCCCCATCAAACACTCCCAGGACAGATACAACACAGGGTTAGATACAGAGTAAATCTCCATCTACACTGTCCCCATCAAACACTCCCAGGACAGGTACAGCACGGGGTTAGATACAGAGTAAAGCTACCTCTACACTGTCCCCATCAAACACTCACAGGACAGGTACAGCACGGCGTTAGATACAGAGTAAAGCTCCCTCTACACTGTCCCCATCAAACCCTCCCAGGACAGGTAAAGCACGGTGCTCGATACAGAGTAAAGCTCCCTCTACACTGTCGCCATCAAACACTCCCAGGAGAGGTACAGCACGGGGTTAGATACAGAGTAAATTTCCCTCTACACTGTCCCATCAAAAACTCCCAAGACATGTAGAGCACGGGGTTAGACACGGAGTAAAGCTATCTCTATACTGTCCCCATCAAACTCTCCCAGGAAAGGTACAGCACGGGGTAGATACAGAGTAAAGCTCCTCTACACTGTCCCCATCAAAACACTCCCAGGACAGGTACAGCACGGGGTTAGATACAAAGTAAAGCATCCTCTACACTGTCCCCATCAAACACTCCCAGGACAGGTACAGCACGGGGTTAGATACAGAGTAAAGCTCCCTCTACACTGTCCCCATCAAACACTCCAGGACAGGTACAGCACGGGGTTAGATACAGAGTAAAGCTCCCTCTACACTGTCCCCATCAAACACTCCCAGGACAGGTACAGCATGGGGTTAGATACAGAGTAAAGCTCCCTCTACACTGTCCCCATCAAACACTCCCAGGACAGGTACAGCAGGGGTTAGATACAGAGTAAAGCTCCCTCTACACTGTCCCCATCAAACACTCCCAGGACAGGTACAGCACGGGGTTAGATACAGAGTAAAGCTCCCTCTACACTGTCCCCATCAAACACTCCCAGGACAGGTACAGCACGGGGTTAGATACAGAGTAAAGCTCCCTCTACACTGTCCCCATCAAACACTCCCAGGACAGGTACGGCACAGGGTTAGATACAGAGTAAAGCTCCCTCTACACTGTCCCCATCAAACACTCCCAGGACAGGTACGGCACTGGGTTAGATACAGAGTAAAGCCCCTCTACACTGTTCCATCAAACACTCCCAGCACAGGTACAGCACAGGGTTAGATACAGAGTAAAGCTCGCTCTGCACTGTCCCCATCAAACACTCCCAGGACAGGTACAGCACGGGGTTAGATACAGAGTAAAGCTCCCTCTACACTGTCCCCATCAAACACTCCCAGGACAGGTACAGCACGGGGTTAGATACAGAGTAAAGCTCCCTCTACACTGTCCCCATCAAACACTCCCAGGACAGGTACAGCACGGGGTTAGATACAGAGTAAAGCTCCCTCTACACTGTCCCCATCAAACACTCCCAGGACAGGTACAGCACAGGGTTAGATACAGAGTAAAGCTCCCTCTACACTGTCCCCATCAAACACTCCCAGGACAGGTACAGCACGGGGTTAGATACAGAGTAAAGCTCCCTCTACACTGTCCCCATCAAACACTCCCAGGACAGGTACAGCACGGGGATAGATACAGAGTAAAGCTCCTTCTACACTGTCCCATCAAACACTCCCAGGACAGGTACAGCACGGGGTTAGATACAGAGTAAAACTCCCTCTACACTGTCTCCATCAAACACTCCCAGGACAGGTACAGCACGGGGTTAGATACAGAGTAAAGCTCCTCTACACTGTCCCCATCAAACACTCCCAGGACAGGTACAGCACGGGTTAGATACAGAGTAAAGCTCCTCTACACCGTCCCCGTCAAACACTCCCAGGACAGGTACAGCACGGGGTTAGATACAGAGTAAAGCTATCTCTACACTGTCCCCATCAAACACTCCCAGAACAGGTACAGCACGTTGTTAGATACAGAGTAAAGCTCACTCTGCATTGCCCCATCAAACACTCCCAGGACAGGTACAGCTCAGGGTTAGATACAGAGTAAAGCTCCCTATACACTTTCCCATCAAACACTCCCTGGACATTTACAGCACGGGGTTAGATACAGAGTAAAGCTCCCTCTACACTGTCCCCATCAAACACTGCCAGGGTAGGTACAGCACTTGGTTAGATACACAGTAAAGCTCCTCTACACTGTCCCCATCAAACACTCCCAGGACAGGTACAGCACGGGTTAGATACAGAGTAAAGCTCCCTCTACACTGTCCCCATCAAACACTCCCAGGACAGGTACAGCACGGGGTTAGATACAGAGTAAAGCTCCCTCTACACTGTCCCCATCAAACACTCCAGGACAGGTACAGCACGG
The DNA here is from genome assembly GCF_017639515.1 of Carcharodon carcharias. NCBI lineage: Eukaryota > Metazoa > Chordata > Chondrichthyes > Lamniformes > Lamnidae > Carcharodon > Carcharodon carcharias. The sequence continues at coordinate 2,351,607 of NC_054495.1, read as the reverse complement.
GTTAGATACAGAGTAAAGCTCCCCTACACTGTCCCCATCAAACACTCCCAGGACAGGTACAGCACGGGGTGAATACAGAGTAAAGCTCCCTCTACACTGTCCCCATCAAACACTCCCAGGACAGGTACAGCACGGGGTTAGATACAGAGTAAAGCTCCCTCTACACTGTCCCCATCAAACACTCCAGGACAGGTACAGCACAGGGTTAGATACAGAGTAAAGCTTCCTCTACACTGTCCCCATCAAACACTCCCAGGACAGGTACAGCACAGGGTTAGATACAGAGTAAAGCTCCCTCTACACTGTCCCCATCAAACACTCCCAGGACAGGTACAGCACGGGTTAGATACAGAGTAAAGCTCCCTCTACACTGTCCCCATCAAACACTCCCAGGACAGGTACAACAGGGGTTAGATACAGAGTAAAGCTTCCTCTACACTGTCCCCATCAATCACTCCCAGGACAGGTACAGCACGGCGTTAGATACAGAGTAAAGCTCCCTCTACACTGTCCCCATCAAACACTCCCAGGACAGGTACAGCACGGGGTTAGATACAGAGTAAAGCTCCCTCTACACTGTCCCCATCAAACACTCCCAGGACAGGTACAGCACGGGGTTAGATACAGAGTAAAGCTCCCTCTACACTGTCCCCATCAAACACTCCCAGGACAGGTACAGCACGGGGTTAGATACAGAGTAAAGCTTCCTCTACACTGTCCACATCACACACTCCAGGACAGGTACAGCATGAGGTAAGATACAGAGTAAAGCTCCCTCTACACTGTCCCCATCAAACACTCCCAGGACAGGTACAGCACGGGGTTAGATACAGAGTAAAGCTCCTCTACACTGTCCCATCAAACACTCCCAGGACAGGTACAGCACGGGTTAGATACAGAGTAAAGCTCCCTCTACACTGTCCCCATCAAACACTCCAGGACAGGTACAGCACAGGGTTAGATACAGAGTAAAGCTCCCTCTACACTGTCCCCATCAAACACTCCCAGGACAGGTACAGCACGGGGTTAGATACAGAGTAAAGCTCCCTCTACACTGTCCCCATCAAACACTCCCAGGACAGGTACAGCACGGGGTTAGATACAGAGTAAAGCTCCCTCTACACTGTCCCCATCAAACACTCCCAGGACAGGTACAGCACAGGGTTAGATACAGAGTAAAGCTCCCTCTACACTGTCCCCATCAAACACTCCCAGGACAGGTACAGCACGGGGTTAGATACAGAGTAAAGCTCCATCTACACTGTCCCCATCAAACACTCCCAGGACAGGTACAGCACGGGGTTAGATACAGAGTAAAGCTCCCTCTACACTGTCCCCATCAAACACTCCCAGGACAGGTACAGCACGGGTAGATACAGAGTAAAGCTCCCTCTACACTGTCCCCATCAAACACTCCCAGGACAGGTACAGCACGGGGTAGATACAGAGTAAAGCTCCCTCTACACTGTCCCCATCAAACACTCCCAGGACAGGTACAGCACGGGTTAGATACAGAGTAAAGCTCCCTCTACACTGTCCCCATCAAACACTCCCAGGACAGGTACAGCACGGGGTTAGATACAGAGTAAAGCTCCCTCTACACTGTCCCCATCAAACACTCCCAGGACAGGTACAGCACGGGGTTAGATACAGAGTAAAGCTCCATCTACACTAGCCCCAATAAAAACTCCCAGGACAGGTACAGCAAGTGGTTAGATACAGAGTAAAGCTCCCTCAACACTGACCCCATCAAACACTCCCAGGACAGGTACAGCACGGAGTTAGATACAGAGTAAAGATCCCTCTACAATGTGCCCATCAAACAATCTCAGGACAGGTACAGCACGGGGTTAGATACAGAGTAAAGCTTCATCTACACTGTCCCAATCAAACACTCCCAGGACAGGTACAGCACGGGGTTAGATACAGAGTAAAGCTCCCTCTACACTGTCCCCATCAAACACTCCCAGGACAGGTACAGCACGGGGTTAGATACAGAGTAAAGCTCCCTCTACACTGTCCCCATCAAACACTCCCAGGACAGGTACAGCACGGGTTAGATACAGAGTAAAACTCCCTCTACACTGTCCCTATCAAACGCTCCCAGAACAGGTACAGCAAGGGATTAGATACAGAGTAAAACTCCCTCTACACTGTCCCCATCAAACACTCCAGGACAGGTACAGTACGGGGTTAGATACAGCGTAAAACTCCCTCTACACTGTCCCCATCAAAAACTCCCAGGACAGGTACAGCACGGGGTTAGATACAGAGTAAAGCTCCCTCTACACTGTCCCCATCAAACACTCCCAGGACAGGTACAGCACGGGGTTAGATACAGAGTAAAGCTCCCTCTACACTGCCCCCATCAAACACTCCCAGGACAGGTACAGCACGGGGTTAGATACAGAGTAAAGCTCCCTCTACACTGTCCCCATCAAACACTCCCAGGACAGGTACAGCAGGGGTTAGATACAGAGTAAAGCTCCCTCTACACTGTCCCCATCAAAACACTCCAGGACAGGTACAGCACGGGTTAGATACAAGTAAAGCTCCTCTACACTGTCCCCATCAAACACTCCCAGGACAGGTACAGCACAGGTTTAGATACAGAGTAAAGCTCCCTCTACACTGTCCCCATAAAATACTCCCAGGACAGATACAGCACGGGGTTAGATACAGAGTAAAGCTCCCTCTACACTGTCCCATCAAACACTCCCAGGACAGGTACAGCATGGGGTTAGATACAGAGTAAAGCTCCTTCTACACTGCCCCATCAAACACTCCCAGGACAGGTACAGCACGGGGTTAGATACAGAGTAAAGCTCCCTCTACACTGTCCCCATCAAACACTCCCAGGACAGGTACAGCACGGGTTAGATACAGAGTAAAGCTCCCTCTACACTGTCCCCATCAAACACTCTCCAGGACAGGTACAGCACGGGTTAGATACAGAGTAAAGCTCCTCTACACTGTCCCCATCAAACACTCCCAGGACAGGTACAGCACGGGGTTAGATACAGAGTAAAGCTCCCTCTACACTGTCCCCATCAAACACTCCCAGGACAGGTACAGCACGGGTTAGATACAGAGTAAAGCTCCCTCTACACTGTCCCCATCAAACACTCCCAGGACAGGCCAGCACGGGGTTAGATACAGAGTAAAGCTCCCTCTACACTGTCCCCATCAAACACTCCAGGACAGGTACAGCACGGGGTTAGATACAGAGTAAAGCTCCCTCTACACTGTCCCCATCAAACACTCCCAGGACAGGTACAGCACGGGTTAGATACAGAGTAAAGCTCCCTCTACACTGTCCCCATCAAACACTCCCAGGACAGGTACAGCAGGGGTTAGATACAGAGTAAAGATCCCTCTAACTGTCCCCATCAAACACTCCCAGGACAGGTACAGCACGGGTTAGATACAGAGTAAAGCTCCCTCTACACTGTCCCCATCAAAACACTCAGGACAGTAGGCAAGGGGTTAGATACAGAGTAAAGCTCCCTCTACACTGTCCCCATCAAACACTCCCAGGACAGGTACAGCACGGGTTAGATACAGAGTAAAGCTCCCTCTACACTGTCCCATCAAACACTCCCAGGACAGGTACAGCACGGGGTTAGATACAGAGTAAAGCTCCCTACACTGTCCCCCATCAAACACTCCCAGGACAGGTACAGCACGGGTTAGATACAGAGTAAAGCTCCCTCTACACTGTCCCATCAAACACTCCCAGGACAGGTACAGCAGGGGTTAGATACAGAGTAAAGCTCCCTCTACACTGTCCCCATCAAACACTCCCAGGACAGGTACAGCACGGGGTTAGATACAGAGTAAAGCTCCTCTACACTGTCCCATCAAACACTCCCAGGACAGGTACAGCACGGGGTAGATACAGAGTAAAGCTCCCTCTACACTGTCCCCATCAAAACTCCAGGACAGGTACAGCACAGGGTTAGATACAGAGTAAAGCTCCCTCTACACTGTCCCCATCAAACACTCCCAGGACAGGTACAGCACGGGTTAGATACAGAGTAAAGCTCCCTCTACACTGTCCCCATCAAACACTCCCAGGACAGGTACAGCACGGGGTTCATACAGAGTAAAGCTCCCTCTACACTGTCCCCATCAAACACTCCCAGGACAGGTACAGCACGGGGTTAGATACAGAGTAAAAGCTCCTCTACACTGTCCCATCAAACACTCCAGGACAGGTACAGCAGGGGTTAGATACAGAGTAAAGCTCCCTCTACACTGTCCCCATCAAACACTCCCAGGACAGGTACAGCACGGGGTTAGATACAGAGTAAAGCTCCCTCTACACTGTCCCCATCAAACACTCCCAGGACAGGTACAGCACGGGGTTAGATACAGAGTAAAGGTCCATCACCCCATACTGTCCCCATCAAACACTACCAGGACAGGTAAAGCACGGGGTAGATACAGAGTAAAGATCCCTCTACACTGTCCCTTTCAAACACTCCCAGGACAGGTACAGCATGGGTCAGAACAGAGTAAAACTCCCTCTACACTGTCCCCATCAAACACTCCCAGGACAGGTACAGCACGGGGTTAGATACAGAGTAAAGCTCCCTCTACACTGTCCCCCATCAAACACTCCCAGGACAGGTACAGCACGGGGTTAGATACAGAGTAAAGCTCCCTCTACACTGTCCCCATCAAACACTCCCAGGACAGGTACAGCAGGGGTTAGATACAGAGTAAAGCTCTCCCTCTACACTGTCCCCATCAAACACTCCCAGGACAGGTACAGCACGGGGTTAGATACAGAGTAAAGCTCCCTCTACACTGTCCCCATCAAACACTCCCAGGACAGGTACAGCAGGGGTTAGATACAGAGTAAAGCTCCCTCTACACTGTCCCCATCAAACACTCCAGGACGGTACAGCACGGGGTTAGATACAGAGTAAAGCTCCCTCTACACTGTCCCCATCAAACACTCCCAGGACAGGTACAGCACGGGGTTAGATACAGAGTAAAGCTCCTTCTACACCGTCCCCATCAAACACTCCTAGGACAGGTGCAGCACGGGGTTAGATACAGAGTAAAGCTCCCTCTACACTGACCACATCTAAACCTCCCAGGACAGGTACAGCACGGGTTTAGATACAGAGTGATGCTCCCTGTACACTGTCGCTATCAAACACTCCCAGGACAGGTACAGCACGGGGTTCCATACAGAGTAAAGCTCCCTACCTACACTGCCCCATCAAACACTCCCAGGACAGGTACAGCAGGGGTTAGATACAGAGTAAAGCTCCCTCTAAACTGTCCCTCCCATCAAACACTCACAGGACAGGTACAGCATGGGGTTAGATACAGAGTAAAGCTCCCTCTACACTGTCCCCATCAAACACTCCCAGGACAGGTACAGCACGGGGTAGATACAGAGTAAATCTCCCTCTACACTGTCCCCATCAAACACTCCCAGGACAGGTACAGCACGGGGTTAGATACAGAGTAAAACTCCCTCTACACTGTCCCCATCAAACACTCCCAGGACAGGTACAGCACGGTTAGGTTACAGAGTAAAGCTCCCTCTACACTGTCCCCATCAAACACTCCCAGGACAGGTACAGCACGGGGTTAGATACAGAGTAAAGCTCCTCTACACTGCCCCATCAAACACTCCAGGACAGGTACAGCACGGGGTTAGATACAGAGTAAAGCTCCCTCTACACTGACCCATCAACACTCCCAGGACAGGTACAGCACGGGGTTAGATACAGAGTAAAGCTCCCTCTACACTGTCCCCATCAAACACTCCCAGGACAGGTACAGCACAGGGTTAGATACAGAGTAAAGCTCCCTCTACACTGTCCCATCAAACACTCCCAGGACAGGTACAGCACGGGGTTAGATACAGAGTAAAGCTCCCTCTACACTGTCCCCATCAAACACTCCAGGACAGGTACAGCACGGGGTTAGATACAGAGTAAAGCTCCCTCTACACTGTCCCCATCAAACACTCCCAGGACAGGTACAGCACGGGGTTAGATACAGAGTAAAGCTCCCTCTACACTGTCCCCATCAAACACTCCCAGGACAGGTACACGGGGTTAGATACAGAGTAAAGCTCCCTCTACACTGTCCCCATCAAACACTCCCAGGACAGGTACAGCAGCAGGGTTAGATACAGAGTAAAGCTCCCTCTACACTGTCCCCATCAAACACTCCCAGGACAGGTACAGCACGGGGTTAGATACAGAGTAAAGCTCCCTCTACACTGTCCCTCAAAACTCCCAGGACAGGTACAGCACGGGGTTAGATACAGAGTAAAGCTCCTCTACACTGTCCCCATCAAACACTCCCAGGACAGGTACAGCACAGGGTTAGATACAGAGTAAAGCTCCCTCTACACTGTCCCCATCAAACACTCCCAGGACAGGTACAGCACGGGTTAGATACAGAGTAAAGCTCCTCTACACTGTCCCCATCAAACACTCCCAGGACAGGTACAGCACGGGGTTAGATACAGAGTAAAGCTCCCTCTACACTGTTCCCATCAAACACTCCCAGGACAGGTACAGCACGGGGAAGATACAGAGTAAAGCTCCCTCTACACTGTCCCCATCAAACACTCCCAGGACAGATCCTGCACGGGTTAGATACAGAGTAAAGCTCCCCTACACTGTCCCCATCAAACACCCCAGGACAGGTACAGCACGGGGTTAGATACAGAGTAAAGCTCCCTCTACACTGTCCCCATCAAACACTCCCAGGACAGGACAGCACGGGGTTAGATACAGAGTAAAGCTCCCTCTACACTGTCCCCATCAAACACTCCCAGGACAGGTACAGCACGGGGTTAGATACAGAGTAAAGCTCCCTCTACACTGTCCCCATCAACACTCCCAGGACAGGTACAGCACGGGTTAGATACAGAGTAAAGCTCCCTCTACACTGTCCCCATCAAACACTCCCAGGACAGGTACAGCACATGGGTTAGATACAGAGTAAAGCTCCCTCTACACTGTCCCATCAAACACTCCAGGACAGGTACAGCACGGGGTTAGATACAGAGTAAAGCTCCCTCTACACTTCCCATCAACACTCCCAGGACAGGTACAGCACACGTTTAGATACAGAGTAAAGCTCCCTCTACACTGTCCCCATCAAAAACTTCCCAGACAGGTACAGCACGGGGTTAGATACAGAGTAAAGCTCCCTCTACACTGTCCCCATCAACATTCCCAGGACAGCTACTACACAGGGTAAGATAGAGAGTAAAGCTCCGTCTACACTGTCCACATCAAACACTCCCAGGAAGGTACAGTACGGGGTTAGATACAGAGTAAAGCTCCCTCTACACTGTCCCCATCAAACACTCCCAGGACAGGTACAGCACGGGGTTAGATACAGAGTAAATCTCCCTCTACCTGTCCCCATCAAAACTCCCAGGACAGGTACGCACGGGGTAGATACAGAGTAAAGCTCCCTTACACTGTCCCATCAAACACCCAGGACAGGTACAGCATGGGGTTAGATACAGAGTAAAACTCCCTCTACACACTGTCCCCATCAAACACTCCCAGGACTGTACAGCACGGGGCTAGATACAGAGTAAAGCTCCTCTACACTGTCCCATCAAACACACTCCCAGGACAGGTACAGCAGGGGTTAGATACAGAGTAAAGCTCCCTCTACACTGTCCCATCAAAACACTCCCAGGACAGGTACAGCACGGGGTTAGATACAGACAAAGCTCCCTCTACACTTTCCCCATCAAACACTCAACAGGACAGGTTTAGATACAGAG